>NC_138546.1:52106855-52727921 GCF_964234715.1 Podarcis melisellensis | reverse complement strand
TGTGGCCTTCCAGGCCTCTCAGCCTAGCCCTTGGGATTCTTCAATTCCCTTGCTGGCTTTTCGGTGCTCCCTTCAAGCACTATGGGCCAATGGCCCATCTAGCCTGGCATCCTGTTCTCACCAGATGCCCCCATGGGAAGCTCGCAAGCACAAGAGCAGCCCTCTCCCCTCCTGGCTAGAAATGTGTCCTTGAAACCTCTGACTTTTGTGGGGCCAGAATGCACCCAAATGCACAAAGCAAGTGCTACATCTTTTGCCTGCTCACTTTTGCCTCATGCCCTGCCCACCGCTGGCCCAGACATTTGGTAGGAGGAGACCACTGCTTCAGGCATTAGAAGTCACCTCCAGCAGCACACCCACAGTTGCCTCCTACCACCCCGCTGCCTCTGCCATCAGTGTCAATTTGAGGAAATACCACATCTGTTTGGAGCAAATTCTCACCTGATTTCTGCAAGCTGATTTCCCCAAGTCAGCGGTAGATGGGGCAGAGCACAAAGCGGCACTTTTCGTTTCACCTCAAGCAGTGAAGCGGGATGCTCTTCCCTCGTCTGAGGGAATGAGACCCTTAGGATGCAGAGGAAGTCTGTCCCAGGCAGGAGAAACAGGAAGTTCCGACTGGCTGGTCCAGACATCCCCTTTTATGTCCACTCTAGTGATGTTGTACTTAACTGCTCTTATGCTTCACATCCCACACTCCACAATATCATGGCCTTTAAAAAAAGCATTTTTGGCTGGATGAGATCTTAGCACAAAATCACAAGAGATCACAATACCCAAAATAGCTACCATGCTCTTAAGGGGGAAAACAGGATGTTCCCATTTTTCAGGACACTTGCGGGGTACAGTGGTACCTCAGGTTACAGACGCTTCAGGTTACAGACTCCAATAACCCAGAAATAGTACCTCGGGTTAAGAACTTTGCTTCAGGATGAGAACAGAAATCGTGCAGTGGCGGTGCGACCGCAGCAGGAGGCCCCATTAGCTAAAGTGGTGCTTCAGGTTAAGAACAGTTTCAGGTTAAGAACGGACTTCAGAACGAATTAAGTACTTAACCCGAGGTACCACTGTATGTGAATGCCAGTTGCTGGAAACCACAAGTGGGGAGAGAGCTCTTGTGCTCGGGTCCTGCTTGCAGGTTTCCCATAGGCATCTGGTTGGCCACTGTGAGAACAGGATGTTGGACTAGCTGGACTTTTGGCCTGATCCAGAAGGTTCTCATGTTCTTATGACAACCCCTCTAGTGGTGGTGGAATGCGGAACAGGTTCTCAACAACGGGGAGAATGGCTCTTTGGCAATCCATTCCATTGATTTCTGGACCCTTCCTGCCAGATGCAAGAGGGTGGCACAGCAGAGATAACTCCTGAACACCTCAGCAGTGAAGATGAAGACAGCCCTCCAGAGGAAGTCATTTATTCCATCAGGACACCTATCAATGGAAAGGTTGTGTTGAAGCCATCGCCTACCACCTCGGTCCAACGGTTCACACAGGCCCAGATCAACAGCCAGCTTGTTCAGTTCATCCATGAAGGTATGCAGCAGAAGGAAGTAAAGCAAGCTGGGTGGATGGGGAAATTGGGGCATGGGGACATTGGAAGCTCTCTTATACCTCATCAGACCGTTGGTCCATCTTAGCTCAGGACTATCAACACTGACTAGCACTTGCTCTCTGGGCCTATAGAGAGGAGTCTTCCCCTCCACTACCTGGTGATGCCAGGGACTAAACCTGAGACTTTCTGAAGGCAAAGTATGTGCTGCAGCTCTCCACCACCAAGTAGGTAAGTAAGTGCAGGAATGTCTTCTCCCAGACCCTGACATCCTGGGCTTCATTCTACAGGGTCCCTGGATGGAGGCTTTTCCTTTGACTTGTCTGATGGGGAGAACATGTCTCCCGGGCACTTCTTTGCTGTGAGGGCCAAAAAGAAACTGGTTATCACTCTGGAGAGCAAGAGAGATCTGATCGTGTGTCCGGGTAAGTTATCTGCAAGGCAACTACATGGGAGCATGGATAGAGCTAATTTGTTGATTTGTGTTTCTCTCAGTTTCTCATTTTTTCCTAAACTTAAGCTCACCTCTCCACTTCCCCACCTCAGACTGCATTTTTTAAAAATTGTGAGAATTCACCAGCATGTTAATGTGCACAATTTTTTCTGTAAAATTTCCATAATTTACACATAATCATAGAACTGTACAGTTGGAACGGACCCCAATGATCCTCAAGTCCCACCTCCAGCAATGCTAAAGAATATCACACAATCCCTCAAAACTTTGGGGGAACAATTTTCTTGTTTCTTTAGGAGTGAAACTGTGGGTGAAGCTTTTACTACACCACCTTCAGATGCTCAGCTCCTCCTAACCATTTCTTTCCCAGGCTCTCTTCAGCCAATCAGGAGCCAGAACCTGAAAGCAGTGACCAATGATGAGGCCGAAGCCCAGTCGCTCTCTTACATCATAGAACAGCCTCCAGGCTTTGGCAAATTGGTGAACAGCCAGAAGTGGGAGGACAGAGGGCAGCTGAGCAACTTCACCCAAGACGAGGTAGAAGTCTTAGCCGCTTCTTTCTTGATGTCCCTCATGGTATAATACCTTGATTTTGAATAGAAACACAGGAAGCAATGTTTACTGAGTAAACTGAGTCTGGCCATTGTCCACATGGACAGTATGGGTTGACTGGTCTACATCTACTGCAGGAAAAAACTCAAAAATCAAGGTATACTTGAGGACAAACAAAGATTCATTTTCAATTAAGTGGCAAAAAATTATTTAATATCTTAAAAGACTCCAGTAAGAGATACTATTATCTGAAATTCTTACTAACCTCCTACCTTTAAGGGAAGGTTAGAAAGACCTCGAGGACAATAACATGATATTTATTAATAAAACAAATGTTTTTATAAAATGTTATTACCCCACAACACCAATAATAATAATCATGTTTTGCAGGGAGTGTGACTGAAACTACCCAAATACATTATTTGTGTGTGTGCATTTTTATTTTGGTTTTGGTTCAGGTTTTCATTTTCCCCAGTGTGTTATTAAAATGTATGTTCTTCTTCAAAATAAATACAAAGACATTATTGGTTTGCTTTCACAGAGTGCCTAACTCAGTTTCCTTCTTACACATATCCAATCAGGTGGATGCTGGGGTAATATCATATCAGCATGAAATGCCACAGGAACCTTTCTGGATTCTTGAGGACACTTTCCACTTCCGAATTTCTTCTCCCTCCATGATCTCAAACCTGTATGTCCTTGGTGTGTTGGTCTCCTTCAACATCAGCTGTCCTCACAGCTCCACTCTGTGGAGAAACAAAGGTAAAAGGAGAGTCAAGATGCCAAAACACACATAGAATCATCAAATTACAGTTAGAAGGTACCCAGAGGGCTATCAAGTCCAACCCCCTGCAAAGCAGATATCACAGCAAAGAGAGCTGTTGTGAAGGAAAGGTTTGCTCCTTCCTAGGAAAGGCATGTGCTGTGATGTCCCTGTGCATAAAGATGACTAAGTTCTAGTAAAATCTGGGGAGATGAGGGGGCATTTGCTAGAAATAAATCCTTTGAATTCTCAGAGAACAGAAGCCCACATGGTGAGAACAGGATGCTGGACTAGATGGGCCATTGGCCTGATCCAGCAAGCCCTTCTGATGTTCTTATTGCTCTCTTGATTTTACTTTCCAGATGAGCTGCAACCTTTCTGTAATCATGCTTTTTTCTTTTTTTTTTCTTTTTTCTCCCACTGTCTCCCAGGCCTCACTGTTTCAGAAGCTCAAAGTGCAGTGGTCAACATCTCATTACTAGATGCTTCTAACCTTCTTGCTAAAGAACCTGTCTCCAGAAGAGCATCGTATGATGTGATATTTCTGGTGACGGAGCTACCCAGCCATGGGACCCTGTCCGTTGCCGATGGACCAGTTGATAAAAAGCATCCCTACTTCCTCCAGTCTGATCTTGCTGCAGGTGACTTGGAATATGCCCACCATGGACCCAGCACCCTGGGTGATCATTTCAGCTTTAAAGCCTGGCTCCGGCCCAGCACAGAGAGATCTATTCAGCCCCCACAAGAAGGGGAGGAGCCTGTCATTTCTGGGATGTTCAACATCACAGTGAGTGACAGAAATGAAATGCCACCCGTGTTGCTCACCCAAGGCCAGGTTCTGCAGGTCCTCCAGGGTTCCCCTGCAATGCTTTCTCAGGAACAACTGAACACCATGGATCCTGACAGTTTTCCTGAAGAAATCAAGTACAGGATCCTTTCTGAGTTATCCAGTGGCTTTGTAGTCAATATCAATGCTACGCAGGTAGCAATTACCCAGTTTACTCAAGCAGACATCAACGCAGGGCACTTGAGGTTCATCGCCAATGGAACGGACTCTTCTGGAGTCTTACACCTTGCTATCTCCGATGGACACAATCCACCCATTTTAACGTCTTTGGAAATCATAGTTCTTCCAGCAACCACCTGGGCAACAAATCAAATCCCGTTAGAGATACCACAGGGTGTCAACATGGCCTTCCTGTCTCGCAAGCACCTTCTGGGGGCCTCAGGCCAAGAGCAGCAAAATACCATCTATAGACTCATCAGGGACCCACAGTTTGGTCAGGTCAATGTCAACCAAAAGCCCGTGAGGGACTTTTCACAGAGCCAAGTGGACAATGGAGAAGTGACATTTACTTTCACTGACTTCATCTCCCCCAAAGATGAATTCCAGTTCCTTGCCACAGCAGGAGATGTCAACATTTCAGGCATTGTGAATGTAATGGTCAAGGCCTTGGTCAAAACCCAACAGGATATCCTTTGGCCAAGAGGAGCCACCATCCAGCTCAACACCGACATCCTTGACGCAAGTGAACTGGGCAGCAGGACCAAGAGCATCCCAGCCTTCAAAATCCTCCGAGCACCCCAAGGGAGCCATTTTGTGAAACTCTCGAGAGACAAAAGGAACCCGCCCGTCTCCACTGATGCCTTCACCCAGCAGGATCTTGAGGGAGGGCTAGTTGGGGTGGAGATATGGGAAAGAGAAGACTCTCAGGAAAACCTCCAGCAGGACAGCTTTCTGTTTGAGTTGGTGGCTGATGGGGTGCCCCCTGCTGTGGAATCAATGGCATACATCACCGAGGCCTTCAATTCCTCAACAGCCTATGGAGCGAAACTGCTCAAAGTGCCTGATTTCCAAGAAGGGGGCCAAAACCCCACAACCCAAAGCATAACCCCTTCTCTGCAGATGTTGACAACTAGGCGCCCAGAGCCAGAAAACACTGAGTATAACTCCAGTGAGACACATGTTCGTCCAACAGCATGGGCTGGGCACATACCAGTTACCAGTGCATTTCCTACGGAAAGGAGCACACTCCTTAGTTTCATTGAAGCCAATATGTTCAGCATCATTCTCCCCATCTGCCTCATCCTTCTGCTTCTTGCTTTGATCCTGCCCTTACTGTTCTACCTCCACAAACGGAACAAGACTGGCAAGCACAATGTCCAAGGCACACCCCCCAAATACAAAAATGGTACATTGGTTGACCAGGAGACTTTCCGGAAGACTGACGCCAACCAAGGCATCCCTTTGACAACAGTCAACACACTGGAGGCCAAAGGAGCAGGACCCAACTCAAAGGGGATAGGGCCAGGAGGCCAGCAGGATCCAGAACTGCTCCAATATTGTAGGACACCCAACACAGCCTTAAAAAACAGTCAGTACTGGGTCTGAGGACTGGAGCGAGGGACAAAATAGCCTGTCTTGAGGTGGAGTGCCATGGGCTGCATGGTTTCCTAAAGATTATCTCACCTCTTTCTCCTCCTCTGCCTCCTCCTGTTGCCTGATTTATATATGACACAGTCCCTGGGATTCAAGGAAGCCCTTCCTGCACAGGTCAAATTCTTTGCTGATTCCTGATTCTCCAGACCTGGTTTTCCTCAAAGATGTTGGCTCAATGGCAGGGAAGTCTCCTGGAATGAAATAAGTAAGACGCTAACAAGGCTGTACATTTTTCAAGGGAGAATAGAAAATTGCAGATTCTCCTCTTGACAATCAAAGCTTTCCTCTGTTGTTTTTTAAAAGCAGTTTTAAAGTTCTTATCATTGCAACAATGTGCTTGAAAGCATATGGAAATCTTAGAACCCAAAAGAGGAACCAACTGCGGTTTCCAAGGATTCATGAGTGGAGCTTCAGTGTGCTCACATAGCTCCTCCTCGTGACTAGCAGAAGCTCAAATAAATTATGCAGAATACTAAGTGCTGCCAGATAAATTATGCAAAACAAGAGAAAGCATACACATTTATCTAATTTATGCAGATTTCAGAATCCTGTTTTTTCAGAGCATGAAGGTGTCACAGAATAATTGTGATGAGAGTGCTTTTTGAAAAAAATGTTATTTATTAAGAAGACTTTGTGTGCAGCTTGCAAGCTTCAACCCAGCAGAAACTGGTGGGACATTTTTGCAGACTCTCTGGGGGTGTCCGCTCCCCTCTCATCCCTCCTCGCCTCTCCAAATTAAAAATAATAATACCTTTATTGTCAATGTACACCCTCCATCTCCAGGGATCAGTGGTGTGAGGGAGCACTGGGCTCCACTTGTGACATCACCAGGGCCATCCCTAGGTCTCAGGTTTAGCCACTGAGATATTCTGGCCAGGCAGCCCTAGAGGCAGGGGTGGGATTATGCTGTCACCCCAAATACATGTGATTATAAAACAACAGCAGGGAACAACCATGGGACAAGACAATCAATATCCAAAAGTGACTTTCTCCCCCTACTCCACTGTAGTTTAAGAGACAAAGCAGCAGCAACAGCACAGGGGAAAGTTTGGTGACACCTTAATGGTGTTTTTTTAAAAAATAATTTTTATTAACAGACCAATCAAATCAAATCAAATCACATTAATTACAAATTACAAAGCCAAATTTTAAATTTTTTGTTGGGGTACCCATATTTCAAGTTCTGAAAGGGATCCAATCATCTTGTTGCTGCTGCTTCACATATTTTTCCTTTTTCTTTGTGACCTCTGATAGTCTCCACAAGCGAGTTGAAACCAATTGTAGTCCTGTGTGGGTTTTTCCATTCACCCAAGGGTCATATTCAGACGGCTGCCGCTTTTCATCGCTTCCATAAATAAACACACTCTTGCCGTCTCCTTAATGGTTGCAAAAATTTACAATTGCATCAGCTTTCATGGGACAAGAGTCCACATGGTTTTGAAAACCAGGTTGCTAGGAAAGGCAGGCAGCCACCCTTTCTTTCCTGTTTCTCCCTGCCTTGAGCTTCTGAGCTGGAGCCAAGCCTACCGTAAGGCAGACTGAGTTAGTCCTGACTCAGGTGGGAGATCATAGAAGGCAGGATGTGGTGGCGAGGAGTTGGAGGACAGAGCGGTCTGTGCCATAAGGCTTGCCAGGCATGCCCCTAAGCCTCAGTTATGCCAGAGGACATGGGTGTTTTCCCAAGTCATACCCACACCATACATTTAAAGCACTCCTATAGTGCTTGAGCAGTCATGGCTTCCCCCAAAGAATCCTGGGAACTGTAGTTTGTAAGGGTACTGACCTCACAAACTTTCAGTTCCTAGCACCTTTAACAAAGTACAGCTCCCAGGATTCTGCATGACTGCTAAAGTGCTAGACAAGCTCCCAGTGTTAAGATTTAATTGCTAGTCCAGTTGACCAGTGTGCGGAGTGCAAGGGACATCACTTGCACTAGCCCTATTCTCAGTGATTTAATCAGGCACAACTTTCCCTCAAGTGGGGCACGTCTACAGAAATGCCCATGCACACTTAGGTCCCATCCACAAAATGCATTTAAAGTACTCAGAGATACCACTTCTGAAACAGCTATTGTTTCTTGCTTGTTCAGGGTACTAGGAACTGTACTTCCTAGCAACTCTCTGCCCTTCACAAGCTACAGTCCCCAGGATTCTTTAGTGGGAATGGGAGGGAAGCCTGGCAGTTAAAGTCGCATAGGAGTGCTTCAGATGTATGGTGTGGCTGTGCCTTCACTTCAACAGCCCTCTTGGGGGTGAAGCTAAGAATCATAAGCAGCTGCCGAAGCACCATCTGCTCCTCTCTGCTCCAGTCACGTGTTCTGAAACAAACATGGCAAATGGCACATGACCCCACTGTGCTCTTGGGTTTCCCCTCCTGCCAATTAACATTCCAGGAGGAGGGAGGGAACTGTGATGCATTTTGTTCTAGGACTCTGTTGGATGAGACCTGGTTCCTTCTTGAAGATTCCAGGCCCATCCTTGAATATTCCAGTTTCATTTTTTAAAAATCAGCTTTCTTGTCCTTTCACTTTTTGTGGCACTATAACATTCTACCTATAGCTTAGTGCACAGCTACCTCGTGCTTTTAAGTGTCCCACCTATGAGCCAAATTTCATTATGTTTTATTAACCATTTAATGCAATGGCATCTATATTAGGCTGTAGTTATATTTTGGCTGTCCTACAGTGGTTCCCTACCCAGTTAAGGATATGGTTTATCACAAAAATTCTGGGATTTCTTGAGTGGGTAACACAGGAACAAGCTGCCTCGCAAAACTCTGACTAGGATGCTGTGTCATGTGATTGAGGGTTGCATCCATACTCTCCACAGCTTTCCCCCCAAAATCCTGGGAATTGTAGTTCACCACCCCCCCGAGCTATGATTCCCAGCGTCCATAACAAGCTGCAGCTGCCAGGATTCTTTGGGGAAGTCATATGCTTTAATTGTGCTTCAGACATGGGCTGTGGGTAAGGCCTCCTTAGGCAAAAATGTCCTATGAAGAAGAGATGAAGGAACTGGTCATGTTTTGGCCTGAAGAAGACAAGCTAAAGGAAAATATGATGGCTGCCTTCAAAGAGCCAAAAGGCCACCAGAGAAGATGGAGCAGACTTGTTCTTGTTCTTCCAGAGGGCAGAACCAGAACCAATGGGTGGGAATAGTAAGAAATAAGATTTTGGCTAAACATTAGGAGATTCTTCCTAACAAAGCTGTTTCCCAATGGAAGGGGCCATTTTGGAAAGGCTTTCCTTTGCTGGGTGTGTTTAAATAGAGGCTAGGGGCACGGTCAAGGGTACCTTCACCTTTACCTTTAGGGGCATCTCCACACCAGACCAAAAACACCACACCTTTAAAGACTCCCAGAAACTGTAGCTTGCTAAGGGTGCTGGGAATTGTTGCTCTGTGGTGGGGAAGCTACAGTTCCCAGGATTCTTTAAACAACGGGCATTACTGTTAAATGTGCTTTTAGATGTATGGTGTGGATGTGGCCAGGGATGCTACACTGAAAAGATTCCTGCATGGAGTATTGTTGACCTTTAAGGTTCCTTCCAACTCTAAAATCTCTGTCCAACAGCTCTTACTGTCAGAAAGTTCTTCCTGAGGTTTAGCCGGAATCTCCTTTCCCATCACATGAAGCTTCATTGGTACGAGTACTATCACCCTAGATCAAGTAAAACAATAGAAATGCTTAACTAACTGACCAATCACATCGGTTCTGCCCCCTCCCCCAACAAAAATCTTGGCCACACTCATGCTCCCACCACTGGTGTACACACATTAGTCTCAATCCTTATCTATCCTGTCAGTTCTTATGAAACACTGGATTCTGATGAATTTCTCCCCAAACCTGCTTCAATCCCAATTGAGATAAATAAGAAGCTAGATGTGGTTCAGGCTCAAAGTCAATGAGGGGCAAACAGGTCCCAACTGCCCCATACATTTAAAGTGCTATGATGCCACAGGCACAGCTCCGCCCTGCCCCATCCCCCTGCAAAGGAATCCTGGGAGCTTTAGTTTGTTAAGGGTGCTGAGAGTTGTTAGGAGAATCTCTATTCGCTTCATGGAACTGCAATTCCCAAAGTTCCCTAGGGAAGAGGGATCAATTGTTAAACCACTCTGAGAATTGGAGCTCTGAGAGACACACAGAGGTCTCCTAACAAGGCTCAGCACCCTTCACAAATTACAACTCCCAGGATTTGGGGGGGGGGGGGAAGCCATGACTGATTAAAGTGGCATGGTGCAAATAGGGCTTAAATCATGCAACTGTACACACTTTTCAGTGCTATTTTTCTAGACAAAGAGATGCCGGAATTCACCCTGAATGTTCTTCTCAAAGGGCAATGGTGCCCACCTGAGAGATGCTGGGACTGAGTTCTGGTGAGTTCCAGCTGGAAAAAAGCCTTCTTTTAATCCTGCTTCCAGTAACTTCCATTGGCGGAGTTAGCCGCTCAGACACCCAGAGGCGCACATGCCATGCACCCGGGGGCGGGGTGAGCTGCCGGGGGGGCGGGGTGATCGGCACCCAGGGGGATGACACCTGGGGCAGATTGCCCCCACTGCCCCCCCTTCCTACGCCCTTGAACGCACCCATTCCCCCAATCATGAGATTTTGTTGTTTTGTTTTCTGAAGGCACTGGAGATATGGAAATATCCCCTCTTGCTACCAGCGTGAAGCAGAGTATGGATTTTTGTGGGCAGGTGAAGAATACAAGAGACTGACAGAAGGAAGCCATGCCTAAAAGCTAAACCTGACTATTTTGGTTTTTTAAAAATAAAATAAGCAGTGCTGGATTTATGTATAAGCTAAACAAGCTATAGATTAGGGCCCCACTCTTTTGGGGGGGCCCAAAAAAATTAAAGGAAAAAAACCTGGATGTACATTTCCAAAATATAAGATAAAAAACAAATAAAACCTACATACAGCAAGAGTGTTTTGTGTTGTGTAGGCTCCTATGATGTAAGTAAAGGGCCCCATTGCCTTCAGAAGCTTAGGGCCTCATCAGACTTAAATCCAGCCCTGAAAATAAGTCTATCAGATGTTGCTTCACATGGACTGAGTAATTTATAACAAGGTAAAGAATGCCTGGAATAAAAATGGGCTATTTTTTAACAAAAAATGCATGGTCATGTCAAAATTTCTCAGAGGGAGCCGGAACTTGTCTTCAAAGGAAGAGGCAGAGCAGCGTTATTTGACCTTCACATTTTGCAAGAAGAAATGCAGATGACTTTGGAGATGAGGTAGGCACAGATTGGAGTCCTCTCCAGCTTCTGCAATGTTTCCTTGCTTAGCACATGGGCTTGCTGTGCAGCGCCAGCTCCACCTTTAGGCAAAATAAGGCCACTACCTCAGGTGGCAAATGTCAGGCTTGCATGGGGGGGGTGGGCAGGAGCAAATGCATCATAAAGGTGGAAAACCAAAATACCAAAAAAGCAGGTGCAGGACACCAGCTAGAGCCACAACACTGTTAATACCTTTATAAGCTCAGTGGAGCAGATCTCACGTTCCAGCCATGCACATTTTATTTCATTTCACTTTAAACATGGGCCAGGAGCATAGCTGTGGGACCAGCATCACTCACATGGTCCATTGCTAGTTTCCAGCAGCTCAGAGCTGGGATTGTCTTCACGCTGTTGTTCGAAGAGTCACCTGTCAGCAGCCACACAAACTGCAGATAGATAGATAATACTTTATTTGGCTATAAGCCCACAAGGTAAAACAAATCAATAGATAAAATAGCATTTTACAATCTAAAATATCAACTAAAATATTTCAACGCATAATCTCCTTCACATTACTTACAATCTCTAGATGTACCGTGTTATGGCCTTGAAGATCAAGATGGTGCATAGAGTTTACTGGATTTTTAATAGTCATGCAGCATTCCATGAAGTCTTTTATATGAAAGAACTGAAATCAGGAATCTAGCAACCTGTAATGTTCTATAAGAGTCAATGTCCTGGAGTAGATAAGCTAGATGTAATTCAGGTGGTTTAGCAGCAATTTCCAGAATGATTGAACTCAGGATCCTTGATCGGGGAACAATGTATAAGGGGCAATTAAACAAGATATGATAGAGGGATTCTATTGATTTGTTGTCACATGCGCATAAAACAGAGGTTTTACCGTTAGAAAATCTATTGCTCAGCACATTTGAGGGGAACACATTAAATCTGGCTCTAACAAATGCGAATCTATGCGACGCAGCCGATAAAGTAGACAGATATTGAGGTATCTGGGACATAGATGTAATGCCCTGATTTATCGGGGAACATGTACCTCCACCCGTAGTAAGATTTTGTTGCAAATCTACCTCCTCCAATCTTTGTTTGATGACCTTTTTAGCTGTAATTAGATCTAAATTAAGTATATCGGAAGGAGAGATTCCATAAGACAACAGTTTGGAATGGATTTTTGTTGCCCATGGGCTGGTGAATTCATCTCTCCAAAGGCACTGAATAAGATGGTAGTTTGGCAATTTATGCCAAAGGGACAGCCAATAATTAAAGGCATGTCTCCACATCAGAATCTCTAGGGAGGGGATCTTAAGTTCTAGGCGAATGGCAGAGTTGCTTACTCAGGAGGGTAGTTTCAAAAGGCGTCTTAGAAAAAGATTTTGCAATGTCACCAGAGGCAAGAGGTTTACAAAGGCGCCCCATAAAGGGACCGCATAGGCCATAGTTGCAACCACTTTCGCACTATAAACTTTTAAGGCGGATGGAACATGCATAGCCCCCTCAGTAAAGAAGAAGCGTAATAGAGCATAGATAAGGGCTTTAACCTTATTTTGTAAATATGTGATATGCGCTTTCCATCCCATATTATACTGGAAGTAAATTCCTAGATATTGAAATTTGTAAACTTGTTCAATTGACTTCCCCTCGAGTTCCCATCTATACAGTTTACGACTCCTGGAAAAAATTAGGACTTTAGATTTGGAATGGTTAATAGTAAGTAAATTTGTTTGGCGGTATAACGCAAAAATCTTAAGGGACAAACTGCAGTGTGGCAACATCCTTAAGAACATATGTAATAAGAGATAGATATAGATATGGAGTCTTGCGCCAGCCCTGGTAGTGTAAGTAGTGGTTTTGTGTATGTAGAAAACAGCCTTTAACTGCCACCAAGTACAGGGCAGGGAAGACAGAACAAAAAAGGATGAAAACACTTAGAGGAGACTCCCATGTTGAATGTTTGGATTCAAGGTAGATCACTGGTGAAAGGCGTTCCCCTCCAACTCAATTAATCCCCACCCCTCAAAAAAGCTGTTACTGGTCCCATTAGCTCCTCATCCACCACACACACACACACAGACACATATACATACTTGGAAAGAGACAGACGATCCATTCAGGGACTTGCACAATATCAACCATCAGAGTGTTATATTGCAAATGTGGTATTTGAGAAACTATGTAATGTAATGCCTGCTGTTCCATTTCAAAAGAGGTTCTCTTGTGCTGCACTCTGGTGAACTGTGCTTCAGATGCATCTCGGTTTCTGTTTCTCAGCTGACAGAAAGGGAATGTAAATAAATGGTGGCGAAAGAAGAAAGACGAGCTGGACCAGATGATAAGCAATCCCACATTCTTTCTCTTTTGTCAAGAGGGAGGAGATCTGCAACTTCAGTTCTCTCACACAACCAGCCGAGTAGGGGCATGGGCTCAGCTTTACACGTTCTATTTCTATATATCACATCAGCCCTCTGAGGTACAGTGGCGTCGCAAGGGGATCGGGGAGAGTGGTGCGCGCCGGGTGCCATGTTTGGAGGGGTGACAAGAAGGCACCCCACAGGGTGCTTGCACTGCCACCCCCAGGTGCAGCTGCAAGCAGAGGATCCCGCCACCATCTGTACAGCGTTTGAGCAGCACTGGCAGCAAACCGCTATGCACAACACATGCGCGGTGTCGCATGCATACGCTGTACGTAGCAACGTTGCACATGTGCCCTACATAGTGATGCCACGCACACATTGTACGTAGCGGAGCAATGTGTGTGCAGCTGGAGGTTTGCCCTGCCACAGGTGTCGGTTAGCCTTCGTTCAGCCCTGCTTTCAGTGGTGTCTTGAAGTCTTCACCTTGCCAGGCTGTCTTTCCCTCCCCACGTCTGTCCTGCTCTTCTCACACTGGTCTCATCCACACCATGTCTCTCAAGCGTATCTGTGATGGACAGCAGAGCCAGACCAGAGTCTGGGGACCAGGGGCCTGGAGCCTCACTCTGAGTGGCTAGCCAGAGGGGAGGAGGCAGAGCAGCGCTTTGGGAAGGAAAATAATAGGAGCCGTTTCTGAGGGAGACAGTTGGACGGGGATGGATTTGAGAGGGGAGACAGGGGTCAGGTAGAGGGATAGTGACAGCCAAGGTGGGGGCAGCACAAACATGATTAAAAGTACTCAATTTATTGAGGTTGCCAGCAGATGCCCTCTATGAAAACTTTGCCTGTGATTTCCCCAAAAAAGCTCAACAACTTGGGCTGCCCCCCCAAAATCCTGGCTATACCCATGGGGACAGGGTTTGGGATAGGGATTGGAATTGACTGAAGGAGAACTGGCTCTGATCTGAGTGGAACATCTGCTCTGAGAAGAATATCTATGGCCAGAGGAAGGAGCCTCTCAGCTCAGATAGGAAGAGCGAGTTGAGGGTCTGGGGAACGTATTCAGACAGGAGTTCCCTGGAGGGCTGAGTCTGAGCCAGGAGAGGAAGAAGCTGTGGGAAGGCAGACTAAACCCGGGTCTCCTTCGAGTCAGGAGGGAAGAGATCTAGGAAAATAAGATCCCCAAGCCAGTCACAAGGGCTGAGGGGAATCCCCTAGGTCTGTTACACTAACTGGGAATACCTCAGGAGTGTCATTGCTAAGAGAGAGGGGAACTGACGAAATGGGCCGCTTGGTCAAGAACCAAATGAATAAACTGTGTAGGAAGCTGTGCTGTGGCAAAAGTATTTAACTGTGACACCTGTCATAATTAAGTAAAGGAATGAGAGTGAAGGAACAGAAACCGAGTTAAACATTTTACCACCTATTCTAGAAACCGGAACATCTACCTGAAGTATAACAACTGATTTTTAGCAACTGAAGTTTAAGAAAAGCTGTGCACCTACTACTGTGTTTAAGCCTGTGATGTCCTTATATTTAGTTTAAGTAATAAAAACTACCTGAAAGAACGCATCTCCTGACCCAACTTTGTTTCAGCAACCTCTTTTTGGGAAATAAAGCTTTTTTTGTTTGATCAACTCCTGCCTGAATTGACGTTTCCCTCACAAAAGTCCCCCACAACAGTGCTCCCCAACCTTTTTATCGCTGCGGACCGGTAAATGTTTGATAATTTTTCCGTGGCCCTCCTGTTTTGAGCTGAGTCCCCCCCCTCCGTGCCCTTACCTCACGGCAGCTTCTCTTCAGTCCTCGCGTCTCCGACCTCGAGTCCTCAGTCCTCCGGTGGCGCCTCCTCCTCGGCCAATGGCGTGAGGTTTGCCTTTCGGCCAATCAGGAAGCGGGAGGACCCGCTCCCTGATTGGCCAGGAGGAGCATCAGTGTAACAATAGTGAATTTTCATTCGCTATTGTCACACAATGGGCGGGCTTGAGAGGGCGCAATGCTCTGCGCCTCGGCCGCCCACCACAGTGAAATGATTTGAAGTTCCTCGGGCGGCCCGGTGCCGATTGATCCACGGACTGGCACCGGTCCGCGGCCCGGGGGTTGGGGAACACTGCCCCACAAGATAGCCTGTGGTAAACGGTAGAAATTCATTTAATTGGTGTACCATGAGGTGGGTCTGCTATATTAAATTGGCAGTGAGCAGGGTGAATCCACTCCTTTGTTAATTGGTGGTTAGAGGTTGGATCTGCTACAGCATCCAATGCAAATTTAAAGCACATGACTTTCCCCCAAGAATCCAGGGAAACTCTCAAAGCAACAGTTCTCGGCACCCTTAAGAAACCAGAGTTTCCTAATACATTAAATAAAGGTAAAGGTACCCCTGACCATTAAGTCCAGTCGCAGACGACTCTGGGGTTGCGCGCCCATCTCGCTCTATCGGCCAAGGGAGCTGGCTTTTGTCCGCAGAGTTTTTCCAGGTCATGTGGCCAGCATGACTAAGCCACTTCTGGCGAACCAGAGCAGCTCACAGAAACGCCGTTTACCTTCCCGCCGGAGCAGTACCAAGCGATGGGAGCTCACCCCGTCACGGGTATTCAAACCGCTGACCTTCTGATGGGCAAGTCCTTCTGATTAGGCTCTGCGGTTTAACCCACAGCGCCACCCGCGTCCCTTCCTAATACATTACATTAGGGGAAATTACTATGCAAAAATGTGTATATTACGATACAATAATAATAATAATTAATATTTTATTTATTTATACCCCGCCCTCCCCAGCCAAGGCCGGGCTCAGAGCGGCTTACAAGCAATAATAAAAACAAGATGAATGATTACAACTTAAAAACAAAAATAAAATACAACATTAAAATAATGGAACATTAAAATATTAAAATGTAGCCTCATCACAGGAGGAGAAGGAAAAGAAAGAAAGGAAAAAAAGAAAAGGAAAAAAAAAGAGAGGGGGGAATCAAATTGGCTCCAAGCCAAAGGCCAGGCGGAACAACTCTGTCTTACAGGCCCTGCGGAAAGAAATCAGATCCTCCAGGCCCCTGGTCTCATGAGGCAGAGCGTTCTACCGGGCCGGAGCCAGAGTTGAAAAGGCCCTGGCTCTGGTTGAAGCCAATCTAACTTCCTTAGGGCCTGGGACCACTAGGGTGTTGTTATTTATGGACCTTGAGGCTCTCCGTGGGGCATACCAGGAGAGGCGGTCCCGTAGGTACGAGGGTCCTAGGCCGTGAAGGGCTTTAAAGGTCAAAAGCAACACCTTAAATCTGTACTCCACCGGGAGCCAGTGCAGCTTGAAAAGCACTGGGTGAATTATGCTCCCATGGCAGAGACCCCGTGAGGAGCCTCGCTGCAGCATTCTGTACCCGCTGGAGTTTCTGGGACAGCTTCAAGGGCAGCCCCGCATAGAGCGAATTACAGTAGTCAAGCCTGGAGATGACCGTCGCATGGATCACTGTGGCCAGGTCGGGGCGGGAAAGGTAAGGGACCAACTGCTTGATGCGGCGAAGGTGGAAAAATGTCGCCTTGGCTGTTGCTGTAACTTGCGCCTCCATGGAAAGGGAGGCGTCAAGGATTACACCCAAACGCTTAACGGAAGGCAATGGCACTAATTGGGCCCCCGCAAGAGAAGGGAGTTGGTCCCTCATCCCCATGCCATCCCGACCTAGCCATAGGACCTCTGTCTTCGAAGGATTTAGTTTCAATCGACTCCCACGAAACCATCCAGCCACAGCTTCCAAGCATCTGGTCAGTGTGTTCAGGGCTGAGTCGGTGTGGCCATCCATCAGCAGATAGAGCTGAGTGTCATCAGCATATTGGTGACAGCCCAGCCCAAAGCTCCGGATAATCTGGGCAAGGGGGTGCATAAAGATGTTAAAAAGCATCGGGGAGAGAATTGCGCCCTGTGGCACTCCACACACCAAGGAGTGGCGCGGCGACATTTCCCTCCCTAGTGCCACCCTCTGTCCCCGACCAGAGATAAAAGAGCACAACCAGTTACGGGCTATGCCCTGTATCCCCACGTCTGCAAGGCGGTGGTCCAGAAGATCATGATCGACCATGTCAAAGGCTGCTGACAAATCTAAAAGGATCAGCAGTCCTGACCCGCCTCGATCCAGTTGTCTACAGAGATCGTCTGTTAGGGCAACCAGAGCCGTCTCTGTCCCAAAACCAGGACGGAAACCGGACTGAAATGGATCTAATGCCGATGTTTCCTACAGAAACCTACCAAGCTGTTCAGCAACCGCTCTCTCAATTACCTTACCCAGGTATGGAAGATTTGAAACTGGGCGGTAATTGGATAGGTCTAAGGGATCTAATGAAGTTTTTTTTAAGAGTGGACACACCACTGCTTCCTTCAATTCCCCTGGGAATGTCCCCGTGTCAAGGGACAAATTGATAATTTCAACCAGGGGGGTCCGCACAACATCTGGACACTCCCTAATCAGCCAAGACAGGCACGGATCAAGGAGGCAGGTGGTGGGCCTACCAACTTGGAGGAATCTATCCACATCAGTAGGGAGTATCCGATCGAAATGGTCCAACACTGGACCTGAAGTCAGTCGAGGGGCCTCCAGTTCAGTCACTGTATCTAAATTGGCAGGGAGGTCACGGCGGAGGAACAGGACTTCCTCCGCAAAAAAACTCGCGAATGCCTCACAGCTGTGGGTCGAATTTGTGCTTAAATTTGGTTGTCCTCCTAAGGACGTTATTGACCTAATTATTTTAAAAAGTTGTGCCAGGTGAGAGCTAGCGGATGCAATGGAAGCTGCAAAGTAAGATTTCTTAGCGGCTTTCATAGCTGCTCATAGGCTTTCATAAGCGTCCTATAAGATGTTCTTGAGGCTCCGTCACGAGTCCGTCGCCATACTCGCTCTAGCCGTCTGACATCCCGCTTCATTTTCCGGAGCTCCTCAGTAAACCAAGGGGCCCGGTTTCGACGGGGTCGCAGAGGGCGCTTAGGCGCGATCTCATCAATGGCTGCCAAGAGCCGGTTATTCCAGTCCTCAACAAGGTCATCTAATGAGTCGCCAGGAGGAGCAGGGTTCCGCAAGGCTTGTCGGAATCTATCAGGATCCATCAGTTTTCACGGACGAGCCCAAATAGGTTCGCCACCCGAGCCGGGGAGGAGCGGGAAGTCTATCTTGGCTTTCAGAGCGTAGTGATCAGACCATGGCACTTCCACAGCAGAGAGCATGATCACATCTATGCCAGCCCCAAAGATCAGATCCAGCGTGTGGCCTGCTTGATGAGTGGGGCCCAAAACAACCTGGGAGAGCCCTAGTGTTGCCATGGAAGTCACTAGGTCCAGAGCCTGTGAGGAGGGAGCGGCATCGGCATGGACGTTGAAGTCTCCCAAAACCAGTAGGTTTGGGAACTCCAAGGCCCAGCCCGCCACCACCTCCAGCAGGTCTGACAGGGTGGCTGCAGGTGTGCTGGGTGGTCGGTACACCAGCCAGACAGCCAAGCTCTCCTTGGTGTCCCACACGAGACCAACACATTCAATGCCAGAGATCGCCGGTGATGGCAGAGCTCTGAAAGAGCAATCCTCCCGGAATAACAACGCTACTCCTCCCCCCCCCGACCCACAGTCCGCGATTGATGGAGGACAGAGAAACCTGGGGGTGTTATCTCATGTAGGGAGACTACTTCGCCTTCCCGTACCCAGGTATCCGTCACGCAAGCCAGACAAAAAAGTCACGCATGGTGGCGGTTTTGTTGCTTATGGACCTGGCATTGCACAGCACCAATGACGGAGGTGTGTAATCCTTGCTCTCCCTACCCTCATCCCTTGGGATGGGGCGTAGATTGGAAGGGGTTCGAGGATCACTGCATCTCGAAACCCTTCGCCGATAGAGATATCTAGCCCCACCGCCATTCCTCCCTAGCCCTTCAATTGTGGAAATCCCAGATCCCATACTAGCCTCCCCAATAGATGGGTAACATCCCCTCAATAGTCAAAACAAAAAAAAATTCCTTCCAGTAGCACCTTAAAGACCAACTAAGTTAGTTCTTGGTATGAGCTTTCGTGTGCAGTTGTTGTTCGTGTGCAGTTTCGTTTGAGGTTGTTGTGGGTAAGAGCCTGCAATAAACCCAGATGCCAACTTTGCTGCCACATACACCCGGACAACACCATTACTGGCCCCAACAACATCACACATACCATCTCAGGACTATTTAATTGCTCATCGTCTAACATTGTGTATGCTATCAAATGCCAACAGTGTCCTTCAGCTCTCTATATTGGACAAACAGGCCAGACCTTACGCCAAAGAATAAACGGACACAAATCTGACATCAGGAATCACAAGACAGAGAAACCAATAGGAGAACACTTCAATCTCCCAGGACATTCTATACAAGATCTCAAAGTAGCTGTTTTACTACAAAGGAATTTCAGAAATAGACTGGAAAGAGAAGCTGCTGAATTGCAACTTATCACCAAACTTAAAACCATGGAGAGACCTGGTCTGAATAAAGACATTGGAGTCTTATCTCATTATACATGACAAAGCCATTTTTCACCTTCTCACCCCTTGCTTTTTCCTGTAAGACCTATTGCAGTTGTTAAAGAGTCGTCAACAGGCTCATCACAGCTATCTGCCAATCACCCATTCCCACCACCCTTCTGAGTAATACCCCTCCCCACCTTCTCACTATATAGAAGGGTCTGGAAACTTCTGTTTCAGTGTATCTGAAGAAGTGTGCATGCACACGAAAGCTCATACCAAGAACTAACTTAGTTGGTCTTTAAGGTGCTACTGGAAGGAATTTTTTTTGTTTTGACTATGGCAGACCAACACGGCTACCTATCTGTAACATCCCCTCAATAACAAGTCATCCTTGGGCCAGGACTCATGGGTCAAAGTGGTATGGGAAAGAGGTGGAGGTCTGATAGGGTAAGTATCCCTAGAAGATAAAACCCAACCACCCGCACCCCAAGCGGGGGGAACAGTCCCATGGTGTTTCATTAACTGTCAATCCCCCTCTCCCTCCTGGGTTAATTGGAGGATTGTTGGTTGTGGAAGTATTAATCAGGTATGTGTTATAAAATGTGGATCACTGGCCAACAAAGAGCCAGATTCGAATTCGGAAGATCTGTCCATCCTGTCTCGCCAGGAGTACAGTAGAGAAGGCTGATCATTCTGGTAAGTTTTTTGAACATTAGGCAAAGGTCCAGATGTAGATTTGGTGCTGGATATCTCCAGATTGTCAGCAACATAGAGTTCTTTATGTGTTGTTGCCATAGAAATGTCGGAGGCGCCAAATTCTTCATCTAATTTGGTGTCGTTTGAAAAGGGAACAGGGAGTTGCACTGATGTCTTTCGATGGGAAAAGAGCTGTTGGACGTCTTTAAATATTTTGCTCTAGGCTCTACTGTCCTTATATTTTGGGTAGAAATCTCAGTCTTTATACTCATTAGCCTCTTCTTCAGGTCTTGTAATTCTAGGCTTACAGAGTTCTTTTCTTCCTTTGGGCAATTAGTATTTCTAGTGTTGAGCTTGGTTTCCTTTATCCGCATTAGCATTGACTCTATGCAAGGGACCAATTGCCTCCTAGTTTCGTCCTTAAATACCCTCACTGGGCGGAGAGAATGGAACCACCATAGGGTATCCTTTATCTCCATGAGTCGAGATGGGAGGGTTGATGACCTAAAGGTCATAAATAGGCACATGGTGTTTCTCAAGGTAGGCAGGAAGTGGAAATTTTCTAGATCTACATTTCGGTAATGGTAATTCAGGAGCTGAGACAATGACATAGTAAAAGGGACTTCTTTAAAAAATGCAATCTGGTGTGGGACTGTGGAGAACTGAATTTAAGATTTAAAATATGTGAAACTGAGAGATACAGAAATTGACACATCTGCCCATCCCTAGCTGCAATACCGCAGACCTAGCCTCTAGGGCTCCATCCCCCTCATAAGAGCGAGCGTGGCCTAGTGGTTAGAGCAGGGGTCAGCAAACTTTTTCAGCAGGAGGCCAGTCCACTGGCCCTCAGACCTTGTGGAGACTATATGGGGGGGGGATGAACAAATTCCCATGGCCCACAAATAACCCAGAGATGCATTTTAAATAAAAGGACGCATTATACTCGTGTAAAAACACGCTGATTCCTGGACTGTCCGCGGGCCGGATCTGGCCCCCGGGCCTTAGTTTGCCTACCCATGAGTTAGAGTGTCAGCCTTGGATCTGGGATAGACCAGGGTTAAAATCTCCACTCGGCATCCCTGTGGAACCCTAAATCTTCAGGAGTCAAGGAAATAAAGAACTACATAACTTTTAGGAGACATCTGAAGGCAGCCCTGTATCTGGACGTTTTTAATGTTTTATGTTTTACTGTGTTTTATATATGCTGTAAGCTGCGCAGAGTGGCTGGGGAAACCCAGCCAGATGGGTGGGGCATAAATAATAAAATCATCATTATTATTGTTACGGAAAAATCTAGGTATGAGGCTGCTCAGTCACCCAGCTCGTCGCGCAGAGCCCGCGGATCCCTGCGGAATAAAGGAAGGAGTCTAGCCAAATGGAGCAAATAGCTGTAGACCAAAGTTTATTGCGCAATAGGTTCAAAGAGCAAATTTGAACCCCGAGGATGGGATGACAAAGACTTTTAAAACTTTCCCACCATATCCCAGAATACAGTTCGTACAACATCATTGCTACATCACTGACATGTCACAAAAGGGGAGGGGTTAACCTTGGCAAACATATCCAGACAAGTCCTTGGTACAAGATTAGCATAAGCAGACATGGGAGGGCAAGACTCAGGTATAAGATGAGCATAGACAAATATGTCTTAAGTACCCACCACCCAAAAGTACAATAGAAGTTCCTTTGCATGTCTGGAGCCTGAGGCAAGTCAGGTGATGAGATTTGGCTTCCTTTGGCTAACAATGAGCCCAGCAATTGTCACCTCTGGGAATTTCCTGGAGTCCTTTTTCAAGAGGAAAATAGCTTTGGAATGGAGGGAACAGGCAAAGGAGATGATTTTATATTCTTTTTAAAGCTAGGTAACTTCCCTGAGCTGCCAAGTTGAAAGGATACACTCAGGCATAATATTTGTAACATTTAACTTTAAAGATGTGCCCCCCGCCCGTAATTTCCATAACAATTATTAAGCAGCTCTCTTGGGTGAGTCAGTGCCTCTCGGCCTAACCTACCTCACAGGATTGTTTTGGGATTAAATGAGGAGCGGGTGGAGAACCATAAACACCACCTTGGACTCCTTGGAGAAAAAGGTAAATACATTAAATTAAATTACATTAATAATGGAAAATGCTGTGGTATTCTTACATGGTCTTTCAAGGTAACATGCTCAGGGTGGAGTTATCCCCACCCACAGGACTCAAAAGCCCCCAAAGAAGGATCTCTTTTGTCTCTGGCTTCTAATCCAGCCCCTGCCAGCCTCCCCTGATCCCAGCACAACAATATGCTGAGAGACAAGCAGAAAGAGAGAGAATTAACCACGAGGTGGCTTGTTCCCTGCAACAAAGGGGTTATATAAAACTGAGTGGGAAGCAGAATCTTAAATAACCATGCATTGACCGGTATTCTCTTGCTACTTCCTTCTGAAAGGCTGAATGATCAACCACTTGCAGGTAACCCAGGAAGGGGGAGCTGTCAGGTGGCTCAAAGTTTAAAGGTAATTGCCCTTCTGCCCATCCAGGACTACGGATGGCAGAAAAAACTGCCCAGGCTTACAACTCCACCCAGCCTCTGCGCTCCCTCCAGAGACAAAGGTTGCTTGCAATTTGCTTCCTGGCAAAAAGAAATGTATGTTTCAGTGACTCAGCGGCTGCCTCATAAGGAAATATTGAAGCAGCCCAAAGACCTCGCCCTCATCCTGAACCCTCAGCCAAATTGTGAGGCATCAGCTCTAGCACATTCTCAGTTGCCTTCCAGAACAAAACAAGGAAGGCACAGAAATTAAGGATAGCAGTGGCAGCCGTCTATTGAGGCAAAGGTCCCCTGACCCACTTGCCTCAGTCTGCTTTCAGCCAGCCCTCAACTGCCCTGTCTTCAGACTCACAACCCGCCCAGGGGTGGCAATGCCGATCAGCTTCTTTCTCCTTGAATCATAGAACCCTTGAGGGTCATTTACCCCCAGCCCCCTGCAATGTTGCCCCTCGCAGAATTCATTTGTGAGAATAAAGGGGACTTATGAGGGGGAAAAGCCACTCCTTTTCCCTTATGGGGTACCCAAGAGCTCATAGAACCTTTTGTAGGTTCTCTATCGCTAGGAGAAAATAACAGAGACCAGCCAGAGAATATTGAGAAGTGTTACGGTAAATTCTGGGTGCGGAGCTGCCCTGCCACCCAGCTCGTCGGACTGAGTCCGCGGGTCCTAGCGGAAGAAATGAGTTCAGCCGGAGACGGAGCAAGATGCGGAGATCCGAGTTTATTGGCCAACAGGTTCAAAGTGAGATTGAACCCCGAGAATGGGGCGACATAAACCTTTAAAAGTTCCCTCCAAGTCCCAGAATACAATACGGTAAAACGTCATGAATGCATTAAAAGAGGGTTGAGTTTCACAAGTCGCGTCATGAATATATCACGGAAAGGTGGGGTTACATACATTAACATTCCAGGAAGGGAGGGGGGAAATATGCAGAGTGAGGAATATGCACAGATAAACGTTTCCTGAGTATAGGTGATGGTAGAACAATGGCATAGATATGCATCGTCTGCCACCTGGCATTGCCCGGAGGAAGGGTTTGGCAGAGCGATCTGGCAGGATTAAGATCTTCCTGTGTACGTGACCTGTCGCTCTGGGGATTATGGAAGTGGGGACAGCATCATGGAGTCTGAAAGGAATTGAGTAAAATGACAGCAAGATGGAGAAAATCGGAGCTTTGGTTGATTTTATATCATTTTCTGAAGCTTCCGTCCCTTGCCGGTCAAGTGTATCAAAAGCGGAAACAAATGGATACATTGTAACCAGACTTTGACAGTTTTACGAGGCCGCAGGTTTCGGTTCCATTGTCCTCGCAGTGGGGGGCTGTCAACAGCTTGTCAGGAGGTTAAATGAGGCGTGCAAGAGCTCCTTGAGCTAGCTCCTGCAGGGGAATGCACGGTTCTGATTGGCTGAGGCGCGGCCATTATAGTCAATGGAGGAGGTAGCTCGGTCCGGTCTACTCACGTTAATAATAGAGCGAAAGGAAGGTTTAAGAAAGAAAGAAAGAAAGAAAGGGCTTATTTCGCCCGTATATAGAAGAGGAAGGTATTGATTTCATACATGTCGAGGGGCATAGTGTGGTGCTTGTGCGACAGTGTGGGGCCAAGGAGCCACAGCAGTATTGGGTGCTGTCAAGGTCATCGCCTCGGGCTCCTCATCGGAAGGAAGGGAGGTGAGGGAAGGTACCCCCCCTCTCCTTCCGTATCAAGAAGCAAAGCAGCTGGTAAGCCTGATCTTTATTAAAGGGTGCAACAGGGTGCTTCCACACACACACACACAGGAGGGGGAGATGGACCCTGAGCCATGCGCACAAGCCCTTTTATAGACATTTTAAATTGCCCGCCCTGGAGTCCAAGACCACCCCAGAAACATCATACAGACATCACAGAAGGAGTGTAGCCCAAAACCATCCCCTTAATACATCAGAGAAGGGGCAGAAATCTGGGTGTGTAGTTTCCCTGGGCATCCTGGCCACTCTTTTGTTATGATTACTCAATTCCTGAATCCAGGTCTGTAGCATTCGCGTGCCCTTTCCACCTCTCCAATTCATCCCCCAAATCCGGCAGGACCCGGCTGGAATAGAGACAGGCACGCGAAAGCTTTTTCAAAACACAAAAAACAAAACAGTAGTTTGCTGCCACCACTTCCTTATCTCAGAACAGCCCTGAAAAGTAACCTAAAGGAAAAAGAAAAAAAATTCCTTCCAGTAGCACCTTAAAGACCAACTAAGTTAGTTCTTGGTATGAGCTTTCGTGTGCATGCACACTTTGTTTTGACTATGGCAGACCAACACGGCTACCTATCTGTAACTGGAACTAAAGGAAAAAGATTACTCTTCAGCTTTACCGGGCTGCTCCACTCTGTGTCACTTTACCGTGGCACAGACAGAAATCTAACAGGCTCTGGTAGGTGACTAAAGGATTAAGCACTGGTTCAGCTTCCCCAGCAGAAAGGCACAAAAGACAGAAACAGGAAAGAAATCCTTTTTCCAAAATTTATTTTTTTCAAAAAAAGGTTATTCGGAACATAAAAGTTGGCACATCTCTTACAAACCCCAAACAGAAAAAAACATTTTTTTAATATCACTAACTACAGAACATACAATGAGAACAAAAGTACAAAACTAAACAGTTCAAAGAAGTTCTCAGCTGACTCCACACCTCCAGCATCAGGGCAGGCCCTCTGCATAACAATGGCCTCACATGGCAAGGTACCAGGTGAGGTGGGCTGCTGCTTGAGAAGATGGGGTGCTGCAAAGTTAGTTTCCTAAGGTTTTATCCCCTTTGAACCCGTGTGGATTCAAAACTCAAAAGACAATCAGTTCCTTAGATCAATTAGCGATTTGTGGATTCAAAACTCAAAAGCCAATCAGTTCCTTAGATCAATTAGCAATTTGCCAATGGTTACATGGAAGAACGGGACACAGGTGGCGCTGTGGGTTAAAGCCTCAGCGCCTAGGACTTGCTGATCGAAAGGTCGGTGGTTCGAATCCCTGCTGCGGGGTGCGCTCCCGCTGCTCGGTCCCAGCGCCTGCCAACCTAGCAGTTCGAAAGCACCTCCGGGTGCAAGTAGATAAATAGGGACCGCTTACCAGCGGGAAGGTAAACGGCGTTTCCGTGTGCAGCTCTGGCTCGCCAGAGCAGCGATGTCACACTGGCCACGTGACCCGGAAGTGTCTCCGGACAGCGCTGGCCCCTGGCCTCTTAAGTGAGAGGGGCGCACAACCCCAGAGTCTGTCAAGACTGGCCCGTACGGGCAGGGGTGCCTTTACCTTTACCTTTTTACATGGAAGAACAATAACTCAGGCTTGTTAGGAGACTTGACAGCTGAATCCTGTTTATCAAAAGGCCTTGAAGATTAAAAGCATTCCCAGAGCCAGACCAGATTCCTTGACTTGTAAATTAAGCTTGATAACCCTTTTCACACAGAAACTGCATCTATGACAGCCATGTGTCAAGACTACAAATCAGCTAGGAGCCTCCTTCCTGCAGATGAAGAAGATAACATATTCGCACTCTTAGAGACAGAGTCTGCAATTAAAGAACCAGTTATACATTCCCAGAATTCTATAGCATTTGGCTCTCCCATAATGCTCCTCTTTTACATGAGCCAAAGTTTTAACCTACTGAGATTTCCCAATATCACTACAAGGTCACAAGCTCACACCTTATTCATATCTTAAGACAGGATTTGTGAAAGAGACAATGGAGAGATTTTCCATTTCCTTCGACCTTGCAGAGAAATATTTGAGGTCATTTCGGGAGAGAGAAAATGGTTTCAGGACTTTTCCACGGGTTTCAGACATGTGGCTTACATATTTGTATGTGTTTGCTTGGTACATTTATGAACATTTATTTTATATATAAGACCTTAAAATTCTTATAACAGGACCAAACACGAATTTGTTGGCTCTGCCTGTCATTGATTCTAGCGCTGTTGGCTGTTGGGCTCCCAGCCTTGTGCATAGCCAGGGTTTTTGTGGGGTGGGGGGGCAGAACCGACATGATTGGTCAGTTAGTTAAGTATTTCTATTGTTTTACTTGACTTGGGCTGGGAGCCCAACAGAACTGGGCTGAAGGTTTCAGCCAACCTGCTTATATAGAGCTCAACTACAAGGCAACAGTAACAACTTTCTGTAACTATCCAATCACAGAACATCACTTTCAATTCCTTACTTACATATGTGGATCTGAGTGAAAACTATCTACAGTATCCCCCTGCTGGCCCAGGGTAAGAACTTCAGTACATAACACAACTCACATGCTTCCTGTCGACTATCTAGCTACCTAGTACTCAAGGAGCATTTGCACACTACACTGTGTTTTCCATTTGTGTGGTGCACTGTGAAAGTGTAGCCACTGCTTGTGAGACACCTCTGTGTGCATGCATGCATGATCACCATAAGGCTGTCTGTCCTTCATAATAGTTCTGTTAGAAAAGGCAGGAGGTCAGGGGGCTGCATTTCACGAGAGACATCTTTTGCACTACTAGTTTAACTAGCAAAGATATATCATAACTGTGATAATTTATGTTGGAAATGTAAAGAGAAGGAAGGAACTTTTTACCACATGTGGTGGACCTGCCCCAAGGTGAAAGACTTCTGGGAGAAGATTTATAATGAATTGGGGGGGAAATGTTGAAATATACATTTATAAAGAAACCAGAGGCCTTTCTTCTTGGAATAACAGGTTTGGAATTGCCCAAGAAAGATGTTAAATTATTTTTGCATGCCACAACTGCTGCTTGAATTCCACTAGTTAAAAAGTGGAAAATGCAAGAATTACCAACTGTGGAAGAATGGCAGATGAAGATGATGGATTTTTCGGAGCTAGCCGACCTAACCGGAAGAGTCCGCGACCAGAAGGAGGAGGAGTACCAGGAAGAATGGTCAAAATTTAATGATAACTTAGTTAAATATGTTAAGTTAAATTAATTGGAAACAGCTTGCAGGTATTAGATTGGCTAAGGATTTTATATAAGTTAAGTGTTGAGTTAATATATTTAATTTCATAATGAAAAGATGTAAGGATGTTAAACGATTAAGTTAAGTTTTTAAAAACTCTGATTTGGAAAACCGTTAAAAGGATATACATTGAAATGCAACTAAGGGGAAGCGAGGAAGTCACTTAACAATGTTAATACGTATAACTCTATTAAGGTCACGATTTATGTTTGTTTGATTTTTTGTTTGTTTATAATTTTGTGAAAACCAATAAAAAACTTGGGGGGGGAGAGATATCTAGTGCAGTACTGCACTACTCTGTAGGATGGCTTCTCACTTGCATTGTAAGCATCTTGTAAAGAAGCTGTGTTGTTTTTACGCTCATTATAAAGGTGTCAGGGAGGGGATTTTTCGCAGCCCCACCTGGAGATGCCAGGGACTGAACTGGCAAGGCTCTTCCACTGAGCTTCAGCCCTTCCCCAAATCTTCAGATTTGCCACTGCCAGCTCAGTAGGAACAGGGAGTGGTTTGTTTATTGCAGAGAGCCACTGTCCCTCCTTAGGTCTTTGTGCTAACCTTTCATCTTGCTGTGTCAATCCATCACCCTTTGCAAATGGGCCACATCTATGCTGCCCAGAGCTTTTGCTCCTTGTGACTAGGTTTTAATTTCTTCTGTGCTCTGGACAACTGCTGGATACACGTGCCTGTTCTGACTTTGCCGCTGAATAACATCCACTATCCTTCTCTGTTTATGAAAAGGAAATAAATTGTAGCTATAAATCCACGCGGGTGGCGCTGTGGGTAAAACCTCAGTGCCTAGGACTTGCCGATCGTATGGTCGGCAGTTCGAATCCCCGCGGCGGGGTGAGCTCCCAGCTCCTGCCCACCTAGCAGTTCGAAAGCACCCCTAAGTGCAAGTAGATAAATAGGTACCGCTTTATAGCGGGAAGGTAAAGGGCGTTCCGTGTGCTGCGCTGGTGCCGGTTTGCCAGAGCAGCTTCGTCACGCTGGCCACGTGACCCGGAAGTGTCTGCGGATAGCACTGGCTTCCGGCCTCTTAAGTGAGATGAGCGCACAACCCTAGAGTCGGACACGACTGGCCCGTACAGGCAGGGGTACCTTTACCTTTACCTTTATAAATTGTTTATAGCATTTCAGACTGATCTTGTACATTCTGGAGGCTGTGTTCTAGGATGCCAAAAATTAATGAAAACATTCCCAATCCTGAACAAATCTGTCTGTCTCCTTTTAAATAGCTGGTAGGTTTCGTCACAATGCTGCAGTCGCATATCTTCAATGCCTTTTAATCATCGGAATTGGAGTCTGATTCCAGTAACTTGCATAGCAACAATCATGGAAGTCTCAAGTGCTTTCTCAGATGAACAGGCACAAACCAGTGCAAGTCAATGGAATAAGGATGGACTGAGTTCTGTTTTTCATGTTATTGAGACTGTTGTTCAATAGTGATAACAATATTGTTCTTCCTAGTGCACATGTGAAGTAGGTGGCCTTTGTGCTGTAAGAAGTGTCCAGTGTGCGCAGCCTCCTAGTTATACAAGTCTGGGGTTGAATTTAATTTAATTTAATTTACTGCATTGTATTTGATAGAAATGATGGCACCTTGTATTCTAAGCTTTGCTTCAGGTGTTTGAAACAACAACTGTAGCTGATATCGAGAGGGGTGTTGTACAGATCACTTTGAGCTTCTAAAGAACACTGCTTCTGAAAGTAGTGTATGGTAAGTATATATTTATTTTTTAATTCTCAGTTTTTTTAATGTTATGTGTAATTAGTGATAATAATAATACCAGTAATGCACAAAGCATTTTTAAAAAGTAGCGTAATACAATAAACAGCAACAGTCCCTTGCTCCAATGGGCACATAAACAGAACCCAGCTCCCTGAAGGGAAAGAGGACCCCAGGACCGTGACAGGACTGTAGCCCACAGGCCCATCTGCCACCAGCTACTAGGGTGGGGGAGAAGTTGAATTCATTTCGCACTTCCTGAAACAAAACACAGCAATGCTTCAAAATTCATACTTCCCCAAATGTTACAATGAAGTTCTCCTACCAGAAAATATGCATCCCAAAAATGTGAAAATATACAAAAATGCATTATATTATGGGAAATTGGTTTGAAAAAGGGTTTATGTTAGGCAAAATTGTGCACTAAGGTGTGTGTATGAGGAGAAATGCTAAAATGCTGGTGAATTTTCATGTTGTTTTTAAAATACAAAAAAAAAATGTAAACTGATGCAGAAATGTGATACATTGAGCTTGAAATCAGAAGAATTACACCAAATTAACAGATTTCCTACCCCTTGCCCCCACAAAGCAAAATGACCCATGTACTTTGAAGACTGTGGGAACAACTCCTTAAAAATATTTTCATTTCATTTGGCTTTTAGTTTTCTAGCTGGGTTGTATTTTTATTTTTATTTTTTTGCCTCCAGTATAAAAGAAGGCATTTGTCAGTAGCTACTTTTTTGTTCCCTTGTTGCTGACAACTTTTCCCAGCTGTTAGAATCTCACTTTGCTGTAAGGGACTGGAAACTTGGGTTGAGATGCAGCCCTACAAATGCCATCTGTACATGGGCACATGTGAGGTGGTTATATAGGGAAAGGCTTCCCCCGTTGTTTTTTAACAGCTGCTTGCCACAGAGGAATGCAAAAAGAAGCTCGAGATATAGGATGCTTCATCTTTTTCACGGCCCCTTTGGGGTGGTTTTCACAGTGTGTAACAGCAATTCCAAGTCATTTAAGTGTCCAAGGAACAAAATTAGCCATGAAGCAGCAGGTCCATGACTAGGAAAATGAACGCCATGAAATTCCTCTCCCCTCCCCACACGGTAACTGAGAAATGGGGTGTGCATGTGTAGGTGTATGTCAGTCTTTCTCATTATAATGACCGCTCCCCCCTGCAAGACAATTCCATCGGGCCCAAGCGGCAGGGTCTACACTCACACATACTCTGAGCAGCTCCCTGCAGCAAGTGGCAAAAATGGTTTTAAATGTTTTAAGTGTTCTTAATTAGCTGCACCTCAAATGGTGGTTTTTTACAATATTATATTATTTTATTATTTTCTTTCTGCTTGGGGTGGGATAAATGTTTAGTTGGGGTGGGGAATAGTTTAAATTTAGCATAATTGTTTCTTGCTTTGTTTTACTTTCATTATTTTGTTAAGTTACTGTATAGTTTGTATTTTGCTTTTTAAGGGGAAAGGGTCAGGGCTGCCTGGGAGTGGGCCTCAGCCAATAGAATGGCTGGGGCAGGTTCCACGGGGAGGGGCGGGGATGCACTGGGACATCCAATCTCAGTGATCATGGGCAGGAGGAGGAGGAGTTACGCTAAGACCAGACCATGTCATTACTGAGGAGGCAGGCTTAGTTGTTGTCTGAGGACTATCCCTGCCTCCAGGTCTGGTCCTGACCGGAAGGATACTGGAATCAGCCTGTATCCTGAAAGTGTTGCCTGACCTGAAAGTGTTGCTGTGCAATGCCAAGTCAATGATGAATAAAACCACTGCCATCCACGACCTGATTGTAGATGGTGGATTTGACCTGGCATGTGTGACAGAGACTTGGTTGGATGAAGCAGATGGGCCTGTCCTTGCAGCTGCTTGTCTACCAGGTTTCTCTTACACACAGCAACCCAGGTCATGTGGGTGGGGAGGGGGCATTGCAGTGATTTTTAGGAAGTCATTAGTCTGCGCCAGGCGTCCCATTGGGAAGACCCAGTTTTCTGAGTGTATGTTCTGGAAGTTGGGCAATAGGGGCAGTACAGGATTCCTTTTGGTGTACCGACCTCCTCGCTGCACCAAGGATTCCCTGCCTGAGCTGCTTCAGGTCATGGTGGACCTGGAAACACCTGGACCTGGAACTAGGAAACACCTAGTTTGGTTGTCCTGGGGGATTTTAACTTCCATGCCGACACAACCTTACAAGGGGCCACTTGGGACTTTGTGGAAAGCATGGCATCCATGGGGCTGTCCCTGAATAAGTTTGGTCCAACTCATAGCCACGGACCTGGTGTTTACCTCTATGGATGTTGGTGAGTAAAAGCAAAACAAAAGAAGTGCCATGGTCAGATCACTTCCTAGTACAACTGGACTTCTCCGCAACACTTCCCCTCTACAGGGAGGTGGGACTGATTCAGATGATCTGCCCCCGCCAATTGGCTTCCAGAGAGTGGTAGGGAATGTTTTATCCCAAGTTGATGGCCTTTCAGCTGATTCCCTGGAATGCGGAGTTAACCAGGGCTATTGACTGTCTGGCTCCAAAGCATGGAGCCTGGACAGCCCCGTGGTTTTCCCTGGAGCTGAGGACAATGAAAAAATCGTTGAGACAGCTAGAGTGCCAGTGGTGGAAAAATTCTGAATCAGACTGGACACGGGCTAGAGCTCAATGTCGAGCCTACCAAGTGGCAATGGCAATGGCGAAGAGGGCCTTCTTCACCGCCTCTATTGCATCTGCAGAAAACAGCAGCAGTAGACTCTTTCAGGTGGTTCACAATCTATTGGAACCACCTTCGTCACCGGGGCCTGGTAGGGACCCCAAGATCTCCTGCAATGCTTTTGCAAAGTTTTTTGCAGATAAAGTCGCTCAGATTTGGAAGGAGGTAGACTCCACTGTGGGAGCAGGGCCGGGGCGGGAGACTGCTAGAGTCCTGTCTAGTCTTTTTACATGGGATCAATTCCTATCTGAGAATTGAGGATGTGGACAGGCTGCTTGGACAAGTGAAACCAACCACCTGTCTCTATGATGCTTGCACATCCTGGCTAATAAAAGCAAGCCAGGAAGGGCTGGGCGATGGGCTCTGCAGGGTGGTGAATGCTTCCCTCTGTGATTCATCTATATGAATCCACTTGGAGAGATCATCAGGGGGTTTGGGCTAGGTTTTTATCAGTATGCAGATGACACCCAGCTCTACCTCTCTTTTAAAACAGAACCAGAAGTGAAGGTCCTGTGTGAGTGTCTGGAGGCAGTTGGAGGATGGTTGGCGGCTAACAGATTGAGGTTGAATCCTGACAAGACAGAACTTCTGTTTTTGGGCGACAGGGGGCGGGCAGGTGTGGGGGACTCCCTGGTCCTGAACAGGGGTCCTGAAGGACCAGGTGTGCAGCCTCGGAGTCATTTTGGACTCACAGCTGCCCATGGAGGCGCAGATTAATTCTGTGTCCAGGACGGCTGTCTACCAGCTCCACCTGGTACGCAGGCTGAGACCCTACCTACCTGTGCACTGTCTCACCAGAGTGGTGCATGCTCTAGTTATCTCCTGCTTGGACTACTGCAACGCGCTCACCTTTGAAGCTGACCCAGAAACTGCAATTAATCCAGAATGCGGCAGCTAGACTGGTGACTGGGAGTGGCCCCTGGGACCACATAACACCGGTCCTAAGAGATCTGCATTGGCTCCAAGTAGGTTTCCGAGCACAATTCAAAGTGTTGGTGCTGACCTTTAAAGCCCTAAATGGCCTCGGTCCTGTATACCCCATCGTTCAGCCTGGACACTGAGATTAAGCGCCAAGGGCCTTCTGGTGGTTCCCTCACTGCTAGAAGCCACGTTACAGTGAACCACACAGATGGCCTTCTCAGTAGTGGCGCCCGCCCTATGGAACGCTCTCCCTTCAGATGTGAAGGAAATAAGCAGCTATCTTATCTTTAAAAGACATCTGAAGGCGGACCTGTTTAGGGAAGTTTATAATATTTAATGCTGTATTGTTTTTAACACTCGATTGGGAGCTGCCCAGAGTGGCTGGGGAAACTCAGCCAGATGGGTTGGGTATAAATAATAATGATGATGTCAGGGGTGATGATGATGATGATGATGATGATGGTCTCCTGACAGCAAGCCAGAAACATGTTTATGTTCAGACAGAGCCAAGCTCAGAAATTCTGATCCAGATTTGAAATCTGGGAGCTGCTCTAGCCCAGGAACCCAATAAAATGTTGGTGAATGTTTTAGTGATCATCCGTTTCCCTGTGTGGGTCTTGGTGACTGGGTCTTCTGGAAAGGCTCTAGCAGCAGCACCTCAAGAAACATATGCCTTGTGGCGAGTCATCCATTTAGTCTGTTTAGCTCAATACTGTCTACTCAGACTGGCAGCTTTTAGGGGTTACAGGCAGGAGCTTCTTCCCATCCCACCTGGAAATGCCAGGGATTGAAGCTGGGACTCCTGTGTGCCAAGTAGGGTCCCTGCTGCTGAGGTGAGCCCTCTTTGAGCACTTAAATGGGAAACAGCCATTATATTTTAAGTGCAGCAAGGGAGGTTTTAAAGCAACCTCCCTGCGATCGCAGCAAAGTTGAGGAAGGGATTGGAGAATCTGCCCATTACACACACACACACACACACACACACACACACACACACACACACGTAAATTTCTCATTTTTCCAGACTTTCAGTTCTTCATATTTCCATATCAACTTGCAATCTTTATTTATTTATTTATTTTCATTCTTTCCTCATGGTGATTTATCACAATTTGCATGCAAATTCCTCCTGATTTATACTTACCTCTATGAAATTTTGCATATTTTTGCAAAGCAATTTCCCCTCATGTAGTGCATTTTTGCATACTATTTTCATGATTCCACTCTGCACTCTAACCACTATTCCACACTGCCTCTCATAATGGTATGCACAGATACAGAGAGTGCAATGGACTTTCTGATTCCTGTCTGTGTATATATTATGTGCATCTCTTGTGCATGCAATTTTCCATTTCAATAGGACTTGCATAAAGAAATCTTCCCTGTTAAATGCTGCCCAGATGTGTTTTTCTTGACTCTCCGAGTAGGAAAAGCATTGACGTGTGCTCTGAGTCTGCCTTGCAGCCCACTGCTTCCACCAGACCGCAGCAAAACATCTCAATCCAAAATAGCATTTGAAGCCACAGAATGAACCTCGGTGCATTGTGTTGCTAGCAACAAGGAATGCATCTTTACAGCAGTCTGGCAAGAAAGCATGCCATTAGGAGAAAGCAGGAAGAGGAAAGGGGCTTCTGTTAAACGCTCCCTAAAGAAGCTAGAAGTTTGTGGAAATTGGCCCAGCTGTGACCTCCAGATCCTTCAGCATGGCGCTCGCCCCCCTCACTGGCCCTTCAGTTGCCTTGAACATGGCCATAAACAGTGGCGTTTGTCAGCTCAGGAGCATCTCAGACCCAGAGATTTCAGAGCCCAAACCTGAAACCTAGCAGCAGCCACTGGTTATGTCACAGGGGACGTGCCCTGTTATGTACTGAGTTGAATAGGATCCAAAAGGCAGCAGTCTGATCGGCCCTAGAACAATCGGATCCCAAATGCAGCAGTCTGATTGGTCCACAGGAGCCACCCAATCCAGCTCCAGGTGGAAGGGAATCTGCAACCTGATTGGCCTACAGGAGAATCCTGGAAATAGCCAATCACGTGGGGCCCATTGTATAAATAATGTATATACGGCAGACATTCCGGGGGGACTCCATTCCTCCTCACCACTATGAGCAGAATAAAGAGCATGAAATCCACTCTCAACTCCGAGTATATTTCATGCCCCAAAGAATCTATGCAATAATTGTTGGCAATGGAGGTTAATTGGGAGATAGAAAGAGGAAATGCAGAAGCGCCCCCCCCCCGACTCTATGCCATCATTTGCACCAGCTCCTACCAGGCTGAATTTTGCAAGCTGCACACACAACCTTCTTAACTTTTTAAGGTGCCCTCATTCACATGGAGAATCAAACCCTCCTGGGGGGTGGGGGGCAGCCAAACCTAGAGAATTCAGACCAGTCCTGGGGGTGGGGGGCTGGTAAACCCTCTTGAGGAGCAATAAATGAGGCTCTCAGGCTTAAAAAGGTTCCCCACCCTGCTACAGAGCTTGGAGATAGCCCATTTTAAAGAGAACTGAGAGACAGGCCTCTGTCAAGCACCTTTGGGAGGGATTAACAGCAATGCAGAAATGAAAACTGGTTTAGGAAGGGTGCAAATGGGATAAGAGTTCATCATGTTCACTCTCCTTAGCCACTTCCAACTCTCTAGAAAAAGTAGCACCAAGATGAGTGAGTTGAACTAGGCCTAGGGAGACCCGGGTCCAAGGTACCTCACTGCCATGAACATCCCTTGATGAACACAAACCCTCCAACATTCCTGCAATGAAAATAGGGACACCCTAAGGAAAAGTGGGACATTCCAAGATCAAATCAGAAACGGGGACAGCTTCTCCAAATTAGGGACATCCCTGGAAAATAGGGACCCTTGGAGGGTCTGCAAACTTAGGCCTATTTCTCAGTCTAACCTGCCTCCCAGGATTTTTGTGAGGAACCCCTGTTTCTCTTTTGGTCCTCGTTTTCTGGTGATGCTGAAAAGTGGCCACCCTCTCAGAGGAAGACAACTTCTAGAAACTGTGTCTGATCCTAAAGAAGGTTAGTTTTTCCTTGAAACATGCCAGTGGTGGAATTTTGCATCTGGGAAATTTAGGCTAGTCAGTTCTTGTCATCCCCTGGTTTGAACTTCTGCCACGGCTTCGCTGAAGGAGGGAGGGGGACAGAGTCGCCTGGCAGCTGGAGTCTATTAACGTATCGAGCAGGTCTCAAACAACCCCTGCAGCTCTTGTTGAGATCCTGGCCACCTGCCTGGAATGCCAAGCCTGCATCTGCTTTCCTCTGACAGTTTCCACCCTGCTCCAAACTTCCACCTCCAACTCTGGGAGCCAGGAGGCAGCCGCACCACTCCGCCATAGCCAGCAGAGAAGTTATTCAGATCACATTTGATGTGGAAATCTGATCTGATCTGCCTTTGAAATCAAACCATGCATTGTTGTTTTTTTCTTTTTGCCTTTGAGTGCATTGGTCTGGCTTTGATGAAGGCTCCTTCCGACTCTTCCTTGGCCGATAGATAGATGATAGATAGATAACAAGGGGCTCCTGCCCCTGCTAACTCCCCCTACCTTTCGCCAATGCCCCTTCCCCATGTGATTTGCAGAAACTGGGGTTCAGCTGCCTCTGAAACAGGAAGTAGCCATGGCTAGCCTTCTCCTCCATTAATTTGTCTGCCCCCTCTTTTGAGAGCCATCCAAGGTGGCAGCCATTATTAACTTTTGTGGTAACAGAGCCAATTAACTGCTATGTGGAAGAAGTAGCTCCTTCCGTCTGTCCTGAATCTTCCAATATTCAGCTTCATTTGTTGGCCTGGGGTTCTACTATTACAAGGCAGAGAGAAAAATATGCTCACGCTGTCTTGCCCCATGAGCAACCCCAGCTGCAGTTTCCGAACTGTCTTCAGAGTCCGCTCCATGTACACTGTGTTGCAATAATCTACTATGGAGCTGTGGGGACAGCCAGGATTGGGAGCAGAGTCTGGAGATTAGCTTTAGTGGGGAAATGTCCATTAAATTGAAAAATACCGTATTTTTCGCTCTATAACATGCACCCAACCATAACACGCACATAGTTTTTAGAGGAGGAAAACAAGAAAAAAAATATTCTAAACGAAACAGTGGATGTATGATTTTTGTGGTTCATGCTGTGGCCACAGACATGTGATCTGACAGTGAGTTTGGAGTAGTCCAATGCAAAAATCCTGAGGATCCATGTGGATCCATGCTTTGTAACCACGTTTTTGCAGCACTGTGGCCCCAGGCAACAGTGGGTACGTGATTTTTTTGGTGCAAGATGTAGCCATGGACATGCTATGTGATCTGATGGTGAATTTGGGGTGACCCAGTGCAAAAATCCTGAGGATCCATATGGATCCGTGCTTTGTAACCACATTTTAAGTGGGGAGGGAAGGAAAAGCACTCAAGGGACAAGGAGCACGCGTGGGGTGGGTGGAGAAGGATGCTGCTAATAATGAAGAAGAGGGGTATAAGGGGAGAAGGCTCCTCTCCTCTCCCACTTTGCTCCTTTAAAGCAAGCAGGCTCTGCTTTTCTCCCTCCTCCCCGCTCCTCCCCGGCTTAGCGAGCTGAAAAACTTTGCTGCTATTTAGCGAGCTGAGTGAGGAGGAGAGAAGGACAGAGAGCCTGCTTGCTTTAAAGGAACCAACCGGACAGGAGCCGCTTACAATCGTGTAAGCGGCTCCTCTCCTCTCCCACTTTGCTCCTTTAAAGAAGCAGGCTCTCTGTCCCTCTCTCCTCCCCACTCAGCGGCTCTTCTCCCACTTTGCTGTTTCAAAGCGAGCCACGGAGGGAAGGAAGGGGAACCATGGATCCTCTGCTCACGACTGCAGCAGATTCCCGCCCCCCCCCGCCACCCGTAGGCATTACCTCCATAACACGCACAGAAATTTCCCCTAACTTTCTAGGAGGAAAAAAGTGAGTGTTATGGTGCAAAAAATACGGTAATTAGGGAACAAGTACAGAATGATTACTTTGCATAGCCACCTTTGTTAATGATAAAACTAATGATTTACGTCACGTCACAGTGGTACCTTGGGTTACATACGCTTCAGGTTACAGACTCCGCTAACCCAGAAATAATACCTTGGGTTAAGAACTTTGCTTCAGGATGAGAACAGAAATCGTGCTCCGGCGGCACGGCAACAGCAGGAGGCCCCATTAGTTAAAGTGGTGCTTCAGGTTAAGAACAGTTAAGAAGAATGGTCCTCCGGAACGAATTAAGTACGTAATCAGATGTACCACTTTATATGGTGGCTTGGATGTCTTGAAGTAATTTGCTCTTTTGATAATGTAATATATTTTTGGATGTATAATAATTTGCATGTAGGCTATTATTTCTTTGCTACCTTTACCTGCTGAGGACAAATGGGACATGCAGATTCTTATGACACTTACAGCCACAGGGTCTGCTGGTGGAGAGGGAGCTGGATTTAGCTTTGTTTCAATTTCTTAGTTTGCTTATTTGTCAGGGTTGCCATATTTCAAAAAATAAATCCGGACACAAAAAGTGTTGAACTTTCTGACGACCGAATCCTGGCTATGTCTGGGAAATTCCAGATGTGTGGAACCCTATATTTGTTATACCTTTTCTTTGTATGTTTGCTTGCTGAGTGAGGGGAGTAGAATGGTGCAACTTCATTGAACAGATAACATCACCTGCTTATGTATTTACTTATTACTGAAAACCCAACAAACATTTTCAAGTAGGAGGAGATGGGCTTTGCTTTCCTAGTTGCTAAAGATTCCAAACCATGTAATCCAATGTGCTTGGAGGGCAGAGTTTCCTTTGTATTCCCACATGTATTTATTGTTACTCAGCTCAACCCAGAAAGAAACCACTGGATCTTTCCCAAGTAGGCCACATCGCTGGGTGTCTCCTCTCCTGCAGTTATTTGCTGTGATAGCCTGAGGGACATTTACACAGAAGATGTTTAAAAAACCCTGCCCTCTCTGTAACCATGAACTGCTGTGGGTTTCATTCAGAAAATCAGGTCCCACGGTCCTTCAGAGCCGGACTCATTGGCTTCCACCAAATTGGACAAGGGACCTCCCTCTGGGCCAGCAGCACTAAAGGCCAGCTTCTAGTTGAGGCCTGTCTTGTGGCCATGACTTCCATAACTTAGGTTGCAGTCCTAGGCCACTTACGAGGGAGTAAACCCCACTGAATGCAATGGGACTTGCTCCTGAGTAAAATCTCAGAAGGTTATGCAAGAGGTAAACCGCCACTGCCTTGCAGCTATGCTTAGGCGCGCCAACTCTAGGGAACCAAGATGTCTTCTGCCCCCTCAAGATTGGCTGGAAAGGGGCTGGGCCTCCTCCATGTGGACGCATCCACCATGTCAAGGTGCATCACAACTTCAGCGGTTGGCTCCTCCAGGATGCTTGGCTTCCTCCGGTGACGCAACGACATGCACACACAACATATGCCAGACCCCCTCATTCTGTGGGTCAGTGTGGTGCCTCTGGCTACTCTCATTTGTGATAATGGCTTCAGGAGTAAACCCCAAGGAGAAATCCAAAGCAGCTGCCTTGTGAGACATCTTTGGGAAAAGATAAGGCTAAGGAGTAAACCCAGTGCTTTTTTTCTGGAAGTACTTAATTGGTACACAGTACCTTTTTCCCTTCAAATCTTGTGACAAGGTAAATGAAAGGTGGGGACAGCAAGCAGGCACCCATGGCTGAAAGGGGGATTGTGAAAAGCAGGAGGTGGAAGCCGCCAGGAAAAGAAGGCCCTTGTTTGGGGCTGCAGGTGCTGCTCTCTGTCCACAGGTTGTCCCGTTCCCCTTGACTGCCCCGCAATGCACACTCTCCCCCTGGATGCGCTGCTATGCCATTGCCTCACTGCACTGTGAGCAGCTGGTGAGCGCAAGCCCCATTTGTCTTTCATCTCTGCTTGCTCTTTCCATGCCTGTGGGGTAGGGGAGGGAGGGAGGGAGGGAGGGAGGGAGAGAGAGAGAGAGAGAGAGAGAGAGAGAGAGAAGGGGAGGAGACAGCAGCCTCTGCTTTTTCTGTGGCAAACCATGGAGGTGATCATGGTTGGTGCAGGTGGTGGCTGGGAGGAGAAGGAGGATGAGGCAGGGGAGGGATGGGGTGCTGGGTGAGTGTGAAGAGTCGATGAGACAAGGTGTGGGGAGAGACTGAAGAAGGGGAAGGAGAGTGCAAAGTGGGATTTAATTAATTGAGGGGGGCAGGAGAGAGAGAGAGAGAAGGCAAAGAGGATTATAGTGAGAGTCAACCTTCCACAAATCCAGAGTGGAATCCCTAAAGCCTTGGAGGCTTCTTTCCAGCAACTCCTGCTGCCAAACGACTTGCTCTGCTTTCCTCTGGGCAACATCCGTGAAGCCAAGAGGGGGATCTTGTCATCTGGGCAGCCCAGGACCTCTCTGCACACGGCCCAGGCTAACGCAGCAAAAACAACATGGGAGGCTGCAGTTATGAGTTCCCAGTCTCCAAGGCCTAGGGGTGGCATATGTCCAGAATTTTCCAGACATATCTGGAATAGTGTAGTCGGTAGCTGTATCCAGGCAGAAATCGGCCAAATGTCTGGGAAAATCCGGGTGTATGGCAGCCTGTATTGGCAGCGCCGCGCTTGCTGATTTCCCAAAAATAGCTTAGTAACTTTGGGCAAAACTAAAAAACAACTTTGCCCTCCCCCCCAAAAAAAAGCTCAAAAAAATTTCTGTCACTGTTTGAAATATGACAATCCTACTGCAGCCACAACAGGCACTGTGGTTCTCCAGTGGTTTGGCTGTGAACCCCGGAGTCATGCTCCATTGCATCTCAGGAAAGATGGATGCCCAACAACAACAACACCAGAGGCAGGCAATTGGTGGTCTTCCATTTGTTGCTGGACTCCAAATCCCATCATCTGTGACAGTCAGCTATGCTGGCTGGGGATCTTCTTTCTTTGATGAGCCGACTAAGATTGTCATTCATGAAAACGGTCTTAACAGTAAGTGACTGTGGAGGCCAATTCTGGATCCACATGTCCTTTCACAGGGGACACAGGTTTCTGGGTGGGAGTTGATCCCAGTGAGGGTTTACCAAACATGCCTTTCTCTTAGCTCGTTTCTCCTTTCCACCCTGAGTTTGTGCTTCTTCAAAGTCCAGGACACCTTTGGTAAAGAGTAAGGTCACCAGAACTTCCATTGGTTACAAAAAAGGGTACATCTGGCAAAACTGCATACAAAAATATTAGGAGGAGTGTGCACTGAAATGTTGATGAATTTTCATGAGGTCTTGAAGAAGAAAAATGCAAACTGATGTGGAAAGAAAGAATAAGAAAGGCAGAGAAACTGAAGCTGACATGCGTGTCTGTTCCTGACTATGGCTCCCTCGTCTTACAAGGAAGATTTTGGAACAAGAAGAAAGGTTTGGGCCCCTAGACTGTCCTTCATCCCCCTCGGCTGGCTGGCATGTGCCTAGTGCCATTGTTCATGCACCGCCAAAGTGATCCTTTGAGGGCATGCAGGTCTGCCCTTGCATCCAGTCTATCTATGTGTGCAAAGAAAGGGGCTGTTTATTCAAGGTTTTTCAAGAAAATATCCTCACCAAAGTCAGGCCCTGGCGAGGGTGTGTGTAACAGCCTGCGGCTACGTTCCAGCTGGGTCACATACCTTGTCTCTGATGTAATCCTCCTTGCCACATTCAAGCTCAGAAAGACTTGCACTCTGTGGATTTTCAAAACTATTATTTTCATTATTTTGAAACAAAAATGGGGGGGGGGGGAGTCCAGACTTGCTTAAAGTTCTGCATACTTGTTTTTTGAAATACAGTACAGTAGAACCTCGGCTTACATTAAGGTAAAGGTAAAGGGACCCCTGACGATTAGGTCCAGTCGTGACCGACTCTGGGGTTGTGGCGGTCATCTCGCTTTATTGGCCCAGGGAGCCAGCATACAGCTTCTGGGTCATGCGGCCAGCAGGACTAAGCCGCTTCTGGCGAACCAGAGCAGCACACGGAAATGCCGTTTACCTTCCCGCTGGAGCGGTACCTATTTTATCTACTTGCACTTGACATGCTTTCGAACTGCTAGGTGGGCAGGAGCAGGGACCAAGCAATGGGATTCGAACCGCCGACCTTCTGATCGGCAAGTCCTAGGCTCTGTGGTTTAACCCACAGCGCCACCCGGTCCCTCGGGTAATGTAACCTTTGGGTTGCGAAAGTGGCAAACCCGGAAGTATCTTTCCGGGTTTTGCCACTCATGCATGTACAGAACAGGCACCTCCAGTTGCGTAAACCTTGGGATCCGACCGGAGCTCTGGAACGGATCCCATCTGCAGCCAGAGGTACCACTGTACTATTTACGTCTACTCAGATGTAAGTACTATTAAGTTCAATGGGACTAACAAATGTAGCTTTAACCATGTCTACGCAGAAGTTTTATTGCCTGGGCAATGTTTTCTGAATGCTGTATGGAAAAGCACATGAATTTGACCTTTGGAAATTTTGTAAGTAAACCATTTTTAACCTACCAAATGTGTGGTCTTTTTCTGGGTTAGAAGAGAAAAATTTTGGACTACAATCGAACCTCTACTTACCACCACCGCTTCTTACGGTCGTTCCAAGTCGCGACTGCGGCAAACCCAGAAGTAACTGGCAGATTTGCCTCCATTTGTGCATGTGCAGGAGCGGGCAATTGCCGTTCGCACATGCGCAGAAGCAGGTAATCGCGGCCCTTGCCTGCTCACAACGGTGGCTCTCCCAGCAACCCATTTCAACCTCTGGATGGACCTCCGGAACAGATTATGGTTGCAAATAAATGTTCTACTGTATTCAGAACAAGGGCATATTTTTTTAAAAAAATCTTTTTTATTAATTTTCTCTTAATAAACCAAAAGTAAAACAAACATCGTTAAACAAAGTAAACTGGCATAAATTTCTATTACAGTCCTTCATTGATTACATCATCTTATTAATTTCCCTCCTGTATATACATGTTGACCTCCCTCCCTCCCGATTTCGGGCTTCTTAGTAAATCTTCCTTTTTTGCAGTTTCATCATTAATAATCTACATGTCGTAAGATTTATGTTATACCTGCTGTGGTTTTTAAGCTTCTAAAATTTCCTTCAATATATGTTATAAATTTACTCCAGTCACTAATAAACTTTGTACCTTTTTGGTATCTAATCTTTTGTGTCATTTTTGCTAATTCCACATGTTCAAATAATTTTATTTGCCAATCTTTGACAGTTGGGGTGTCTGGGTTCTTCCATTTTTGTGTTATTAATATCCTGGCAGCCACTGTCGCATATTGGAATAATGTCTGATCCTCTTTTTAAATTTCATCCCCAATTATTCCCAATAGGAAGACTTCCGGTTTTTTAGAAAAGGTATATCTAAATATTTTTTTAATTCATTATATTCCCAAAACTTTTTGATTTCTTCACAAGTCCACCACATATGGTAAAAATTGCCTTCTTTGATCTTACATCTCCAGCAGGCTTTATTTCCGGTTTTATACATTTGTTCTAATTTCACTGGTGTAATGTACCATCTGTACATCATTTTTTTCCAAATTTTCTCTAAGCGTAACACAAGCCTTGAATTTCATTCCTTTATTCCATAATTTCACCCAATTATCGTATTCTATATTGTATCTGAAGTCCATTGCCCATTTTACCATTACTTCTTTTATCTCTTCGTCTTTGGTATCCCATTCTAACAAAAAGTTATACATTTTAGATAGAAACTTAGTTTTACCTTCTAGCATTTCTGTCTGATATTTAGATTTTTTTTCATTCATCCCTATCTTTTTATCTTCGTTCCATAATGCATTTATTTGGTCAAATTGCAACCAGTTTGTTAATCTATCTTTTAGTTCTTCATATGTTCTCAATTTCCATCCATTCTCTGTTCTTATCAATAGATCTTCATAAGTCAATCTTTCCCCTTCCATATTTTTTTTTATTTGTTAAGATATTGATCGGTGATAACCACCAGGGTGTTTTCCTTTCCATAAGGTTTTTTTTTTAATTTTTTTTATTAAGTTTTGCATAAATATATTTCACAGACATACAACAGACAAAAGTAAATGAAATAAACATAAAAAGAAAAGAAAAAAAGAAAAGAAAAAGAACATAAAATACGTACAACATGAACAACACAACTTACATTAATTTTACAACAACATTGATCGACTTCCCTTTATCTCGATTTCGGATAATGTTATCTTAATTATCTTTCTGCTGTATCTATTCCAAAATAAAATTTATAACATAGTAAGCGTTATCTCATGCCTACTGTGATTTTTTTTTTTTAGATACATCTATATTTCTGATTAACATTTTGATTTTCCCTTTGTCTCTATTTCCATATATATTCTAAATTTATCCCATTCATTACTAAATTTTGTACGTTTTTGATTTCTTATTTTCTGAGTCAATTTTGCCAATTCTAAATAATCCATTAATTTAAATTGCCACTCCTTTAATGTTGGGGTTTTTGCTGTTTTCCAGTACTGTGCTATGAGGGTTCTAGCGGCCGCTGTTGCGTATTGAAGAAGGGTTCTATCTTCTTCTTTAATATCTTTGCCAATTATCCCCAGCAGGAAGGTTTCAGGTTTTTTAAGAAATGTATATTTGAGAATTTTTTTTAATTCATTATAGATAGATTCCCAGAATTTTTTGAGAATCTCGCACGTCCACCACATGTGAATAAATTCGCCCTCTTTACTCTTACATTTCCAACACAGTTTGTCGCCTGTTCTATAAATTTTATACAATTTTATCGGCGTTATGTACCATCTGTACATCATCTTGTACATATTTTCCTTAAGTGTCGTGCATGCCGAAAAGTTCATATCTTTACACCATAAAGCCTTCCATTTATCAAACTCTATATTATACCCTAGATCTACCGCCCACCTCACCATCACCTCCTTTACTTCCTCATCCTTGGTGTCCCACTCAAGCAACTGGTTATACATTTTTGATAATAATTTTGTTTTACTTTCTATTATTTCAATCTGGAATCTAGATTTTTTTCTCATTTATTCCAATCTTTTTGTCTTCCGTCCACATTGAATTTATTTGATGATATTGAATCCAACCAGTCAACTTATTTTTTATTTCTTCGTATGGTCTGATCCTCCACCCGGATTCTGTTTTAGTTAGTAAGTCCTCATACGTCCATCGTTCCCCCTCAATGTTTAATTTTTTAATTGTTAAAATATCAATTGGTGATAGCCACCAGGGTGTCTTCTGCTCCAGCAATTTTTTATTCCTTTCCCAGACTTCCAGTAGTGGCCCTCTGAAAATATGGTTAGAAAAACCTTTATGAACCCTTCCCTTATCTCGCCATAGATAAGCGTGCCAACCGAATCTTAAATTAAACCCCTCTAGATCTAACATCTCTCTATTTTTAATGACGATCCAGTCTTTTACCCAACAAAGACATGCGGCCTCATAGTATAACCTCAGATTTGGGACCGCAAGACCCCCCCTATCTCTTTGGTCTGTAAGTAGTTTAAATTTAATTCTGGGTCTTTTTCCCTGCCAAATAAATTTGGAAAGTAGTCTTTGCCATTCTTTAAATATTGCAATTCCCCTAATTATTGGAATGTTCTGGAATAAGAAGAGTAATTTGGGTAATAAACTCATTTTAATTGCCGCCATTCTGCCCATCCACGAGAGATGTAATCTGCTCCATGTGTCCAAGTCCTTCATTATCTCTTTCCATGTTTTCTTATAATTATTTTCCATCAAATTTATATTTTTCATAGTCATCCAAATTCCAAGGTATTTTACTTTTTTGGTTATTTTAATTCCAGTTTGTCTTTCAAGCTCATTTATGATGTCTTCTTTCATATTTTTAGTCATTATTTTGGTTTTTTCTTTGTTGAATTTAAATCCCGATAGTTTTCCAAATTCTTCTAGTAATTTTATAACTTTGCCGATGCTCTCCTTTGGTTCTTCCAGTGACAACATAAGGTCATCTGCATATGTTTTCAATTTATGTTCATTCGCGCCGATTTTTATACCACGGATCTCTGGGGTTTTCCTTATCTTATTTGTAATTGTCTCTAAGACTATGATAAACAGCAGCGGTGATAGAGGGCACCCCTGTCGAGTACCTTTTGCTATTTCAAACTGTTCTGTCAGGTTGTTATTTATAATTAATCTGGCTCTTTGTTGTGTGTATATTGCTCTAACTCCTTCTAGGAATGTGCCCTCTATCCCTGTTTTTTCCAGACATTTTATTAGAAAACCCCAGGAGACATTATCGAAAGCCTTCTCGGCGTCGACGAACATTAAAGCGGCAGGGATTTCGTTATGACATTCTAGATATTCAATAATGTCTATTGTGTGTCTGATGTTGTCTTTTATTTGTCTATTAGGAAGGAAGCCGGCCTGATCATTGTGTATAAGGTTAATTAAACATTTTTTAAGTCTATGTGCCATTATGTCTGCAAAGATTTTATAATCATTGTTCAGTAGTGAAATCGGTCTGTAATTCTTAATATTAAGTTTATCTGAATCTGGTTTCGGGATCAAAGTAATGTAGGCTTCTTTCCAGGATGTTGGCATTTTTCCTCCTCTTAATATTTCATTCATAACGTCACATAGTACTGGTGTTATATATTCCTCTAGGACCTTGTAATATTTAGCTGATAAACCATCTGGTCCCGGGGCTTTTCCTAATTTCATCCTCTTAATCGCTTCTCGAATTTCCTCTATTTTTATAGGTCTGTTTAAGGCGGTTCTTTCTTCTTCTGTTATTTTTTTTGGACTATTTTCTTCTAGGTATTTTATAATGTTCGTTAAATCTTCTTCTTCCCTTTTGTATAAGTTCATATAAAATTTAAGGAAGTGCTTTTTTATTACTTTAGGATCTTCCAAAACTTGCTCATCTACTTTTATTTTGTTTATGATGCTACATTTTCTTCTTTTCCTCAGCTGCCACGCCAGAAATTTTCCAATTTTATTTGCCGATTCGAAGAACTTTTGTTTCATTAACTTTATTCCCCATTCAACCTCTTGGCTTATTAATGTTGAATATTGTATTTGGAGCATTTTATATTGTTGTTTATGGCAATCATCTTTTGGATTTTTTATCATATTTTTTTCACATTCTTTCAGTTGAAGGATTAATTCTTCTTTTTTTCTTTCCTTAGCCTTTTTTCTTTGGGAGTTTTGTTGTATCAGGAGACCTCTTAACACTGCCTTACTGGCATCCCATACTGTATCTATTCCAGTCTCTTTGTTAATATTTAAAGCAAAATAATCTTTTATAGTGCTTTTTGCTTTTTCGATCACTTCTTCTTTTTCAAATAGGTAGTCATTCATTCTCCATCTGTACAGACCTTGGGTCTTCCATTTTAATTGTAATGTTATTGGGCTGTGATCCGATAAAGTTCTGGGTAAAATTTCACATCTCTCCGTTCTTATTACTAATTCTCTCGAGATCCATATTTGATCCAGTCTGCTCCAACTCTGGTGTGGTTCAGAGAAGTGGGTAAATTGTTTCGTTGTGGGGTTTCTATATCTCCATATATCTATTAAGTCCAGATTTTCTTCCAAATCATTGAACGATTTTGGTAATTTCCCTTGGTTTAAATTTTTTTCCCTTGTGTTTCTATCTAATTCTGGTGTCGGCACTGCGTTTAAATCTCCAAGTAGGACTAGTTTGTTGTTATCTAAATCTAATAAAAGTTGTTCCAATTTTTTGAAAAACTCCATTCTATTTGAGTTTGGGGCATAGACTGTTACCACATTTATTCTCTCTCCCTGGTAATTAATTTGGATTCCTAAGATTCTTCCTTCCTCATCCTTGCATATTTGTTTGGGTTCTAATTTCTCTTTCGCATAAATTACTACTCCTCTCTTTTTCTTAGAATCTGAATTGATGAATTCTATTCCCAACCTTTTATTTATTAGAATATGCTTGTGTTTTTTAGCAACATGGGTTTCTTGGCAACAAATGACATCAATGTTTTTTTTCTTTATAATCTTTTCAAATTTATTTCTCTTGGGCTTATCGTTAAATCCGTTCACATTCCACGAAAAAAACTTAAGAGACATTTTGGGTTATTGCTAGGTTCACTTTATCCTTATTTCTGCTTTATAATCTGGTATTATTCCTTCTTTTAGATTCTCTGCCTTCTCCTTCTTCTTCTTCCTCCGACTTTGAATCCTCCGTTTCCTCCTCTGACCCCCCACCCCCGGCTCCGTCCCCCCCTGCCCCCCCCATGACCAGGTCACCTCCTCGCTGTCTTGCCTCCTCTCTACCCAAATCTTTTTCGTATCTTCTCAGGAACTTTTCTGCTTCAAGTGTATCTGTCAACTTGAATTTTTTATTCTTGTAATAGAAGGAAACCCCTTCTGGGAATTCCCATTTATATTGGATTGCATTTCTTTTCAACACACTTGTCAGCTGAGTATATCCTTCCCTTTTGCGGAGAATCCTAACTGGAATTTCTTTGAAAATAATGATTGGGCGGTCTCCAATCACTAACTTTCTTTTAAAGCTCGTTCTTAATATTGTATTCTTCATTTCAATGGTATTAAAAATTACCAAACAATCTCCAGGGTTTTTTTTAAATTTGTTTTGTTGTGGTTTCCCTCTTATTCTAAAGGCATTCTCTATAGTATATGCTACTTGTTCTTCTTCCATCTGTAACCATTTTGCAAGTTCTTTGACTATTCTTTCCCTTATATTTTCATTTACTTCTTCTACTATCCCTCTGAATTTTAAATTAAGATTTTTTTGACGCAGTTCTGTCATAGCTAAATTGTCCCACAGTTGATCTTGTGTTTTATTTAAACTTTTTATTTCATCCTTTAACCTCTCAGTTTCTTTCTTTTGGTCCCTCAAATCTTTCTGTGTTCTTTTATTTGATTCTTCAAATATTTTTGATTTGACTGTTAGGTCTTGTATCTTTTTCGTCAGTTCCCCTACAACACTTTCTATTTTGTTATCTATTTGCTCCTGCAGTTCTCCTAATTTGTTTTCCATGTGTACTTCCCTTTGCTTGAATTCTTCTTTGATTTTTAACCATAGAATGTCTAAATCTTTGACCTCCTCATGCCGGGATACCTTCCTTTCCACCGGGGTACCTCCGGGTTTTTTTGTATCTTTTCCCGACATCCTGTGGGTTGTTTCTCTCTCCCCAAAGGGGCTCACAATCTTATTTATTTTGTTTTATTTTTTCTTTTTTTTATAGTTTTGTTTTTTGTTTTTTGACCCTCTTTTTTGTTTCCCCCCTTTCAAAACCTTTCGTTTTCTTAATTCAGTATACCTATTTCCACTATTTACTTCATTTACGTTTTCAAAAACCTTTTGTTGTTAAATACTCAAAATTTAGTTAGTATGTTAGTATAGTTGTTTTAAAGACCGAGAAGGTTAACCAAAATTAGAAGGATGTAGGCAAAGATCAAATATAGTGTCCTTCTTTTGTAGTCCAGGGGGAATTGAATAGTCCTTCTATGTTCCAGAACTTTCAGCCACTTGATTGGCTTAATCCAATTTCCAGAGGTTATGTTGGGGTTTTGCACTCTGGAGACTCTGGGTCCAAATTCCAATGACTTTCTATCCACAGTTTCTTGTCATCTGCCGTGGGGGGTTTTATCTGGCAACTTATCTGGCAACTTCCTTTCCATAAGTTTTTTATTCCTTTCCCAGACCTTGTATATTGGTCCTCTGATGATGTGATTTGAGAATCCTTTATGCACCTTTTCTTTGTTGAGCCACAAGTATGCGTGCCATCCATATCTATTGTTAAAGCCTTCTAAATCCAGCAAATCTGTATTTTTAAAATTAATCCACTCCTTAATCCAACAAAGACAAGAGGCTTCAAAGTATAATTTTAAATTCGGGACAGAAAATCCCCCTCTCTCCCTCCGGTCCTCAAGTAATTTAAATTTGATTCTTGGCCTTTTCCCCTGCCAAATAAATTTTGAAATAGTTTTTTGCCAATCTTTAAATATTGAAGATCCTCTAATCACTGGAATGTTTTGGAACAAGAACAACATTTTCAGGAGTATATTAATCTTTATTGCTGCCATTCTTCCCGACCATGAAAGTTTTACTCTATTCCACGTACTGTATCTAGATCCTTTTTTTATCTCTTTCCAAGTTGTGTTGTAGTTATCACCAATTAATTTATATTTTTCATAGTTAACCAAATTCCCAAGTATTTTTTTTTTACCACTTTAATTCCATTTTGTAACTCTAATTGTTCTCTTATATTTTTTTCCAGATTTTTAATCATCATTTTGGTCTTTATTTTGTTTAACTTAAAACCAGATAATTTACCGAATTCCTCTAGTAGTTCCCGGGCTTTACTAACACTTTTATTGCGGTTCTTCTAATGATAACACCAAATCATCTGCGTACGCTTTCAGTTTGTATTCCTTAACACCAACTTTAATTCCTCGTATTTCTGATGTTGCTCTTATTTTGTTCGCAATTACTTCCAACACCATTATGAATAAAAGAGGAGATAGAGGGCATCCCTGTCTTGTTCCCTTCTCAATTTTGAATGAATCCATTAGGCTATTATTAATAACCAATTTGGCCGTTTGGTTCGAGTAGATCACTCTTATTCCCTCCATGAATGCACCTTCTAGCCCTGCCTTCTCCATGCATTTTAATAGGAACTGCCATGATACATTATCAAATGCTTTTTCAGCATCGATAAAAATTAGCGCCGCTGGTATTTCATTCTTATATTCCAAATACTCAATAATATTTCATAGAATCATAGAATCATAGAGTTGGAAGAGACCACAAGGGCCATCGAGTCCAACCCCCTGCCAAGCAGGAAACACCACCAGAACACTCCTGACATATGGTTGTCAAGCCTCTGCTTAAAGACCTCCAAAGAAGGTGACTCCACCACACTCCTTGGCAGCAAATTCCACTGTTGAACAGCTCTTACTGTCAGGAAGTTCTTCCTAATGTTTAGGTGGAATCTTCTTTCTTGTAGTTTGGATCCATTGCTCCGTGTCCGCTTCTCTGGAGCAGCAGAAAACAACCTTTCTCCCTCCTCTATGTGACATCCTTTTATATATTTGAACATGGCTATCATATCACCCCTTAACCTCCTCTTCTCCAGGCTAAACATGCCCAGCTCCCTTAGCCGTTCCTAATAATAATAATAATAATAAATTTTATTTATATCCTGCCCTCCCCAGCCGAAGCCGGGCTGAGGGTGGCTAACAACAATAAAACAGTACAAAAGTACAGCACAAACAACACTCTAAAATAATTCATTATAAAATTAATTAAATTCAAGCCACTGGCCAGAGCTCCGCAAAGATTGCCGAGGGAGGGAGTCAGGCTGTGCCCTGGCCAAAGGCCTGGCGGAACAGCTCTGTCTTGCAGGCCCTGCGTAAAGATGTCAAGTCCCGCAGGGCCCTAGTCTCTTGTGACAGAGTGTTCCACCAGGTCGGAGCCACAGCCAAAAAAGCCCTGGCTCTAGTTGAGGCCAGCCTAACTTCTCTGTGGCCTGGGACCTTCAAGATGTTTTTATTTGAAGACCGTAAGTTTCTCTGTGGGGCATACCAGGAGAGGCGGTCCCGTAGGTACAAGGGTCCTAGGCCATATAGGGCTTTAAAGGTTAAAACCAGCACCTTAAACCTGATCCTGTACTCCACCGGGAGCCAGTGCAGCTGGTATAGCACCGGGTGAATGTGATCTCACAGCGAAGACGCTGTAAGGAGTCTCGCTGCAGCATTCTGCACCCGCTGGAGTTTCTGGGTCAGTCTCAAGGGCAGCCCCACGTAGAGCGAGTTACAATAATCCAGTCTGGAGGTGACCGTCACATGGATCACAGTGGCTAGGTCAGGGCGAGAGAGGTAAGGAGCCAACTGCCTAGCTTGGCGGAGATGGAAAAATGCCGCCTTTGTTATAGCTGCAATCTGCGCCTCCATGGAAAGGGAGGTGTCGAAGATTACACCCAAACTCTTAACGGACGGTGCTGGCACTAATTGCGCCCCCGCAAGAGATGGGATCCCCAATCCCATATCGTCCCGTCCCAGCCACAGGACCTCTGTCTTCGAAGGATTTAGCTTCAACCGGCTCCCACGTAACCATCCAGCCACAGCTTCCAAACATCTGGTCAGTGTGTCTGGGGCCAAGTCAGGATGGCCATCCATCAACAGATAGAGTTGGGTGTCATCGGCATACTGATGGCAACCCAGCCCAAAACTCCGGACAAGCTGGACGAGGGGGCGCATAAAGATGTTGAAAAGCATCGGGGAAAGTATCGCATCCACACACCAAGGAGTGGCGCGATAACAATTCCCCCCCAAGCGCCACCCTCTGTCCCCGACCAGAGAGAAACGAGCGCAGCCATTGAAGGACTGTGCCCTGGATCCCCACGTCGGCAAGGCGGTGGTCCAGAAGTTCGTGATTGACCATGTCGAAAGCTGCTGACAGATCTAGAAGAATCAGCAGCCCCGACCTGCCTCGATCCAGCTGTCTACGAAGATCATCTGTTAGGGCAATCAGAGCTGTCTCAGTCCCATGACCAGCGCGGAAGCCGGACTGGAATGGATCCAGAGCCGATGTTTCATCCAGAAACCCACCAAGCTGTTCAGCAACCGCTCTCTCAATCACCTTACCCAGGAACGGAAGATTAGAAACCGGACGGTAGTTGGATAGATCTAAAAGATCTAATGATGTTTTCTTTAAGAGCGGGCACACCACTGCCTCCTTCAGTTCCCCTGGGAATGTCCCCGTGCCAAGGGACAAATTGATGATATCCCCCAGGAGGGCCCGCACCTCGTCTGGACACGCTCTAATCAGCCAAGATGGGCACGGGTCGAGAGGACAGGTGGTGGGCTTTCCAGCTCGGAGTAGTCTGTCCACATCTGCTGGGGATATCCGGTTGAAGTGGTCCAATACTGGACCCGAGGACAGTCGAGGGGCCTCCAGTTCCTTTATTGTATTCAAATTGGCAGGGAGGTCATGGTGGAGCAACAAGACCTCCGCAAAAAAGCTCGCAAATGCCTCACAGCTGTGTGTCAAATTGTTATTTAAATTTGGCTGTCCCTCAAGGGACATTAAAGACCTGATTATACTAAATAATTGTGCCGGGCGAGAGCTAGCAGATGCAATGGAGGCCGAGAAGTAAGACTTCTTAGCAGCCTTCACTGCCATCTCGTAGGTTTTCATAAAAACCCTATAAGATGTTCTTGAGGCTCCGTCACGGGCACCCCGCCATACTCACTCTAGCCGTCTGAGGTCCCGCTTCATTTTCCGGAGCTCCTGGGTAAACCAGGGAGCCCGGTTTCTGCGGGGTCACAGAGGGCGCTTCGGTGCGATCTCATCGATGGCTGCCATGAGCTGGATATTCCAGCCCTCAACAAGCTTAGTCAATGAGTCGCCAGGGGGAGCAAGGTCCCGCAAGGCTTGGCAGAATCTATCAGGGTCCATCAGCCTCTGCAGGCGAGCCCAAATTGGCTCGCCACCTAAGCACGGGCGGGGGGTGGAAAGTCAATCCTGGCTTTCAGAGCGTAGTGATCAGACAATGGCACCTTCATCGAAGGAGACATGATCACATCTATACCTACGCCAAATATCAAATCCAGCGTGTGGCCTGCTTGATGTGTGGGGCCCGAAACAAACTGGGAGAGCCCTAGTGTCGCCATGGAAGACACCAGGTCCAGAGCCTGTGAGGAGGGAGTGGCATCAGCATGGATGTTGAAGTCCCCCAATACCAATAGGTTAGGGAACTCCAAGGCCCAGCCGGCCACCACCTCCAATAGGCCTGACAGGGTGGCTGCTGGTGCGCTAGGTGGCCGGTACACCAGCCAGACAGCCAAGCTCTCCTCGGAGCCCCACACTAGGCCAACACATTCAATGCCGGGGATCGATGGCGATGGTAGAGCCCTGAAAGGACAATCTTCCCGGATTAATAATGCCACCCCTCCCCCCCGGCCCACACTCCGGGACTGGTGGAGGACGGAGAAACCCGGGGGCGCCATATCTCGTAAGGTAACTGTTGCCCCTTCGCGCACCCAGGTGTCTGTCACACAACCCAGGTCGACCCCCTGCGAGATAAAGAAATCTCGCAGGGTGGCGGTTTTGTTGCCTATAGACCTGGCATTGCACAGCACCAGTGACGGAGGTAAGTAATCCTTGCTCACCCTACCCTCGTCCCTCGAGATGAGGCGCAGATTGGAAGGGGTACGAGCAGATCCATATCTCGATCCCCTTCACCTATAACATCTGCCCCCACCGCCATACCTCCCTCACCCTTCCACGGTAGCAATCCCAAGCCTCATAGTAGCCTCCATTGATGGCAATTAATGTTATTCTTTCGCAGCCTAAAACAATAAAACCTTAAAACAATAAAAACAAAAACAACCAAATGCCTTGCTGAAATCAAGGTAGGCTACATCCACTGCGTTCCCTTCATCTACCAGGCTTGTAATTCTGTCAAAAAACAAGATCAGGTTAGTCTGACATGACTTATTTTTCAGAAATCCATGCTGACTATTGGTGATCACAGCATTCCTTTCTTTCTTTCTTTTTTAACTTCTTTTTATTCATTTTCTATAATCAAACAACAACAAAATGAAAAAAAAAGAAAAAAACAAAAAATAGCTCATACATACCAAAGAAAAAAGCAAACATCACCCAAAGCAAAACACCTACACCAACCATAAAACAAACATTAAATAACAACAAATAACAATTGACTTCCCTCCATCTCGGTTTTGGAGTATGTGAAAGTTAAAGCCGTTCTGCAGTTTTTCATTTTATAGCGTCTACACATCGCAAGAGTTATATTAAACCTACTGTAATTTTTATATCTCTAGAATTTGATTCCATATATGTTATGAATTTAGACCAATCGTTAATAAACCTTATGCCTTTTTTATGTCTGATGTTCTGCGTCATTTTTGCCAAATCCATGTATTCAAACAATTTAATTTGCCAGTCTTTAACGGTTGGGATATTGGGGGTTTTCCAATTTTGTGCTAACAAAGTCCTGGCAGCTACAATTGCATATTGAAACATTATATAGTCTTCTTTCTTTATCTCCTCACCAATCATTCCCAGAAGGAAAGCTTCGGGCTTTTTGACAAAAGTGTATTTAAGTATTTTCTTTAGTTCATTGTAGATGGAGTCCCAAATTTTTTTTACTTCTTCACATTTCCACCACATGTGGTAGAAGTTCCCCTCTTTGGATTTACACTTCCAACACCTTTTGTCGCCAGTCTTATACATTTTTTTGCAATTTCACAGGGGTGAGGTACCAACGATACATCATCTTATCCATATTTTCTCTGAGGGCAGTACAGGCTGTAAATTTCATTCCTTTAGTCCACAACTTTGTCCATTTTTCAAAATCCAAATTATATCCAATGTCTATGGCCCACTTTATCATGACCTCTTTAACCTTTTCATCTTTGGTGTCCCAATCCAAAAGTTGATTATACATTTTTGATAGCAATTTGGTTTTACTTTCTATTATCTCTACCTGGAATTTAGATTTTTTGTCATTCATTCCAGTCTTTTTATCTTCCTTCCATAGGGCATTAATTTGATGGTACTGCAACCAGCCTGTTAATTTGCTTTTTAACTCTTCATAGGGTCTAATTTTCCATCCTCTTTCCGATCTTTCCAGGAGGTCTTCATAAGTCAGTCTCTCACCTTCCATGTTTATTTTTTTAATAGTTAATATATCAATAGGCGATAACCACCAGGGGGTATTTTTTCCCAGTAGTTTTTTATTCTTTTCCCACACTTCTAATAGTGTTCCTCTGATGATGTGGTTTGAGAAGCCTTTATGCACCTTTTCCTTGTTCTGCCAAAGATAAGCATGCCAACCAAATCTTACGTCGAAGCCTTCTAAATCTAGCAGATCTGTGTTCTTTAAAGTGACCCATTCTCTAAGCCAACAAAGGCACGCGGCCTCATAATACAATCTCAAATTTGGGATCGAGAATCCTCCTCTATCTCCTCTATCCGTTAACAATTTGAATCTAATTCTCAGTCTTTTGCCTTGCCATATAAATTTAGAGAGAACTTTTTGCCAATTTTTGAATATTGCACTTCCTCTAATCACTGGGACATTTTGGAATAGAAATAGGAGTTTCGGTAATAGGCACATCTTGATTGCAGCCATTCTGCCTGACCAGGAGAGTTTTATCCTATTCCAGGTATCTAGTTCCTTTTGGATTTCCTTCCAAGTGTTTGTATAATTATCAGCCATTAGGTTTATATTTTTCGTCGTTAGCCACACTCCTAGGTATTTTATCTTTTTTGCTTCTTTAATTCCCGATTGGAGTTCTAAGTACCTCCTTAAATATTCTCCCATATTCTTGACCATCATTTTAGTTTTAATTTTGTTTAGCTTAAAGCCCGATACTTTCCCAAATTCTTCTAAAAGTACCAGAACTTTGTCAATACTCTGTGCCGGGTCCTCAACTGTTATTACCAGGTCATCGGCGTATGCTTTCAGTTTGAATTCTTTCACCCCAATTCTAATTCCTCGTATCTCAGATGTTTTCCTTATCTTATTCGCAATTACTTCCAATGCCATTATAAAAAGAAGTGGAGACAGGGGGCAGCCTTGTCTTGTGCCCTTTGAAATTTCGAATGTATCTGATAAATTGTTATTAATAATCAGTTTAGCTCTTTGATTTGCATAAATTGCTTTGATTCCCTCCATGAAGGCACCTTCTATCCCTGCTATCTCCATATACTCTAATAGGAATCGCCATGATACATTATCAAATGCTTTTTCTGCATCGATAAAAATTAATGCTGCAGGGATTTCATTCTTCTTTTCCAAGTATTCAATGATATTTATTATATGCCTGACATTGTCTTTTAGTTGTCTATTAGGAAGGAATCCAGCTTGATCCGTATGTATTGCATTTTTTAAGTAGCTCTTGAGTCTGTTTGCCATTATCTCAGCAAATATTTTATAATCGTTGTTGAGAAGTGATATCGGTCTGTAGTTTTTTAAGTTTAGTTTGTCTGAGTCCACTTTAGGTATCAGCGTTATGTGAGCTTTTTTCCAGGAGTCCGGTATCTTCCCTCCTTGTAGAATATTATTCATTACCTCACATAACACTGGGGCTAAGTATTCTTCAATAATTTTATAATATTTGGCCGATAGACCATCAGGGCCCGGTGCTTTCCCTAGTTTCGTTCTCTTTATTGCTTCCTGAACTTCATCTACTGTTATACATTTATTCAGTTGGGTTTTCTCATCCTCCGTTATAGATGTTATTCTGTTATTTTCTACATATTTTGCTATTTCTGTTACATCTTCCTTCTGGTAGAGTTTTTCAAAGAATTTTAGGAATTTTTTCTTTATTTCATTTGGTTCTTCCACAAGCCTTTCTTCTATTTTTATCTTATTAATCACATTTTGGTTTTTTCCTTTTTCCTAGTTGCCAGGCCAGGAATTTCCCTGTTTTGTTTGCTGATTCGAATAATTTTTGCCTCATTAATTTGATTTTCCATTCAACTTCTTGATTGATTAGCATTGAATATTGTGTTTGTAACAATTTGGATATTTGTTTGGTTTGTTCATCACTAGGGTTTATTATTAATTTTTTCCCGCATTCTCTTAATTGGATCAGGATTTCATCTTTCTTTTGTTCTCTTATCTTTTTCCTATAACTATTTTGTTGGATTAGAAAGCCTCTTAACACCGCCTTGCTGGCGTCCCAGACTATGTCAATATTTGTCTCTTTATTAAGGTTTAAGTCAAAGAAGTCTTTTAAAGTTTTCTTTGCCTTCTCAATTACCTCTTCATTTTCAAATAGATATTCATTCATTCTCCATCTGTACACACCCTGAACTCCACATTTAATTTCCAAAGATGTTGAATTATGATCAGAAAGGGTTCTGGGTTGTATTTCACATTTTTCGACTCTTGTTGCTAATTCTCTTGATACCCAGATCTGGTCTATTCTACCCCAGCTCTGGTGCGGCTCTGAAAAGTGAAACGGTCTGTATAGGGTCTTGGGAAGATGGCGAACGGCACTTAGTCAGCGTGAGTGTGAGCTCTCTGATTTATCTTTTAAAGATTGTTTTAATGAGTATAGAAACCTATTAACTTTTAACTTTAGTTTTTAGTTTTTTAGTCTTACTTCTAAACTAGTAAGTAGGAGGACGCCTCTCTCTATCGGGGAGGCAACCATTGACCTTGAAACTTGGGGCGGCTGCATGAAGAGAGAAATGACTAAGCAATTATACAGCCCTGCTTGTGGGAGAGGAACTGGGAAACGTACCAGAGATTCCAGATATTTAGACGACACAGAGGAACTGAGATGCCTGCCTCTTGCTAAACAAACAAAAATTAGTGAATCTGAAAGTACAAAGGATATTTTTAATATCCCGGTTTCAAACTCTTTCACACTGCTAGCAGAGATGAATGATGAGGAAACCATTGTGAAAGAACCTTTTGATAACCTGCCTACTAAACCTTCAAGTAATAATAATACTGGTATCCACTCGAATGACTGCACTAGAGCCCGTGAAAGCTGCATTGATGAGATACTATTTGAACACTCGACTACTCTAGACCTAGTTGCTAAAACAGTGGACTATATCTTTAAATACATAAAAGACATCCGAGGATCCTTGGAGAAGATTATCTCGCTTGTATCCCTAACAGGTAAAGACAGTTCCCCTGATGTACCACCTGAGATGAAGCCGATACAAATGCCCAGAGCACCCATTTTACCTCACACCTCCTGTATAATTCCTCAAGTTGCTGGCAATCAGAAAAGTGAGCAAAGTGAGCAAAATAAAAAGGAACAACACTTTGCACCTCCTCACAAACTGCTGCTGCAAGCTACCAAAATCTGCCTAACGGTTTGCCCCTTTAGAGGCAAGGTGATAAACTGGCATTATAAGAGTGATATAAGGAGACACCTAGCGGAGCTTCTGGGGGTAATCCCTAGCTCTATTGACCTGAAGCATACTGACCATATTAGCAGCAGACCTCAGAGGCAGAGAGTGCTGCTCTCCTTTAAAACCAAAAAGCTCCCTGCACTTATTATGTCCTCAAGAAGCCTTCTAATTAACTATGGAATCCTTACTACAAGAGTCTTCACCAATACCAAGATCTGCCCCCTCTTACCAAACTGCTTGTTCCAAAAGAATGCAGACAAGTCTGAGGGTCCGCCAATTGCCACGACTCCCACACCCCTGGCGGCAGATCTAATCAGCTGGATTGACGCCCCCCTGCCTCCACTGACAAAGGCTATACATCTGGAGAATTCTACGGAGCGTGAGTTACTTCTATCCTTCTCCCAATTGCCAAAACTGGAGCGAACAGAGATAATGGACAGATTGGATGAGTTGCTACTCTGTCTCCGTAACTCAGAAGATCATGCTCATGTAAATAAGATGAATTCCTCACCAATTGTAGATCAGTCTACACAAGCCCAAGTGGAACCCGTTTTAACGACCTTTGATCTGCAACCTGGCTGTACACGGCCTCGGGATGTCAAGCCCAGGCAGGATACAGTGGAAGATTCGACAACCCTCTGGTCAAACTCGGAAGCTGTGGCAAGACTGAATGCTCTTTTGGAGGCAAACCGAAAAGGATGCCTTCCACCTGCCTTACACTGCATGTTCCCTACAGCAACCGCAGACCCAAAAGGTCCACCCCCCTCAATCTTAGAGCATACTTTAAATGCAGAGTCTATGGACCTGTCGTTAAGTGATACTCCCGTGCACCAGAATCCATCCCTGCAGCTACCAATAAGCCTCAATCCATGGCTGCTGCTGCGGTAAGTGGTGCTCGGAAATTGCCTGGTAAGCAAGCTACAATTACTTCCTTCTTCCAGCCTATTGCCCCCCCTCGCCGCATGCATTCCCAGGTGGATTCTGCCGTGCTGGTTCCGCAAGGCCCAGCATGACTCGAAGGGGTGACCAGGAGATCACTTACTTTCTTATACTGGAATGTAGCTGGCATCAAACCTAAGCTGATGGACCCATCCTTTGTCGCCTACATAAAAGGCAGTCATATTCTTTTACTGCAAGAGACCTGGGCTTGTGAGGGCTTCTCCTTATCAGGGTATAAGGGCTTCTACCTGAATGCACAACAGAATTCACTATCACCTGGTAGACCACAAGGTGGGTTGGCTACCTTAGTTTCTTTGGCCTTAAATCTGCAGGTGGAACAAATTGACATCCAGTCGTCATCCATGCTGGGTGTAAAGCTACAAACAGTGGAGGAAGTGTTCGTGGTGATTAATGTTTATTTGCACCCAACCTATAAGAAAAACCTGGTGGACCAAAGATGGAGGGGAATTCAACTGACTCTTGAAACTCTCCTAGAGAAATATCCTGAAGCCACCTTTCTAGTTGCAGGAGATTTCAACGGCCGATTGTCTCACTCTGATAAATCATTATTTGCTAAATATAATAAATATCCCTCACTACCCATTTTAACCTCAGACCTTTTACCCAGGAACTTTAAAGACAGTGTTGCTACATACGCAGGTTTTAAATGTAGACAAACTTTGATGGCTCTTAATTTTCACCTTCTAAACGGAGCTCTCAGTTCTGATTACCCTGCTGAATTTTACTTTCTGGTCAGGCTCCCGAGCCTCTACCATAGACTTTATTTGGACATCAGTAGACCTAATTCCCAAAATTTCCAACTTTAGGGTGGTAACAAGGCTGGAAAGTGACCATTTTCCATTAGAACTCTCTCTGACCCTGGATGGAGAATTGGCTACCTATTCCTGTGTGCCTATTACAAATAACCAGCTTCAGATGAGGCCCACTGCCTTAAAATGGACCGACAATATGGCTCAACGGATAAATGAACTCCTTTGGTCTGACCAACTGCAAGAGACAAGGGACTCCCTTGTCCAGGCAGTTGAGCCACTGCCAATATATGACAATTTAGTAGAACTGCTAAAACCTTCGTTGGCTAAGGCCCCGGTAATGAATAGTAACCATTTCTCTCATAAAAAGTGGTTTGACAAGGAATGTAGACACTTCAAGAACAACCTAGATAATGAATTCTTGGCATATAGGGCATCAAATGACCCCACACCTAGCAGTCACCTTATGAACCTCAAGAGAAGGTATAAAGCACTATTAAAGGAAAAGAAGCTTGCGGCAGAAAGAAATGATTGGAATAACCTTCTAAAAGCTGCAGAAAATAGAAATCCCTCCTCCTTTTGGCACCAAATTTCTCAATACCTGGGTAGACCGTTGTCAAGGATAGAACCCCAAATTTCAGCTGACACCTGGGAAAGCTTCTTCTCCGATTTATATGCAGCTCACGCTGCCAGCGGAGGAAGGTTAGAATTGGCCCCCTTGCCTGAGTGGGATCCTGTTACCTGCTCTGAAGTGGAAACACTTATAGGCCAATTTGAGGCGGGCAAGGCACCCGGAGACGACCTTATTTCCATAGATGTTATTAAAGCCAATAAGGATTGGTGGTGTCCACCCCTAGCAGCTCTTTTTACTTATATAAACAAAACAGCACAATTTCCTCCAAGCTGGAACTCTGCACTGATTGTGTTAATTCACAAGAAAGGGCCGCGCACAGACCCGGCCAATTTTAGACCAATTAGCCTGCTAAATGTTATCGGGAAGATCTATTCAAGATTTCTACTTAACAAATTAACAACCTGGATGGAAAGCAACAATATCATCGCAGAGGAACAGGCGAGTTTCCGCCCTGGAAGATCAACAACAGACCAAATCTTAATCCTAAATCACTTGGCCACCAAGTACGCTGGCAATGGCCTAAAAGCCCTCCACGTCGCCTTTATAGACTTTAAGGAGGCCTTTGATCTAATTCCCAGGAACCAGCTATGGACAAAATTGGCAGCGACATCTATCGACCGCTGCCTTCTCCTGCTGATTATTAATTTGCATACAAATACCCTCCTGAGGATTAGGCTATATAGTAAGGGGATGGTCTCCAATCTGGTTGCCACCACTAGGGGGGTAAGACAGGGCTGTTTGCTTGCCCCTGCTCTGTTTAATTTCTATATTAATTCGCTAGTGGTGCATATGGCAAATGCTGATTTCCATCCACCAAAACTGGCAGGACGAGCCTTGAATGCCCTACTGTATGCGGACGATGCCGCCCTATTAGCTACGTCCCCCATCGGATTAAGGAGGATGCTTCGAGCTCTTCGTGAATATGAGACCCAACACGAGCTCCAACTAAATTATGCCAAGACCAAAATAATGGTCTTTGCTGCTCGACTGAAACCTAATTTATGGTCAATTAATGGTACTCCTTTAGAGCAGGTCAGTTGCTTCAAATACCTGGGTCAGGTTGTAAGATAGGTCCTTCTTGGCGCACAGAGAATACAATCAATCAATCAATCCATCAATCAATCAATCAAACCTTTATTGCATTAGCATACAGCCATAGCAGGATAAGACAAAAAAAAATGCTAGAGACAAGCAACCAAACAAGATTCAAAGCAATATTACTGGCGTTATGACACAGAGAATACATAGCCTCGAACGCATCCAAAGCAGCCTTGGTGATTAGAACCCTGTACTCCAAGAAACAGGCGCAAACTGTCAAAGTTGCCTTGCGACTCTTTAAAATGAAAGTCCTCCCTCTTCTGCTGGTGGGCATTGCCTTGGGCTCACGTAGGGACTTTGAAAAATTGGAATCTATCCAAACCCAATTCCTCAGGGCCATACTTAGGATCCCCCCCTCCGTGGCAGGTGCGATCATGAGATTGGAAACCGGTTGCCAAGCCTTTAGGTATGTGGCCCTGAAAGCGAAGTTATGGCTTTGGCTTAAGCTTTGTTTCAGACCGGCGGGTTTGGCCCCCTTGATTCTGAGGGATAACTTTAAATCTCCATGGGAAGGGGAGATAGTGGAGGAAGTGCAGAAGTGCGGATTGTCCTTCCTTTCTTTAGAGTCCATGACGTATAGCCACGCAAAGGCGGTGATCGCTCAAAGATTAAGGGATATTGCCAGACAGGAGGACATAGCCCGTGTGAAACCTGGGTTGTTTCTGGGGGAGCAGTTGTATCGGGCTGCTCCAGCTCGCTACCTGGCGGATATCCACTACGTGGAATACCGCAGACTATTTACTGCGGCTAGGCTGAATGTTCTTGACTCGGCGGTTCTGAAGGGAAGATATGGAGGAGTCCCATATGACCAGAGATTATGCCACTGTGCGTTGGGTGAGGTAGAATCCACAGAGCACATTTTACTGAGCTGTCCCTTCTACAACGATTTAAGACAGTACCTTATAACTCCATACTTACCCCAGCTCAGTTCCCGGCAAAGAGGAAAGCAGACAGCATATCTGCTAAATAAGTCTTCTGGGAAAACAACTTTGTCAGTGGCTAAATTCCTTTTCCTGGCACTCAAGTGTCGGAAACGTATAACTGAATGCTTTGATGTGGGTTATCTGTGAGAGGTCTAGTACTGTGGCCCTACCTTATTTATGTACCCCTATGATGTTTTAGTTTATAATTCTGTATTGTGTACTGTTTTATTTCTGACTATCGGTCGAATAAAGGAAATTGATTGATTGAAATTGTTGTTTTTTTAATGAATATTTATTAGAATTTTCAAAAAAGGACAAAACACATAACAACAAAAACAAAAATAAACAAAAAATACAAAAATCCAAAACTTAAGAAAAAAACAATTAAAAACACCTGAAAGTTCAAATACTTATTTTCTTTTAACTTGTTTCTCAGACCTCCTCACACCTCCCCTTCTTGTATTCCAATTTAAATTATTGGCTCAGCAAATCCTTAATTTACTTCTCCATTTTAACTTAATTTAATTTATTCTAACATATTATTATTTTACTTTTCTTCTTTCTTCCATTTCCTCAATTTATATTTACAAACCTTATTTTCATTTAATTTAGACCATTTTAAAAAATCAAATTTAACTTAACCAAATTTACACATCAATATTTATACCTCATTATTTTTTCTTAAACATTTTTCCTAAAGTCGACCAAAATTTCCCTTCCACGTCTTTCCCAATTTCCATACCAATAGCAAAGCAAAGTAAAAATAAAACAAACTATATTTATATACCCTTTGGATTCCCAAACTCCACCCACCCTTTTCCCGGTTTCAGTCCTCAACAAAAATCCATCAGTCTCAATATACTGTTTAGCCTGGAGATCTCACGTCCGAGGCTCTCAATTCTCTCTCAGTTCCTCTCTGCCAGTCTTTTTGGTAGTCTTTAACGTTAAACTCCAAATCTCGAAGAAGCTCTGGCCCAACAGGATCCATATTTCTACCAGCCAGACCTCCATTTTTAAAGATAAAGCTTATGGGGTACTTCAAATCTTGTTTTATACTCCTTTCAAATGTCCCCCAAGCTCCAGCTTCCACCTCCAATTCAGGCCAGGCTCTCCACATCCGATTTTTATTTTCCTTTTTTGTCATCATGTCAGGCTTCAAAATGTTGCTCTCCTTTAACTTCTGCAAAGTTTCAACTCCTCCTTCCTTTTCTTCAGGGACAACATCTGTCACCTGCTCCATATTGTCAAAGCTCTCCGTTTTCTCTATTTGTTCAGTTGAATAGGCTCCTTGTTTCAAGTCCTTATCAGGTTCAACAATGTTCTTTACTGCTAAGTCCAGAGTTGTAACATTTGTAGCCAAAACATCAGATTGGCCTTGTAACTTTCCCAAGAGAACAAATGCTCTGTCCAATTCAGCCTGGATTTTCCTTCCTCCAGCCATTCCTGTAATGTCACTAAACGCCTCTAGGGGGATTTTAGTTCCTTGGTATTCCTTTCAGCTCAAGTCCAAAAGTCAGATTATTTTGTATCAGCCCTTCCTTATTTTCAACAAATTATTACAAATTAACCAACAGAAGCAACAAAAACAAGGTTCTCCTTTTCCATCTCGACAGCCAACTTGACAGCTGTCAAACTTTCCAGTCTTTCATCAACAGGCTCTCTCGTGGGACACTCCCGGGTCCGGGGGGGGGGTGAAACTTCAGCTCCCAAAATTAATCTTTTTATCCTCCAAATTCTTATAATGTCAAAACCGTGAAATTAAAGTCTTTTACTAAAAAAAGAAAAGATTCTCTCGACCTTAGCTAGCAGGTCCTTTGCTTTAAATTGTTTACAAAGGGGGGGTGGACTTCCTTTTTAACCCTTCCCCGCTCGTTCCTGATCTGCAAATTTTTTCTTTAAGATTCCAATTTCCGTATTACTCACGGGTTGATGTTTTAGAGTCCGAATGTTCCAAGGAAAAAGTCAGCGCTCTCCGATAATGGCTCGCGGCTTCACTCCGCAGATGAAGGAGTACTCTCAGCACCGCGCCGCACCCCGTCCCCGTTCCGAAGCCTTTAAAAAGGCTCCTTCACGGATTGGGGGGGCGCAAATGGTGCCCGCCGAGTCACTACGTTCACAGGCTTCTGCACCTGTGATTTTAAGGGTCCCCGCGTCGCCGCAGCAGTAAGACCCAGTCTCTGCAGAGCCGATTCCCTCCGGAGCTCGGAGGGAATCCGCCATTAATCGATGGCGCCAACCCGGAAGTGAAAAGTGTGTAAATTGTTTTGTTAATGGGTTTTTGTGTCTCCAAATGTCCATCAAGTCTAAATTTTCTTCAAGGTTTTTAAATGATCTTGGTAGTTTCCCTTGACTCAATTTTTTCTTTTTTGCACTTCTGTCTAACTCTGGTATTGGAACGCCATTTAAGTCACCTAGTAGGATCAATTTATGAGGCTCTAAATCCAGTAATATTTGTTCCAGTTTTTTAAAAAAATCTGCTTTGTTCATGTTTGGGGCGTAAACATTTACCATGTTTAATTTTTCTCCCTGGTGAATAATCTGTACCCCCACGATTCTCCCTTCTTCATCTTTACATATTAATTTGGGGTCTCCTTTTTCTTTTGCATATATCACCACTCCTCTTTTTTTGTTTATATCTGAGTTAATAAATTCAGTCCCCAACCTTTTATTTATCAAAATATGTTTGTGTTTTTTGGCCACGTGTGTTTCCTGACAGCATATCACATCAACATTCTTTTTCATCAAAACCTTCAGAACTTTATTCCTTTTAGATTTATCATTTAGACCATTCACATTCCAAGATAGGATTTTAAGAGTCATTATCGTCTACGTTTATTTTTTTAGTTCTTATTACACTCGTGCACAAGCTTATAATCTAATTTTCCTGTTCCTTGTAGTTTCTTCCTCGTTTTCTTCCTCTTCTTCTCCTTCCTCAGTCCACTCTTCCTCCTTTTCTTCTTCTTCTTCTTCCTCCTCTTTCTCTTTCTCTCCCTTCTCCTTCCCCTTCTCTTTCCTTCTCTTCTTCTCTCTCACCTCTGTGAATCTCTCTCCCTCTTCCAACCTTTCTTCCACTTTCCCAAGTTCCTTCTCATATCTTCTCAAGAATTTATCAGCTTCTTGGGTGCTCATCAATCTAAATCTCTTATCCTTATAATAGAAGGTAATCCCCTCTGGATATTCCCATCTATATGGAATGGCATTCCTTCTCAATACACTTGCTATTTGTCTGTATCCGTCCCTTTTGCATAAGAGCCTAATTGGAATTTCTTTATATATGACAATCGGTCTTCCTTCAATTATTAGTTTTTTTTATAATTTAATCTTAAAATCATATTTTTCATCTCAATTGAATTGAAGACCACTAAGCAGTCACCAGCAAGTTTTTTGGATTTTGCTTGCTGCGTTTTCCCTCTAATTCTGAATGCCTTATCTATCGTGTGGGCCACCTCTTCCTCTTTTACTTCTAGCCATTTGGCAAGCTCTCTAGTCATTTTACCTTTCACATTCTCATTTGCTTCTTCACCCACTCCTCTAAATTTTAAGTTAAACTGTTTCTGCCACATTTCTACCATGGCTAAGCTGTCTGACAGTTGGTCTTGTCTATTATTCCATTCTCTTAATTCCTCCTTTATTTTTTCTGTCTCTTTCTTTCGTTCCTTCATCTCCTTTTGCATTTTCCTGTTTGTTTCTTCGATTGATTTTGACCTAACTGTCAGATCTTGAATTTTACTAGAAAGCTCTCCAACGGCCCCTTCTATTTTCTTGTCTATCATCTCCTGCACCTCTCCTAATTTATTTTCCATATGTGCCTCACTTTGATTAAATTCCTCTTTAATCTTTAACCACAATATGTCTAAATCTTTGATTTCCTCTTGTGTGGATGCTTTCCTTTCCCCAGGGGTCCCTGATACCTTTTCCCCATTTTCCCCTGACATTTTACGTTATTTTCCAAAATTATCAATTTTATTTCCTAGTCTCTCCCTTAGAGGGCTCACAATCTCTCTCTCCTCTTCCTTCTAGATCCTGTGCGTTCCAATATGTTCCTCCCAATATTCAAATCTGAGAGAAATCTTTGTCCGCAAGACTAGAAGCAAACCCCATCAGATCTGAATAATAAACATCATGTAACCAAAAAAGAAAAAGAGAAATTATATATATATATACCGTAGTTTCTTCTCTAAGTCCACAGTATATTGCTAACGCTGAAATATTATATATTAATCCAGCAACACAGCATTAATGACTTTAAAATTTGAGTTAGAGATCTTTCCCAGAAGGGAAGCAAAGCACAAGAGAAGAGAGAACAAAGAAAAGAAGAAGGGGGAAAAAACCCTATCTGCGTAATTTTTCCAAATATATATGATAAAAAGGGAAAAAGAGAGAAGCAGAAAACAAAACAAAAAAGAAAGGGTAATGTTCTTATAGAGGAAAGTTAATTATCAAATGTTTTAGTAGAGAGTAGTTATTGAATGTTCTTATAGAAAAAACATAATTATTAAATAGCCCTGGTCAATTCAACACAGTTCTAGATGGTTCTGATGTCTTCCGCCACTTGTTGGCTCAATCCACAGTAATTATTTCTTCAGTACCTTCCAGAGTAGGCTCTCAAAATATATAATCGTAATTTGTTTTATGCAGGTGTCAGACTATCCAAATATCCTCAATATTAAAGTTCTTTAATTGAGTTCAGAGTCCTTAAGAAAATATATAAGTCCAAGGTCGAAAGAGTTGCCAGTTCAAAAAAGTTGTAATGAGAGAGGTGGGTTCAATGTAATTGAAGGTAATCGCTCCTAATTCAATATATCAAGGCTTCAGGTGGAGAATAGGGTGTAATTTCCAATTTTCCCCGCTGGGGTCAAAGTCTGGAATCTTCTAACTCTTTCCAATTCTGACTATAACGGAGTATCCCCTGCACTGTCGTTTCAGCAATTATAAGACTAAAAAGTTTTAAACAGTCCCTTCAAAGAAGAGGGTAAAACGACGTAACGAAGTAACAGAAGAGAGGGACCGGTATAATTCAATAGTCCCCAAGTCTTTTGCACTGCTTAGTGAAGGAGAATCAAATGAGGTTTCAAAAACAAAACAGCTAATATAGGCAGGGGGGTAAAGCTGATTTTAATTTAAATTCTTCTTTTCTCTTTCGGTTCTTATGCTTTCCCCTTCTAGCTATAGTCTCTTTCAATCCAACAGAGATTGCAGTCTTTCTTTTCAATCTCCTTAAAGCCTTGTCAAATCCTTTTAACAGCCCGCTTGGCTGCAACTCAATTGAAAAAAAATATGAACGCGGCTACTCATTAGCTCTTAACTTTTCTGGCATAAAGATGTACAAAGTCTCTAGTCTCTAGTCAGTTCCTTATTAGTTACTTTGTATTTGGTAAGTTAATGTGCCGCAGCAAAGGAAGAAGCTGTGGGCTCAGATAGGCAGCAAATCACTTCCTTTCTCCTTCTTGCGACTTTGTTTCCTGCGCCATTTTTTCCCTCAGCCGGGATGAATTCCTTGTTTTCAATCTTAAAACATCCAAAAACCACTTGGTCTAATCTTCCAGATTTTGAAGTGTAGATGTTCCACTTTCGCCAAGGGTTTTGTTATGTTTCTGGAGATTCGTCGCGCTTCTCAGGGGAAGCTGCAGGCATTGCAACACATGGTCGGTGCTCTCCCATTAGCATTCGCAGTCTCGCCGTCCTCGAGCTCTTCCAGGGGAAAACCTTGAAAAAACGACAAGACCGCTCCTCCGCTGCTGGGAAGCCTGTCCCTCAAGGGTCTTCCCCCTTGAGATTTTTGGGGTGCGCAGTGCCTAGTGACTCCCCCAAGCCCCCATGTTACTGGAAAACCCCCGACGGGGTTTTCCGTGCTTCCTCGCTGTCCGCAGGTCAAACCGGAAGTCCACACAGCATTCCTTTCTAGGTGCTCACAGACTGTTTGCTTAATGATCTGCTCCAGAATCTTCCCTGGCATTGATGTCAGACTGACTGGGCGGTAATTATTTGGGTCCTCTCTTTTCCCCTTTTTGAAAATAGGGACAACATTTGCCCTCCTCCAGTCTGCCGGGACTTCGCCTGTTCTCCAGGAATTCTCAAAGATGACTGCCAGTGGTTCTGAGATCACATCTGCCAGTTCTTTTAATACTCTTGGATGCAGTTCATCTGGCCCTGGAGACTTGAATACATCTAGACTAGCCGAGTATTCTTGTACTATCTCCTTAGTTATTCTGGGCTGTGTTTCCTCTGCTGAATCATTTGCTCCAAATTCTTCAGGTCGGGCATTGTTTTCTTTATCGGAGAAGACTGAGGCAAAGAAGGCATTGAGGAGTTCAGCCCTTTCTGTGTCCCCTGTTTGCATTTCACCATCTTCTCCTCTGAGTGACCCCACTGTTTCTTTGTTCTTCCTTTTGCTACGAACATACCCACAAAAGCCTTTTTTGTTGCTTTTAACCTCTCTAGCAAGCCTGAGTTCATTCTGTGCTTTAGCTTTTCTGACTTTGTGTCTACACGTGCTGGCTATTTGTTTGAATTCCCCTTTGGTGGTTTCTCCCCTTTTCCATTTTTTGTACACATCCTTTTTTAATCTTAACTCAGTTAAAAGTTCTTTAGATAGCCACCCTGGCTTCTTTAGGCACCTTCCATGTTTCCGTCTCATTGGTATTGCCTGAAGTTGTGCTTTTACTATCTCCCTCTTAACAAACTCCCAGCCATCATGAACTCCCTTTCCTTTTAGTATTACTGTCCATGGGATCTCACCCAGCACTTCCCTAAGTTTTATGAAGTCGGCTTTCTTAAAGTCAAGAAATTGAGTCCTAGTATGCTTGGCTGCTCCTTTCCGCTGTATAGTAAACTTCAGAAGAGCATGATCACTCGCGCCTAATGATCCTTCCACTTCTACCCCACTAATCAGGTCATCAACATTGGTTAGGACCAGATCTAAAATGGCTGTTCCTCTTGTTGCTTCTCCCACTTTCTGGACAATGAAGTTGTCTGCAAGGCCAGTGAGGAATCTGTTTGACCTTATGCTCTTGGCTGAGTTTGACATCCAACAAATATTCGGGTAATTGAAGTCCCCCATTACTACTATCTCCCTTCCTTTTGCATGCTTGGCCATCTGTTCCAGGAAGGCATCATCTATGTCCTCCGTTTGGCTTGGGGATCTATAGTAAACTCCCACAATGAGGTCACTGTTATTCTTCTGTCCCTTAATTTTGACCCAAATACTCTCACTTTGGCTTTGAGGTTCTAAATCTTGGATCTCTTCACAGGTATACACATCCCTGACATATAACGCCACTCCTCCTCCTTTCTTGTCTGGTCTGTTTCTCTGAAATAGATTGTATCCCTCCATTATTACATTCCAATCGTGGGACTTATCCCACCAGGTTTCAGTGATGCCTATTATGTCATATTTAGTTTGCTGTACCAAGAGCTCAAGCTCATCTTGTTTATTTCCCATGCTTTGTGCATTAGTGTACAGACATTGAAGTCCATTAATCATTCCCCCGTGTCTCTTATTTAAGGATTTTTTCCTCCCACCACTAGGTCTGCGTGCTGTTTGCTCCATTTGGTCTATGACATTTGGATGATCATCTTCATCAATTGATAGACTCCTACCTTCAGGAGCACTGCCTCCCTCCCCCACATTAGTCAGTTTAAAGCCCTCCTGATGAGGTTTCTGAGATTTTTGGCAAAAAACATTCCTCCCAACCGTTGTGAGGTGCAGCCCATCGCTTGCCAGAAGTCCATCTTCAAGAAACTGCAGTCCGTGATCTAAGAATCCAAACCGTTCCTGTTTACACCATTTGCGAAGCCAGTTGTTCACTTCCACTATTTTCCCCTCTCTCCCTGGGCCACGTCGTTCAACTGGGAGGACAGATGAGATGACAATTTGTGCATTTAATTGCTTCAATTTCCTGCCCAGAGCCTCGTAGTCTCTTTTGATCTTCTGGAGGCTATTGCTTGCAGTGTCATTGGTTCCCACATGAACCAAGAGGAAGGGGTATTTGTCAGTGGGTTTTATGATTCCTTGCAGTCGTTCAGTTACATCTTGGATCTTAGCCCCGGGGAGACAGCACACTTCCCGAGACATATTGTCAGGCCCACAGATCACTGCTTCTGTTCCCCTCAGTAGGGAATCCCCTATCACCACTACACGCCTCCTCTTAGGTTTGGTCGGGGTTCTTCCGTGAGCTGTCCGTTCCAAGGTCGCCTGCACATTCCCTGAGGACTGACTTTGCTGCTCGTCCTCATATACCTGATCGACTGTAATGAGGGAGAGATCCTCAAATGCAGTCTGCTCTTCATCTTCCATGCTAGGGGAGAGGACCTCAAAGCGATTGTGTATTTCTAAACAATCAGAGTGAACCCTGGGCCTCCTACTTCTTTGAGTCACGTTTCTCCATATGTCTGGCTCCTGTGTTGGTGAACTAGCCTCCTTCTCAGGGGAGTCCCCTGTCTCCTCCTTGGTGGAGACGGTGTGCTCTGTTGCTTCCAAGAAGAGCTCCAGCTCTCTAATTCTTTGGAGCGTAGCTACACATTCCTCCAGTTGCTGGACTTTGTCTTCTAAGAGGGCAATCAACATGCAATTGCTGTAGGTAAAGCTGCCTGCAACCTTTGGCAAGATGGCAAACTTTGCGCAGGAACCGCAGGCGACTGCAGCTGTTCCCTCACCCTCCATCTTGAGAATGTGTCGTTGGGGGTGGCTACAGAGGTCCTCCATCATAAAAAGCGTAAAGACAGGACAAATAACTCCCCCCAAAAAAAACCTAGGTCTCCCCCAACAAACGTTTGAGACTAGCTCCCCTAAATCTAAAAGATGGATCAAACTGCGCTTGCCGCTAGGTGCGCGCTGCTGCCCTGCAAGCTCTGATAAGCTCCTCCCACAGCTAATCACCTGCCTCAACAGAAACCCTGCCCCCTCTGACCTTTGCACAGGGAGAGCAGCTAATCAGCCACAAAGAAACACACACACAAGAAAACCCTTTGTGCTCCTTCTTCAGCTGCTGCCCTGCAATTTATAATGCGTCTTACGTTATCCTTAAGTTGTCTGTTCGGGAGGAATCCTGTTTGATCTTTATGTATAAAATTTGTTAAACATTTTTTAAGTCTATTTGCCAATACTTCTGCAAAAATTTTGTAGTCATTGTTTAGTAATGATATAGGTCTGTAATTTTTTATGTTCAAACTGTCAGTGTCGGGTTTAGGTATCATCTTAATATGTGCCTCTTTCCAGGTACCTGGTATCTTCCCTCCTCGCAAAATGCTGTTCATGATCTCACATAACACCGGAGATAATTGATCCTCTAAAATTTTCTAATATATAGCCAGCAAGAACAAAGGCATATTTTAAAGGTCTAGCAGTCTATATTCCAGTGCTTTACTTTGCTGCATGTTTTGTGATTTTAAATCTCTGCTGGGATTCTCTCCCTAGATTTTGCAGGATCTGAGGCAAAAGAATGGCTAAAGGATCACCAATTCCCCTGCAGCCCAAAAGGTGTCTTCTCACACACTTCACTGACAAAACACTAAATTATCCAGGATCTTAAAATTCCTCACATGATCGCAATGTTGGGCCCCCAGATTTCTCTATAAAACAATCTCTGAGCACTGAGGCTCCCCCCACTAAGCCTCACCACCACCCCTGAGGCGTGACTCCCTTAGAATCATAGAACTGTAAAGTTGGAAAGGACCACAAGGGTCATCTAGTCCAACCCCCTGAAATGCAGGAATCTTTCTCCCAATGTGGGGCTCAAACCCATGACCCTGAGATTAAGAGTCTCTTGCTCTACTGACTGAGCTATCTCTTGAAGATAAATGAATCCTGGAGGCAACAGCAGGATATCAGCAATTCCTTAGGGACCATCCAGTGGCTCTAGATACCAGTAATCCTCTCTGATTTGCACACGAAAGGAAACTGAAGAATCTTCTGTAGGGGTGTTTTTCAAACTTAGGGTAGGTGGGGGTCTTATGTGTTCAGGGCAGCAGAGTGCACTGCAATGCCCATGAGATCCCAACCACCCACCACCTTCGTTTGCCCAAAGGCCAGGGCCGGTAGCAGGATCCACAGGGGCAGCAAGTCCTGATGTAGATATTACGTTGCTCCTTTCTGAAATAGGTCTTCACTCTCTTCTTCTTCCCTGGTGGGGAAGGGGGGGTGCCATTTTGTGGTTCGCTGCAGCTTCCCAAATGTCTTGGTCCAGCCCTGCCCAAGGCATTCTGCACATCCTTTGTGCAACTTGGCATCATGGGCCAGCACCACCCTGGTTTCCTGTGCCAAGCTTGCTGTGCTTTGCTCCTTTTCTGGAAAAAGCAGAATAATGTGTTTCTTCCAGGCACCTGGGTGCAGAGAAAGCTGATGACTGAGAGTCACTATCCTGCTCATACACTTTACTGAGTCAAATGATTGGCCCATCCAGCTCAGTATTGTCTACACTGCCTGGCAGCAGCTCTCTGGGGCTACCAAGGGCTATCCTGGCACCTTCTGCATGCAGTGTCCAACCCCTGAGCCACTATATCTCATCCAAGTGAGATATTTAAGAGGCCTTCCTCAGAAGGAAATGTGCTGGAGGTGGTTGTGATTCCTGCATTGCAGTAGGTTGGTCTAGATGACACTTTGCCCCCCCCCCTTCCAACTCTTCAGTTCTATTATTCTATTATGCACTTGCTTCAGACATGGCAAGTCACGGGAGTGCTTTCAGCAAAGTCTGCACAACCACCTGCTAAGAGATGGCCTTCAGGACCTCCAAGGTCCCATTCTAACCCTGTGACAATATCTGCCATGTGCGTTCTTTGGGCTGAGAACAAAATTGGCACACACCCCGAAGCAGGCGGACCATGGTGTGCTGGCACTTCACTGGCTGGAGGCTGCCCAGTTTAAGGCAGGCCAGTGAGACACAATAATCTCTCCCACCAACGGAGGCAACCTGTAGTGCTCATACCTTAGGCCAATCACATGGAGCTTATAACTCGCATGCTGCCTCCTGCATCGTTTTTGCTGTGTTTGCAGTCCCAAAGTGACCTCCTTGGGACATGAGCCTGGGCAATGTCTCTGGGGGTTGTGGGCTGCCCAGACAAAAAGATCCTCCTGTCAGCCTCACTGATGTGGTCCACAGGAAAAAAGGCATTTGGCATCAGCTTGGCTGCAGGAGCTGCCAGAATGAGGCATACAGGACACCATCCTACTGTCTTAGGCAGTGGTTTCCAACCTTTATGAGTCCAGAGCCCCAACCACATTCTTTCTGCGGCTCCCCTGTGAAAGCCACTTTTGCCGAGGTTCTGTTACAAGACATGCATAAGTGGGGATTTGCCCGTTCTGCGCCCCCCGCCCTTTTGGTGCAGTTTTTGGTGCACGTGCAAGTGGGAGCACACATTCCTATGGGAGCCCAAGCAATGCCACTGCTCTCCACTCCAGCTAGCAGCCCCAGCCTGCCTTTCCTGAAATTAATGAGGAGAGGGCAAAACAAGATTACGATTAAAAGCAGAAATATTTTGTCATTGTGGGGAAGGAAAGCGAGAAACACACAGCACAGGACACACATGCAGACATGGTCCTTTCCTGCAACATTCTCCCTGTCCCCCAAAAGCTGGGTGGCTGTCAAAAAGGAGGGGGTTGCCTGGGGGGAGAGGGAGACAGGAAGAGGGGGATGTTGAGGGTAGAAGGAGAGAGAAACACAGCAGACACTCCCCACTTTCAGGGTTATTTTTAAATCCCTCCCTATAGAACACACAGGGACGCAGGTGGCGCTGTGGGTTAAAGCCTCAGCGCCTAGGACTTGCCGATCGAAAGGTCGGTGGTTCGAATCCCTGCGGCGGGGTGCGCTCCCGCTGCTTGGTCCCAGCGCCTGCCAACCCAGCAGTTCAAAAGCACCTCCGGGTGCAAGTAGATAAATAGGGACCGCTTACCAGCGGGAAGGTAAACGGCGTTTCCGTGTGCGGCTCTGGCTCGCCAGAGCAGCGATGTCACGCTGGCCACGTGACCCGGAAGTGTCTCCGGACAGCGCTGGCCCCTGGCCTCTTAAGTGAGATGGGCGCACAACCCCAGAGTCTGGCAAGACTGGCCCGTACGGGCAGGGGTACCTTTACCTTTACCTTATAGAACACACACATATCCAGGCCCATGCACCAACAGGCTACTTTGCTTTTTTCTTGCATTTATCAAGCCCTTTATGTAAAACTAGGGAACTGTTAGTTACTGAAGCTGAGAAGGATTTTTGTTTGAGGGGGGGAGAGATTTTAAGAAGATAAGCAGTCGTGCAAAAGTGTTTCCCCAGTTTTTTTTGCTCCTGTTTTATTTTGGGAAACTAATGGGCTGCAAGGTAAGGAGAGGACAGTCCCCCAGGGCTTCCCTGAACATTCCTCAACTGACCTCAGGGTGCCATGGCAAACAGGTTGAAAACCAATGGTCTTAGAGATTCTGTTCTGGGTACACACTGAAGTGTCAAATAAAATGAAATGTCACATAACAGCCAATCCCTCTTACCTTGGAACTCTGAGCATTGTAGCTCTGGTCAGGGGGCAGGATTCAGCACCCTTGGCAAACTACAGCTCTTGGAATTCTTTGGGATGGAGCCACGACTGTTTAAAGGAGAAATTTATCAAGCCAGACATGTTGGGCTTTTACCCATTTTTACTGGAGCAGAGGTTGTCCAGGCCTGATGAGGACCATCCAAGAGTTCAGGAGGGGGATATTTCTGAGGGATATTCTCTCACTTTCTCCAAGAGCAGCCGCAGGGTTTAATAAATACAGCTGCTAAATGCCAGAGAAAACTTGCTGTCTTGACTCCCAGAGGCTTTGGACCAGTGGATCTCGGCTCCTGAAGGAATGTGATGAAATGCCAAGATCATCCAGTGCAGGGGGGTTGCACACAGGGCAGCGTGTGAGCAGGGTTGTAGCAACCATCTGTGCAGGAGGAATTGTTCTGTCTCCACCCCACCCCAAGCCGCAAAAGCTCTACTGTGGGGGGCGGAGGACACACACATAGGAGGTCTTTGCTTTTTCCTTTTTGTCTGCCTCTCTGCCCCATCACTGCCCCACTTAGTTGCTGGCCAACTGCTGGCTCTTTGGAGGCTCAGCCAATTGACCAAACTCTCCAGGTCCTAAATTTGGAATGTAAAAAGACTATTTTTAAATAGGAGGCAGTGCAAGATTGAGGTGTTGCTACGAGTCAGGGGCCTCTCTTCATCATCACAAGGAAGGAGCCAGTTTGGCTCAGGGAACCATAGGTCCCAAAGCTCAGAGACCAATGAGGGCCAGTCCCTCTCTCGCTCAGCCTAGCCTACCTCACAGGGTTGTTGTGATGATTTTTTTAAATGGTATTTAGGTTCTAGTAGTACTTCCTCACCCATGTCTTGGAGTAGTGGCTGCAGCATCAGTCCAGGACTGGATTGACCCAGGTCCAAGTTCTCGCTCAGCCTTGAAGCTCATGGGGTAACCAAAGTGTGTCTGGCGTCTCTCAGCCTAACCTGCCTCACAGCCTTTGGGTCTTTTCTGCTCTTCTGTTTCTAGGGAGAAATTGGCCAGCCGATAAAATGATAGAACAGTGTGGAGGAAAGTGAGGCCCTCCAGATATTGCTGGACTACAACTCCCATAATCCTTGACCAGGAACGGGAGCTGACAGAATCCAGAAGCATCCACAGGACTACAGGTTCCCCTCCCTGCAATAAACTTCATCTCTCCATGGTGAAAAATTCCACCAGCTGATTTCTGCTGATAAAGGCATGGGAAGAGAGCAGACTGATTTTTGTCCCCTGGTGTCCCTGGTTTTTGTCTAGGTGCCATTTCCCCAGAGTTTTGCTGGCTTCCTCCTTGGACTCCTGGGAGCACACACAATTTCTTGCACATTTTCCCTATAGTTAGAACAAGATGCAAAAGAGGTTGAAATAGGTCTAAAGTATTGGGGCAAACGTAGTCTGGGTTCTACAGGGCAAGAGCATGTACTGGATTTGGGCAACGGAAGCTGTTGGGGGAGCATGGCTTGTCCATCCTCACTATACATTTGGATCCACTTCCCTGTTGGATTTTCTACCTGTCCTGCAGCTCAATGCAATACTTTGCATGCAGACAGTGAGAGTCGATTTCCAGCATCAGTGGGTAAAGACGGTGGGAACATGTGGAAGGTTTTCCCTGCAAATGATGGAGCAGGCTTGTTCCCTGTTGCTCCAGAGGTAAGGAAAGAGCCAATTGATGGGAATTTCAGAGGTGGAGATTTCAGTTCAGTATTCAGAGGAGCTTCCAAATGGTGGGAGCTATTAAAAAACACAGCAAATGCCTCAAGAGGTGTTGGGATTTCCATTGTTAGACCTATTTAAGCAGGGGCTGGACAGCCACCTGTCAGGGATGCTGTGGTTGCATCCTGTATTGCAGATGCTGCAGTGAGAAGAGGGTTACACTGGATGATCTCCAAGGTCTCTGTGATTGCAGTAGGAAACCCTGGAGAGGCAGGTAATAAGGAGTTTGATGGACCAATGGTCTGTCTTGGTTAGACAGCTTTCTATGGATGCTCACTTGAATTCCCACTTATTTACAAAATAATAATTTTATTTTATTTTTTTATAAATATTTATTCAAGATTTTCTTAATACAATAAAGAAAAAACAAACAAAATAACATATACTTTAACAATAATCATACTTTCTTCACTTCTTTGGACTTCCTCACATCTCTCATTCCTGCGTTCCAAATTCTTAATAATCTTACATCTCTCTTAACATTCATACAATTTACAATATTTTTGTAAATAGTCCTTGAATTTCTTCCAGTCCTCCTCCACAGCCTCTTCTCCCAGGTCTCGGATTCTGCCAGTCATTTCTGCTAACTCCATGTAGTCTATCAGTTGCATCTGCCATTCTTCCAGCATGGGCAAATCTTGGGTTTTCCAGTGCTTGGCGACAAGTATCCTTGCTGCTGTTGTTGCATACATAAAAAATGTTCGGTCCTTCTTTAACACCCTCTGGCCGACGATGCCCAAGAGAAAGGCCTCTGGTTTCTTAGGGAAGGTATACTTAAATACCTTTTTCAGCTCATTATATATCATTTCCCAGAAAGCCTTAACTCTAGGGCAGGTCCACCAGAAGTGAAAGAACGTTCCTTCAGTTTCTTTACATTTCCAACATTTATTATCAGACAAATGGTATATTTTTGCAAGCTTGACTGGGGTCATGTACCACCTATATATCATTTTCATAATATTTTCTTTCAAGGCATTACATGCCGTGAATTTCAAACCGGTGGTCCATAACCTTTCCCAGTCAGCAAACATGATATTGTACCCAATGTCCTGTGCCCATTTTATCATAGCCGATTTGACCGTTTCATCTTGTGTGTTCCATTTTAGCAGCAAATTGTACATTCTTGACAATACCTTAGCCTTAGGTTCTAACAATTCCGTTTCTAGCTTTGATTTTTCCACCTGGAATCCTATCTTTTTATCCAACTTGAAAACTTCTTTAATCTGAGCATAATGTAACCAATTTCGCACTTTATCTTTTAATTTCTCCAAACTCTGCAACCTCCAGTTGTCTCCATCTTTTTCTATTATTTCCCAATATTTCGGCCAATTGGCCTCCATATTGAGTCATTTCCGGGCCTTAGCTTCTATTGGTGATAACCACCTTGGGGTCTTATTTTCCAATAAGTCTTTATATTTTATCCAGACATTAAACACTGTTTTCCTGACAATATGGTTCTTGAAAGCCTTATGACTTTTAACCTTGTCGTACCACAAATATGCATGCCATCCAAAAGCATTGTTAAAACCTTCCAGATCCAAAACCTCAGTGTTTTCCAGAAGCAGCCAATCTTTCAACCAGCAGAAAGCTGCTGATTCATAGTACAACTTTAAGTCTGGCAGGGCAAAGCCCCCTCTTTCTTTAGCATCAGTTAGTATCTTAAACTTAATTCTGGGCTTTTTGCCCTGCCAGACAAATTTGGAGATATCTCTCTGCCACCTCCCAAAACACTCCATTTTGTCCACAATCTGTAAAGTCTGGAACAAAAACAGCATTTTTGGCAAAACATTCATCTTTATAGCAGCAATTCGTCCTGACAAGGAAAGTTTCAATCTTGACCAAACTTCTAAATCCCTTTTAATTTCAGACCAGCATTTTTCATAATTGTCCTTAAATAGACTCATATTCTTCGCTGTTATATTTACCCCTAGGTATCTTACTTTTTTAACCACGTTTAACTCTGTCTCTTTCTGAAACCTTTCTGATTCTAAAGGTGTCAAATTTTTTTCCAATACCTTGGTTTTCTGCTTGTTAAGTTTAAATCCCGCCACCCGACCAAACTCTTGAATCAATTGTAATACCCTTTTCATACTAGACTCTGGCTCCTGTAAGGTCAAAACTAGGTCATCTGCAAATGCTTTAAGTTTATACTGTTTAGCTCCGACCTGAATTCCTTCCACCAACCGGTCTCCTCTAATCATATTCAAGAGCACCTCTAGGACCGAAATAAATAGTAAAGGGGAGATAGGGCAACCTTGTCATGTTCCTTTTTCAATTTTGAACTCTTCCGTCACCACATTGTTCACTATCAATTTAGCCTTTTGTTCTGAGTAAATTGCCTCTATCCCATTCTCAAATCCCCGTCCCACTCCCATCCCTTCCAAATTTTTCTTCATAAACTTCCATGAGATGTTATCAAAGGCCTTCTCCACATCTATAAATATTAACACTGCTTTTGTATTAATATTTGTTTGCAAAAGCTCCAAAATGTCAATAATGTTCCTTGTGTTGGCAAACAAATGTCTACCTGGGAGAAAGCCTGCCTGGTCCTTGTGAATTACTTCATTTAAAACTTTTTAAAATCTGCTTGCTAAAATGTCTGCAAATATTTTGTAATCCACATTTAGGAGGGAGATGGGACGGTAATTCTTAAGTTGTGTCTTTTCAGTTTCTAGTTTAGGTATCAATGTGATGAAAGCTTCTTTCCACGACTCCGGTGCCTTCTTCCCCTCCAAAATTTCATTGCAAACCTCCATTAGTGGATGTATCAAATAGTCTTTCAATGTCTTATAATATTTGGAGGTAAGCCCATCTGGCCCTGGAGATTTGCCCAGTTGCATGTTTTGAATGGCTTCTTCAATCTCTTGTTGTGTTATTTTATGATTCAGGATTATTCTATTTTCCTGAGACAGCCTTGGTAAACCGTTCTTTGTCAAAAAATTGTCCTATCTCCACCTCATTTTGCGGCCCTTGTGTGTATAGCTGTTTGAAGTATCTCTGGAAACACTTTCTGATCTCCACTGGGTTCTGAATATTTCTTCCTTCAATCTCTAAATTTGTAACCGTGTTCAGTTTTTGTCTCTTTTTCAACTGCCATGCTAACAATTTCCCACATTTATTTGCCGATTCAAATGATCTTTGTTTCATTAACTTAACTTTCCACTCCACTTCCTGATTTATCAATTTAGAATATTGTGCTTGGTAAAGTTTAATTTCTCTCAAGATCTCCTTTGACTTCGGTCTCGATCTTAACTTCTTCTCACAATCTTTGATTTTCTCCAAGATCTTGTTCTTTTTCTCATTCTGTGTTTTTTTCTTTATAGTGTTCTGTTGTATCAGGAACCCCCTCATAACCGCTTTATTTGCGTCCCAGATGATTCTTTTTTCCACCGTAGTGTTCAAATTTATCTCAAAGTAGTCCTTCAAAGCTTTTTGGGCCTTTTTAGTAATCTCCTGATCTCTGAACAAATTGTCATTCATCCTCCATCTGAAGGAGCCGGTTGGAGTAAGTCTCATATCCATCTTTACAGCATTATGGTCGGAGCAGGTCTTTGGGCAGATTTCCACTTTTCTTATCTTAGGTGCCAGACCTCTAGTTATCCATATTTGGTCGATTCTTGTCCATGTCAGTTGGGCTTCAGAAAAGAATGTTCCTTCTCTTCCCAGGGGGTTCTTTGTTCTCCATATGTCAATCAAGTCCATGTTGTCAGTCAGTTCAAAAAAAGTTTTAGGTAGTCTGCCATCTTTTGTCACATTTTGGCTATGTGACTTATCCATGTTGGTTGATGCCACCCCATTCATGTCTCCCATCATAATGATGTTGTCATAGTTCAGATAGTCCAGCATTATCTCATGCAGCTTCTTGTAAAATTCCGATTTCCCCTCATTTGGTGCATAAATTCCTAATATCAAGAACTTTTCTCCTTGGTTTTGTATCTCAATTGCCAAAATTCTTCCTTGTTCATCTTTAAATAAAAATTTTGGTGACAGGCTCTCTTTTACATATATCACCACACCTCTTTTCTTGACTCGGTCCGAAGAGATAAATTCTTGGCCTAATCTTTTGTTTATTAACACTTTTCTGTGGAGCCTAGTCACATGTGTTTCTTGCAAGCAGATAATGTCCCATTGTTCTTTTTTCAATATGTGAAATATTCTTTTCCTTTTTTTCTGGAGAATTGGCGCCATGAATATTCCAGCTCAGAAGTTGCAGAGACATCCTGGACAAATCTGTTATTCCTCTAGTGGTGGTATCTTGTTCTCCTGGTCTTCTGACCCCGAAGGTGTAGGTGTAGGCGCAGGGGCAGGTCCAGACCCTGAAGGACTTTCAATCCCTTTCTGAAGGTCCTCTCCGTAGGCACTCAAAAAAATTTCTTTATCCTCGGCTGTTTTGATTTTCACCTTCTTCCCTCCGAAGGTAAAAGATAATCCTTGGGGAAATTCCCACCTGAAGACAATTGAGTTGCTCCTCAGCAGTCTTACTAACTCAGTGTAGGTGGATCTAAGGTCCAAAAGTTGTTTAGGGATGTCTTTATAGATCTCTGCTCTTCTGTCCGAAATTTCAAGTGACTTTCCGTAATGTAGGCCTAATATTTTGTCTCTTTCCTCCTTAGATCTCAAGGTAATCAAACAGTCTCTGGGCCTGTCTTTCCTTGTCAGTTTTCCAAGTCTAAAAGCAGTCACAATTTTAAAGTCCTTTTCTACCTCCAAAGGCCAAAACTTGGAAAATTCCTTTGTCAGAAACTCAATTAAATTCCCTTGTTCTAGTTCTGGTATAGACCTCAATCTCAGATTATTTTCCCGAGCCCGTAGTTCAATCATAGACAGATAGGCCTGTTGTTCCCCAACCTGCTTATGCAATGGTTTTACCTCCTGCTTCAGTTCTTCCGCTTTTTGATTAGCTTCCTCTGCCAATTTCCGATTTTCTGCGGTGGCTTCAAATAATTTGCCAATAGATTGTGCATTCAAAGTAACTTGTTCAGTTAATTTATTGACACTGGCTGTATTTTGATCAATCTTTGCCGTTTGCTCATCCGCTTTTTTATCTAAAGCTTCCAATTTTTCAAATATTTTGTCTAATACTGAAGCAGATCCTCCTGCTGCCATATCTTCCAACAAAGGTTGCTCAATTCCTTCTTCCAGTTCCAAAACAGCAGGGACAGATGATCTACGTGGCTGTGAAATTAAGGTCAGAGTTGTTTGTTTTGCTTTCGCCTTAGCCGCTCTTGTTGGTCTCCCAGTGCCACTCATTCCAATTCTGTCTACTAGTCAAGGTCAGACTGAGTATGTTCCCATGGGAAACCACCAGCCCAGAGGGTAAACAGCCAAATAGGAGGAAAGGAAAAAATGAGAAGCAAAGTCACATGCAGTTATAAATCCAAGATCCTCTAGAGGGAGCCCAATTATATTTTGAGGGAGGAAATTAAATTATTAAAGTCAATTGTTTAAAGCTCCAAATTTTTCCAAATTCCAATGGTTCTAAAACAATGTCCATACAGCCTTTAAATTCCAAAGAACCTTCAGTTTTCCTGTAGATACCAGAGTTGGTCTTAAAAACGTAACAATGTCTCCAGCAAGTGCCAGAGAAGATGATTCAATATAACAGTTCCAATAGCACTCAGCTTGTAACAGCCCAAAACAACAAAGTGTCAAAAATTGCAATCTGACAGTTCTGTAAAACAGGCAGTCCGACTGCCTGGGTTTCTCTATAAATTTGTAGTTCCAACAGAAGAGGTAAAGCACAGTCCAACTAAAAGATAGGTCGCTCAAAGAGTTAACTCCTAAATCTCCATAGTAGCAGCTCCATTAGATGTAGAGATTGACTGCTTTTAACGCCTCTTCAAAGGCTCCAAACATCAAAGTCCTTGCTTTGTTGTTAAACAGAGACAGGAGACGGACTTCCCGGCTTCCTCTCCCGCTTTTAGCCAAATTAACAGCAATTTAGCGTCCAATTCTTTCTTTCAGTTCTTACTCACGGGTAGCAGCTTTTCAATTCGAATGTTCCCAGGAAGAGAGGTCAGCGCTCATCGACAGCAGCAACGTGGCTTCACTCCACAGAAAGAGCGATTGACTCACAGCACCGCGCCAGCCCTTCCACGTTCCGAAACCCCTTACGGGGTCTCTTCTCCGTTTCGGGGGGCGCTTCTGGTGCCCGCCGAGTCCCACGGCCACAGGCTCTCGCTGCCTGTGGTTTTCCGATGTGGGTCTCCGCTTCGCCGTAGCGGACGACCCGTTTCTGCGGAGCTCCCTCCTCCACAATTAGAAGAGGGCAGCCATTGTCGTTTCGCGCCGCCTCTGGAACCCTACAAAATAATAATTTTAAAAGACCCAAGACTCTGGATGCTAAGGTTCCAGAGCAGGTTACATCACTGCACTGGCTACCAGTTAGGTTCTGGACCCAATTCAGAGTGCAGGTTTTGACCTATAAAATCTTATGCAGCTCAACACCCCCATAGCTCAAGGACCACCTCTCCCCATATGTAACAACCTGGAGCTGCCATCATTATCTGAGCACCTTCTTTGTGTGTCCCCTCCTTGGGAAGTGTGGATGGTAGCAACACAAGAAGAATGGGTGGCTTCCCACTTGTGGAATGCTCTCCCTGAGCAATCTCACTTGGCACCATCCTTACATATCTCTAGGCACCAGGCAAAAGGATTCCATTTTAATCAGGCCTTTTGGCTTTTAACTATTGATGGCATTTTTGCATGGGGGGGGGGGGATGTTTTAATTTAGTGGTTGTTGCTGTTGTAGTATTAATGTATGTGTTTGTTTTCTTTCTTAAAATATTGTAAGTCATTTTGAGTTGCAGTGGCAAAAAGTGACTAATAAATTTAATCAATCAATCAATTCAATCACAATAAAAATAACAATAGCCATCTAAAATACAGCAATGTCTTAGCCTGTCTCTGAGGAACATGTTTTGCACTTTTGTCACATGTAAATGTAAAGGACCCCTGAACGGTTAAGTCCAGTCAAAGGTGACTATGGGGTATGGAGTTCATCTTGCTTTCAGGCAAGGCGACTATGGGGTATGGAGTTCATCTTGCTTTCAGGCCGAGGGAGCCATCGTTTCTCCACAGACAGCTTTCCAGGTCCTGTGGCCAGAATGACAGCTTTCCAGGTCCTGTGGCCAGAATGACTAAACCACTACTAGCACGGGGAAGGCCGTGATGAGTGCCAGAGCGCACGGAAACACCGTTTACAGATCCCTTGTCTAGAAGAGATAAATAGGGCTTGCTGGGGTCAAGGGGTGAGACTACAGTTCTATAAACCAGCTGACTTGATATATGGACTTAAAAACCTAAAAATAGATCTTCAGGATCTGCTCAAGGGCTCATCTGGCTCACAGTGGACAACCAGATGCCCCAATAGGAAACCCACAAGCAAGGTTGGATGCGGAGCTGTAAGATGCATTTGAGGCAACATTCCCCCACCTCCTCAAAAAAGAAACCATTAGAATACACAAAGCTTCATACCTTTTGGTCTGTGGAGATGATGGCTGCATCTCAAGGGTGAGAAAGCGGGTGGGACTACAACTCCCTTGATCTGGACTTACAAGTGATTAAATCATCTAAATGTGTCCTGCATTTCCCTTTACTGTGGTACCTCAGGTTACATAAGCTTCAGGTTACATACGGTTCAGGTTGCAGACTCCGCTAATCCAGAAACAGTACCTTGGGTTAAGAACTTTGCTTCAGGATGAGAACAGAAATTGTGCAGCAGCGGCACAGCAGCAGCAGGAAGCCCCATTAGCTTAAGTGGTGCTTCAGGTTAAGAACAGATTTAGGTTAAGAACAGACCTCCGGAACAAATTAAGTACTTAACCCGAGGTACCACTGTACTGAAAACAGAGCATTTTAGAGTCAGCTACTTGTCTCAATGGTTAAGTATAATTGTTTAATTCACACTGAAATGGAGAATGCCTGTGTGTATTTAACTAGAAGACTCCGTTAAAGCTAAAGAAGAGCAAAAGAGCTTGCTGAGCGCCATTCGTCGTTAATTCAGCTGATTTTACACGGTCTCCGTTCTGCCCCCTTGTTTCTCCCCTCTCCCCAGCTGATTTTAAACAGTCTCCATTCTGCCCCTTTGTTTCTCCTCCTCTCTCCACGTGGTTTGACTGCTCCTTAAACAGCTGATTTTAATCAGTCTCCGTTCCGCCCCTTTGTTTCTCCCCTCTCCCCACGTGGTTTGACTGCTCTTTAAACAGCTCAGGTTGAACAGTCTTCGCTTCTCCTCCTGTTAGTCGACATTGTATTTGCTCCCAATCCCTGTTTAACCCCCACCAGCTTGTTTTAAAGTGGGCATTTTTATTTCCTTGTTGGTTTGGCTTGGGTCTTTAATTCTTCCCTGGGCTCCGAGCTCCTTCCCCCACAGCTAACGAGCGATAATTAGGGGCAGCCTATGAATGTTTGCTTATCAGGTTGCTTATTTGCCTAGTTATTTTGTTCCTTTAATTACCTAATTCTAAGTTAATTTATTCCTTTAATTCGGCAGCAGCCCGTGATTTAATTCCTAGTTATTGTGTTCCTTTAATTTGGCAGCAGCCTGTAATTGTGTGCTTATCAGGTCGCTTATTTGCCTAGTTATTTTGTTCCTTATATTACTTAATTCCTAGTTATTTTATTCCTTTAATTCGGCAGCAGCCTGTGGTTGTGTGCTTATCAGGTTGCTTATTTGCCTAGTTATTTTTGTTCCCTTAATTACTTAATTCCTAGTTATTTTATTCCTTTAATTTGGCAGCAGCCTGTGATTTAATTCCTAGTTATTTTATTCTGTGGTTGTGTGCCTATCAGGTTTGCTTATTTGCCTAGTAGTGCTAGATAGTATATTGGCTTTAGCAGCTTAAATACTAGCTAAGCTTTTGTTACCTCTTGGAAGTTAAGCTCCTGTTTCCCTCAGGATTGGAGAGTCCCCCTGGTGGTGCAGCAATAAAACTGCTAGCACATTTGCAAAGCTAAGCAGGGTCCGATGTGGTCTCAAATTGGATGGGAGACCAGGTGTTGAAAAGTTAAACATCAGATTACTAGATAAAGGTGGAATATATTTCATTTTACTGTTTTACTGCAAACTATAATATCTACACATTTAGTCTCATATATTGAGATTGACTGGCAGGAGGAGTAGCTCAGGCAAGAAAAACACATAGTTATTTCTGTGATTTACATTTATTAAGTGGGACTTATTTAATACTTTCGCAGGCAACCGTTTTAGCAATCATTCAAACTGTGTGCTATTTGCCTGAATTTCTCTGAGTGTCTCAACAGCTGGGCCAGTGGTGGCTATCAGCACTCTGGTCACAGCTAGCCCGTCCCAAGGTGATAGTGCAACCAGGGGGTGGAATTGCTGAACAGTACGGTGTAGATAATTCTGAACTACATTTCACTACAATAGGTAATTCTGAAATAAATTAATAAATAAAAAATAAAAATAAAAAATAAAATAAAATAAAAATAAAATAATAAAGTAAAATATACAGATCCTAAATTTTGCTAGTCCAAGCCTTGGTGCTGTGTTGGCACTACTGAACAAGAATCGCGCACAGTTCATTATGGCTTCCGGCGGGGATCAGCAGCCATCTACTTCTGCCAACCAGCTAGCACCCTCAGCGGCCAATGGTAACGCGCTAATGGCTGCCATGCCCTGTGACCCACAAGCCTTTGCCCAGTTTTTCATGGCTTTTCAAACATTCTATAAAAAGTGTAAGCCAGGGCCTTTGGCGCTGCCAGCCCCTGACCCATCGCAGGACGTGATTCCTGACACTCTGCCTTCGAATCAGGGGCAGTTGGGTACGTCATCTGCTATAGCTGCAGGTCCTCAATCCGATACCACAGCAGGGGGCCGCCCCAATACCAGGGCTAGGTCCGCCCTAGCTAAAAAAGCTGCTCAAGGAGCCGGAAAGGGCAAGGCGCCAGCAAAGGGCAGCGGCAAAGCTAAAGCACACGAAAAAGGGAGCAATAGCAGCACCACCTCACGAGCGATAGGTACACCTAGTGTCTTTCAGGACCAGCAGGCTACGCATAGTTCCACTGAGGACAGCGCAGGTTCCTGCCTTGAGGAAGAGCGTGAGGATCCACAATCGCCTCAGACAACGGCCAGCGCCTCTAATAGTGAGACGCTAGGGGGTAAGAGGAAAGCTAAAAAGAAGCACATCTCGGCTAAGAAGAAAAGGTGCAAGCATTCCGAGACCGAGGAAGAGTCAGGTACGTCCTCTTCAGATTCTGATTCCGAGGGTCCTTACGGACCCTAACTTCTGGGGCGAGGATGTAAATCCCTACATTGAGAAGAAAAGTCTGGACGCGGCCAAGGCTGGTAAGACTGAGACAAAGCGTCGGCGCCAGTGTTGGGAATTCAACAGGGGCGTTTGCTCACGCCCCTTTTGTAAGTATCTCCACGAATGTGAGCGGTGCTGGGGTAATCACCCTGCATCCGCGTGCTTTAAAAACAAGCCACAGCCCTTTCGGGGGGCAGGGGGTACTTCCAAAACAGCAGCAGGGGTGCCCCCGGTGCTGCCGCCCAAGGAACCAGCAACCGCCAGTAATGTTAACCTTAGCTTGGCCTTTTCCCCCATCCGCTTGCAGCCCCTCAAAGTGCTGTTGGATCAGTACCCAGATAAGACAGCGGCGAAATACCTGTGGGAGGGGTTCTCAATGGGATTCAGAATCCCGGTGGCTACCCCCCCCCCCAGCACTAGGGAGGCAGGGAATCAGAAATCAGTCAGGGAAAGGCCCGATATAGTCAGAAAAAAGATAGATAAAGAAATCAGAGCTGGTAGGGTAGCAGGGCCATTTCCAGAACCACCCTTTGAGGGCCTTCACGTGTCTCCGCTAGGCATAGTACCAAAAAAAAGGCCCCGGGCGAATTCCACATGATTCATAACCTCTCCTACCCAAGGGGAGGCTCGGTCAATGACTCAATTCCTCAAGAACTTTGTACAGTGAGATACGCTTCCTTCGATCAGGCCGTCAAAATGATTCGTAAATTTGGCCGAGGGGCCTTTTTGGCAAAATGTGATATTGAGTCTGCCTTCCGCCTTCTCCCTGTACACCCAGATGATTTCAAATGGTTGGGTTTCAAATTTGAGGATGCGTATTTCATTGACAAAGCTATGCCCATGGGTTGCTCTGTGGCTTGTGCAGCATTCGAATCCTTTAGCACATTTTGGCAGTGGCAAGCCGCGCTGCTCCGCCTTGCTCGAGGCTCTCACGTCCCTAGCCGGCGAACTAGGGGTACCCCTAGCCGCCGATAAAACAGAGGGTCCGGCCACTTCATTGGTTTATTTGGGTATCGAACTAGACACAGTGGCCCAGAATTCCAGGTTGCCGCGAGAAAAGCTAGCATCCCTCAAGGCTCTGATACAGCAACTTTTGCCTCTCAAGAAAGTTACCCTAAGACAAATCCAATCCCTGCTAGGCCACCTTAATTTTGCGTGCAGGGTTGTTGCCCCGGGCCGCCCATTCCGCGGCCGCTTGGCTAGACTGTCAGCCGGGCTAAAGCCCCTCAGCACCGGGTACGCCTCCCCAAGGAAGTTAAGGCTGACTTGGGTATTTGGCTATAATTTCTGGGAAAGTACAATGGTATATCATTATGGCAGGATGCCTTGGTGCTCAACTCTGACTTTCAAGTTCATTCAGATGCAGCAGGGTCGTTGGGTTCTGGGGTCTACTTTCGTGGCCAGTGGTGTGCTGAAAAATGGCCCCCAGACTGGCATGGCCAGCCCATTACTCGGGACCTTACATTTTTGGAGTTCTTCCCTATTGTGGTGGCTGTACACCTGTGGGCAGACCAATTCCGCAACCACAGGGTATGTTTCAATACCGATAACCAAGCAGTCGTAGCGGTTCTCTCTAGGCAGTCCGCTCGGTCGTCCAGAGTGGGAAACCTATTACGATCCTTTGTCTTGTTGTGCCTGGAACAGAATATATGTTTTTCGGCCAAATTCGTGCCCGGCATTAATAACGACATTGCGGATGCTCTATCTCGTTTCCAGATGGAGCGCTTCCGCTTATTAGCGCCGGATGCGGAGCAATCATCGATGCCTTTCCCGGAGCACCTCTGGAGGATTGGGAGCGAGAAATTATGAAGGGAGTATTCGGGGCTGTAGCCCCATCCACGATGAGGTCGTACGGGAAGGCTTGGGCCGATTTCTTAAGGTTTCGCATGAGCTTGCCTGGCTCAAGTCATCGCGCTACCCCCACTACCAGGGAGGTCCTCCGCTACCTGGCGCACCTGAAGGACTTAGGCAGGGCCCCAAAAACGCTTAATATCCAGTCCGCAGGGATTTCATACTTTTGTAAAGCCTTCTTTGAAACCGACCCGTGTGCGGCATTCATTGTGCGTAAAACGCTAGAGGGATGGCGCAGGCAGCACCCCCGCAGCTCGGACAGGAGGCAGCCCATTACATATGATTTACTGACACGGATACACAAATCACTGCGAACTATATGCTGGTCGAAGTACGAAGCGCGCCTATTCTCGGCCGCGTATTCCATATCTTTCTTTGGTGCTCTACGCGTGGGCGAGGTGGTCTGCGAAGGAGGGGGCACCCACTCCCAGAGGGGTGTGTTAATGAGTGATCTGACCCTCTCTGGAGACGACCTCATTGTCCGGGTGCGGAGCTCAAAGACGGATCAGCAGGGCAAGGGGGCCCTAATTCGGCTCCCAGCAGTTCACAGTAAAGGCCCCTGTCCAGTGAGGGATACGCGGCGTTTCTTGTACCTGAGGCCGAAAGGACCCGGCCCACTTCTGTTGCACGCAGATGGATCCCCCCTGACTAGGCATCAATTCACCAGGGTGATGAGGTCGGCATTGTCGGCATGTGGTATACCGCCACTCAAGTTTGCAGCCCATTCCTTCCGTATTGGAGCGGCCACCACAGCGGTGCACATGGGGCTTTCCACCGAAAGGATAAAAGAATTGGGGAGGTGGAAATCTAATGCGTATAAGGCTTATGTCAGAAACAATTTATGACTAGGACTGCTACCCCTGACCTCTGTTCCCCTGTCCATTTACCTTGCAGATCCCAGGAGAGTGCACATTTGGTTGGTGGGCCACAGTATTGTTCACTGGGCCAGGAATCGTGCCTTGAGTTCTGGAATGGGCAGAAACTTGAGTTTACCTGCTAACGTGGAACTGGTTTGGATAGCGCGTAGAGGGATGCGCTGGAGTGAAATCAAACCAGTGGTGATGGCGAGGGCTGCGGTTGATGGGCCGCCCGATGCCCTGGTGATTCAGTTGGATCCCAGGAGAGTGCGCATTTGGTTGGTGGGCCACAGTATTGTTCACTGGGCCAGGAATCGTGCCTTGAGTTCTGGAATGGGCAGAAACCTGAGTTTACCTGCTAACGTGGAACTGGTTTGGATAGCGCGTAGAGGGATGCGCTGGAGTGAATTCAAACCAGTGGTGATGGCGAGGGCCGCGGTTGATGGGCCGCCCGATGCCCTGGTGATTCAGTTGGGTGAGAATGATCTGGCTTACCGTAAAGCCATTGATCTGAGATGGAACATTTTCGACGATTTGTCCGAGCTGGTGGCAACATATCCAAATATCACTATTTTATGGTCCTCGTTGCTGGAGAGGAGGACATGGCGGGATTGTGCGAGCCCAGTAGGGGTCAACAAGGCTAGGAAAGTTTTAGAGCGGGCAGTTGGACATAGAGTGGCAGCCCTGGGCGGTCGCGTCATAGGGCACCCAGGCATTCAATTCAGCAACGAGGCCCTCTACAGAAAGGATGGTGTGCATCTTTCTGATGCTGGAAGCGATATTTGGTTGGATGACATTATGTCAGGGATTAGGAGTTGGTTGCAGGTTTGAAGGTATTGGCGGCGAGCTCCGCTCGGGTGGCGGTTAGGCATTGGCTGGGGGTTCAATTGTTATGCAAATGGATCGGGGGGAAGGTACGCCATCACCTTCCCCAAGAAAAGGGGTAGTCCGGTAAAGGACTCCGGGGGGCGTTGTCTTGTCCGAAACCTGGGAAGGTAAGGGCCTCCGGCACGCCCCCGAGCGGTGACACCCGTGGGATCCTAGTTGGCGTACTTCAACAGGACCCCCCACGGTTCGTGTTAACCCATCCCGGTCACCATGCCGGGTAGTGGATAGGTGCCAATGCCTAAGGCCAATACCTTCAATTCTCTAATCAATAAAGTTGTGGCCTTTTCATGCCCAATTAACTTAATCAACGTCTCCTGTGTCTTTATTTCTGGGGGGGAGGGGTATTGACACGCAACGAAGCTCTTCAGGATCACACAGCCTTAGGCTGCAATGGAGGCTGGAATCGGAGAGAGACCGAATTTTGATCACAGTCCTTTTTAAAGTTATTTCTAAGATAAGCACATGTATTATGGAATTATGTGGATGCATATTTGATGTTTTTGTTCTGTTTTGAAGAAAATTCTGCAAGTAAAATTTTGAATAATAGCTAATGGGTTCAGACAATGTTTCCTTCCAAAAAGAGTCAATTTTATGCATTCAGTTGTTTCAAGCTGCACAATATTAATGTTTGCAATTAAAATGTCAGTAGCAATAAGAGCTGCCTTTATTGAGTTGTGATGTCAAGCAATGCCAAACAGGATACCAAATGCAGATAGATTATGCATATGTGCACAATTGCAGGTGGAAGATATTTTTCTTTATTTGTTATATTGCCCCTTATACGCTGACCCAAGGAGTCACTTTTAAAAACCCTTGTTTGTTCATGGAAGCAATAATCCTCCGATAGAGCAGGTTCAACGGTTATTGAAATACAGTTGACTCCCCACTTATGCAGGGGTTGCATTCTGGGGCCCCGCAAGCACAAGCGAAATGCACATAAGTGGGGAGCCCCCTGTGATACAGCTTCCCACCCAACAGCTGTTGTTGTGGGGGGTAGCGGAGCAGCAGCAAGAACTCCCATTTTGGAGCCCTTGAAATATTTTCTTTTTTACAGCTTTTAAAAACTTTATAACTGGACTTTGGGCTCATTGACATCCTCTTCAGGCTCTGTGGAGGGTCTCTTCGCAAGCCTGTGGGATGTGAAACACATAGCAGTCAAGTACAACATTCCTAGAATGGACATGCTAGGAGATGCTTTGTACCAGCCAGGAGAAAACTTCTTGTTTCTTCCTGAGCTGGGACGAACTTCCTCTGCATGTGACCAGAGAGTAGGTGTGGCCTAATCTGGGCAAGAAGGAGCACACGTTCTTCTCTTGCTCTCTTCTTCTCAGTTTTGTTTCTCTCTATATGTGAGCAGAAGTGACTGTCTGTTTGCAGTCACTTAGGAATTAACTCCCTTATGGGTTAGTTCCACATGTGTATATAGTTTTGTAACCTAAGTCTGCCTTCTGGGATCCAACTGTAAACTGAATGAATGTGAGTAAACTACTTTTATATTGACTTTAATAAGATTGTCGTGTCTATTCTTTTTAAGAGGGACAAGAAGGGATCTTACAAGGAATCTTATTTAGAGAGGCTCAGATGAGCCTGCAACAAGCTAACTGCTGTGCAAATTTAAAAAGGGGGAATGTTTAAACTCTGCTAAAATATAGAACTAGCTAACACAAGTTAGGAAGGATATCATTAAACAATATATCCTCTCTTGCTTCCCTGAACATTCCCACAAAGCCATGGGGACTTTTCAGCTCTCTCCTGCTATGTCAGCTTTATTGAATTATTAACAGACCCATTACGTCTGTTACCGGAGAAGGAAGGCGGGGGGGGGGGGGAGAGAGAAAGTTCCAGGGTTAAAAATTAGAGTGGTGCAAACAAAAATAGCCTTTAGTTTGCCTTTCAGTTTAGCTCACTTCTGGGACCTGGAGATCATGATGCAAGAAATAACTAACTCCTTCCCAAATGCAGTGTGGAATCCAAGGACTGCAAAGCTCTTGAACCCAGCCATGTAGGCATAACCCATTTTTCCATAAAGCACAATTGCTGAAAAATGCCGTAAGATGCAACCACCACACCCCTTCCTTCCTTCCTTCCTTCCTTCCTTCCTTCCTTCCTTCCTTCCTTCCTTCCTTCCTTCCTTCCTTTCCTGCATTGCTTAGTCATTGCAGCACAGCATGAACTTACGGGGGGGATCGGGATCAAACACATATTTCAAAGCCAGGCCACAAAGAACAGGGAGGAATGTTAAATGGAAGCAGGCTTGCTCAGTGCTCTGCGTTTATTACCCCCTCCCCTTACAAAAAATACAGTGTCTGTTGGCAGCAGGTGTCCCATTCCTGGCGATGTCTGGGTGGCATTCCATTTGGGATCTTGGGCCTGAGCTGGTTTTCAGCTGGATTTTGGCAGCATGGGAGAGCCTTTCCTCCATTGTTAAGGCATGGAATATGGCGGCAGCGGCTGGCAACTGTTGTAGCTGGCAGGGAAAGCACGGAGTCCTCAGAGGCAGGTTTTACTCCAGCCGCATGATGGCATCAGGAGCCATCTGAGCAATCTCATTGCTGTGCCAGCCACTCCTTGAAAGCCGTGCCAGGCTGAGAGGGGGGAGTGAAGTGGGTTCAGGGTTGAAATGTAAAAAAAACAAAAAACAGGAAGGTGAGGGAACAGATAGGCTATTTTTCTACCACAGGCTGACACAATATCAGTTTGTGAAGAATTTATATTTCATACCTGCACAATACTAGCTGCTGGAAACCACAGGAGGAGAGAGGGCTGCTCTTGTGCTCGAATCTTGCTTGCAGGTTTCCCACAAGCATCTGGTTGGCCACTGAGAAAAGAGGAGACTGGACTAGATGGGCCCCTTTGGCTGGATCTAGCAGGCTATTCTTCTGCTCTCAGGTTCAAGAAGGTAGTTCCCTTTTCCTTCCCATTACAGAGACCAAAACAAAAACACCCACCCACACCCCGAAGTTAAACCTTGCCAGGAATTCCCTATTAAAATGCCATTTCTGGGCAGCCTTGGTATGCTCAGAAGCCATCCTACATAAGAGGAAACCCACATACAGCTCCACAGACATATGGCTACACTTGTGCATTCAGACCATGTCTCACTCACAAGGGGTATTTTTTTAAAAAAATTGCACATTGCTGCAAATATGTGGAGAACTGAATTTAAGATTTCAAAATGAGAAAGTGAGGGAACGAACAGTCCAACTCCCATCATTCCTGCCCACTGGCTAGGACCAGCCACCCATGAGGCAAGCTGTGGTGACTCCTCAGGTGACAGGATCCACATGGGTAGCAGATCCTGATGCAGAGGTTTACTTTCCCCTTGTTTCTGATCTGCCCTCACTCCTTCCCGGGGGGGGGGCATTTTGTGGTTCGCCTCAGGTGCCAAAATGTCTTGGGCTGGTTCTGCCATTGGCTGGGGCTGGTGCTAGCTGGGTCCAAGAACATCTAACAGACATGAACCCCCCCCCCCCAACCGACCCAATACCTACCAGGACCAGATTAACAGCCTTCTGCCCTCAGGTGGATCCTGTCTCACTGCCAGTGTTAAGTAAGACCCTACTACCCAATCCACTCAGTTTCAGGACCTGAAATGGGAACATGCCCTACAGAACTTGGCTGGAAAACTGCACTGCAAAATTTGGAAACTTTCTCAGGGTGGTTGTGTTTTGGTTCACATATTGTTTTGGAAAACACAATTTTGGCAGGTTCACTTTCAAAAGTGAACGTAATTTAATTTCTCCCTCCTCCCTTGTTGTAGTCCAACAATGTCCAGAGGGCTCCACATTCCCCACTCGAGGACTCCACAGGAACCTCCATGGAAAAGCCCAGCTCTGCTTGGGACTTGTCTTGCAGCAAAGTGACAGCCTCCGGCAGTAGAAAAGCAAGATTGATGATAATGTGCTAGTCCAGGGGGGAGGTTACCGTGGGGCGAGGTCCAGGACCTGAGTCGAGGGTCGGCAGACAGTCCTCCACGGGCGAAGCGGGGTCCACAGCAAGGAGCCAGGCAAGGGGGGGGGGAACAGGACTGGGTGCTGGCCAAAACAGCTCTTCAACGACGTTGCTCCCACAACCTGGGACCGGGCTGACTGGCCTTTATCATCTCTGAGGCCAGGGGCGGTCCCGGCCCCCAGGTGACCCGCCTCTCCTGGCCTTAAGGCGAGCACTCCTCCTGGGAGAAACCAGTTCCCTTCGCCTCTCTGCCCTGAGCCTCTGCAGCTCAGGAGAGGCCAGTGGGTTACTGGACCCAGGGGAAGACTCACTTTCCCCTGACAGGGCTGGGAGAGGCGCACCTGTAGGCAATGCATCCTCAATCGCCTCCGGAGCCAGAGTTGATTCACCTGGTGCCTGCTCCTGAGGATCCGGCACAGGAGCAGGCGCTTCAGGATCAAGGCCCTGCCCTAGCTCAGCCAGCCCTGGAGGCAGGAACTCCTGTGCAGGCTGGGATTTTTCCGGTTCAGCCTCTGAATCGGATTCCCAGGCCATCACAGATAAGGTGGAGGGAAGCAGACCTGATAAGGAAGAGACCAGGAGGAATACAGTCAGGCAGCAGAGCAGCTGGTGGAACCCCATTGTTCATGGGTCTTTCTTTTAAAAAAATATATGCCAATAGGAAACATCTCTTTGTGACCTGCATGACACTGGAAGACCATCGCAAACTGCAGGGACACTGGTGACCCTTTCCCAGGAAGACTTGGGGGGAGGCCCATGGCCCAGTGGCAGAGCATCTGCTGTGTGCAAAGGCCACAAATTCAATCCCAGACATCTCAGAGAGATGTAGGAGCAGCTGGACACAGAGGATAGGGCTGTTTTTTCATGGACACGAATCACCCCAGTCTCAGATAAGCCAGCAGGTGCAATGTTAACTAAGCCAGTTGCTATGGCAACAGCCCAGTGCCCTCTATAGATGATTAAGGGATATCAGCTCAGCAGTCTGGGCTCTTGAGCTCATTGGCCAGTCAGTGAGTCTCTCTGTGAGTCGGCGTCTGCGCTACGTCTTGAAGCTGGGGCAACAGGGAGACCACAGGAGGGGAGAGGGCTGCTCTTGTGCTCAAATCCCACTTGCAGGTTTCCTTGGGGGCATCCGGTTGGCCACTGCGAGAACAGGAGGCTGGACCAGCTGGACCCCTTTGGCCGGATCCAGCAGATGCTCTGCTTTGGTTCTTAAGAGAAGGTCTCCAGAGCTGCATCTCTTATTGCTTCACTTTCTTTCACTAGCAGCAGCAGCAGCAGCAGCAGGAAAATAGGCTTCCTCCTGCTTGCCTCTCCTTGCAAGCAAGAGGGGAGGGAAAGGGTGTTTGATTCCCCGAGACTCGGTCATAAAGGAAGAATGTGATCTGAAGGGAGGGAGCTGGAGGACAGGCAGACTCGGAACGTCTGGTTCCAACATGTGGCACAAACAAGTTGTTAAGCCCTCTTGCACAACAACAGCATGGAGTCTGTAAGCAAATCCAACACATTCCCACTTCCTAACCTGATGCCTCTGAGAAGCCTGTCAGGGCAACGGCCCTCTTCACCTGAGGTCCCCACAGACTGGTATCCAGAGCCTGCTCCCTCTGAGTGCTGGAAGATTCAGGACAGATAAAAGGAAGTCCATCTGTGCACAGTGCAGAGTTAAACCATGGAACTCACTCCCACAAAATGCAGTAGAGGATTAGACAAATTCATGGAGATTTCTGAGTTGGGGTTGAACAAAATGACTCTCGGCTTCCCTTCCAATTCTATCTGGTTGGCCACTGTGGGAACAGGATGCTGGACTAGAAGGGTCCCACTGGCCTGATCCAGCAGGCTCTTCTTACATTACTAGGTGCTTACATTATTTAAATCTGGAGGTAGCATTTAGCCACAATGACTAAATAATAAGGCCACTGATAGCCTTATTATTTACTTATTTGTACTCTGTATTAATTGTATCAACTATTAATCCCACTCTTAAGCCCCAAAATGCTCCCACAGCAACTTACACGTTGCTTTATTATTAATGGTCCTAACCCTCAGGCTTAATTTTAAAAAAACACACACACACAAGAAAAAAACACATCACAGAAGGAAAATGGACTAGGAGGATGGAGAACAAATCACAGACTTTGGAGTTGGAAGGGACTTCCAAGGCTCATCTAGTCCAACCCCCTGTAGTACAAGAATCTCAGCTAAAGAATTCCTGGCAGATGACCATCCAACCTCTCCTTAAAAACCTCTAGTGAAGGAGAGTTCTTCCTGATGTTTGGTCAGGAAGCCATCCTACTCTTCGGAGCAGCAGAAAACAAGCATGCTCCATCATCCATATGACAGCTGTTCAGATATTTGAAGGTGCCTATAATAGCACCTCCATGAATTGTTCTAATCTTTCCTTAAATGAAGTTGCCAAGTTCCCATGGTTGGGATTCTAGAGATTGCCCCCCCCCATCACCCTCACAAGCTGGCACCTCTAGTGAAGCAGCCACTGTCCCTCACATCCTCCGGCCTCTGGCCAGCCCTATAGCTTCAATCTGAGTTGTGGATATTTTTGGATATAGTATTTTTTTATATGGATTGAAATGAGAGTAGCAGAGGACTTTTAAAGATTGTTTAGAGAATGCTCCCCACTTTACATGCTTTCACTTTTGCACAGGGGGCCAGAAACGTAACCCCCACGTAAGTGGGAAGTCGTCTGTAGTCTATTGCCAGAGCAACACCTGCTCTTCTGCTCTTAGATGCCACCTCTGCAGGGTCCTGTTCTCCTGCAAACTACCCTGGACTCCATCAAAGCTTGTCCTCTGCAAACTCCAACCTGGAGCAGGTCAACCTCTCTGGAGCGAGACTGTGTGCGTGTTGCTTGGTGAAATTGCAGCAGTGGTTGTCGTGTTGTAGTCAGGGGTAGGTGATGATTCAGTGCTCTGCATCTCTCTCTCTCTTTCCAGGGTTAGCAGAGCTGGAATATATGGGGCAACTTGCATGCCCCCCGCAATGTTGCTGGATGTTGCTCCCATTGGCCCCGACCACTGGTCACACTTGCTGGGGCTGTTGGAAGTTGTAGCTCAACAACACCAGAGGGCCGCAAGTTCCACCTCTGTGAATGAAGCTTAGTGAATCCCAGCTCAAAATCCCAGCCATCGTGTCAGAAACTGGGTCTGATGATATGGAGGACAGGGAAGGGAACATAATCAGAGATGGCTGCCCGCCTTCCAGCTGGCAGGGTTAAAATATGAGGTGGAGCTGTCAAGTTCCTCATAGCTACTTAGTTACGCAGCAGGTGAAGGGGACGTTGTCAAGGTCCTGCCCTGCTGCTGCTAGCAAAAATCCACTGAGAAATCCAACCCCCCTGGAAACACACACTTCTGTAAGGGACGCTATATTGGAAGACTGGTTGGATCAGGGCAGTAGAACTCTGGCCCTCCAGATATTATCATTAATGTCATCGTCATTATTTATTAAATTTGTATACCGCCCTTCATCCGAAGATCACAGGGTGGTTCACAACATAAACATATGAAACAAAAACACAGAATACCCTGTATACCCATCGTGTTGTTGGACTCCCATCATTCCTGACCATTGCCCATGCTGGCTCAGACTTGAGGATCCTGGAGACCAACATCATCCCATACCAGGGATGGGGTGGGGGATCAGATTGAGGGTCACACTGCCTTCTGGACAACTTTCCAGGGGCCACATGCCAGGCAAAAGTAGCAGAGCAACCCAGGAACATTTGTGAGGGACGATGGGTGTTGCATTGCAGCAACATCCAAAGAGCCATGGGCAGTGGCAGACCTCGGGGTCTCAAATTTCAGTGGTGCCGTGTGTGCGATGACAAAATTTGGCACCCCGGCCTCTAGTCTTCCATTCTACATCATAATTGTGGCCCCATGAGATTCTGTGTCCAGTGCAACTGAACCTAAATCTGCCTCTGCCAGAGGCTGCCCATCACTGTCTTAGAATCCAAAGTGTGCGAGACGATCTGAGGTTTGTTTGCTGGCTTAAGTGTCTAGTTCTCATGATTGCAGGAGTTTGAAACTCTTCTTTTGGAACGGGCTAAATGATCTGAAACAGGAGCACAAGTAGAAGGAAGCTTGTTGTTCCAGAGGCCTTATGCGTCAGAGGTCTAGGCATAAGCACTGTGCCAGGGCTGTGTGGTATTTTGACTGGGACAGGAAATTCATGTTGCAGAACTGGTGCACATTGGGTCTGCCTGGTTTATGAAAATGACATGGAAATCACAATGCTGACATAAGAACATCGGTAAGCAAATTACTTGTTGCTTCTCTGCATTTTTCAGCAGCAGGAGTTACTGACTCAAGGCTTAAAACAACATTCTGGTACCGCGAGAAACTCTGGAGTAAGTCCAAGCCAGGCCTGGTTTCCTTTCTATGCTGTAATTTACTCTCAATATTTCCCTGAGAAAACAAAGCCCACGCACCAGGCCAATCTATCAGCCAGCAAGTGTTGACAGTAACTAACTCCACTAACTTTGACATCCTCCCAATCAGCCAAGGAAAGGCGCCTGCCTGGAAGCAATTTATACCTACGGACATGGACATCCACCCCTCTTCTCAGAATCCTGTCTTGTAGGCACAATTGTGAAGTAGCTTTGAATAACAAGAGGTCACGCTCCACCCGTAGCTCTTTGCTCCCGTCGTTGCTCCCTTTCCTGCATTCGCCCACTCCCACCCCACCTGCCCATGTGACTCGGACTTTCAACTTTTTGCAAATGAAAACAGGGACACTCCTTAACTTCGACATTATTGTTCCCGCAGCAAGGACCTGCTTCCCAATCCACTGCAGCAAGGAAGGTGAATCTCTGGTTCATCGGCTGGGTGTAACTGCAGGGCACCCCTATCTGGCCGGAGGCCTCCCATCACTGCTGCCAAATCCTTTCCGTTCTGAAATCTCTTCATGTCAAGTCCAGGCTTGCTAATCAAGGTTGACACAGACATACCTATCTGCCTCTGTTTCCCCTTTCCAAAGTATTTGCAAATATGTCCTCTTTCCCCCCACCCCTCTCTGCCCCTCCCACTTTCTTACTGACCACACCTGCTCAGAATTCACATTTGGGGAGGATTCAGATGCTGCAACAGCTTCTGCAAGGGTGAGAAAACACACACTTGAATATGCATGACTATGCTTGGTGAGCCACAGGAAATGCAAAAGGTGGTTACAGGAGTACCATCTCGCCTGGCAATAAAGCACATGCTCTGCATGCAGAGCCCCAGGTTCAATCATTTGCAGTTAGAACAGGGGTGGCTAATCTGCAGCCTTCCAGTAACTGCTGAATTACAACTCCTGTCATCCCTGGTCATGCTGGCTGGGACTGATGGATTTGAGTCCAAGCACATCTGGATAGCGAACCTGTGACTCTCAAATCCATCAGCCCCAGGCACTGTCAAGGCCAAAGGCTCTCCGAGTTAGATCGCTCTCAAGTGGGACAGCTGGAAATGACCACTCTTTAATGAGAATATACGAAATGGCCTTATACCAAGTCAGGCCATTGGTCTATCTAGCTCAATATTGCCAACACTGATTGGCAGCAGCTCTCCAGGGTTTCTGACAGGAGGCATCCTTGGTCCAACCTGGAGATGCTGGAGATTGAACCTGGCACCTTGGACAGGCAAGGCAGACACTCCACCATGGAGCTACTGCCCTTATGGAGACCCTACCAATGAGAGTCCACAATACTGGGCCACAGGGACCAAAAGCCTTTCTCATTACAAGGCATTTCAGTATGTCCACGTGCCTCTTAGAAGCTGTAGAATGTGCATTGATGACATGGGGGCAGGGAGAGGCATGCATGGTGTTCGGCTGAAGCTCAGATCAGACTGTGTGTCTCCAGCTCATTTCATGCTCTCAGGAACCCTGAAAAAGTTCACAGAATCATAGAATTATACAGAGTTGGAAGGGAATCAAAGGGTCATGTAATCCCTGTGCATCAATGTCCATGCTTTGATGTGGGTGGGGAACTTATCTGACACATGGGATTCTCCCCAGCCCCGCCCCCTTCTCTTAGCCCTCCCCCCCCCCGCCTTCCTGCATGTATTGCATCCTGGAACTCCCATGTTGCCTCTTACTTCTTTGGGTGGAGGATAAAAGAGGAGTGTGTAGAAACCAGCCTCATGTTTCCTCTGCCCACTGTTGCCTTTGGCTCCGCCCACCCCTGTAATGTGGCCCTCCGAAGCTTGTCCAGAATGGGCTCAACATCCCGAGTTCAGGGAGTGCGTTATGATCTTCAAGATGTCAAGAGCGAGTCTCGTCCCCAGGCTATGAGCAAAGGCTCCTCAGCCAGGGCTTGTGCTGGTTGCATTTCCAGCCACAGGCTGGCAGCTCCTGGGAAGTGAGGGGGAAGAGCAGGATAGAAATAGGGGCCACCCACCCTTTCATATCACTAGCCTGAGTACAAAGAGTCAAATGGGATTCCCCCCCCCCCCCTGTGCAGCCTCCCTCTGCCAAGGCAACGCAGCATGTCAACATGTCTGAGCCTTTTTCAGACCATCCTTTGCCCCAGTTCACCAGAAACAAAAGCTCCTGCACCCATTTTTAAAAACTAATTAATGACGATACAACGGACCCTTTGAATTTTGCCCCAAAATACACTTTAAGTAACAAACCAAGCAGAACATAAAAATTGTGGTTCCCAAGTATTGTTTTGATTTTAGAATACAAAAAATAATAATCCTGTAGTTATCTCTGTGGACAGTTTAGAAAAAAAATACAAAGGTGCTGATACCTTGTGAGTTTGTGTGATTTCCCAAAAAGATCCATTCTGTTGCACCAAAATTTACATTCCAATCCCTCTGCCTTTAAAAAAAAACACTTATTTAAGCTCACCACAACCTATCTAGAAAGTACTGTTGTGATAAGCAGCAAACAACCCTGATCTCATTCACCAATTCAGTGGGGAACTGGGCACAATTAGGATGAGAAAACTCTAGAAGATCAAGCCTGAGAAGCAGCAGAAAACAAATAATAAACTCTAAGGTGACAAAAATTCTGTTTCCAATTTGTCTACAAAACATATTTTCTCACTTCCTCTGTAAACAATGCAGATTGGGAAGCCAGCAAACCCTGAGCAGAGGAAGACAGGATGGTGTGTTCGCTGAAATGCCGTTTTGCCTCTCTGTTCAGTTCGGATGAAGAGAGAAGCTACAACATGGAGTTAGGTTGCTGGTGCTGCAAGCTTCCCTTTTTGATTGTGTGCATAATGAGGGGCCTTGAAGGCACCCAAGTCCACCTGGCAATGAGGCCTCCACCTCACCCTCCCATTCCTAAACCCCCTTAAAAGTACAAGCCTGGCTGTATGGTAGGAAGGCACACTTCTCATGCACTCTTGTCCAGGCACAGAGGAAAATGCAAGCCCAGCTCATCCTCCTGCCAGGCAAATGAGAGCCAGGAGGTACTAGAGGCTGTCATACATCCGCAAGGTCTTCTCCAGCTGCTGACTGACTCTCTGGTAGAAGATGATCTGTTGCTTGAGGTATGACTGCATCATCCTCTTGAAGTCCAAGATGCGCCTCTCATGGAAATGGTTCATCTCCGCCTGCAAGGCAAAGCCCACCACACGGCAGCGCTTGCGGATCCCGTCTGCCTCCTCCTGGTCCATCTTCCCCTCGTCGCTCATCCTCTGGCTCTCCTTCACCTTGGCAAAGGCACCTGCCCGGGGGGAGCGGGGCAGAGAGAGACAGCAGGCAAAGGCAACACCATTAGATGCAGGGTACCCCACTCATAATCCTCGGTCTCCCCTTTTAAAAGGCACCGTTTGCTTTGGATGTGATTTTATGAATGCACAGTTGTTTTAAACGAGTGGTTCCCAACTTCATTTTGGGCGACCCTCCCACCCCTTTGGTTCATCCCCAGTGCCCCCTATCAAACCCTATAAAAGCATCATTTAGAATAGCAGTTTGCATGACCCACTAAGGAAGATATTAACAAAGTAAAATTCAGACCAGTAACAATTAATTGCACATTTATTCAAAATCCAATTAAAGCTATTTAGTTTAATTAATTCAACAAAACTGATGAACACCCAGGCCCAAGGGAAACCTGAGGTTTACAGAAGCAGAAATGAGAACACAGTCTGAAAACAGTCCAATGAGGACTGAGCACGCTCAGTGGCTGCAGAATAAACTGGGTATTAATCCCTCTATTAACGTTTCTCAAATTTGGGTCCCCAACTGTTGTTGGACGACAACTCTCATCATCTCCTACCACTGGTCCTGCTAGCGAGGGATGATGGGAGTTGTAGTCCAGCAACAGCTGGGGACCCAAGGTTGAGAAACATTGCAAGTAGATACCTGGCACATTTTTATCAGGGCCAATGAGAGCAGGGTGTGGGGACCTGGTACAATTTTCTGGTGCCTGACTATCTGGCATGTTTTATGTAATTCTCAACAGAATATACAGTTAATGTCCAATGCATGCACAATCCTGAGTAAAATTCTTGTAAACCTGTGCTGTGAACCAAGCATTTTCAACTCTATACAGATATTTGATTCTGCACTTTGACAGTGTGACAGCCCAGACACATCTTACTATGCACAGTTGCATTTGTATGTTTTTCTAAGTGAACACTGTGTAAATGCAACAAAGTTGTATAGTGTTGTGTTACATGTACAAGTTTAACATTTAAAGTATAAGGTTTGTTTGACTACAATCATGGGGGGGTTGATATTATTGATATTAGTCATTAGTATCTTAATATTCTCAACAAGTACAAATATTATCATATCTATTCTTAACATAAAAATAAAACTACACATTTATTTTATAGCCTTGTAAAAAAAATAAAAATTAGCCATTCCGCCCTTGTTGAGGGGCCCATTTTTTATTTTATTTTTTACTGGTGCCTAAACCTGCTCTCAGTCGTCCTGATTCTTATTTTACGCTAATGCAAACCATTTCAGTTCTACCTAACCATCTCAAATAAACTGTCTCACAATCCAAGGTAGTAATGATTACCACAATATTTATCATGGCCTTAACAGGTCAGGGTTTCTTGTTGGCTTAAGTTAATTTTGGAACCAGAAGGTTGCAAAAAGACTGCTCTGTGTTCTGATCTTGCTTTGACTTCTTGACTTCCTTATATCTTCCTTAAAATCACTGTCCCCCTTCTCCAAGCTAAGCATGATGCAATCTAGTTCTTAAGTGTGGAAATAAATAATTAAAAGTGCAGTTTGACCTCAAGCAAGACAGACTGGGAAAGTCAGAGAGGGGCCACATTTGGATTGTCATATCAATAACCTTTGATATAAACAAGCTTTGTGCATTTGCCCACACAAGCAAAAAAGCCAGGAAGCTACACTTAACTAGTTTCCTGTTGCATCTAAACTAGAAAACTATGGTTGATCTAAAGTTTACTAACAGTGGAATCCTATATGTGGTCTGCTCAAACATATATTTTCTGTAAACTGCTTTTTTTGTTTTTTTTACAATCAAGCAGTTAATTAATTAATTAATCTCCTAGCTAGCTAGGAGAAGTGGGGTGAGCATGCCAATATATTTTCTAGTATTTCTTTAAGCACACACAGCCCAGAAATATCACCAGATATATGGAAATGGATGAAGCTCTTACAGGAAACATCTCTCATGCTCTCTTTTGGGGTATATTAAAGAAGCAGTTCCAGCATGAGATAGGGAGATGGTTCTTTATTTGCTCAGATTACCATGACTTATAACTGGAGGTAGACTCAACCACCAAGCTTGGAAGGCTGGCTAACATCAATGCCACCCGAGTGAAAAAGACTATTGGTCTAAGACAAGGCCAAGAACAAGGCTGGCCCTACCATTAGACAGAATGAGAATCTGGGGGCCGTAGCAATCTCCATTTTCCCAGGGTCTCCTCAAGTAGCTTGCTCTGGGGCCCCTAAGCAAGCCTGCAACCCTCAGGTACAGTGGAAGATGTTGTCCCATAATCACAAATAAAATTTAACTGCTGGTCTCGCAAGAAGATGCATGCAGAAGGAGAGGAAGGCACCATCTTATCCTTTGCTTCAGGCAACAAAATGTCTTGGGCCAGCCCCCAAGCAAGCAAGAGGCATCCCGTTAGCCACTACGGACTTCAGCAGGACTCTCCTCGTGTTCGCAAGATTCTGAATCTATAAAGAATGAAGCCAAGAGTCCTCACTATCCAGCTGCCACCTCACGCTAATGCAAATGAAGAAATAACCCAGTTTTTGGCAATAAATAATTCAGATGGACTGCCTAATACACAAGGCAGGCACAGCGGACTGCCTTCTGCTCTCGCTGCTGCACAGTGGCCACCCTTCGGACTTACTCAGGCATAAAACCGCATCTTCTGGGCACAAAAAGAAGGGATAGCATTGGAAGAGTGCAGAAACCAGGCCACCTGCTGTCATTTGCAATGTACTCCCCATCTATAATTGATTGGGTTTTGTACTTTCTCACTGCATGCACCCGTTCACATCTGCTTGCAAAACTTGTGCCACTATTGCCATGGCATCTGCATTTGCACCAGTGAATTTATTCTGTCTCGAAATTATTGGTATTAGGTAGTTAGATTTTGAAGACTGCAAACCAGGTAACAGTGCAGCACGATCCTCTGAGTTTGATGGTACTTATTCCCAAGTACTTAACTCACAAATAAGAAAAGATTGCCATCTTATGATGCAGTCTTGTGGATGCCCCCCCCCTTGTCCACTCGCCTGTTCTCACAGGGGCCAGCCAGATGCCTCCAAAGGAAACCCGCAAGCGGGATCTGAGCACCAGAGCAACTCTCCCCAGCACCCGGGGTTCAGAAGCCTGTCTGCCTTCCATTGTGGAGGCACAGCAAAGCCACCAAGCCTTCAATTAGGTTTAACTGTGAAGAGAATGGGGCTTGCAGAGTGATCCTTGGTGTGGGAACAGGAGTGCCAGGAGGACCTCCTTATTTTCTTCCGTGGAGGATCTTCTGCCCAATCTTGGCTGCCCTTCAGTCTCATTTGGGGCAACACCCTTCCTGACCTGGTTAAAAATTCTTGGGCATTAGGCTCTCCTCTCCAGCTACTTTCTTCAGCCAAATCTTCTCTGGATTGAATCTTGCCTGTCTTTATTCCAACTCTTGTTATCTTCACAGGGACTTGGGGTTTTTTCAGTGAACAGAAAGCAGATAATCAGACCAAGTCCAAATTAATCCAGCCCCCAAATCCCTACGTAGACAAGCTTAATTTGCTCCTCAAATCCTTCCTCTGCCAGTCTGAAGGAGAACAAAATGAAACTATTCCAAAAATAAGCAGCTAAATTTCAAAAATAAGTGTCTAGACAAAAAGATTCAGCAAGATTCTGCATACTCTCGACGCTTCCCGTGTGCCAAGAGAATGTTGCCTCCCTTCAGGAAACCATGACTTTTCCTGCCTCCTGGTCTTTCCTGAGTATAGGGCTTTGGGGCAGCAGGGGTAGAAAATCCCCCACAAAGGCAGCAGGGCTGGGAGCTGACATAATACAGATCACAGTTGAAAAGCCACCATCTAAGTTCATTGGACTGCATCCAATGCTAGTTGTACTTAGAATAGGCCCATTGGCATAAATGGGTATCATGATCTAAGGTATTTGGATACACCCCATCAAACCCAGAGAGTAAGCTTACCCAATTGCACCATTGTAAAAAGCATTGTAAAAAGTTGTGGGACACAGGTGGCGCTGTGGGTTAAAGCCTCAGCGCCTAGGACTTGCTGATCGAAAGGTCGGTGGTTCGAATCCCTGCTGCGGGGTGCGCTCCCGCTGCTCGGTCCCAGCGCCTGCCAACCTAGCAGTTCGAAAGCACCTCCGGGTGCAAGTAGATAAATAGGGACCGCTTACCAGCGGGAAGGTAAACGGCGTTTCCGTGTGCAGCTCTGGCTCGCCAGAGCAGCGATGTCACACTGACCATGTGACCCGGAAGTGTCTCCGGACAGCGCTGGCCCCTGGCCTCTTAAGTGAGATGGGCGCACAACCCCAGAGTCTGTCAAGACTGGCCCGTACGGGCAGGGGTACCTTTACCTTTACCTTTTAAAAAGCAATGATCCTACCCCTAACCCTACTTACCTGGGAGTAAGACCGATCCAGCTCCTAACAGTCAGGGTTGGGGATGGCCTCCTGTCTGGGATGCTGCAGTTGCAGGATTCCTGCATTGAAGAAAGGGGCCAGACTGGATGGCCACTAGGATACCCTCTACCTCTATTAATTCTATTAATTCACCAGCATGTCACTATTTACATTAGCAAGATGCCAAGAGAATATGTGGTTGGAAATACCCACGTCCTGCCCTTCTTTACAAACTGTCAACCTTAGATGGGTGGGGAACTGCTTCAGATGTTGCAGGACCAGAATTCCCATCCTCCCTTACCACTAAGCATGCTGGCTTGGGCTGATGGGAGGCCAGAACCATCTGGAAGGCCAGAGGTTCCCCAGCCCTGTCCTAGGAGAAGAATAGCAGAGAAGAGAATATGATATAGAAGAGGTCTGAAATAGAATCCTGCAGTACCCCAAAAGCCCACTGAACACATAGGCTTACTCTCCCAGGGATGGTGAATTCTCCCACCCTCACTGGCTCCAGGGAGTGGGAGCGGGCTGGAAAAGGGCCTTCTCTGTGGTGGCCCCTGAACTGTGGGACCCACAGAAGTGAGTCTGGTGCCTTCACAGTGACAGATTCTGGAGGATGCTGCAGACGGCTTCTCACCCTGGCCTTGGGCACCTGAGTACAGGCCTTACTTTTATGCCTTCAAGTTGTTCTTTTAAACTGTTTTAATAATAATAAATTAAAAAATTGTCCAGCAGCACCTTACAGACCAACTAAGTTTGTTCTGGGTAAAAGCTTTCGTGTGCATGCACACTTCTTGAGATACACTGAAACAGAAATCACCAGACAGCGCATGGAAATGCCGTTTACCTTCCCACCGGAGCAGTACAGTGGTGCCTCGCAAGACGAAATTAATCCGTTCCGTGAGGCTCTTCGTATAGCGGTTTTTTCGTCTTGCGAAGCAAGCCCATTGACACCTTAGCGGATTAGCGCTATTAGCGGTTTAGTGGCTTTTAGCAGCTTATCAGCTTAGCGGATCAGCTGATAAGCGGCTTAGCTGCTTAGAAAAAGGGGGGGAAAGACATTTTCATCTTGCAAAGCAAGCCCATAGGGAAATTTGTTTTGCGAAGCGCCTCCAAAACGGAAAACCCTTTCGTCTAGCGGGTTTTCCGTCTTGCGAGGCGTTCGTCTTGCGGGGCACCACTGTACGTATTTATCTACTTGCACTTTGATGTCCTTTCGAACTGCTAGGAGCTGGGACCGAACAACAGGAGCTCACTCCATCGCGGGGATTCGAACTGCTGACCTTCTGATCATCAAGCCCTAGGCTCTGTGGTTTAGACCACAGTGCCACCCATGTTTAGTTGTTGTTTAGTCGTTTAGTCGTGTCTGACTCTTCGTGACCCCATGGACCAGAGCACGCCAGGCACTCCTGTCTTCCACTGCCTCTCGCAGTTTGGTCAGGCTCATGTTTGTAGCTTCGAGAACACCGTCCAACCATCTCGTCCTCTGTCGTCCCCTTCTCCTTGTGCCCTCAATCTTTCCCAACATCAGGGTCTTTTCCAGGGAGTCTTCTCTTTTCATGAGGTGGCCAAAGTCTTGGAGCCTCAGCTTCATGATCTGTCCTTCCAGTGAGCACTCAGGGCTGATTTCCTGAAGAATGGATATGTTTGATCTTCTTTCAGTCCATGGGACTCTCAAGAATCTCCTCCAGCACCATAATTCAAAAGCATCAATTCTTTGGCGATCAGCCTTCTTTATGGTCCATGTTTAGTAATAAGTTGTAATTCAGTAACTTCTCTTTCAAGTCTATTTCTGAAATTATTTTATAATAAGACAGCTGCTTTGAGTTCCTGTATTGAATGTCCTGGGAGGTTGAAGTGTTCTCCTACTGGCTTCTCTGTCTTGTGATTCCTGATGTCAGATTTGGTGTGGGTTTGGCTTGTTTGTCCAATATAGAGAGCTGTAGGGCATGCATTTGGTGGCATACACAATGTTGGAAGATGAGCAAGCAAATAGTCCTGAGATGGTATGATTGATGTTGTTGGGTCCAGTAATGGTGTTGTCTGGGTTTATGTGGCAGCAAAGTTGGCATCTAGGTTTATTGCAGGCTCTGGTACCAGTGTCCATGTTAAGCCTGGTTGCTGTATTATTGTGGGTGAGGAGTTGTTTAAGATTGGGTGGCTGTCTGTAGGCAATGGAAGGTCTTTCCTCCCAGAGCTTGAGAAAGAGAACTGTTGTTGTCTAGGAGAGGTTGCAAATCTCTGATGATGAGTTGAACTGTTTTAACTTGGGAGCTGTATATGGTAACTAGTGGTGTTCTGTTATTTTCTCTTTTGGGTCTGTCTTGCAACGAGTTCTCTCTAGCTTTCAGTCTGGCTTTATCTGTTCAACAAATCTGTTCAACTTCATCAGGCGGGTATTTTACTTCCAAAAAGGTTTGCGGTAGATCTCTTAGGTGAGAATCTGTGTCTGTAGAGTTGGAACAAATGCAGCTGTATCATAGAGCCTGGCTATATACAATTGATTGTTTGGTATGTTTGGGATGGTAGCTGGAAACATGTAGATATGTTTGTCGGTCAGTTGGTTTTCAGTATAAGGTGGTGTCTATGCACCCATCCTGTATTTTTATAGTAGTGTCCAGAAAATATATTTCTTGCATAGACCAGGTCACTGAATGTCTGGTGGAAGGTGTCCAGGGTCTGCTGACCATGTGTCCAGATAATAAAATTTTTTGTCAATGTATCATAGATACAAGAGAGGTTTGAGTGGGTAGGCGTTTAGGAAGCGTTGTTCCAAATCTGCCATGAAGATGTTGGCATACTGGGGGGCCATGCGGGTGCCCATTGCTGTGCCGCTGATCTGGAGGAACAGGTCATCTCCAAATTTGAAGTGGTTGTGGGTGAGGACAAAATGGCAGAGTTTGGTAGCAAAGTCCACTGTGATTTTATCTGAAATGGTGTTCCTGTTTTTAATATTGTGTTTTAATGCTGCAGCAGACCCTGGGCAGTAGGGTGAAGGGCAGGTGATAAGTGAATACTGTAATTATAATAAAATATGGTGTAGTGAAGTTAGGAACTTTCAGTAGGCAAACTTTGGTCAAGCTGAAGAAAAGCACTGTGGGAAAACCAAAGGTCAAATGATTTATGGGAAATATATGTCTGTTGCTTTAAAACTGTAGACTAACTGGCTCTGGGAGTGTGAATACTTATCTCATGCATCTGCAGGAAGGAAAACTTCCAGTTGATTAGTGGTGATTTAACACCTGGTTACTAAGAGCTGTCCCTGTGTGAATAAGGGCTATCAAGCCTCATTACAGGAGAAATGAGGATCTGCTGTGTCTCTGAGAAGTTTGGGAGGAACCCTTTGATCCCAAGGTTTTGAGTACAAACAAGCTTCAACTGTCACAAGCTGAGTTATTATCCAACTCGGTGACCATTGGTAAATTTTGAATTAATTAGAAATTCTGATTGGTCCTTGGGGGTCTGATTACACGTGGGGTTTTAAGGATAAAAACCTTAGGAAAGAAGCCGGCAAGCGGGCAACATCCATCCGCCCTTCTGCCACATTCACCACCTTGTCGGCAGTCGTCATTCATATGTGTGTTCTTTTTGATGAAGAATTCCTTGTTGTCTTCTTGAGATGCGGATTCAGCCGAGAACTTTACGAACTGTCTTAACTTTTCTTGTGTTCTCGTTTTGTAAGTACCGTATTTTTTGCTCTATAGGGCGCACCTGACCATAGGGCACACCTAGTTTTCAGAGGGGGAAATCAAGGGGGGGAAATATGATTCCCCCCCCCCAGCTCTGGGAGCAGCGGACAGGCTGCACGCAGCCTGTGCACCTCTCCCAGACCTTCTCTCTGCTATTGTGGGAGGTGGGGGAATTCCCCCATCTCCCATAAAAGCCCACAGGAAGGAGAAGGGACTGACTCGGCCAGTCAGTCCCTTCTCCCGCCTTGGGGAAAAGCCACCAAGAGCGGCGAGCTCTTTAAAGGCTGCACGGCTCCTGTGGGCTTTTGCAGGAGATGGGGGAATTCCCCCACTTCCCGCAAAAGCAAGCAGAAGCCACACACTCTTTAAAGGCTGAAAAAGAAAAAAAAAAGCCCACAGAAGCAGCACAGCCTTTAAAGAGCGCGCGGCTCCTGTGGGCTTTTTGACCGAGCGCTGCGTTCCCCCACCGCCAGCCTCCAAACCAGGTCTGGGAGCAGCGCAAAGGCGTCGCACGCCTTCCCGCTGCCCCCTGAGCCTGTGGGGCTGGCGGTGGGGGGAAGCGCTGGTCTGAAGACCAGACTCTCCTGGCTTCAGCGAAAGCAACGCGAAGCCTCCGGAGCACAGGCTTTGGAGGCTTCATGTTGCTATCGCTGAAGCCAGGGAGCCTGCTTTCGCTCCATAGGACGCATACATTTCCCCTTCATTTTTGAAGGGGAAAAAGTGCATCCTATAGAGCGAAAAATACGGTACGTTTAGCTAGCGATGCTTTACAATGTTGTTATTTTCTTGTCTGAACCACATTAGATATGTGCCTACTTTTAAGTATGTTTAATCTTGTTTTTTAAATAACTTTTAAAAAAGGATTTTCCTATTTTGTTCTGTGTGCCTTTCTGGGGAAAGTTTGAATCCAAAGTCTGACCACTTAGCCTCCTACTGAACCTGTTGAATTTCTGCCTGCGATTTGTGGTAAAGCAATGCAGGGTGGGGGCAGCCGGTAACAAGGAAGAGTAACCTTCTCCCTTGGGTTAATCTTCTGGGCTATCCCCGGACAAGGGAGTGGTGGCAGCAACTACCCCTTCTGTTGTGTTTTGTCCTGAAAAAGTAAATGCTGTGGCACCACCTTCCCTCTCCTAGCCGGGTCCCGCTGGATTGTAGGACAGGTGGGGAAGGTGGGTGTGGCCCAGCATTACTACAGATGGGATGTGCCATTCATTTCCTCCCAAGGAAGACAGAAAGAGCATTTGCCTTTGGGGAAGGCAGGCCAGGCATATGCCCACATAAGACACCAGAGGGTGGGAAGGGGCCTCTCTGTCTACTGCCCCCCCTCCCGCTTTTAAACCATGTGCTGAGAAGCTGCTGGGACTCACTGCTTTCCTGCTGTCCTTTCCCTTTCCTCCTGGCACTTGCGTGCAAGTAAACAGGATCTTGCTTCCCTAGGAGTTCATGTCCTCCCTCACTGCTGACCAGAGGTTATATAATCCATTGTGGCAGCCCAGGAAGCAGTTATGGAGCTGGCCTCATGACACCCTCCACCCCCACCCTGCTTACGATTCCTGCCTTTCTTCAGCAGAAAAAGAACATCTTACAGAGTTTGGGTAAAGCTCCAGAGACCTCGAGATGCTGCTGCACCACAACTCCCATCATCCCTGACAGTTGGCCATGCTGGCCAGAGTTCATGGGAGTAGTAGCACACCGACACTTGGAGGGGCCCTCTGCTCCCTCCCCCTGCACTCACACAGCCGCAAAGGTTTCACTGATGGCCATGGAGGGGCGGGGGGATTTCTAAAACTGCCGGGGTTTGGTCTGGCTACCTTTCACAGTGGGGACACAGGTTTCTGGGCAGGAGTTGATCACGGTGAGGGTTTGCCTTGCTCTTAGCACGTTTCTCCCTTTCGTCCCAAGTTTGCATGTCTTCAAAGTCCATGACACTTTTGGTGAAGGCTGTTCTCCAATTGGAGTGGCAGCTGTATATAATACAGCTCGGCAGCTGTATCCATGACTGAGCAGCCCTATTTAGGATCCACTCTGCTCACCCTGAAAAGGGGGAGGAGCTAGAAAAGGTGCCCTAAACACAGTCTGCCTCCCTTTTTCCCTGACTGGATTACCACGCCCAGTGGGGTCAGCAGTGGTTGTAAAAGACAATTGAACTTTGGAACATGAAATATACGGACTGTGTTAGATAACTCACACAATAAAATAGGTTCTGTGATGTGATGTAGATTTCCCAGAACATTTTGACTTTAAACTTTCCAGAAGAGAATCCTATGCAGACTAGGGAGATTTGCATAGGGAATTTTTCCAGTGCCCTAGAGTGATCTAAATTCAGCAAGTTTATTTTGTCTCCCATAAGCAAAGCTCAGAAGTTCAAAACTGCCAAACTGGATTTGAACTGCTGTGAGCAAAATGGATTTGTGGGAAATGCAGCGCACCAATAAATTGGCTGTGGTTATGATCCTAGGCCACCTTTTCAAACCCATCTGGCACAGATCACCACCCACCTCACTTTTCAGTGGGAAACAAGGCAGCTCTTGCCTCTGAGCTCAAACATGACTTCTCCTTTTCCCCTGCCCTGATTCACGGGAGTGTCAGCCGACTCCAAACCCCACCTTCAATCCACAGGTGTGGTTTAGATTCCATGTGTGTGTTACCTTAGTGAGGCATGCAAACAGGAGAGACGCCCACATTGTCTGCAATTCTCTCCTTCTCTGCCTCCACCAGCCATAAGGAAGAGATGGAATCTGCTGCCACAAGGTGCAGTGACAGCTGCCGGCATTTTGGCAATGCTCTCCAAAGGGAGCCTTGTTTCCTGGACTTTTAAAGTCAGCTTTATTGAGAGTTTTCCACATAGAGTACAATAAGGAGAACTCTGAGCCAAGAAAATAAATAGAAGAGAAGCAAGAGAGAAGAATAAAGTAACAGAAAAAGAAGAGGAGAAGAAAGAAACTCAAGGTCCTCTGCCATAATGGTATCTTGACCCTCATTCCACACACACAAGAGGGAGCTCTCCCCCCCCCTTCCGCCAGCCTCCCACCTGGGAGATCCTCTGCACACTTCCTGTCATGTAAGGCCCCTCATCTTCCACCCACCACCTTCTGGGGTGTCTCTTCATTAGTCCAAGAAAGAAAATGCCAAAAAGCAAAGCATAAATATATCATAGACCAAGCAAAGATTAAAGACCACAGAAAGGCAAGAGAAAAAAGCAAGAAAAAACAAAAGTGAAAAGAGTGCACTCAGGTTATCCGTCTGCCAATTGTATCTATAACAATTATTTAAAGTATTCAAGGTATAAGGGACGTGGGTGGCACTGTGGGTTAAACCACTGAGCCTAGGGCTTGCCGATCTGAAGGTCGGTGGTTCGAATCCCCGCAATGGGGTGAGCTCCGGTTGCTCAGTCCCTGCTCCTGCCAACCTAGCAGTTCGAAAGCATGTCAAAGTGCAAGTAGATAAATAGGTACCGCTCTGGCGGGAAGGTAAATGGCCTTTCCATGCGCTGCTCTGGTTCGCCAGAAGCAGCTTAGTCATGCTGGCCACATGACCCGGAAGCTGTACGCCAGCTCCCTGGGCCAATAAAGCGAGATGAGCGCCACAACCCCAGAGTCGGCCATGACTGGACCTAATGGTCAGGGGTCCCTTTACCTTTATTCAAGGTATACATTCCAAGATAATCCTGCTTCATCCTGTTTAAAAAAGGGAAAGGGGTGTGTCTTCCATTTCTTCCCATCTTTTCCCACAGCAACCACCACAACCTTTGAGGCTTTTCGTCCTGTGCTCACTTCCACTTGTGCCCTGGAACCTTTCTTCAAGTCCATCTCTGCTTGTCTCTTGGCGTTTCTGGTCATCAATCCATTTATAACGTCCTTAGGAGGACAAGCAAATTTAAGCACAAATTCGACCCACAGCTGTGAGGCATTTGCGAGCCTTTTTGCGGAGAAAGTCCTGTTGCTCTGCCGTGACCTCCCTGCCAATTTAGATACAGTGACTGAACTGGAGGCCCCTCAACTGTCTTCGGGTCCAGTGTTGGACCATTTCGATCAGATACTTCCTGCTGATGTGGATAGATTCCTCCAAGCTGATAGGCCCACCACCTGCCTTCTCGATCCGTGCCCGTCTTGGCTGATTAGGGCGTGTCCAGATGTCGCACAGAGCCCCCTGGTTGAAATTATTAATTTGTCCCTTGGCACGGGGACATTCCCAGGGGAACTGAAGGAAGCAGTGGTGTTTCCACTCTTAAAGAAAACTTCACTAGATCCTTTAGACCTATCCAATTACCGCCTAGTTTCAAATCTTCCATATCTGGGTAAGGTAATTGAGAGAGCAGTTGCTGAACAGCTTGGTAGGTTTCTGGAGGAAACATTGGCTTTAGATCCATTTCAGTCTGGGTTCCGTCCTGGTTTCGGGACCAGGACGGCTCTGGTTGCCCCAACAGATGATCTCCGTAGACAACTGGATCGAGGCGGGTCAGGAAGCCTTTGACAGGGTCGATCATGATCTTCTGGACCACTGCCTCACCAACATGGGGATACAGGGCAAAGCCCGTAAATGGCTGTGCTCTTTCATCTCTGGTCGGGGACAGAGGGTGGCGCTAGGGAGGGAGATGTCGTTGCACCACTCCTTGGTGTGGCAAGTGCCGCAGGGTGCAATCCTCTCCCCAATGCTTTTTAACATCTGTATGCGCCCCCTTGCCCAGATTATCCGGAGCTTTGGGCTGGGCTGTCATCAATATGCTGATGACACTCAGCTCTATCTGCTGATGGATGGCCACACCGACTCAGCCCCGAACACACTGACCAGATGCTTGGAAGCTGTGGCTGGATGGTTTTGTGGGAGCCGATTGAAACTAAATCCTTCGAAGACAGAGGTCCTATCGCAAGGTCGGGATGGCATGGGGATGAGGGACCAACTCCCTTCTCTTGCGGGGGCCCAATTAGTGCCATTGCCTTCCGTTAAGAGTTTGGGTGTAATCCTTGACGCCTCCCTTTCCATGCAGGCGCAGATTACAGCAACAGCCAAGGCGACATTTTTCCACCTTCGCCGCATCAAGCAGTTGGTCCATTACCTTTCCCGCCCCGACCTGGCCACAGTGATCCATGCGACGGTCATCTCCAGGCTTGACTACTGTAATTCGCTCTACTGCCCTTGAAGCTGTCCCATAAACTCCAGCGGGTGCAGAATGCTGCAGCGAGGCTCCTCACGGGGTCCCTGCCATGGGAGCATATTCACCCTGTGCTTTTCCAGCTGCACTGACTCCCGGTGGCCTTTGGTTTAGAATCAGTTTGATTCCCTCCCCCTCTTTCTTTTTCCTTTCTCCTCCTGTGATGAGGCTGCATTTTCAATATTTTAATGTATTTTAATCTTGTTTTTAAGTTTGTATTCATTCAACTTGTTTTTATTATTGCATGTTAGCTGCCCTGAGCCTGGCTTTGGCTGGGGAGGGCGGGGTATAAATAAAAATTATTATTATTATTATTATTAATTATTATTATTATTTCTCTCTTCAGGCATCTCAACAGCTTCCTTTGTCTTTCCAGTCCTCCAGGCAGTCCACACCATCACCTGCTGCTGCCTCACGTGCAGGCAGAAATTGATCCAAATCTCCTCGGGCAGATCCCGCGCTTTCTGCCATCTGAAGTATCTCCAGTTTGATCTCTCTCAGAATTCCACGTATCTAGACTCTTAATTTGTTCATCTAGTAGCCATTGTAAAAAAAATCCACACAACATTATTTTTACCAAATTCTGTTTAGTCACACACCCTTTGGGAGTCTCTGCTTCCAAGAACTTGTGTCTGCGTACACATTCCTTTCACACAGGAATCAAACACAGTTTTGCTTTTCATAGCAAACAAGCATGCTCTCAATGGAGAGTTATAGACAATATGTGTTGAAGATTTAAAGCAGGTTCAGACTTTAAGCGTTTTGGTTCATTCTCATGCCTTTTAATAAGTGCTTTATCATCTCCCAGCAGCCCATTTCTTTTCTGAGTAGCAATTAACTGGCAGACAGAAAATCCCATTCTTATTTGCTTCCAGTCTTGCTGACCTGGTGCCCTAAAAGGGTGGGCCCCATGGAAAGTTCCTTGCTCAAGACGTTCACCCACCCCCTGGAAACTTCCTTGCCTCAGGGAAGCAATTCCAACAGAACAGCAGAAATATTATTGATATTTTAGAATATCTGGAATTTAGAAATGATAAACAAATGGCCTTAATGCTAATAGATGCTGAAAAGGCCTTTGATAACATTTATTGGTGTTTTATTAAAAAACAGATAAAATTAATGGGTCTGGGAGAGATTTGAGAGAGGAATTGAGGCCATCTATACAAATAAAAAAGCAAGATTGATTATTAATGGCATTACCACAGAAAATATGGAGATTAGAAAAGGCACAAGGCAAGGCTGCCTCTAATAATAATAATAATAATAATAATAATAATAATAATAATAATAATTTATTTCTACCCCGCCCATCTGGCTGGGCTTCCCCAGCCACTGTGGGTGGCTTCCAAAAACAAGCAGGATTTAGATTAAACTATAAAATACTAATTCATTAATTAAGAACATGAGCTTAGAGGAGAAGAAAGAATACCTAGGAGTTTGGTTCTCAGCTAAATGCATAGACTTGTATCAAGAAATCATAGAATGAAATTAAGAAAAATTTGGAAATCTGGAGCAAACTTCACCTCTCCCTTTGGGGTAGGATATTGGCAGTTAAGATGAATGTTTTACCAAAAATGATTTTTTTATTTCAAACCATTCCCATTTTAGGAGGTATGAATTGTTTTCAAAACTGGAGAAGGGCCATCACAAGGTTAATTGGAATGGTAAAAGGCCAAGACTAAAACATCTAATTCTTATTGACCAGGGGGAGAGCGGGGTTTTGCTCTACCTCATCTTGAATTACCGTATTTTTTTGCTCTATAAGACACACCTTTTCCCTCCTAAAAAGTAAGGGGAAATGTGTGTGCGTCTTATGGAGCGAATGGAGGCTGCACAGCTATCCCAGAAGCCAGAACAGCAAGAGGGATCGCTGTGCAGCGAAAGCAGCGATCCCTCTTGCTGTTCTGGCTTCTGGGATTCAGAATATTTTTTTTCTTGTTTTCCTCCTCCAAAAACTAGGTGCATCTTATGGTCTGGTGCGTCTTATAGAGCGAAAAATACAGTATACCATGCTATGACTGGGCTGTCATGGATTAGAGAGTAGATCATACTTAAAGACACAGATTTATTAGATTTAGAGGGATTCAACAACAGGTTTGGTTGGCACACGTATATGGTTTAGGAGAAAGTTAAGGTACTGTACACAAGGGGTTTCTAAACCATATAATTAGAAATCACTCTATAAAATCTGGGACAAATATAGGAGAATATTGGAACCTAAAATCCCCTTGTGGACCTCCCTGATAGAGGCCACGGCAGTAAAAAGAAAAAATGCACAAGGTGATTGGGCAACGTATAGAATGCTATTAGAGGAAAATAACAATAATTTTAACCTGAAAAAAAATGATGAAATTAGAAGGTATGTGACGGATTGGCTACAATACTTTCAAATAAACAAGAGGTGGATCATTGATAGACAAACAGGATTTGAAAAAGAAACATCAAGACTAGAAAAAGAATTAGTACAAGCCAAAAGTAAGCATATCTCCAAAATATAATCTCCAAAGTATAATCTTCTACTCGAGTGGGAAACTAAAGAAGAAGAAGTGAAAAGTGGAATGGTAAGTTGGGCCTGAGACCTTGGCCATAATATCTATATGAACCAATGGGAGAGACTATGGAAAGAAGATGTCAGGTTCACAGCGTGCTATAATTTAAGAGAAAATATTATGAAAATGTTATATTGGTGACACCTCACTACAGCCAGACTGGCCAAAATGTATAAGAGTAGATTGGAAAATTGTTGGAGATGTAAAGAGGGGAGAGGGTCATTTATGCATATGTGGAGGGGATGTGGAAAAATTAGGAAGTTTTGGGACGTTATAAATAATGAACTAAAAAAGATGTTAAAAATCCCATTCACAAAATGACCAGAAGCCTTCTTATTAGGGATAATGCCAACTGAAATAAAAAAAGAAGTAAGACCTCTCTTTATGTATGCAACATCCGCAGCCAGAATTTTAATTGCAACGTATTGGGAAAATGAAATTACACCTACAAAATCAGAATGGCAAGTTAAACTATTAGAATATCTGCAAATGGCAAAAATGACAGGGAGGGTAAGAGGGTATTAGAAGCAAAAAGTAAATCAAGAATGGATTATATTTAAGGAATATCTTAAAAATTACTGTGACAGCAAAAACCTCCTGGCAGATCTTGAATGAGTCTTGCAATGTACAGATAATATAAGTAAATTTATTGTTTCTATTTAATTTTTCTTTTATCAAAAAGATTTATGAAAATAATAATAATATATTTATACCCCGCCTATCTAGCTGGGTTTCCCCAGCCACTGTGGGCGGCTTCCAACAAAACACTAAAATACAATAACCTATTAAACATTAAAAGCTTCCCTAAATAGGGCTGCCTTCAGATGTCTTCTAAAAGTTTGGTAGTTATTTTTCTCTTTGACATCTGCTGGGAGGATGTTCCACAGGGCCGGTGCCACTTTCGAGAATAGTATGAAACTGTGTAAAATATAACAAGAGTAATTCAGTTTTTTTGAGAACATTCAGAAGTCTACTTTAGGTCTTTTTAAATGTATTGCATTCTTTTTTATTGTATGGGATGGGATATAAATTGTAATATATTATATTGTTGTATAATTTTGTGAAATATGTTTAATAAAGATTTTTTGAAAAATAAAATACCCTAAAACGTCCTTGTCTCCAGTGTGCTGTCGTCTTCTTCCAGGACACTGAGGTTTCCTCTCTTATCTCAAAAGGGAATTATGCCTTGATTACCTCTGACCACCGCATAATTATCTCTGCCAATGGGATCACCAGTAGCTGATAACTTAGTCTGCCATCTTTCTTCCCCAGAAGTCCAAATGGAACCTCCAGTTTCCAAAGCAGTCTACCTTTCATGGCTGGTTGTTTTATGCCCTGCTGGCAAGCTTCCTGGACTGGAATGGCCTGGGTCCGGTCCAAGAAGTCCGCCTTCCCCAAGCTCGGGCCTTCCAGAGATTTGAGACTCCAACTCCCATCATCCCCAACCATCAGCACAGAGGGCTGTGTCTGATGGGAGCCGTAGTCCCACTGGTGGAGGAAAGGGGTGCGGTGGGTGCGGTCTGCCCCAGGTGTTATCCTGGGGGAGGGTGACATCACCGCCCCACCCCCTGGGCAGCTCACCCCGCTCCCAGGTGCACAGCATGTGTGCCGCTCTGGGTGCCGGAGCAGGCAGCTCCACCTATGCATAGTCCATCTATATGGAGGGCTGCAGTGGCACTTTTCTGAAATTCCTATTAACCAAAAAGGGCCCCCACTTACCTGGGAGTAAGCCCCCTTGAACTCAGTGGTATTTACTTCCAAGTAGATGCATATTGGATTGCAGTGTAACAGCACAACCCCAAATGTGCATTTAGATGATAATCATGTTAATTTCAATGGGGCTTACTCCCAAGCAAGTGGGTGTGGAATAGTTTTTCAGTGGGGACTACAACCCTGCAAACTAGTCTGAAATGGGGTCTCTGGGAGTCCTTTTTTCTTTTTTGAAAAATCTTGCACCTGCCATGTACTCACTACATCTCAGTTGCCCCATCTGCAACAATAATACTGGTCTACCTTATGGTTGTTTTAAAGATTACAAAAAAGGAGAATGCATTTGATATATTTCGTATCCAGCTTAGTCGTACTCAAAGTAGACCCACTAAAATTAATGCCCATTCCTAGTTTAGGTCCATTAAGTTCAGTGGGTCTGCTTTGAGCATGTCTTGTTCAATACAACCCAATGGACAACTCAAGAAAATCGTACAATCACAATCACATGCAGATTTATTTAGGCATTAAGTCGTACTGATTTCAGTGAAATTTACTTCTATGTAAGCATGCAGCCTTTATCAATTAAACACACATAAATTGGCATTCTGACTCCCAAGTAAACATGCAAATGTCTAACTGATTTCTGGATTAAACATTGCCACCTTGACACTATGGATATAAAACTCATTGCTGGAGTTCTGAAAGCACAACCCAAATGATCAAGGGGATGGAGCAACTATGAAGAAAAGCTGCAGTGTTTGGGGGTTTTTTTGTTACTAAAAAGGGGACATGTGAGAAGTTTGTCAGGAGTGGAGAAAGAGAAGTGTTTCTCCCTCAACACCAGAATGAAGCTGCATGTTGGGAGATTTGGGACAGATGGTAGAAAGCCCTTCTTTCCACAGCACACAGTTGATCTATGAGACTCCCTCCCACAGGAGGCAGGAAGGGCCACCAACTGGGATGGCTTTCAAAGAGGGCTCAACAAATTCTTGGCATCTTCCCATAAAAGGATCCCTCTTTCCTGTGAATAAGCCCTTTGACCTCATGAAGACTTTATTCTGAGCAGACATGCCTAGACTATATACTGTCCATCTCCTACATGGAGGAGAGGCCTATCGATGGCTCGGCTCTGGGATTCTTCTGAAAACCAGTTGCTTGGAAGGGAGGGAAGAGGGCTCTTGGCCACGGTGAGAACAGGATGCTGGCCAAGATGGGCCATGGGCTGGATCCAGCAGGCTCTTCTTATGCTTTTACTACAGTGTCTGCCTGGGACAAGAGCCTCCCCAATCTGAGGGAAGCAGAGCTGAACTGGAAAGGCCCCTGGCAAGGCCCTCCTTCTGCCCCCCCCCCCCCCCGCAGAGCGTGGCAGCCTCGCCAGGTCTTGGCACCAAGAGCCACCACAATGCTGCCTGTGCGGTGACAAGCTCTCTGTGTAACCATGCCCATGTGCCCCTGTGAGCTGCTGATCTCTGTGTAACTATCTGCCTTTTTTCTCAATGCCTGGGCACAGTTCCAGGGAGATAAGTCTCAGCCAGCCTCTGTCTCTGTTTCTCTCTCACACAGAGACAGCGGCTCTTTGTAATGAAACCCAAAGGCAAGGCAGTGGGTGTCATGGAATCCTTTCAGATCCCTTGTTTCAATTCTGCTTTCATGCCTGACTGTTACATTTATTTATTTATTTTACCTATATAACAAAATTTATATGCTGCTTGATTACAGAAAACCTCTAAGCTGCTTACAAATTATCAAAAAAGTAAAATTCTCAAACATATTTCAAGCAGGTGCTGAAAGGTTGCAGTGAGGATGCCTGCCTAATGTCAACAGGCAGGGAGTTCCAAAGTGTAGGTGCTATTCCACTACAAGACTGACTTCTTACGAGTGCGGAGCAAGCATGATGTGGACCTGTAACCAGTTCTGCAGACTGACATGATCAAAAGGGCATGTCTGGGGTAAGGCAATCCTGAAAGTAACCTGGGATTGTACTTCTTTATTGTACTATATTTTAAATTCTAGTCTTCCATTAACTTAGTTTGTAAGCTATTCTGCATCTGCAGAGGGGAGGGGGAACCCAGGATATGAATAAAATTAATTATGTTACAAATAAATAAAATTCCCATAGGGAAAGCTGAGCAAAATGCATGCAAGAAGGGGTTGAGATCAGAGCATTAATAAGCTTCCAGAGAGACTGGCTTGGTTCAACAAGCTAGCAAACAGGGGCAGCTCCAGAACTTCTGTGCTAAGGCCTCAGATCTGCTGCCTCTTTCCTCCCTTTTAAAAACTTTGTTTTGTTTTGTTTTACTTATTTTACAGCTGGGCAAAGTACAGTCCCTGCTCCCCTTCACTTTAATCTGCCAGAGGCATCTCTACAGATAATTTGCATATGCAAATTTTTATGCTGGGGGGAACAGGGCCTCAGGTCCTTTAATTCCCCAGAAATGTTCCTGTGAAACAGCCAGTTTCTCGCCCTCCCAACTTGGCCATCCTTGTTCCATCCTCATTGGGGATTGCGAGGACACTGCAGGTTAAGCCACACAGAAACTGCTTTGAGACATGGACACAGAATTTCCACCGTGGATTCCCGGTTTGCTGCGGATCGCATTGGAGTGTGAGTCTAGTTCTCTGGGACAGACTCGATCGCCGCAAGGGATTTAGGGGAAACACAAAGGCGCTGTGTACCTTTGGAAGAAGCCCAAAAGGTTGTTTTGGGCGCTGGGGGTATGGCTGCGCACTTAGCAAGCTCTCTTGCCCCCGAGATTGAGCTGCGAGTGCTAGGATCCATTCGCTACCCTGTGGTGAGAAGCCTCAGGCTCCAAGCAAAAAAGCTGCAAGCTCTCCGATAAATTAAAGCTAAAAGCCAAAAGGATTAATTAATTGGCAAAAAAATCTGGATTATAATTGGCAAAAAAGATGGGATGAAAAAAGCCAGGGCGGCTGTGATGAGCTCTACTCTGCATGGGGACTTTCTACAAGTGCTAGAGTAGCGGATTGCATTTTCTTTTTCTTTTGCTGCCAAATAACTTTCACTAAATAATTTACAGGGTTGGAAAATAAAGAAGGACTAACTCCCATCCCTGTACATAAAGGGGGAGCTATAATTTGGAAATAAAGACTTACTTGAACTCTGGAAGTACGATCTTTCTAATGGGAAGTATAGATACAAGACTGTTATACACATAGCGAGGAAACAGAGAAAAGTCTTAACAAATAAAAGATTAGGAAAAGAATTCATAACATCAGATAAGACAAAAAAGAGTAGTAATTTATGTATAGACAGATATGACCCGCAGCAAATTTTTAAAGATGAGGAGGGAAGAATGATAGCCAAACAGATAACATCACAAGGCAAAAAAAAAAAAGTAATAGAATAGACACAACGAATGAAAGAAAATCGGAAATTATTTGAATTTACAGATCAGAAAATAATATTAACGGGTGACACTAATGGGGTAGTGTCCCTGGATATAGATAGAACAATAAGAAAGACGGATTCGAAAGAAGGGAGACTACTTGCCACCTTTTTTTAATCTGGTGGAAAATCTTACATTAACGGACATTTGGAGATTCAAACACCCTTTGGAAAGGGAATATACTTTTTTCTCAGAACCAAATCAATTTGCTAGAAGAATAGCCTCAATATGGATTTCCAGTGACTAACATTAAGAACGAGAAAGGTGGAAATACAACCAAGGACACTTTAGGATCATAATGCAATTTTATTGGAATTAAGAGAAGAAAACTCACCATTTAGGTGGAGGCTAAATGAAGGACTATTAGATAATCAAATGACCTTACAGAAAGCTCAAAAAACCCTGAAAGATTATTTTGAATTGAATTTGAATCATGGTACAGACTTAAATGTGGTTTGGGACACAAGTAAGGCAGTTTCTTTACACAACAAAACACCTTGCAGAAAAAGGCAAGGGAGAAGAAAAAGAGTTATTAGATGAGTTGATTATGAAAAGCAATTAATTAAGAAACCCAGGAACGAACTGATAAAACAGTGTATTAAGATGTTACAAACCCAATTTTCGATGCTAATAAATCAGGAAGTTGAGTGGGTGAAAAATTGATGAAACATAAAAATTTTGAATTTCTTAATAAACCAGGGAAACTTTTAGTGTGGCAATTAAGGAAGAAGGTGTCATGTGACAAAGGTATTTGAGAGCAGAAGCAGTAAAGGAGTCTAGAAATGTGAAATGCTAAAAAGCTTCAGAATCATTTAGCATGCTGAATCACTGTGACTCATCTTGAGGATGACTCATTCCCTGTATAAGTATTGTATCTGCTTGCAGGCAGACTCAGTGACTCAGTCAGTGTCTGCAGTGTCTCAATCTATGTGTGTGGTGGAGCCTGTGAAGCCTGGGCTCAGTGGAAACTCTGTGTATGCTCTGAAGCTAGTTTAATCTTCTGTTCACTATGCTGTTATTTGCAAACAAGTTTATTTTAACTCAGTAAAGCTTTTATTCTTTTACTGAAGAAGACTCTGCATTATTAATTTACGGTGTGCGTCAGAAAGGTATAAATACAATTAATAAATTGAAAGTAGAAGACAAAATAATAGATAATCCAAAAGAGATTAGGAAACAATTTGTAAGATTTTATATGGAACTATATTGGGCTGGAAAAGTAGATATAGTTAAAATCTAGGACTATTTAAAGCAGAATAAATTACCAAAGATTCCAAAAGAAAAGATATACCAGCTAAATGCACCTATTACATGATGGAATTACAACAACCAATGGGACAAGCTAAATCAGGAAAATTGCCAGGACCAGATGGACTCTCAGCTTAATATAATAAAAAAATACAAGATCAACTAGTTTGCCACTCAAAGATATGATGAATAACAATGAGTAGAGGTACCATATTTTTCACTCTATAGGACGCACCGGACCATAGGAGGGGGAGAACAGGGGGGGGGGAATTCTCCACCTCTCTACTCAGCGCCCCGTCAGCGAAGCGACAGGAGAAATGGAGCCCCTTCCATTTCTCCTCCCGCTTCACTGAAGGGGCACTGAACAGCGAGACGGAGCGTTGCGGAGCGCTCCGTCTCCCTGTTCTGGCTTTGGGCTTAGCCGCACAGCCTGCATTCGCTCCATAACACACACACACACATTTCCCCTTAATTTTTGGAGGGGAAAAAGTGTGTCCTATAGAGCGAAAAATACAGTAAATTACCAGATACTTGGAAGGAGGCCTATATTACATTAATTCCTAAAAAGGATTCGGATTTACAGTGGTACCTTGGGTTAAAAATTTAATTCATTCCAGAGGTCTGTTCTTAACCTGAAACTGTTCTTAACCTGAAGCACCACTTTAGAATCATAGAATCATAGAATCATAGAGTTGGAAGAGACCACAAGGGCCATCGAGTCCAACCCCCTGCCAAGAAGGAAACACCATCAGAGCACTCCTGACATATGGTTGTCAAGCCTCTGCTTAAAGACCTCCAAAGAAGGAGACTCCACCACACTCCTTGGCAGCAAATTCCACTGTCGAACCGCTCTTACTTTAGCTAATGGCGCCTCCCGCTGCCAACGCGCCGCCAGAGCACGATTTCTGTTCTCATCCTGAAGCAAAGTTCTTAACCTGAGGTACTATTTCAGGGTTAGCGGAGTCTGTAACTGAAGCGTCTGTAACCTGAAGCATCTATAACCCAAGGTAATAATAATAATAATAATAATAATAATAATAATAATAATAATTTATTTATACCCCGCACTCTCCAGCCAAGGCCGGGCTCAGAGCGGCTTGCAAGCAATAATAAAAACAAGATGAATGATTACAACTTAAAAACAAAAATAAAATACAACATTAAAATAATGGAACATTAAAATATTAAAATGTAGCCTCATCGCAGGAGTAGAAGGAAAAGAAAAAAGAAAGAGAGGGAGGGAGGGAATCAAATTGGCTCCAAGCCAAAGGCCAGGCGGAACAACTCTGTCTTACAGGCCCTGCGGAAAGAAATCAGATCCTGCAGGGCCCTGGTCTCATGAGGCAGAGCGTTCCACCAGGCCGGAGCCAGTGTTGAAAAGGCCCTGGCTCTGGTTGAGGCTAATCTAACTTCCTTAGGGCCTGGGACCACTAGGGTGTTGTTATTTATGGACCTTGAGGCTCTCTGTGGGGCATACCAGGAGAGGCGGTCCCGTAGGTACGAGGGTCCTAGGCCGTGAAGGGCTTTAAAGGTCAAAAGCAGCACCTTAAATCTGACCCTGTACTCCACCGGGAGCCAGTGCAGCTTGAAAAGTACTGGGTGAATATGCTCCCATGGCAGAGACCCCGTGAGGAGCCTCGCTGCAGCATTCTGCACCTGCTGGAGTTTCTGGGACAGCTTCAAGGGCAGCCCCGCATAGAGCAAATTACAGTAGTCAAGCCTGGAGATGACCGTCGCATGGATCACTGTGGCCAGGTCGGGGCGGGAAAGGTAAGGGACCAACTGCTTGATGAGGCGAAGGTGGAAAAATGTCGCCTTGGCTGTTGCTGTAACTTGCGCCTCCATGGAAAGGGAGGCGTCAAGGATTACACCCAAACTCTTAACGGAAGGCAATGGCACTAATTGGGCCCCCGCAAGAGAAGGGAGTTGGTCCCTCATCCCCATGCCATCCCGACCTAGCCATAGGACCTCTGTCTTCGAAGGATTTAGTTTCAATTGGCTCCCACGAAACAATCCAGCCACAGCTTCCAAGCATCTGGTCAGTGTGTTCAGGGCTGAGTCGGTGTGGCCATCCATCAGCAGATAGAGCTGAGTGTCATCAGCATATTGGTGACAGCCCAGCCCAAAGCTCCGGATAATCTGGGCAAGGGGACACATAAAGATGTTAAAAAGCACCGGGGAGAGAATTGCGCCCTGCGGCACCCCACACACCAAGGAGTGGCGCGACGACATTTCCCTCCCTAGTGCCACCCTGTGTCCCCGACCAGAGATAAAAGAGTACAACCAGTTACGGGCTATGCCCTATATCCCCACGTCTGCGAGGCGGTGGTTCAGAAGATAATGATCGACCATGTCAAAGGCTGCTGACAAATCTAAAAGGATCAGCAGTCCTGACCCGCCTCGATCCAGTTGTCTACGGAGATCATCTGTTAGGGCAACCAGAGTCGTCTCCGTCCCAAAACCAGGACGGAACCCAGACTGAAATGGATCTAATGCCGATGTCTCCTCCAGAAACCTACCAAGCTGTTCAGCAACCGCTCTCTCAATTACCTTACCCAGGTATGGAAGATTTGAAACTGGGCGGTAATTGGATAGGTCTAAGGGATCTAATGAAGTTTTCTTTAAGAGTGGACACACCACTGCTTCCTTCAGTTCCCCTGGGAATGTCCCCGTGTCAAGGGACAAATGATAATTTCAACCAGGGGGGTCCGCGCAACATCTGGACACTCCCTAATCAGCCAAGACGGGCACGGATCAAGGAGGCAGGTGGTGGGCCTACCAACTTGGAGGAATCTATCCACATCAGTAGGGAGTATCCGATCAAAATGGTCCAACACTGGACCCGAAGTCAGTCGAGGGGCCTCCAATTCAGTCACTGTATCTAAATTGGCAGGGAGGTCACGGCGGAGCAACAGGACTTTCTCCGCAAAAAAGCTTGTGAATGCCTCACAGCTGTGGCTCGAATTTGTGCTTAAATTTGGTTGTCCTCCTAAGGATGTTATTGACCTAATTATTCTAAAAAGTTGTGCCGGGCGAGAGCTAGCGGATGCAATGGAAGCTGCAAAGTAAGATTTCTTAGCAGCTTTCATAGCCATCTCATAGGCTTTCATAAGCGTCCTATAAGATGTTCTTGAGGCTCCGTCACGAGTCCGTCGCCATACTCGCTCTAGCTGTCTGAGATCCCTCTTCATTTTCCGGAGCTCCTCAGTAAACCAAGGGGCCCGGTTTCGACGGGGTCGCAGAGGGCGCTTAGGCGCGATCTCATCAATGGCTGCCAAGAGCCAGTTATTCCAGTCCTCAACAAGCTCATCTAATGAGTCGCCAGGAGGTGCAGGGTTCCGCAAGGCTTGTCGGAATCTATCAGGATCCATCAGTTTTCGCGGATGAGCCCAAATAGTTTTGGCACCCGAGCCGGGGAGGAGCGGGAAGTCAATCTTGGCTTTCAGAGCGTAGTGATCAGACCATGGCACTTCCACAGCGGGGAGCATGATCACATCTATGCCAGCCCCAAAGATCAGATCCAGCGTGTTGCCTGCTTGATGAGTGGGGCCCAAAACAAACTGGGAGAGCCCTAGTGTTGCCATGGAAGTCACTAGGTCCAGAGCCTGTGAGGAGGGAGCAGCATCGGCATGGACGTTGAAGTCTCCCAAAACCAGTAGGTTTGGGAACTCCAAGGCCCAGCCCGCCACCACCTCCAGCAGGTCTGACAGGGTGGCTGCAAATGTGCTGGGTGGTCGGTACACCAGCCACACAGCCAAGCTCTCCTTGGTGCCCCACACGAGACCAACACATTCAATGCCGGAGGTCGCCGGTGATGGCAGAGCTCTGAAAGAGCAATCCTCCCGGAATAACAACGCTACTCCTCCCCCCCAACCCACAGTCCGCGATTGATGGAGGACAGAGAAACCTGGGGGTGTTATCTCATGTAGGGAGACTACTTCGCCTTCCCGTACCCAGGTCTCTGTCACGCAAGCCAGGTCAATCCCCTGCGAGACAAAAAAGTCACACATGGTGGCGGTTTTGTTGCCTATGGACCTGGCATTGCACTGCACCAATGATGGAGGTGGGTAATCCTTGCTCGCCCTACCTTCATCCCTTGGGATGGGGCGTAGATTGGAAGGGGTTCGAGGATCACTGCATCTCGAAACCCTTCACCAATAGGATATCTAGCCCCACCGCCATTCCTCCCTAGCCCTTCAATTGTGGAAATCCCAGATCCCATACTAGCCTCCCCAATAGATGGGTAACATCCCCTCAATAACAAGTCATCCTTGGGCCAGGACTCCTGGGTCAAAATGGTATGGGAAAGAGGTGGAGGTCTGATAGGGTAAGTATCCCTAGAAAATAAAACCCAACCAACCACACCCCAAGCGGGGGGGACAGTCCCATGGTGTTTCATTAACTGTCAATCCCCCTCTCCCTCCTGGGTTAATTGGAGGATTGTTGGTTCTATCTGTGGCTATGAGGTATGTGTTATATGAGGTATGTGTTATAAAATGTGGATCACTGGCCAACAAAGAGCCAGATTCGAATTCGGAAGATCTGTCCATCCTGTCTCGCCAGGAGTACAGTAGAGAAGGCTGATCATTCTGATAAGTTTTTGGAACATTAGGCAAAGGTCCAGATGTAGATTTGGTGCTGGATATCTCCAGATTGTCAGCAACATAGAGTTCTTTATGTGTTGTTGCCATAGAAATGTCGGAGGCGCCAAATTCTTCATCTAATTTGGTGTCGTTTGAAAAGGGAACAGGGAGTTGCACTGATGTCCTTCGATGGGATAAAGAGCTGTTGGACGTCTTTAAATATTGTGCTCTAGGCTCTACTGTCCTTATATTTTGGGTAGAAATCTCAGTCTTTATACTCATTAGCCTCTTCTTCAGGTCTTGTAATTCTAGGCTTACAAAGTTCTTTTCTTCCTTCGGCAAAGGTACCACTGTACTTTAAGTTAAAAACTATAGGCCAATCTCGCTCCTAAATAATGATTAGAAACTATGCCAACATCTTAGCAAATAGATTAAATACTGTATTAAAATATATTATTCATCAAGATCAAGTGGGCTTTCTTCCTGGCCGACAGATGAAAGACAACACAATATAATAGACATATAGTGGTACCTCGTTTTGAGTCCGGGATCCGTTCTGGAGCCCCGGACGCTCGACAGAGCGTCAGTCTGCACACGCGTGTGGAGCAGTTTTGCACTTCTGCATATGCGTGAAGCGCGATTTAGCGCTTCTGTGTGTGAGTAGGTGGAAAACCCAGAATTAACCCATTGCGGTACTTCCAGGTTTGCCACGGATGTTCCACGGAATGGACGACCGACAGAGCAGACTTAAACCGAGGCATCACTGTAATAGAATATCTGGAGGCCAAGAATGATAAGCAAGCAGCTTTGATGTTTATTGATGTGGAGAAGGCCTTTGACAATATTTCATGGACTATGGAAAGGATGGAATTTGGAGAATCATTTCTCAAAGGAATTGGCGCTATATACTCTGAGCAGAAACCATACTGATTGTTAACAATGTACTGACTGAAAAATGTGACATTACTAAAGGAACTAGACAGGGTTGTCCCCTGTTGCCATTATTATTTACCGGTATTTTAGTCCTAGAAGTCCTGGCGAGAACTGTAAGAGCAGGAGTGAAAGGAATTTCGGTGGGGAGCAAAGAATATAAATTGAAAGCCTTTGCAGACAATCTTGTAATAACAGTTGAAGAACCTTTGACTAGTGCAACGAAGGCACTAGAAAAGATTCAGCAGTTTGGACAAGTTGCTGGTTTTAAACTTAATAAGACAAAACCCAAAATGTTGGTCAAAAATATGACAGTACAATCTAAATAATTGATCATAGAAATAACTGTGGGGGGAAAGGTCAACTATTTAGGGGTATAGTTAACTTCAAAAAATATTAATAAATTTAATGATAATTACCTATGTGGAAAGAAGTAAAGAGAAACTTGGAGGTGTGGGGAAGGATGAATTTATCATTTTAGGGAAGAATATCAGCTATAAAAATAAATGTGCTACCAAGAATACTATTTCTGTTTCAATCAATACCACGATTGATTGGCAAAAAACAATATCTATATTTATCTGGCAGGGGACTAAACCAAGAATAAAATATAAGTTACTGACAGACTCTAAAGAAAGAGGTGGCTTCTCCTTGCCTGATTTGAAGTTATATTATGAAGCGTCCTGCCTTTTCTGGCTTCAGGATTGGATTTTGTTTTTAAAAACCCCAGATCTTTAGACGTGGATGGTGATGATAATAGGTTTGGGTAGCATGCATATTTATGGTATGAAAAAACGAGAGTACACAAGGGATTCCTGAACCACCTGGTAAGAAAATCAATCTACGGGGTATGGAATAGATACAAAAGTTTATTGGAACGGAGAACACCATGGTGACTCTCTCCATTGGAAGCAATTTCGGTTAAAAAATTGAATATGAGAGGAGAGTGGGCCACTTATACAGAATCGTTAACAGAAGCAGAAGATCAACTAAAAATGAAGATATAAGAGAGTTACTAACAGATTGGTTACAGTATTATCAATAAAATGACGTCTTTAAAGTAGATAAGAAAAATGGTTTTGATACAGAGAGGTCGAGGTTTGAAATAGATCTGTTGCAAAATAATGTGAAAGTACTTTTAAAAATGTACAAATTACTTTTAGAATTGTATACAGTCATGCCTCATGTTGCATCCGCTTCAGGTTACGTTTTTTCAAGTTGCGTCCCGCAGCAACCCGGAAGTACTGGAACGGTTACTTCCGAGTTTTGCCGCTCGTGCAGAAGCGCTAAATCGCGCCGCGCGTGCGCAGACAAAGCACCTCAGGATGCGAACGCCCCGAGTTGCAGACGTGCCTCCGGGACGAATTATGTTTGCAACTCAAGGTTCCACTGTACAAAAGATGAAGAAGTTAAGACAGTGATGATTCACTGGGCAAGAGACTTTGGAAACAATATCCAATTTTCATTATGGGAAAAGTTATGGAAAGAGGATTTAGAATTTACTGCATGCTGTTCACTGAAGTACAACTGTATGAAAATGATGTACTGTTAGTACAGTGGTGCCCCGCTAGACGAATGCCTCGCAAGACGAAAAACCCGCAAGACGAAAGGGTTTTTCGGTTTTTGCGACGCTTCGCTAGACGATTTTCCCTATGGGCTTGCATCGCAAGACGAAAGCCCATAGGGAAATCTCGGGGACCTTTTTTTAAATGCTGGCGGTGGGGAGCAAAGCCTTCTCCCCCCCTCCGGACTTCAGAAGAGGTCCAGGAAGGCCGGCGGGGGCGAAAGGCTTTGCTCCCCACCGCCAGCATTTTAAAAGCGGTCCGGGATAGCAGGGAAGCGCTTCCCGCTATCCCGGACGGCTTTTGAAGGCAGGCAGGGGGGGCAAAGACTTTTGCCCCCCCTGCCTGCCTAACCGGGGGCTTTTAAATCGCCCCGGGACTGTCCGGGGCGATTTAAAAGCCCCCGGACGGCTTTTGAAGCCTCCCCCCGCCGCCCGGCTTCGGGGCATCGTCCCGATGCCGGGCGGTGGGGCAGGAACGCCTCCCCCAGCCGCCCGGCTTCAGGGCATCGTCCCGATGCCGGGCGGTGGGGCAGGAACGCCTCCCCCAGCCGCCCGGCTTCGGGGCATCGTCCCGATGCCGGGCGGTGGGGCAGGAACGCCTCCCCCAGCCGCCCGGCATCGGAACGATGTCCCGAAGCCGGGCGGCCGGGCGGGAAAGCCTCCCCCAGCCGCCCGGCTTCGGGGCATCGTCCCGATGCCGGGCGGTGGGGCAGGAACGCCTCCCCCAGCCTCCCGGCATCGGAACGATGTCCCGAAGCCGGGCGGCCGGGCGGGAAAGCCTCCCCCAGCCGCCCGGCTTCGGGGCATCGTCCCGATGCCGGGCGGTGGGGCAGGAACACCTCCCCCAGCCGCCCGGCATCGGAACGATGTCCCGAAGCCGGGCGGCCGGGCGGGAAAGCCTCCCCCAGCCGCCCGGCTTCGGGGCATCGTCCCGATGCCGGGCGGTGGGGCAAGAACGCCTCCCCCAGCCGCCCGGCTTCGGGGCATCGTCCCGATGCCGGGCGGTGGGGCAGGAACGCCTCCCCCAGCCTCCCGGCATCGGAACGATGTCCCGAAGCCGGGCGGCCGGGCGGGAAAGCCTCCCCCAGCCTCCCGGCATCGGAACGATGTCCCGAAGCCGGGCGGCCGGGCGGGAAAGCCTCCCCCAGCCGCCCGGCTTCGGGGCATCGTCCCGATGCCGGGCGGTGGGGCAGGAACGCCTCCCCCAGCCGCCCGGCATCGGAACGATGTCCCGAAGCCGGGCGGCCGGGCGGGAAAGCCTCCCCCAGCCGCCCGGCTTCGGGGCATCGTCCCGATGCCGGGCGGTGGGGCAGGAACGCCTCCCCCAGCCGCCCGGCTTCGGGGCATCGTCCCGATGCCGGGCGGTGGGGCAGGAACGCCTCCCCCAGCCGCCCGGCTTCGGGGCATCGTCCCGATGCCGGGCGGTGGGGCAGGAACGCCTCCCCCAGCCGCCCGGCTTCGGGGCATCGTCCCGATGCCGGGCGGTGGGGCAGGAACGCCTCCCCCAGCCGCCCGGCTTCGGGGCATCGTCCCGATGCCGGGCGGTGGGGCAGGAACGCCTCCCCCAGCCGCCCGGCTTCGGGGCATCGTCCCGATGCCGGGCGGTGGGGCAGGAACGCCTCCCCCAGCCGCCCGGCATCGGAACGATGTCCCGAAGCCGAGCGGCGGGGCGAGAAAGCCTTTGTCCCCCCTGCCTGCCTTCCCAGGGGCTTTTAAATCGCCCCGACAGCGGAGAAGTCCTCCGCTGTCCCGGGCGATTTTAAAATGCCGCCCGCCAGAAGAGGTCGGGGGAAGGCGTTTTCCATAGGAACGCATTAATTGATTTTCAATGCATTCCTATGGAAAACCGTGCATCGCAAGACGAAAAACTCGCAAGACGAAGAGACTTGCGGAACGAATTAATTTCGTCTTGCGAGGCACCACTGTATCTAACACTGAGTAAAATTGCAAAAATGTATAGAACTAGTTCAAATCTGTGTTGGAAATGTAAAGGGAAAGAGTGTACCTTCTACCATATGTGGTGGTCTGTGGAGTGGTAAAAGCTTTCTGGGAAATGATATATACAGTAATGAGTTAAAGAAAATGTTTAAGAAAACTTTTGTTAAAAAACCAGAAGCTTTTTAGTTAGGTATAATAGGTGAAGAGATACGAAAAGAAGACAAAAAGCTTTTCATGTATGCAATGACGGCAGCAAGAATACAGTGGTGCCTCGCAAGACGAAAATAATCCGTTCCGCAAGTCTCGTCTAGCGGTTTTTTCGTCTTGCGAAGCAACCCTATTAGCGGATTAGCGGATTAGCGCTATTAGCGGTTTAGAGGCTTAGCGGCTATTAAAGGCTTAGCGGCTTAGAAAAAGGGGGGAGGAGCGAAAAAAATCGCAAGCCCATAGGGAAATTCGTCTTGCGAAGCGCATCGAAAAACGGAAAACCCTTTCGTCTAGCGGGTTTTTCGTCTTGCGAGGCATTCGTCTTGCGGGGCACCACTGTACTTCTAGCCCAGAGATGGAAGGAGGGAGAAGGGCCAACCAGAGAAGAATGGCAGACTAAATTGATGGAGTATACAGAGATGGCAAGAACTTTTATTTTAATGTTTTGAAATGGTTAAAGTTAAAATGTATAAAATTGTGTAAAACCTATCTATCTATCTATCTATCTATCTATCTATCTATATATAAAATTCCCACTGTGGAAAAGAAGTCATCTGCTGCAAGGCATAGGAAATACTAACTCCATATGCTCCAACAACTTCCTGTTTGCTGATCCCTCCACCTGAAAAATATGGATATGGAACAACTGATTGGTTCAAAATTGGGAAAGAAGTATGACAAGGCTGTATATTGTCTCCCTGCTTATTTAACTTATACGCAAAATTCATCATGCGAAAGGCTGGGCTGGATGAATCCCAAGCCGCAATTAAGATATGCAGATGACACAACCTTGATGACAGAAAGTGAAGAGGAATTAAAGAACCTTTTATTGAGGGTGAAAGAGGAGAGTGCAAAATATGGTTTGAAGCTCAACATCAAAAAAACGAAGATCATGGCCACTGGTCCCATCACCTCCTGGCAAATAGAAGGGGAAGAAATGGAGGCAGTGAGAGATTTTACTTTCTTGGGCTCCATGATCACTGCAGATGATGACAGCAGCCACAAAATTAAAAGATGCCTGCTTCTTGGGAGAAAAGCAATGGCAAACCTAGACAGCATCTTAAAAAGCAGAGATATCACCTTGCCAACAAAGGTCTGTATAGTAAAAGCTATGGTTTTCCCTGTAGTGATGTATGGAAGTGAGAGCTGGACCATAAAGAAGGCTGATTGCTGAAGAATTGATGCTTTTGAATTATGGTGCTGGAGGAGACTCTTGAGAGTCCCATGGACTGCAAGAAGATCAAACCTATCCATTCTTAAGGAAATCAGCCCTGAGTGTTCGTTGGAAGGACAGATCGTGAAGCTGAGGCTCCAATACTTTGGCCACCTCATGAGAAGAGAAGACTCCCTGGAAAAGACCCTGATGTTGGGAAAGATGGAGGACACAAGGAGAAGGGGACGACAGAGGACGAGATGGTTGGACAGTGTTCTCGAAGCTACCAGCATGAGTTTGACCAAACTGCAGGAGGCAGTGGAAGACAGAAGTGCCTGGCGTGCTCTGGTCCATGGGGTCATGAAGAGTCGGACACAACTAAACAACAACAACCACCTGAAAAGTCTCCAACTTATTCCTCATTTCAAGTTGCCTTGTTTAAATTATCATTCAGGCCAATGCCTAGGCTTGCTGCTCTTCCCATTTCACAGCCCTGTCCCAGCCCTGCCAGAAGTTAAGGTCATAATCTTGCATGTTGCAAACCACCCTGAGATCTGTGGATGGAGGGCAATATACAAATTTAATAAACAAGAATACATGCAATACCCAGTCCCTGGGGTGCAATGTGTTTTACCTCTGAGTAGGCATGTACTGCAAAACTCTGCGTAAGATCTTGGGGAAGGATGCATTTTGTCTCTAAATGGTCACGTTAAATCCACTACCTGCCACTTCCAATACTGGCCAGGCTAGGCAGCCCATAGCAGAGGACAGTGTGTTTCTCCAGCACAGAGAGGGCCAACGTGGTGCCCTCCAGAAGCTGTGAGACTCCAACTCCCATCAGCCCCAGACAGCATGGCTGAGGGTCAGGGATCATGGGAGTTGCAGTCTGGCCTCATCTGCAAGTGCCACCTTAGCTCCCTTGCTCTGGCCTCTCTCCAAGGAAAAAACAAAGATCTTTAAAAGCCTGTCAGCTAGCAAAGGAGGGTTGCTCAAGCCAGCATCTTGTGCTTCAGCACAGCCTCCATCTGCTCAGCATCCTCCAGGCCTTGTTGGACCACAATTCCCATCAACCTTGACCACTGGGCTATGTTGGGAGGGCTTCTGGAGGGCACCAGGTTGGGGAAGGCTGCTCAGTTATCCGAACCTTGTTCTGTGCACTGCTATTGCTGCTGCCGCAGAGGCAACTAACGCCGGCTGACCCATCTCCTGCCTGTCCTGACAGCCTGTAGGTTTTGTCATCAGCCATTTCATGCACTGTTTATTTTGATTTACTTTTTGCGTTTCTTTTATGGCCTCAGGCAAGAGGGAAATAAAGCAGGGCTGACTTTTAAAACCATGCAGGGCAGACACAGCAAATCTAGACAACAGGCACAGCTGAGCCTCCGGGAGAACATTATGGGGGCAGGGAACAGGGAGACTCCCTATCTATCAGATACAGGGGATGTTAGCATACATGTCCCAGTTTTCATCCAAGTGATCTTCTTTTACTGCACTTCAGCCCATGCCATGCTTTTTTTGAATCAGAGGGCAATTAGGGCATGTGACTAGAGAAAGAGCCTGCACTGGAGTCCTTGAGCACAAAATCACAGGGCGGTAGTTGCATAACATGGGAACAGCATCCCTGCCTCCTATTTCCAAAGCTCAGTGGCATTCCTTGTGTAGCCCAGGGGGCCCATGACACACTAGAGAGTGGCACTGCCAGGCTTGCAGGACCCACTTGATTCAGATTATTCACCACTATATACACATGCAGTGCAATGCTATGCAAGATCACTCTGGAGCAGGGCGGGGCAATTGCTGCCCTCCAGGTGTTACTGGACTACAACTCCCATCATCCCTGACCATTGGGCATGCTGGCTGGGGCTGAGAGCAGCAGTCAGATGACCAGGCCCCTTTCCCAGAGATGCTCTTCCCCAGCACCACACTCAGTTCCTGACCTTGTTATGCTCAGTGTTCTCCCTGGGAATTTCCTGGTCCCAAGTGAGGCTCTGCCCCCAGCAGACCCCCAGCTCTCTGCCTTCTGACTGCATCTGGTCTGAGGGATGGCCCTGCCAGTCACCTTCCTCCTCCTTGGTCCCAGAGCCAACTTTGTGGAAACACAACAATGATGGAGACAAAATTAGGATGGGGAGGCTCCACCTGCCACTGGCTCTGGTGCCACCTGCTGCTGGGCTCTTTGCTTTCCCCAGCAGGCCCCAGGCACCACAGCTCAGACCAGGCCAGGTACTTGTCAGTATTGTCTACTCTGACTGGCAACAGCCGGAGCAGCACGTCCCATTTTGCCGCTTGAGGCTCCTGCGACCACCTGCTCTGCCACCACCATGTGCCTTGCCCCCTCCGCTGCTGGCAAAGAAGCAGCATCGCCACCTCTGCCCATATTGGGCAAGTTCGCTCCAATTTTGGGTGAGATCTTGCCCAACATGGCTGTGATCATGTCTAAAATCAGTGCTGATGGCGGAGGTGCTTCTCCACCGATGGTGGAGGAGGCAGGGCAGGCCGGGCACCCCCAGGAATGTCACCTAGAGGGCTTCTAAAGCCTCACTGGCCTCATGTCTGGGCCAACTCTGGCAGCAGCCCTTCCTCCCACCTGCAAGTCAAATTTTTAAACTGGACATTCCAGGGACAGAACCTGAAACCTTCTGCATGCCAAGCAGGTGTCCTAGCTTCTAGTGCTGGGCTAGGGTCCCTTCCCTATTCTCTAGCAAATGTGTGTTTTGAGATCTCAAGACTCCTTTGCTGGACTCACTGCATGCACTTCAAAAAATTCAGCATACAGGAATTGGGTGGAGAACAGTTCAGACCCTCCAGATGCTCAGCTGCTGACAGGAAGGTCAATGAAAGACCTTCCAAGGAATATTCCCAGCAAGAAATTGCCAGTTGGTTTCTATATGCTTAGGCCTCAAAGTTAAGCTGGTCTCTCCCACTTACAGGTGTGAAATTGCCAAAATGCCACAGCAAGGAAGATGGTGTCATTGTCAGTGATGGCTGCAGTGAAGGTCAGGGTGCTTATCTTGCAGCTGAACTTTGTACTGAAACATCACAGACGGTACATCACAGACGGTGATGAAAGGAGTTTCATCACCTTTCAGCACTGCTTCAAGGACTGGAAATCTGTGACCCTGCAGGTGCGGCTGGATGTCAACCCCCAAAAGCCCCAGAGGCCAGATGGTCAGTGGTCATGCAAGCTGGGAGTTGTAGTCCAGCAATACCTGAAGGACCACAGGTTCCCCCTCCCTGCCTTAACCATTTACCATGAATTCCTGTGTGTATTGAAGATAATGATTCCTGCGTCCAATGGAGGGTGCTCTAATCCTTGAAAACCTTTGCCACGAATAATTCTAAGGGCTGAATAATTCCAGGAGCTGAAGGATTCCTCCTGCAGCGAAGATGGTGCCCAACATCTTGCTCTGCTATGTAGTCAACTACACTGAGTCAGCTTTACTCAGAGCAGACCCACTGAAGTAGTGAGCCGGTGGTTGTGTAGTGGTCAGTGTCCGACAAGTGTCATCAGCCCAATGCATCCTCTGCACCCTTCCTTCCCCTTGCTTGTCACAGGGTTTCTTCCTGCTTAGCCTCCCAGTCCTGCTCTGCAAAGCTGCCCTGTCTTTTGTGACTGCATGAGGGTGTTAACCCCAGCCAAGCTAGCAATGTCCCTTTCCTTCACAGAAACCAGACTGCAGCATGAGCAGCTGCAAGGCTTCCAACCATGGCATGCTGTCAAACCAACTTAGGCAATCAGTTGCAGAGGCTCCACAGCAACAAACCAACACAGAGCAGATTTACCAAGGCAGGTGGTGCAAAAAAACCTGACTTAAGGCTACCTACACACAAGAAAGAGCTTGTGAGAAAAAAAGCACTGGATTCATTGGGACTTGCTTCCAAGCAGACACGCCTAGGGTAAGTGTGATAAAAGGAAGTGTCCCTTGTGAAAATGGTCCCCCTTCCTCAAGGGAATGAGTCCAAAAAATACCCACAATCCTTTGCTTATGCTTCCTGGGATTCTCAGCCTCTCACCTATTGTCTGGCCTTAGGGAAGCAATAAATGCCATGGCACTGTAACTCCCAAATGGCTTCTACACTTAGAAGTGGGATCAGTTCCAACAGTTAAATCCCAAAGGAGCCAGGGCCCATTTCCTATGGAAAGGCTTCTAATATTTTTCAGGCAGAAATAATTCTTTTTTAAAAAGAAAATAAAGAAGTCTGGTTGTGAAATACTGATGGGTTCAGGAATTGTCTCCGGGGGAAGCTAGTAAGTTCAAATTCTAATTTACCGGGGGGGGGGGAATCTTATGTAGGAAACCTATGCCCCGCTGGATGTTGCTAGACTCCAGCTGCCACCCCCTCCAGCTGACTGATGCTGAGTGGAGTTGTGAGACCTGTAATGTCTGGGAGGCCACAGGAAGCCCAGCCTGGTGCAGAGTTAAGTGGAATAAATATGTCACCCTTGTTATTGGACCAAGACCCTGGACTCCGTGCTTACTCCAAGGGATGCAGAGGATGCTGAACTCTAACTCACATCAGGCCCAGTCAACATGGCCAGTGGTCAAGGGAGGGTAGCTGGAGCCCAGCATCATTTGGAGATGTCCATGTTCCTCCCTGTCTCTGCTCTGCCATTGATATGGATTGGCAAACCTGCTTGCTCACCATGGAGAGTAGATTGTATGGTTCTGTTTTGCATTATTGAGGGTTTTTTCATTATTTCTATCGGATGTTTTTATCTTTTGCACACCATTTTCAAGGAATCAGCAACAAGCATTTTAAAATAAAATAACAATAAGTGAAAGAATTACATGTTCCTTCCTCATTGGGTTCTGATTCTTTCCTACGAACAGCCTTCTCCAACCTGGTGCCCTCCCAGATGTTTATGCTTATAGTTCTGATCAGCCCCATTAAGAGGAGCTGTAGTCCCAAGCGTCTGGAGAGGGGCAGGTTGTAGATCGTAAGCCCCTCGGGACCCGAATTCCTCCACTCTGCAAAGCACCATGCGAGCCAATGGTCCTGTAGCAGCAACACGATAACGTTTCACACACTCTGAGATGCTACAAGGAGGCACCACTACAGACGGCCTCTCACTCGGTTGTTGAACGCAACACCCAAACCACACCGGTTGCCTTCTCCTCCCAGCAGTGTTTTGCCCCTAAGGGGCAGCACCCTCCTGGATGGCTGCGCGCTCTGCACTTACCTTTCTGAAGATGGATGATGTCTGGGAAGTTGGAGAGGAGCCCCTGGTACAAGGAAAGCGTGTCCAGCATGAGGAACAGGTCGTTCTTGGGCTGCTCAGCAAACATCTCCCCCACGGCCTCGTAGGTCTTGCCCGTGTGCGAGAGGGCACCGTTTAGCGCACTGAAGCTGTAGGGAGGGTCCATCTGGAAGGACTGGCTCACAGCCTGAAAGGCGTTGCCCAGCTTCTGGAACTCTTTGCGGAAGCCGCCCAGGTGCTTCCGCACCAGCTCAGAAGCCACATTGGTCAGCTGCAGCACACTGTCGTCCATCTTCTTGCTGAAGGCCTTGAACGTGTCCACTCTGTCCTCCACATCCTGCAAATCCTGGTGCTCCGTCGGGATCTGGAGGGTCAGCAGGAAGCTGGCGCCCACCATCTCATCCTTCTCTGCCCGGCGCTTCCCCAGCTTCCACTGCTTGTCATCGCCACAGGTGAGGAAGTGCTGGAAGCCCTCGTACTGCGACAGCGTCGGGTGGCTGGTCATGTGGTCCATCCACAAGATCAGCCGCCGCTTGCGCTTCTCAATGAAGTCCTCCTCAAAGCGCCCCGTGGCCTGCTTCTCGGGCAGGTGGGGCACAGAGACGACGGTGAACTTGTGCAGCAACCGGTTGTACAGCCAGTCAAAGTGTTTGTACCGCCGGTAGACTGGCGAGTTGGTGCTGCTGGGCGTCAGCCGGTAGGAGATGTAGCTCTTGATGCCTTTGAACTTGGTCTGTTTGGTGGGATCCTCCACGGAGCAGACCAGAGGGTGCGGACTGGGCCTCCACTGGGGCCCACTGGGGCCCATGTCAATATAGTAGGTCTCTGAGATCTTAGACATCATGGGGACATCACCCAAGATGAAGGCCTCCACCCCAGACCGGACAAAGCAAGAGAAGCGGTTGAGGTTCCTCCCCACCACGCTGCCCCTCTTGGAAGACCCAATGCTGTCCTGCCTCTCCAAGGAAGGCTTGGGCCGGTAGCCCATATTGTACGGCCCAGGGTAAGACAGGTGCGGGGACGGGTGCCCGTTGGTTCCAGGCCTGCTCCTGGGCTCCTCCACCACAGTGCTGCCGTCATCCCACTCATCCCAGTCATCATCATCGTCATCTTCGAAGCTGCCCTGGTGGGAGACACTGGTGTTGGACGGGGTTCCATAGCAGGAGGAGCCATTTCCAGGGGACCTGGCTGGGCTGCTGGAATAGTCTGAGTAAGTCGAGGCTGTCCTGGAGCGAAGGATCTCCACGTAGGACGCGGGAAAGAGGCCTGTCTCGCCACGGCTATTGGTCCCCTGCAACCACCCGTCCAACGAGTTCTCACTGAAGATGACCAGCTCTTCGTTCTCCTCGATGCTGATCTCCTCCTTGTTTTCGCTGCGGAAGCTGTAGAGAGCTCTGGCTTTCATTGCCATGGCTGCTCACTGTGGCACAACCCGCTGCTGACACAAAAAGGTCTCCTCACCACAAGCACTGCCGTCGTTCCTTGAATACTTAAGTCCCTACTTAAGCACAGCACTTGGCATGTGCCTTAAAATCTGAAACACTTTTGCGAAATCAAAGGGGTTTCATAGACTTTCCCGGAAAAGACCAAAACAATTTGTCTCTTTCTTCAGATTCAGTCCTGAGGTTTATCAGGTCCAACAAGTCGGCAGGCTTTGGTCAAGGGTGACCCACTGAGGGCAAAGGAAACAGCATTGTCAACCCCTGCCCCCCTTTCAGGTTATACAGGACTTGGTCAGATCCATGAATAATTTAGAAAACTGTCAGTCCTGTGTTGATTTTATCTTGCAAACAAGTTATTCCTGAACCAAACCTGAGGTATCCATAAAAGTTAGCAGTCTCCCATTAGGTGAGTGATATCCAAGATAGGGCTTTTGTAAGGAAAGTTTATCTTTCAAAATGTATGTATATTTTTAAAATTAAATAATTTTGCTCAATTTCATCTGAAAGTAAATCCAGCGTAATACACTATCATGGTGCTGGGGGAAAAACGCCTTCAAGAAGAATTAAAAAAGAACAACTGAAAAAACCCTACTGTTGTTATTACAGATTGAAATGTTTTGCAAGCCTTTGCAAGCCTTTTGGGTCTGATTCGAAATCCACAACCCTCCAGAGGGGTTAAATTAAAAGTCGCAAGTCCATCCAAAGCTGAATGGGTCACGCCTTTAGTCCTCACAATAACACAAACATGCACAGCCCCTCCTATTTCAACGGGGCAAGCACAGAGTTCAAGAGGACTTGTTGATGTCTTTTGCCAGGAGGGAAGAAAATGAAATAGAAACCAGAAGAAGTAGTTTGCTGCTTTGCAGGCCTTGGGAGGGCGAAAAGGCAGGAGGATTCCACGCAGCAACGTGACTTTCTTGTCCCCCCCCCCCCTCTCCAAATAGATCTCCTCGCTTCCAGGGATTCCGCTCCGCCAGCTGAGCGTTAAATCCCTCCAAGGCCGCAGGTGCCTTTTGCTCTGGACTCCTTCAGAGCGGATCCCGCCAGCCTCGTCCGAGGGGTCTCCTGAGAGAAAGGGGCGAAAGAGCGGGGCAGGACAGTCCTTCGCGCGAGGCGGTGGCCGCTTCCCGGCGCCTGCGGAGTCCAAGTGTCAAGGGCAGCCCCCGGGCGGGCGGGCGGGCGAGCGCGGGTTCCGTCCCGCCGCGCAAGGGGAGGCCGAGCGCCGAAAGTTTCCGCGGAGTTGCTGCGACGGAGCCCGGCTGGTTGCGCCGAGAGCAGGATCCGGGCCAACGGGGGCCACTTCCGCCGGGAACGAGGCCGGGGCTGCGGGGAGGCGGAGCAGCCCTCGCCCGGCCCCCCGCCGGCGGCCTCAAGCCCCGAAGCTCCCCGGGGCCCCGACCCTCCGCCGCCTCCGCCTTCTCGTCGGGGGCGCAGCGCTGCTCTCGCTCTCGCGGCCCGGTCGCGCTCCGTGACGCGCGCCAGGAGCCGGGCAGCCTCGGAAGTTTGGGGCGCCGGCTGCCGCCGCGAACACGCGCGCACGCTCCCGCCCGGCCGCGACCCAGAGCCGCCCCGGCAGGCAGCGAGGACCGCGGCTGCCCTCTGCAGCCCGCTGCCGGAGCCGCGCCCGCTCTCGCGGGGAAGTCCACGTCAGGCGGACTTCAAGAAAAACGAAAACACTGCTGCTACAACTCCCATCATCCGCAGCCAGCTGAGAGCTGCGAGGTGGATTTCGCAAGCTGTGCTCTACAGCCCACCGGGGGCTGTCAGCTTTGTTCAGGTGACCCACGGCTATCTTTAAGAAAACGTGGTCCTCCCGCACCCTCCCGACCACTGACGTAGCTGGTATGGAGACTCCAGCTTTTCAGTTTTGCTTTTAAGTTATTCCAGCCAATTAACACAGACTTTGCTTAGGAATTACATGGGATGGGAACATTTAATTGAAAGCAGTCATTTAAATTGGGCTCCCTGTGGTTTTCTATGCACAGGGAATGAGTGAAATATGGAGGGGCACGCATGTCTTTCATTTGCTTGTGCACCTGCAGTCCAAACACTGAATGATTGCATCAGTGAAAGGCAGACCCCTGGAGTGAACGTTGCACCCCAGTTCTCAATGCACCCCAGAAAATCCTGCACTTATTTTGAAGTTCCACTGAATACTGTGTTAAGATTGTAGCTGTACAGCCTGATCCTGTTTGTTAGTGGTACTTACTGCCCTGTTGTGCTTACATAGGTAAAGGTAAAGGTACCCCTGCCCGTACGGGCCAGTCTTGCCAGACTCTGGGGTTGTGCGCCCATCTCACTTAAGAGGCCAGGGGCCAGCGCTGTCCGGAGACACTTCCGGGTCACATGGCCAGTGTGACATCGCTGCTCTGGCGAGCCAGAGCTGCACACGGAAACGCCGTTTACCTTCCCGCTGGTAAGCGGTCCCTATTTATCTACTTGCACCCGGAGGTGCTTTCGAACTGCTAGGTTGGCAGGCGCTGGGACCGAGCAGCGGGAGCGCACCCCGCAGCAGGGATTCGAACCGCCGACCTTTCGATCAGCAAGTCCTAGGCGCTGAGGCTTTAACCCACAGCGCCACCTGTGTCCCAGGTTACATAGGATAGAACAATACTTCTATCCTATACGGATTTCAAGCTCACTTGGATAGAAGTATTGTTTATTTAAGTGGAACTTGCTTCCAAGGAAATGCACTTTAGGGATTCAGGTCAGACTGGCTTGGTGTATGCTAATCCTATATGCAAAGAAAGAACTGATGCGCCAAGGGTGACTCTTTGTGTAGACAAAATGGCACCCCTCCCACATAAGAAGGAGGCATCAGCAAGCTGGGGGGGGGGCAGACTCCAAGGTCTACAAAATACAAAACAAAAAACACCCTACCAGAGTAATCCAATGTACGTCTTCTCATAAGGAAGTCCTACTGTGTTCAGTGTGGCTTACTCCCAAATTAGTGTGCAGGTCAGAGAACGGGTTGCAGTCTAAGGAAAGGGCATGAGGGGATAAAAAAAACCAACCCCATGAGGAATGAGACCCTCCGTGGGCATGGATTGCTTACCGAATAATGGGAGGGCCCCAAAGAAGACTGGTGGGGTGGAATGGAGCACCCTGGAAAGGGGCATAGCTGGCACCCTGAGCAAGAGCACTCTGCGCTGCAACATTGTGCTGCAGGTTTTATCCCACCCTGTAATGCTGATGAAGAGCTGATGCTCTTCCTGCTGCCCCTTTCCCCTTATGACAGTTGTGGGTATCTGAACAAGTGTGCATGCACATGAAAGCCCATACCAATAACAAACTTAGGTGGCTTCTAAGGTGCTACTGGGAGGAATTTTTATTTTATTTTTTGACTACGGCAGACCAACACGGCTAGGCAATGGAGAGAGAGAATGACGGGCCCAGGCAAGCTCTCTGACAGAATGGGAATTTAAACCCAAACCTCCCAGGTGAGAGGTTAAATCCAAAGAGAGTCCTACTCAGAGTAGGCCCAATGAAATTAATGGGTGTGCAGAATAATTTCAATGAGTCTGCTGTGAGGGGCAATAACTTGATACTCACCTCCATCCATTGCAGTCTGTTGCAGTAAATATGATTATCAGAATTGATTTGCAGCTCGTGGTTCCAACTCTCATTTATAGCTATTTTAGATTGCAATCCCATCAGGAAAGACTGCTGCCCCAGGGACTTTATCAAGGGCCATATGCATGGACAGGCAGTATAAATGACGCAATAAAAATAATAAGGTCCACAATGCCAGTCAGGAAGGTCACATGTGGATGCCTGCAAAAGCACATTTCATGTTAGCTCTGCTTCTGGGGGAGCAACTGCCAGGCAGTGCCATCCTATGCATGTTCAACCAGAGGTCCGTCTGTGCCCCATGGGGCTTATTCCCAAATGAATGGTGCATGGCCTTGCAGCCAGGATACCATTGCGCTCTAGTAGCCGCTGTTAGCCTCCATGAATTAGTCTAATCCTCTATGAAATCCATCCAAGTTGGTGGCCACGGCTGCCTCTTGTGGAAGGGAGTTCCACAGTTTAACTATGTGAAGAAGGACTTCTATTTATCCGTCCTGAATCTTCCCCCATTCAGCCTCAATGGATGTCCACAGGTTCTAGAAAGGGGGAATCTTTTCTTTAGACGCTTTCTCTGTGCCGTACACAATTTTTTACGCTGGCTGTCTCCTTGGGGCAGGCGCTCTCTTCATTTCCGCCTTTACCAAAGCGCTTTTGGAACTACGACCTTAAGCAAGCGGCCGAGGGGCGGGGTGGAGAATGCGCATGCGTCCCCCCCGAGGCGGGGAGAGGCGGGCCGGGGGAGGGGCTTTTCCTGGCCCCGCCCTTCCGCCTCGCCGAGCGGCGAACTCCGGGGAAGAAGCCGGTTGGCCGAGGCGTGACGGTCGGCCGCTCACTCCGGGCCCTGAACTCTGCCGGTTCGAGTCCCGCCGGGAGGCAGCGAGGCTCGCCTGGTAAGGGCGCCTGGGAGACCCCGCCTCCCGCCTTGGGTGGGCGGCTTGGCAGGCGGGGGGCGGCGGAGGCGCAGCCTGGGGGGGGGGGGATATCGGACGGCCGAGAAGCATCAGCGCCGCCCCCGCCCAGCCGCGGAGCCCCGGCCGGGCGACGGACCAGCCTTCCTCGGAGGGGTGCGATGCTGTGCGACTGGGAAGCCCCCCAGGGCGTGTCATCACAGTCGGAAGAGGTTAACTTCGGATCTGGGGCTTATTTCCTACATACAGTGGTACCTCGGGTTAAGAACTTAATTTGTTCTGGAGGTCCGTTCTTAACCTGAAACTGTTCTTAACCTGAAGCACCACTTTAGCTAATGGGGCCTCCCGCTGCTGCTGCGCCGCCGGAGCACAACTTCTGTTCTCACCCTGAAGCAAAGTTCTTAACCCGAGGTACTATTCTGGGTTAGCGGAGTCTGTAACCTGAAGCGTATGTAACCCGAGGTACCACTGTATATATATATAGAGAGAATAAAGATGGTGATGCAGTGCCAGGCGCTCCCTACCTACATGTAAGTCTACCCACCCGCCACTGCCCAGGAAACTCCAGGAGCCCCCCAAGAGGCCGGTGTTTCAGTAGGGAGTGTAATTCCTGTCACCCCCAACATCATGCGAAGCCAAAGTCCCGCTTTGGTCCCCTGCCTTTATTCAGCTTGGGGCCCAAGTGTGGACAGGCCCCGTTTCCTGTCTTAGGAGCCCTCGCCAAATGGCACCTTGAGAGGTGGGCAAGCCTATGCCAAAAAACCAGGCAAAGTTTCAGCCGCCGTCTGGACTCCATATGGTGCCTTGCGTCCAAATGTTGATAGAGACCACCAAGTCTCATGCAAGTTTGGCAGCGAGAGGCAGATGAACCTATGCCAAAAAAAGGACGAAGTCATGCCAGGCCATGTTTTGGTCTCCCATCTTAATTCAAAATGGCACTTGGCATCCAAATGTGGGTGAAGAGGCTGCCCCAACTTGGGAATCCTCATGCTGAGTTTGGTGATGACAAGAGAGACAAGCTAGTTAGCAGAGACGCTAAGACAAGCTAGTTAGCAGATTTCAGTCCGTTAAAGACAAGGCTTTCTGCACCTGATGAAGCAGACAGATTCATCGCCGTATAAACGTTTATGGACTAAAAGGCCATTGGAGCAATGAGAGGGAATCTAATTTTGGTCCAATAGGCTGCTTTCTTCACACACACCTTTGACCTGCATCCAGAGAAACAAGTGGGATCATCAGAGTTCAAGGACATGTTTCAGCCAGGCAAAAACTCGGGGGCCAGTAAGGGGCATGGCCTGGAGAGAGTGACAAGGGCCAGACAGAGTTCTGAAGGGCACATTGGCCCCTAGGTATGAGACATTCCTGGCTCAGAGCAGTCTTCCTCTCAATTTAAGAGCTGTGAGCTTCATCTTTGGCCTTCCTGGAGGTATCCTGAGTAGCCACTGTAGGAATCGTAGAATCGTATATAGTGGTACCTTGGGTTACAAACACCTCAGGTTACAGACTCCGCTAACCCGGAAGTAGTACCTTGGGTTAAGAACATTGCTTCAGGATGAGAAAAGAAATCGCGCGGTGGCAGCGGGAGGCCCCATTAGCTAAAGTGGTACCTCAGGTTAAGAACGGTTTCAGGTTAAGAACGGACCTCCAGAATGAATTAAGTTCTTAACCAGAAGTACCACTGTAGTTGGAAAGGACCCCAAGCATCATCTAGACCACTCCTACAGGATGCAGGACTAGATGGACCTTTGGTTGTGTTTGCATTGGCTTGACCTACTCTGAGCTGAACCAAATTAATTCTGCTGTACCTAAATGTCTTGGTCTGGCTTTCTTTCCCCTGTCTCGCCTACAGAAACAATGGAGGAGCTGAGCCAGGCTCTCGCTTTCAGCTTTGCTGTCTCCCAGGACCTCAACAGCACAGCAGCACCACACCCCCGGCTGGCACAGTACAAATCCAAGTACAGCTCCTTGGAGCAGGCAGAGAGGCGACGGCAGCTCCTTGCATTTCAGAAAACGTAAGGGGCATCTCTAAATGGCTGTATTTCCATGTTGTTGCGGGTATTATTTATTTATTAAATTTCTACCCTGCCTTTCCTTCAAGGAGCCCACTGTGGCACACATGGTGATTCTTCTTCCCATTTTATTCTCACAACAACCCTGGCAGGTAGGTGAGGCTGAGAGACAGAGACTGGTGAGCTTCATGAATGAGTGGGGCTGGAATCCTGGGCTCTCAGGTCCAATGCAAATTCCACGTTCAAAACGAAAGAACGCTAATCATAGTCATTCCACATAATTAGGCAACTATAAATCTCCCAAAGCGGCATAAAAAGGAGCCATGAAAGCAAATTATATATGAAACATTGGATTGTATCCAACTAAGTTCTCCTTGGAGTAGATCCATTGAAATTAATGGACCTAAATGAATAATGTTCATTCGTTTCAATGGATTGGCTCTGAGCTCACACTGACTACATCTCATTGTCTTCTTGTTAATCTATACAACAACCTTGTAAAGCAGGCAAGTACCGTTACTGCCATATTGAAGACAGGGAGTGGGGAATTTAAGAAGCAGACACATTTGCCACTCAGTTACCTGCCACACTCACCTGTCGCTCAGGAAAGATAATAGTTAATATATTTTAAATATATATATAATTGTCTGCAGGCAACATGCCAGGTGCTGTCTCTTAAATTCTTAAATGCTTATCATTTCTGGCCTTTAGCTGTTGTATCTGAAATGGACTCTACCTGTAAGATGATGTAGTTCTCTTCTATCCTCTTCTCATATTTTTGACTAACATTTTAGTCTTTTTCTTTCTTAAGTTTAAAGCCTGCAACTAGCCCAAATTCCGTAATCTTCTCTATCACTATTGACACACTTTCTTTTGGGTTCTCCGTGGTTATAGTCAGGTCACTGGTGAAGGCTTTTACTTTGAAGGTCTTGTTTCCAACAACTATACCCCTTATTATACCCCTTCTTTTCTTTTCTTTTCTTTTCTTTTCTTTTCTTTTCTAATGTTCGTATTCAGAATTTCCAACACCAATATGAATAAAAATGTGAATAAAGGACACCCCTAGCTTGTACCTCTCTTTATATTACAATTTTCTGTTAGATTGTTATTTATAACTAGCTTAGCTCTTTGTTGCAAGTATATTGCGGTTATGCCTTTATAAAAAAATTCTCCCACTCCTATAATTTCTAATGTTTTTTCCACAAACCTCCAGGAGACATTGTCAAATGCCTTCTCTGCATCAATAAATAACAGTGCCACCTGTTTTTTCGATTGTGACCTCCAGATACTCTAGAGCAGGGACGTCCAGCTCCCAAGAGACTGCGATCTACTCCCGGGGTGGGGGGGGACTGGCAGTGATCTACCCATGGGGGGGGGGAGTTCAGAGTTGTTGAACTTTTTTTAAGTTGTTGCCCCTTTTTTAAACAGTAAGTGTGCAGAATTAAAATAAATTGCTCACCAACAACACATTCGCTAACACACAAACACAGCGACGCAGGGAAAGGCGGAAGGGTGGAGACATGATTCTAAACAACGCAATAAGGATCCCATGGTTGACCATGATCATCCTGTGGTCAACCAGTTGGATACCCCAGCTCTAGAGTATCTATTACATATCTCATATTATTTTTCATATGGCTTTCTGGGAGAAATCCTGCTTGGTCCTCATGAATATAGTCTTTCAGTATGTGTTTCAATTCACTTACTATTATATCTGTGAATATTTTATAGTCATTTTTAAGGAGAGATATAGGTCGGTAATTCTTAACTGATGTTTCCTTAGGGATTAAGGTTATATAGGCCTCCTCCCATGATTATGGTAGCTTCCCCGTACAGTGGTACCTCGGGTTACATACACTTCAGGTTACATTCGCTTGGGGCCTCCTGCTGCTGCTGCTGCTGCGCGGTTTCTGTTCTCATCCTGAAGCAAAGTTCTTAGGTTAAGAACTGAGGTAATATTTCTGGGTTAGCGGCGTCTGTAACCTGAAGCATATGTAACCCGAGGTACCACTGTACTGATTTATTAGACTTAAAAAGGTAAAGGGCCCCCTGACCGTTAGGTCCAGTCATGACGACTTGGGTTGCGGCACTCATCTCACTTCATTGGCCGTGGGAGCTGGCATACAGCTTCCGGGTCATGTGGCCAGCATGACTAAGCCGCTTCTGGTGAACCAGTGCAGCGCACAGAAACGCCGTTTACCTTCCCACTGGAGCGGTACCTATTTATCTACTTGCACTTTGACGTGCTTTCGAACTGCTAGGTTGGCAGGACCTGGGACCAAGCAATGGGATCTCACCCTGTTGCGGGGATTCGAAGTGCCGACCTTCTGATCGGCAAGCCCAAGAGGCTTAGTGGTTTAACCCACAGCACCACCCACGTCCCAACTTATTAGACAGAGGGTTTTAACAACTGTTTGGCTGGCATGCTTACTTATGCTACGGTAAAGCTAGAGTTCTCAGAGATTTTACGACTCATGTAATAAAAAGATCTCTATATGCAGTCTGGACAAAAAATAAGGGTATCCTGGAACAAAAGAAACCCTGGTGGTTGTTGCCGATGGGAGCCATGACAGTAAAGAAAATTAACAAGATGGTTGAATGGGTTACGTATAAAGAAATTATCTGTGAAGAAGGAAACCAACTAAGACTCAAAAATTTTGAAGAAATAAGTAAAGTCAACAATTGGTTACAATACCACCAAATACGTGACTTATTTAAACAAGATAAAAAAGGGCTTTAGTAAAGAACCTTCAAGATTCAAAAGTGACTTGATGATGACTTGTGAAGTGATAAGGGAAAATTTAATAAAGATGTTTTACAGATGGTATTTAACACCAACCAAAATATGTAAAATACATAAAACAAAATCAAATCTGTGTTGGAGGTGTAACAAAGCAGAGGGGACATTTATACATATGTGGTGGACATGTGATAAAATCAAAGGCTTCTGGGATATAGTGTATGAAGAGTTAAAGAAAATGTTTAAACAAAACTTAAGAAAACAGAAGCTTTTTTATTGGGGATACTAGACATAGATACTGCCAGAGAAAATAAGAAAATATTCCTTTACGCCATGGGAGTGACGAGAACACTAATTTCCAAAAATTGGAAAAAAGAAATAATCCCGACAAAAAAATAATGGCAAGAAAGATTATTTTATTATATTAAATTGGCCAGATTGACAGAGGCAATTAGGGGTCAAACCAAACAAAAATTCCAAAAAGAATGGGTAAAACAAAGAGAATATTTTTAATAGCAGTGCCCTCAAATTAATACTTGGACTTATTTTGATTGATTTCTGCAAAATAATTTATGGTACTTAAGTTAAAAACAAAGAAAAAGGAGTAATAATGAACTAAAAAGGAGACGGTTTACCAAAAACGATAAAAGAACCATGTTGAGGATTAAATCAAATGGAAGAAAAGAAGAACTGAAATATTGGGGGGGGGGTATGACTATTTGTTTTGCATAAGTTTTCGTATGTTATGTTTTATTAGTACTTTTTGGTTTGTTTTATGTCTTGTTGTTTGTTTCTCTCTTGATTCTGTATTATTATTTTTATGTTCATTTTGACAAGTGTGTGTATACGTGTTGTAAATAAACTGAATAAAATTTAAAAGATGATAGATGATAGATAGATAGATAGATAGATAGATAGATAGATAGATAGATAGATGACAGATAGATAGATAGATGATAGATAGATAGATAGATGATAGATAGATAGATAGATAGATAGATAGATAGATAGATAGATAGATAGATAGATAGATAGAGATGATATATAATGACAACAAAACACTGTCCAAAATGTATAAAATTTTATTAGAATGGTCAGTGAAGTATGAGGAGGTAAAATCAGCCATGGTAAAGTGGGAAAGAGATCTAGGTCATAATATACAACTCTCAGAATGGCAAAAATTGTGGAGGGAAGATCTTAAATTCACAGCATGGAATAAAATTGGTCAGCTCAGATTGAAACCAACAGACCATAGCAAGACCAACAGACCATAGCAAGACCAACAGACCATAGCAAGATTGAAACCAACAGACCATAGCAAGACATCAAAGTCAGTGTTAATTCGGACTGCAAAAAAAGAAAAAAGAAAAAAAATCGAGATTTTGAAAGAAAAAAAAACTTGTCAACTTTTCTGTCTGAATTTTCATTTTTTGAAATATGGCAACCCTATGTTAATGAAAAGTTCAGATGAGACAGAAAGTGTCAGCCTGGCAGGCAGACTTATGAAGGCAGGATGCTACCATACAAAAGCTGCACAGTGGATTTAGTATAATAGTTTTAACTATGGAATTGATCGCTTTAGGGCTATTGCATTTCTTCCTTAATTTATTGTTCTATGACATTTTCCTTACTATCTCTGCTTTGGAATGGTGGATTGTTCTAATACAGTAGTTGCATTGTTTACTGATTTTGTTTTGTTTTGTCTTTTACCCTTGTTTTATTGGATTTTTTAAATTTTTGTATATATTTTTTAAATAAAATATATTTAAATAAAAAATATTGTTTGTATGTCACCCCGAAAGCTATTGTTACTGGGCAGCAGGAAAAGGATATAAAGAATTTTCTTTCCTATCTAAGTTGGTGGGAAATTTCAAATCTTTCCTTCTTTTTCTTTCTCCTGACAAGTAAGCGATTGGATTATGTCAACCATGCTAGGAGGCTGGCAGAGGATGATTGGACAGGCACCGAGGAGGAGGAGGAGGAGAAGGAGAAGGTGGGGGCAGACAGTGCAGACATGGAGATGGAAGTCGGGACGAAGCTACCAAAACGCTACGCCAACCAGGTGAGGGGGACTGGTAGGAGAGAGGAAAACTGAGCAAGGGGAATACTGGGCTCCAAATAGAAGCCAGCCCTTGTTGCTTTTGTGTATATGAGGTATCATTCTGATTATTTCCCTCCTGGGACATAATTTCCCCCAGAGCCTTATTTGTTAGCAAAATGTGAATTCAAGTTTCTGGCTCTTTAGAGTGGAGGCAGGAGGCTGTAGACTTGTGGTTCTGAGAGCAGAACCTAATGGTTGATCTACCTGAGGAAGCGGGTCAGAATTAAAAAGATGAGGTACAAATACTTCCCCCAATCTAATCTGACAAACTGGGAACTTAATAAAAATTATCTCTGTTCAAACAATTATAAATTAATTCCCCCCCAAAGGCTGAGTTATATATATTGAGAGAGAGAGGAGCTAAGCCAAAAGTGTCTCTGAAAAGCGCTTTTCTTATCCCTAATTTGCTTCCTGTGTTTCTTATTTATAAATTCCTTGATAATCTTTGGAGAGTGATTTGTCTTGACTTTTCTGGCGTATTTGCAACTGTAGGAGACTTTTTACAATCCCAATCAAACCAATTAGTTTGGTGTTGGAATGAAGTAGATTTGTACCTCCCTTGGACAATGCATGGTTTCAGTTCCTCTATTATTTGCTGATACGGTCCTAATTAATATGTTAGGTGCATTCAAATAGTCAGCATAGACTTTCACACTATATTTTAAATCCAGGTTGTGAACAATTTTTCCTTTCTTTAGGGAAGGAAATATTTTCATGTCATTTGCCATTGGTTTTTAATGCTATTCTATATTGTGTTGTAAGCTCTCCAGGAAATGTTTGTTGATGAATGACTATAAATCCAACACCATTTAATGTCAAAACAAAAAAATTCCTTCCAGTAGCACCTTAAAGACCAACTAAGTTAGTTCTTGGTATGAGCTTTCGTGTGCATGCACACTTCTTCAGATACACTGAAAGATACCAGACCCTTCTATATAGTGAGAAGGTGGGGAGGGGTATTACTCAGAAGGGTGGTAGGAATGGGTGATTGGCAGATAGCTGTGATGAGCCTGTTGACGACTCTTAACGACTGCAATAGGTCTTACAGGAAAAAGCAAGGGGTGAGAAGGTGAAAAATGGCTTTGTCATGTATAATGAGATAAGAATCCAATGTCTTTGTTCAGACCAGGTCTCTCCATGGTTTTAAGTTTGGTAATAAGTTGCAATTCAGCAGCTTCTCTTTCCAGTCTATTTCTTAAATTCCTTTGTAGTAAAACAGCTACTTTGAGATCTTGTATAGAATGTCCTGGGAGACTGAAGTGTTCTCCTACTGGTTTCTCTGTCTTGTGATTCCTGATGTCAGATTTATGTCCGTTTATTCTTTGGCGTAAGGTTTGGCCTGTTTGTCCAATATAGAGAGCTGAAGGACACTGTTGGCATTTGATGGCATACACAATGTTAGACGATGAGCAATTAAATAGTCCCGAGATGGTATGTGTGATGTTGTTGGGACCAGTAATGGTGTTGTCCGGGTGTATGTGGCAGCAAAGTTGGCATCTGGGTTTATTGCAGGCTCTGGTGCCAGTGTCCGTGTTAAGTCTGGTTGTAGTATTATTGTGGGTTAGGAGTTGTTTAAGATTGGGTGGCTGTCTGTAGGCAATGAAAGGTCTTCCTCCCAGAGCTTGAGAAACAGAACTGTCATTGTCCAGGAGAGGTTGTAGATCTCTGATGATGTGTTGTACTGTTTTAACTTGGGAGCTGTATGTGATGACTAGAGGTGTTCTGTTATTTTCTTTTTTGGGTCTGTCTTGCAGCAAGTTCTCTCTGGGTATCAGTCTGGCTCTGTTGATCTGTTGTCTAAAATACCCAGCAGATGAAGTTAGACAACAGATCAACAGAGCCAGACTGATACCCAGAGAGAACTTGCTGCAAGACAGACCCAGTTGGTACCATAGTTGGTACAATGTTAATAGATTTTGGGTTATATCGAATCCTAAGAATACTTGGAGGAAACCCACTGAAATTAATGGACATGACTATGACTAACTTGAGTACATTCATGTCAGTGGATCTCCTCTGAGTAGAACTTGGTTGACTACAACCTTATTTGATTTTTCTCCTTTGTGGCTTTGAGTACAAGCAATGGAATTATGGTCATCTGGGAGCATTATAGAAAGAGAAAGTGGAACTGCAGAGGGCCACAGATTCAGGCTATGTACACACCATACATTTAAAACCCTGGGAACTGTAGTTTGCCTCTCACAGAACTCCTAGGACCTTTAGCAAACTACATTTCCCATTGTTCTTTTTGGAGTTAAGGGGGATGTTCTTTAAATGTATGGTGTTTATACAGCTTGAAAGTTGTAACTGAAACTGAGATCCAGTTGAGATTTCTGCATTGCAAGGGTTGGACTAGATGACCCTGAGGGCCCTTTCAACTCTACAGTTCTATGCTTAATTAAAGAGTTTACTCATGTACAGTGGTCAACCTAGGAAAAGTGGGAAAATAAACATAAAGAATAAACTACTTGAGGGATGACCCTTATGTGATATTAATGTGACCTTTTCTCATTTATTGATTTTATTTCATTTATGAGTCTCCTAATAAAAAATAGTCTCCAGATGACTTACAAAAATGCAGGGTTGTTTGCTTTTTTAAAACTAAAATGAAAATCAAACCCTGCATTTTAAACTATCCTAATCATTACTGTGAGTTCTGAAGTAATTTAGCAAGAAAGAACCACAAAAAGGGAATATATAATACTCAGTGTAATAAATAGGAAAGGAATTTTTTAAAAGTCATATGAAAATGATAGCAAAAGCCCACAAACCACAAGGAGAAAGCTAGTCTCCCCCTACGGATGGTTCCATCCTCAAATCGCTCTAGCCCTGCGACATAAGCGTTCCTGGGATGCTGAAGTTTCATTTTAAATTTGAAGAGTCCTTCATAGTTGCCAGTGCAGGGCTTACTCAGTGAGCCCTTGGGGTGAAGGCGAAAGGTTGGCTTTACTGTGAGGGCTGCTGAGGGCCTTCGACTTACTTTCTTTGCTTAGTTTTCTAGGGACAAATGCAGCCCGGGTTCTTTAAGTTTTATACCCTAATTCCACTGGTTTGGGAAGCACATTCTGTTTCAATGCAGGTGCCAGCTTGTTATGGCTTTCTCTGCAAAAGGAGGCCTTTCTTATCAGCCTTTGCTGAGCGATAAGCTTTCTCTTTCTCCCTTCTTGCCAGCCAGCCAAAGAAGTGGCTTAGACTGAGCAGCCTTCCTCAAACTCAGCCCTCCAGATGTTATTGGCCTACAACTCCCATGATCCCTAGGTAGCAGAACCAGTGGTCTGGGATGATGGGAATTGTAGTCTCTGGTGGGCTGAGTTTGAGGAATCCTGGCTTAGAGCTACAGCAGTAGGCAGGAATTGTCATTTTAGGGGGTGAAACTTAATTTTTGTACATTTCTTCAGTGAGGGATCTTAAAAATATGTTTTTGGGTGTGAGTTCACACTTGCAATTATTTTTGTGATTGGAAAACATTTAGCTTAGTAAGTCTACCTTTGATTAAGAAGCATATAAACAACTTTCAGAAAATGAAAGACTTACTTTTACCTTCTGAAAAGTGATTAATAATAACAACAACAATAATAATAATAATGAATAATAAAACTTCAAGCACTTGACAATCATTTTTTATATGCAATTTTACACATATTTTACTTACCAAACAGTCAATCTTATCAATCAGTTTTACCAAAGTATCTTTAGAATTCCTGAGCCACATTGCAACTTTTTAGCACCCCTCATTCTTGGAATTTGAAACTTCAACACTCCTGACCACAGCAGCTTCCTCCATCTCAAACCCCAAGAGGTGCCTAGAGCTCTGCGGTTTGCTTCATTGTGGCAGCTCTGGGGTTTGCTGCATCTAGTGGCTCTTTGGGCCAGGATTAATAAAAATAAAGAGGAACAGAGAAGGTATCCTCAGATCATCAATCCAGAGCTGGCTCAGTACTGACTGGGTTGCCAGGCTCTTGGGCGGAAGTCCTTTCAGGGGAGAATGAACCTGAGGCCTCCTGCATGCTTAGCCGCTCTGCCGCTGGGTTATGGCCATCTCATAGCCTTGACAGCTGTTCAGGCCTGGCTTTAACCAGTAAGGTTTCTGGTTGCATTTCTCCTTCTGCGCCACGCTTTCCCAGCCTGGTGCCTCCACTTTTTTCCAGCTGCGTCTCCCATCATCCCTGACCATTGGCCATGCTGCTTGGGGCTGATGGGAGTGGTAGTCCTACAGTGTCTGGCAGGCACCAGGTCAGGGAAGGCTGTGACATTTGCTGTTTTCCCCAGTGCTACAAGTGAACAATTTTCTTTACTGCCTTTGTAGCTGATGCTGTCTGAATGGCTGATTGACGTGCCCCCAGATTTGGTGCAGGAGTGGCTGCTGGTGGTGTGTCCTGTGGGGAAGAGGGCTCTTATTGTGGCATCTCAGGTAAGAGACCGCGGCTTCTACCACAAGCCAAACCAAGGAAGAGTTTTTATCTTGCTGCTTTGTAAATGGTCTTCCTGCCGCATTCTAATAGCTTGGCAAGCTGGGGTTGAGGAACCTTTGAAATCAGGCAACTCTTGCGTCCGTGTCCAAAGGCTTATTGCATGTGAAACTCCTCCAAGACTACGAAATGGATCTGTTCCATCTCGCCCCATCTGAACAAGCTGCATTTTAACAGGGCTTAACAGAGCATTTTTTTAATTTTTAAAAAACACACTCCATTTTAAAAAGTATTTTGATGATTTCTAAGAACTTGTTTTCCCTGCTGCTTCTTATCTACTGTTTTGTTGGTAGGTTTGTTTAATTGTGCATTGTGTTTGTGGCCTTTAACATTTTTGTGATCCCAGCCTTGTTTTTAACAACTTGCATGATCACTGTAGGTGACAAAGAATTCCATATAGGTGAGTCAGCAAGCTGGCGGAGGGGGAGCCAATCTCTCCATCCTTCCTCCAGCATCCACTTGGCATCTGTTGGCATGACTTGCCAGGAATGGCCTGGCAGGCCAGAGTTGGCCCATGGGCTAGAGGTCCCCCACTCCTGCTGTTAAAAAACCCATAATTTTCTCTTAATATGTTTCTTTTTTAAAAAAGAAATGAGAGCAGCCATCACTGCAATGATACTTCAACAGTAAGACAGTTCCAAGGTACAGTTTCAAGTAATGGTCTTCAACTGATGGGGAAGGACCCACTAGTGGGTTACAGCCTGATCCAAAGTGGGTCGCAATAGGAGTACTACCACCATGCAAATATATGGTAAAAAGATTAAGAAATGGGTCCCCAAATGCATATTTGGGTTGAAAGTGGGTCCTGAGTGTGAAAAGTTTGAAGCTAGCTGGTCTAAAGGCACATGAGGCTAAAGCTAAGCAGTTCTGGGTCTGAACAGGCGGTTGTCTGAAAACCTGAAGGAGCGTCTCCACCCCCATCGTTCAGCCTGGACACTGAGATCCAGCACCGAGGGCCTTCTGGCAGTTCCCTCACCGTGCGAGAAGCGAAGCTACAGGGAACCAGGCAGAGGGCCTTCTTGGGAGTCATGCCTGCCCTGTGGAATGCCCTCCCACCAGATGTCAAGGAGATAAACAACTATCTGGCTTATAGAAGACATCTGAAGGCAGCCCTGTATAGGGAAGCCTTTTGATGTGTAATGTTTTGTTATGTTTTTATATATGTTAGAAGCAACCCATAGTGCCTGCAGCAAGCCAGTCAGATGGGTGGGGTACAATTATTTTTCTTGTTGTTACTATTATTATTATTATTATTATTATTATTATTATTATTATTATTATTACTACTACTACTACCACATGCAATACTGCCTTGGGCTCCACAGTGGAAGAAAAGGAAGGATATAAACATAATAAAATATATGTGGGGGTTGGGGGCCTCCCCTCCCCCCCTCTCTACTTGAAGTATACAATTTAGGAAGTCCTTTTACAGTGGGGGGGAAATCACTCTTGTTTGTTCTTGATCCCTTCCTCCTCCTCCCTCTCTTCTCTCCTTCCAGGGCTCCACTGCAGCTTACACCAAAAGCGGTTTCTGTGTCAACCGATTCCCTTCTCTTTTGCCAGGTGGGAGTCGCCGTACTTCAGCAACAGGGAAAGGTAACTTCTTGATTCCCCTCCCTTTTTGCAATCTCCCAATGGGAAAAGATCTGCTTGAAAGAGACACTCCAGGTCCTTACTCAAAACCAACTTTCGTGTACCATTCATTACCCACCTTCCATGGGTTTTTTCTTTTCTTTTTGCCATTGCTTGAGTGATAAGTCATTAGCTATAACAGGTATTGTTTGGAACAAGAACATCATTCTGGGCAATATATTAATCTTTATCGCAAAAATTCTACCCAACAAGGACAGTTATAATTTATTCCATCTTAACATCTCTTTTTAAATTTCCACCCACGTCTTAACATAATTATTTTGAAACAACATACAATTCAAATTTCTCATGGTTAATACCTAAGTACTTTACTTTTTTGTCAATTTGAAATTCAGTTTTCTCTGTCAAAGACTTGTTCTTCTGTAGTCATATTCTTTATTAAAATTTTTATTTTCTAATGATTAACCTTAAAACTTGCTAGCATGCCAAATTCCTTTAATTTATTCGTAAGAGTTTCCTCTCCCTGTAGTGGGTTTTCCAGAACTATCATCAGATCATCTGCAAAACTCCTAACGTAGTTTCCCTTTTTAATCTTTATCCCCTTAATTCTCTCATCTTGTCTAATATCTCTAAGCAAGACTTCCAAAACCAAAATGAAAAGCAATGGTGACAGTTGGCACCCTTGCCTTGTTCCCTTCTGTATCTCACAAGGTTTTGTTAATTCTCCTTTAACAATTATGTGAGCTGTCTTCTGCTTAATAAATCAATTTCACCCATTTAATGAAATCTCCAAAGTTCATTTCTTGCAAAGCTCTAAACAGAAATTCCCAGTTCACAATGTCAAAAGCTTTTTCTGTATCCCAAAAAATCAATACAGCTTCTTGTTCTGACAGTTCAAATACTCCAAAATATCTAACATATTTCTGACATTGTCTCTTAACTGTCTTTTAGGTAAAAATCTATTAAAAAATCTATTAAAAAATTATACATCATGACCAGTCTTGTAAAAAAAAAAAAAAACTTGCTGCCAAAATCACTCCAAATAATTTATAGTCACTGTTCAGTAATAAGATTGGCTGATATTTTTTTACTGAGGTCAAATCTTGTCCCTCTTTAGGTATAAGTGGGATGTTGGCCTCTTTTTAGCTATCTGGTATATGAGTATATTATTCATTGTCCTTGTAAGGGTTGTAGAAGTTCTTCAAAAAATTGATAGTTAGCAGCTGGCCGCTGTACCTTTTCTTTCTTGGATTGTTTAATAGCATCGCATAACACCTGAATTGTTAAAGGGCCATTGATTTTTATTTATCTATTTTTGGGAGAGTGAGATTTTTGCTGGATGTTGTTTTTGCAAGTAATCATCTATCCGACCCTGCCCCCCCCCCAAGATTCTTTGAGCTTTATACAGCTTAGAGTAAATTTGATCAAAGTTTCTTCATATTTGTATTGTTCATAGTTATAACATTGTTTTCTTGCAACTTCAGGATCACTTTCCTTAGTTCGGCTGAATTAACTAAAGCAAATAGTTTTAACTGGATTTAAAATGTGCAATTATTCGTTCCTATTTTGAATTTTGCCTGTTGTCTTTGTCCATGGAGTTTTCTTGGCAGGGATACTGGAGTGGCTTGCCGGTTCCTCCTCCAGGTGGATCACGTTTGCTCAAAACTCTCCACTATGACCTGTTCATCTTGGGTGCCCTGCTCGGCATAGTTCATAGCTTCTCTGAGTTATTCAAGCCCCTTCACCACGGCAACTTCGCCACAGAAGTGCCTGGCGTGCTCTGGTCCATGGGGTCACGAAGAGTCGGACACGACTAAACGACAACAAGATTTTTAATTTTATTGTGTAATTCTCTTCTTTAGTGGTTGTGCAAACAACTATTCTGAATAATGCCTGTTATAGGGTAGGGAGCACTGGGGATAAGTGTATGGAAGCAAGGGACAATGGCCCAAAGAAGTTTGGGAACCACTGGCCGAGATTAATCTCTTGCCTCTTGTTGTGTGAAGAATACACAATCCTGGACTGCATCTACAGCGAGGCCCAGCAGATGTACTACATCCTCGATGTGATGTGTTGGCGGGGACACCCTGTGTACGACTGCCAGGTACCTTTTTGCCTCTGGTCCTGCCACTGGCTTGCATCCCTGGCAGCTGTTTCCTCCTCTCTGTTCCCTTTCTGAGACACTTCCTGGATTCTGCTAAAACTCACCTGTAATGGTGTTTTTGGAGATGTTGCCCCATAGTTAAATTTTAATTTTTTTTATTTAATGGGGGGCATATAAGAGGTAAAACAATTCTGGGAGCAAAGTAGACCCAAGCCATTATGGGACTTAAATACTAATAGTGACACCTTGAACATGGCCCAGTAACAAATTGGCAGCCAGTGCAGATCTCTGAGCAGAGGTGTTAATACACTGACAGGGCCTCGCTCCTGTCAGCAACCATGCTGCTGCATTCTGCGCTGGCTGCAGCTTCCGATCTTCAGCTGACTGCGGTTTTTGGCATGGCGATCAAGACTAGCCCTAAATAGTGGGTCCCTGTGTGTCTTGGCCACCTCTCCATATACTTTCTTTTAATCTATAACCAACAAAAGAGCTTAGCAAGATAAGGGATTCTGTTGAAGTCATTATAGTTTGCTTCACAATCCAGAGCAGAAGCAGTTGCTCTGCTTCTACAAAGCTTCTGTGTTGCCTCCTTTTGGGGTTGTTCCATGCAGAGCTCATAGAAATTCAGATGGATTTTCCATATTCAGGGCAGAGCTCTTGAGGCTGCTGCTTATCATTTAGTCCCCTAACATGACCCTCCTGGACAGCATGGGGTAGTGGTTAAGAGCGGTGGACTCGTAATCTGGTGAACCGGGTTTGCTTCCCCGCTCCTCCACATGCAGCTGCTGGCTGACCTTGGTCCAGTCACACTTCTCTGAAGTCTCTCACCTCACAGAGTGTTTGTTGTGGGGGAGGAAGGGAAAGGAGATTGTTAGCTGCTTTGAGACTCCTTAAGGGGAGTGAAAGGTGGGATATCAAGTCCAAACTCCTCCTCCTCCTCTCTTTTCCCCCCTCAGACAGACTTCAGGTTCTATTGGCTGCATTCAAAAATGCAGGAAGAGGATGGCCTGGGAAAGAAAAGCCGTCTTAATCCAGTAAGTCCTTTTTGCCCAGAAGTGTGGATGTTCTAGACAAGTGAGACCTGCAAGGAAATAATCTGCTGTGAAGTCTTCCTGTTCAGGGCCCCCTTACAGGATACTCCATTCCATTTACCCTCCCCATCCCTGGTGTTCAGTCCTGTTCCCCCCTCCCCTGCCACCAGCCAGCATGCTCAGCCTTCAATCTGCTTTTTTTTTTTTTTTTGCGGTGCATGGTGTTCTTCCCTAAATATTTTTTAATTATTATTTTTTGTGTGGGTGCTTCTGCATACCTTTGGGTTTACCCGCAAACTCGCTGATGCCTTCTCCTTGTCCTTGGGTGCTGTTGGTTTTGGATGCGCAAGGGCTGGCAGACACATGGAGAATAGAGTTTGCTGTGGCAATATATCGGAGGGAAAACTTTCTCAGGTCAAGGGCCACATTCCCTTCTGGGCAGCTTTCTGAGGGCCACATGCTGCTGGTGGGCAGGGCCAGAGGCAACAGTGTGCAGAGAACAAAGCTATAGACTTCGCTTTTGCACCATGTTGTAGCTTCTACACAGGATCATCCACCCTTCTTTGTCATCCGCGACCCTTCCCCTCTGCGGGGAGGTGGGACCGATTCGGATGGTCCGCCCCCACCACTTAATGGATCCAAATGGTTTCCAGAGAGTGGCAGGGGATGCTTTATCCCATGTTGATGGCCTTTCAGCTGATTCCCTGGTGGCCCGCTGGAATGTGGAGTAAACCAGGGCCATTGACTGTTTGGCTCCGAAGCACCCTCTCCGATTGCATGGAGCCCGGACAGCCCCGTGTTTTTCTTCGGAGCTGAGGGTAATGAAACAATCGCTGTGATGGAAGAGTGCTGGTGGCGGATAACTCATTCTGGAGCTGACCGGACATGGGTTAGAGCTCAATGTCGAGCCTCCCAAGTGACTGTAGCGACGGCGAAGAAGACTTTCTTCACCGCCTCTATTGCATCTGCAGAAAACAGCAGCAGGAGACTCTTTCAGGTGGTTCACAATTTAGTGGAACAACCTGCTACATTGGGGCCCAGTAAGGGCCACATGATCTGCAATGATTTTGCAAAGTTTTTTGCAGATAAAGTCGCTCAGATTTGGGAAGAAGTAGATTCCACCGTGGGAGCAGGGCCGGGGCGGGAGAGTGCTAGAGTCCTGTCTAGTCAAGTTGTGTGGGATCAATTCCAATCTGTTACCCCCGAGGATGTGGACAGGCTGCTTGGACGCGTGAAACCAACCACCTGTCTCCTTGATCCTTGCCCATCCTGGCTTATAAAAGCTAGCCAGGAAGGGCTGGGCGATGGGATTCGTGGGGTGGTGAATGCTTCTCTCTGTGAGGGAGCCTTCCCAGATTTGCTGAAAGAGGTGGTTATTAAACCCCTTCTTAAAAAACCATCTTTAGATGCGGCCAATATGGCCAACTATCACCCAGTCTCAAATCTTCCATTCTTGGGCAAGGTGATTGAGTGAGTGGTTGCTGAACAACTCCAGGCACGCCTGGAGGATGCGGACCATTTGGATGCCTTCCAGTTGGGAATCAGGCCTCATCATGGGATTGAAACTGCCTTGGTCGCACTGGTCGATGATCTCCAGAGGCAGGCTAGGGACAAAAGTGAGAGCTGTTTCCTAGTTCTGCTGGATCTCTCAGCGGCATTTGATACCATCGACCATAACATCCTTCTGGATCGTCTAGAGGGGCTGGGAGCTGGGGGCACTGTTATACAGTGGCTCCGTGCCTGCCTCCTGGGCTGTGTCCAGAAAGTGGTGTTGGGGGATGCGTGTTCAGACCCCTGGGCTCTCACTTGTGGAGTGCCTCAGGATTCTGTCCTCCCCCCCCCCCATGCTTTTCAACATCTACATGCAGCCGCTGGGAGAGATCATCAGGGGGTTTGTATTGGGTGTTCATCAACATGCGGATGATACCCAGCTCTACTTCTCTTTCAAATAAGAACCAGTGACGGCGGTGAAGTCCTGTGTGAGTGTCTGGAGGCAGTTGAAGGATGGATGGCAGCTAACAGATTGAGGTTGAATCCTGACAAGACAGAAGTAATGTTTTGGGGGGACAGGAGGCGGGCGGTTGTGGAGGACTCCCTGGTCTTGAATGGGGTAACTGTGCCCCTGAAGGACCAGGTGCGCAGCCTCGGAGTGGTTTTGGACTCACAGCTGTCCATGGAGGCGCAAGTCAATTCTGTGTACAGGGCAGCTGTTTACCAGCTCCATCTGGTATGCAGGCTGAGACCCTATCTGCCCGGAGACTGCCTTGCCAGAGTGGTGCATGCTCTGGTTATCTCCCGCTTGGACTACTGCAATGCGCTCTACGTGGGGCTACCTTTGAAAGTGACCCAGAAACTACAACTAATCTAGAATGCAGCAGCTAGACAGGTGACTGGAAGTGGCCGCCGAGACCATCTAACACTGGTCTTGAAAGACCTACATTGGCTCCCAGTATGTTTCCAAGCACAATTCAAAGTGTTGGTGCTGAACTTTAAAGCCCTAAACGGAAGCCGCCCAGAGTGGCTGGGGAAGCCCAGCCAGATGGGCGGAGTATAAATAATCTATTATTATTATTATTATTATTATTATTATTATTATTATTATTATTTATTATCATCCATCCAGACAAGCAAGAGGCGGGATCAGAGTTCAAGGAAACATTGCAGCCAGGAAAAAACACTCTGGGTACAAAGCAGAAACAGTGAGGGGAATGGCCTGGGGGGACTTCCGGGGGCCAGACAGGAGGTCTAAATGTTTATTACTAGTAGCAGTATTATTTCCAGTTGCTAAGCAGCTGCCAGCCAGCAATGCAGCAGCCTAGTTGCAAGGTATACAATTTTGTTCTCTTCTCATTGCAAAGAAGAAATTAAACATCTATAAAGCAGCTCCTCTGGCTACAGGTCTGGGAAGGATTTGGCCCCCTGACTGAGGTTCCCCACCCCAGTGTATATGATGTAGATCAATTCAGTAAAGAATTGCTTATCCTGGACCTGCCAATCTTGGACACAGTAACATCTCCCAATGGTGAAATATCACCTTCCGGGCATAAGGCAAACCTTCCGGAAGATTAAATTATGTGTGCCTCCTTCCTTACTATTTGGGTATTAGCTGACTTCATCCCTGCTTTTAATCTCCTTGTTACAAAGGCAGATGTAAACAGAAACCACCTACCTTCTTTTGGTGGGGGGGGGGCGTTCTCCTGGTGCCTATACTGTGGGCAGGAGAAGCTGGCAGGGGCAGAATCTGTCTGCCTTCTGTACAGGGAAATAGCAAATAACACATCTCTCCAGGTTTCAGTTTGTAGAAGGCTTTGATGAAGAAAAGGAACACTGCTTGATTTGACCCACAGTGTGCTAAAGAGCCCCTTAGAACATTAGTCTCAGGTGGATGACTTTTATGTTTGAAGGACTAACTCATGTGTAGGCAAACTAAGGCCCAGGGGCCGGATCCAGCCCAATTGCCTTCTCAATCCGGCCTGCAGATGGTCCGGGAATCAGCATGTTTTTACGTGAGTAGAATGTGTCCTTTTATTGAAAATGCATCTCTGGGTTATTTGTGGGGCATAGGAATTCGTTCATTTCCCCCCTCCAAAATATAGTCCAGCCCCCCATAAGATCTGAGGGACAGTGGACTGGCCCCCTGCTGAAAAGGTTTGCTGACCCCTGGACTAATTGCTGCAACAAAATGCTGCAGCATAGGGTCTCCTCTTCAGGATTCCTGCCCGCTATGCTCTTTCTTGGACACTCCAACCCCCACTTTTCTCTGGTTTACACACACAAAGATACGGTTTCCCCCTTGTAACCACACAGGGCTTCTGGTCTGGAAAGATTTCAGAAATGGCTCTTGGGATTTTCCTCTCCACTGCCAGCTGACTGCTTCTCTGGGAAACTTTGGAGAGCTGAACACCGTTTAAAGGCTTGTTGAAGAAAGAAATGTGGGTCCCCAACTCCATGTGTATGTTCTGTGTCTAACACCCATCTTCACCATCTATTTATTTTATAGCAGTGTATAAATTAAATTATTATTAATAATAATAATAATAATAATAATTTATTATTTGTACCCCGCCCATCTGGCTGGGTTTCCCCAGCCACTCTGGGCGGCTTCCATAGAAACCAGAAAACACTAAAATATCATACATTAAAAACTTCCCTGAACAGGGCTGCCTTAAGATGTCTTCTGAATGTCAAGTAGTTGTTTATCGTTTTGACATCTGATGGGAGGGCGTTCCACAGGGTGGGCGCCACTACCGAAAAGGCCCTCTGCCTGGTTCCCTGTAGCTTTGCTTCTCGCAATGAGGGAACCGCCAGAAGGCCCTCGGCACTGGACCTCAGCGTCCGGGCAGAACAATGGGGGTGGAGACGCTCCTTCAGGTATACTGGGCCGAGGCCGTTTAGGGCTTTAAAGGTCAACACCAACACTTTGAATTGTGCTCGGAAACGTACTGGGAGCCAATGTAGGTCTTTCAAGACCGGTGTTATGTGGTCTCGGCGGCCGCCCCCAGTCACCAGTCTAGCTGCCGCATTCTGGATTAGCTGTAGTTTCCGAGTCACCCTCAAAGGTAGCCCCATGTAGAGCGCATTGCAGTAGTCCAAGCGGGAGATAACTAGAGCCTGCACCACTCTGGCGAGACAGTCCACGGGCAGGTAGGGTCTCAGCCTGCGTACCAGGTGGAGTTGGTAGACAGCTGCCCTGGATACAGAATTGACCTGCGCCTCCATGGACAGCTGTGAGTCCAAAATGACTCCCAGGCTACGCACCTGGTCCTTCAGGGGCACAGTTACCCTATTCAGGACCAGGGAGTCCTCCACACCAGCCCGCCCCCTGTCCCCCAAAAACAGTACTTCTGTCTTGTCAGGATTCAGCTTCAATCCATTAGCCGCCATCCATCCTCCAACCACCTCCAGGCACTCACACAGGACCTTCACCGCCTTCACTGGTTCTGATTTGAAAGAGAGGTAGAGCTGGGTATCATCTGCATATTGATGGACACCCAGTCCAAACCCCCTGATGATCTCTCCCAGCGGCTTCATATAGATGTTAAAAAGCATGGGGGAGAGGGCGGAACCCTGAGGTACGCCACAAGTGAGGGCCCAAGGGTCTGAACACTCATCCCCCACCACCACTTTCTGAACACGGCCCAGGAGGAAGGAGCGAAACCACTGTATAACAGTGCCCCCAGCTCCCAGCCCCTCTAGACGGTCCAGAAGGATGTTATGGTCGATTGTATCAAAGGCCGCTGAGAGATCCAGCAGAACTAGGAAACAACTCTCACCTTTGTCCCTAGCTCGCCGGAGATCATCAACCAGTGCGACCAAGGCAGTTTCAGTCCCATGATGAGGCCTGAACCCCGATTGGAAGGGATCCAAATGGTCCGCATCCTCCAGGCGTGCCTGGAGTTGTTCAGCAACCACACGCTCAATCACCTTGCCCAAGAATGGAAGATTTGAGACTGGGCGATAGTTGGCCATACTGGCCGGGTCTAAAGATGGTTTTTAAAGAAGCGGTTTAATCACCGCCTCTTTCAGCGGATCTGGGAATGTTCCCTCACAGAGGGAAGCATTCACCACCCCGCAGAGCCCATCACCCAGCCCTTCCCGGCTTGCTTTTATTAGCCAGGATGGGCAAGGATCAAGGATCAATAATAGCAACAAGAACAATAATAACCATCATAATGCTGGCTGGGCTGGTGGGAGTGGGAGTCCAAGCCCATCTGGATGGGGAACCTGTGGCCCTCCAGCCACATAGCCCATGGCTCAGCCACAGGTTATCAGAAGGCTCTCCAGTGGGAGAGCTGGGTCCCTCGGGCATGCCCCCTCGTTCTTCAACACAGGCTGCTCCTCTAAGATGCTTTGCTGTGGGAGCTCCAGGTCACCCACCAAAGAGGATTCCTCCAGTGAGGGGAGCATAGCCCTTTCCTTGTGGGCAGCAGCCTTCTCAGCAACAGGGATTCAGAGATACACTGCCTCTGAATCTGGAGGTTCCATTCAGCCATTGAGAGAAGAATGGGAGAGTCTCAGATGTGAGCACTTGTAGTTCTGATCTTTTTTTTTTCTTTTTCTTCCCTTTCAGTTTAAATTTGTGGGACTGCAGAGTTATTCCTGCACACCGGAAAGCCTGTGCAAGGTTCTGGCCACAGATTTCCCCTTTGAGGTAAGCAGTCATCTGTTGGCACCACAGCTCTGTCTCTTTCAACCCCAAGACTTGTATTCCTGGTGGAGAAGACCCCCCCCCAAAGAACCTGGAGAGTAGGAGCCCCAGGGGCAACAGGTTCCAGCTAAGCAATACTGCTTACTGCCCCCCCCCCATTAATAAAGTTTTCAGGACGAATAAAAAAGTATTTCTTCATGCAGCACATAGTTAAGCAATGGAACTTGCTCCCACAGAAGGCAATGATGGCCACCAATTTGGATGGCTTTAAGGAGGATGCAAAAGATTACCCGGGAGGGACTGCAGGCCTTGGACTGAAAAAGCCCTCAACCCCTTGCTTGATGCAGACAGCCCAGAGCTGTGATTGGGCACCCCCAAGTATGGCTTCCGGCCTGTGCTTGACCGTCCAAGCAAGGGAGAGCCAGCCTGCCCCCTGATGTCCTGCTGCTGTTACGGTTTCAGAGTTTTGTCCAATGTTCTGCTGAAATTGCCTTCCTTTAACTTAAGCCCCAAAGATCTGACCTGTCCTTTTGAGGGAGCAGAGAACGTGTGTGCCACAAATATTCGGATTAGCAGGAAGGAAGAGAAATGGGCCAGTACCATGTGGATGGGGAGCAGATGACAGCTGTCAGTCACTCGCGAACATGGCTGGGGCTGGCACAGGCATCAGCTACAGCTCAGGAGGTGGTTTTTATGCTGTTGCCCTCTAGAAGCACTCATTCTCTCCACTGGACCAAACTGTTAAGAAGCATTGAAAGAACTTTCTGATGGTAACAGCTGTTTGGCAGTGGAACAGACTACTTCAGCAGGTGGTGAACTCTTCTTTATTGGAGGTTTTTAAAAAGAGGTTGGGTGCTCTTCTGTTGGGGATTACTTAGCTGCTGTCATGAGAGCCTTTGGGGGGCTTAAGAGTGAGTAAAACAGTTCTCTAAGCAAATGAGTAAATAAGGCCATCAGTCGCTGCTGTCATGATGGTTCTATGCCACGTCCAGGTTTAGAGAACAGAAGCACTAAGAGGAGCCTGCTGGATCCGGCCCATGGGGGCCCCTCTAGGCCAGTATCCTGTTCCCACAGTGGCCAGCCAGATGTCTGTGGGGAACCTGCAAGTGGGATTCAAGCACTTGAGTCCCCTCCCCTCGTATGATCTCTACCAAATGGCATTCACCACCCTAAGACCTCCAGGTATAGGGTGGTATATAAATAAAATAAAAATCCAGAAACATGGCTGCCTCCGACCCTGCGGGCAGAACATAGCCATGGTGGCTAGGAGCCATCGTCAGCTCTCTCCATGAATTTATCTAGTCCTCTTTTAATGTCAGCACTGCATTTTGTGGGAGTGAGTTCCGTGGTTTAACTCTGCACTGTGCACAGATGGACTTCCTTTTATCTGTCCTGAATCTTCCAGCACTCAGAGGGAGCAGGCTCTGGATACCAGTCTGTGGGGACCTCAGGTGAAGAGGGCCGTTGCCCTGACAGGCTTCTCAGAGGCATCAGGTTAGGAAGTGGGAATGTGTTGGATTTGCTTACAGACTCCATGCTGTTGTTGTGCAAGAGGGCTTAACAACTTGTTTGTGCCACATGTTGGAACCAGACGTTCCGAGTCTGCCTGTCCTCCAGCTCCCTCCCTTCGGATCACATTCTTCCTTTCTGACCGAGTCTCGGGGAATCAAACACCCTTTCCCTCCCCTCTTGCTTGCAAGGAGAGGCAAGCAGGAGGAAGCCTATTTTCCTGCTGCTGCTGCTAGTGAAAGAAAGTGAAGCAATAAGAGATGCAGCTCTGGAGACCTTCTCTTAAGAACCAAAGCAGAGCATCTGCTGGATCCGGCCAAAGGGGTCCAGCTGGTCCAGCCTCCTGTTCTCGCAGTGGCCAACTGGATGCCCCCAAGGAAACCTGCAAGCGAGATTTGAGCACAAGAGCAGCCCTCTCCCCTCCTGTGGTCTCCCTGTTGCCCCAGCTTCAAGACGTAGCGCAGACGCCGACTCACAGAGAGACTCACTGACTGGCCAATGAGCTCAAGAATCTGGACCATCAATCGTCCCCTATCTGCCTCATTCTTTTTTAAAACCATCCAGTTTGATAGCCATCACTGCTCCTGTGGGAATTCCATAGTTTAACTGTGTGCTGCTTCCATGTACTTCCATGTAGAATGGAGCCCTCAATGGCTCCAGCAACTGGCAGAGCTCAGATTAGAATGATCCTCCAAATCCAAGTGGAGAGTCTCCTGTTTCTGAGGAGCCCCCAGCCCCAGCTATTGAACATTGCAGATTCTGACCAGGCTGGTGTAGCAGTAGCTGGATTTGAGCAGTATTTGGCAGGTCCCCGCTTTCCAAGCCATCTTGGGACCAAGGGAGGCGCCGGAGTTGCTGGCCAGGATCCAAGGAAACTGCTGAGGAGTCCCTTGCATGTTCTAACTGAAATGCAGCTGTGCCAGCAGAACTTGGCCAATGGAAGCCCATTTTGACCACACACACAAACGGAGACTCCGTTCTTCCTCATTTAAGTTTAGTGCAGCTAAGCCTAGCTTGGGAGCAAAGGCTCCTTTTTTGTTAATGACTTGATTCAGTAATATGATGCTGCACTTGGCTGTGTGGGTGACTTATAGATGTTGGATATCACAGCACTGCCCAACCTGCAAAGCATGGTTTGGTGATCTGGGATTTCCTGCAAGCTCAAGTGGGCTCTGCCCCTTCCTTTTTCTTGGGGCACGTGCACTTGCTGGCTCAGTGGAACATAGAAAGAAGCTGCTTTATCCTGATGAATAGATCATTTGTCCATTTAACATCAGGATAAAGTATTGTCTTCATGCCGACTAGCAATTTCAGACTAGCACTGTCCTAAGCTCTAGCTGGAGATTCAGATGGTTCAAGACATACAGACAGTTCTAGCCAGATAAAAGAAAGGACTTCTTCACACAGAACATGGTTAAGCTATGGCACTCACTCCCACAGGAGGCAAGTTGGGTGGCTTTCAGAGAGGTTTGGGCAAATTCATGGAAGAGAAGACTATCCATGCCTCCTGGCCATAATGCCTCTGCTCTGCCTCCCCTGTCAGGCAGGAACGCTTCTGAATGCCAGTTGCTGGAAACCACGGGGGGGGGGGGCTCTTACACTCAGGTTCTGCTTGCAGATTTCCCACAGGCATCTGGTTAGCCACTGGAGACAGGATGCTGGAAACAGGTGAGCCATTGGCCTGATCCAGCAGGTGCTTCGTATGTTGTATGAATGCTGGTAATCTCTAGCTCCAGTTTGTTTAGGAATGATTATGTTCCACTGGAGAGAGCCCGTTCTGTCGCAGCCAAGCCATACCTCCCTCCTGTGATAGGAACTGCCTGGTGTCTTCTGCATCTGAACAAACTCAGCACCATTTGCATGAGAACAAATTAGATCCCTGACTTCTTTGTTAACGAGAAATAAGCTTGGTACGTCTCTTTCGGGAATGTGTAATTAGTAAGAAATGGTGTGGGGTCATAGCTGGGAAATTCCAGGCTATAACATGTCATTTGGCCTGCTGTTTGCATTGTTTGGCAGTATAAGAAAGAAAGTACTCATGGATGATGGACAGATGATGATTTGTTACTAACGGCAGCCAGGCGGGCGATTGGCCATAAGTGGAAACAGAGGGACCTGCCATCACTGAGAAATTGGATGAGTGGGATCTGGGGTGTGCAGTAATGTTGAAGCTTGCAGATATTTTTAAATACAGACAGTAAAACAAGCATTGTAGACTACAAGCCCCATCATCCCCTGAGCATTGGCCATGGTGGTCAGAGCTGCTAGGAGTTATAATCTCACAGCAATCTGTAGGTTGGGGAAAAGCTGTGACTTTTCCAGAGTACTGCATGTAAATGCATCAGTTTTGTAGAGAAATGCTCCATGTTCATGATGCACCAAAAATAGGTACAGGATAATACTCAGCCCTGTAGTTTATTAAGAGTTGTGCAGTGCATATAATTAGGATAATAAAGATAATTAGGTTATTTATCCTACTTTCCCCCCTTCTCTATCATTTTGGAAACTTCTAATTTCCAAGGATGATTATTGTTCAGTGTATGATTGTGTTACTATGTGTTTGATTTTTCTCTCTGCAAAAAGAAAAAAACAATGTTAGCACAAACCTGAGAAACAGACTAAAGTAAACACAGAGAAACGGCTGTTTCCAGAGTAAATTGGGTCCCTGCGCATGGAAGCAAAATGGAGCCTCCCTATCCAGAGGCATTGTACCACTGAAATGCCTGTGGCTGAGTGAACAACAGCAGGAAGGGACTTTCCCCCTCATGTCCAGTTTGGAGGCTTCCTGAAGGTGGACGTGATGGGCCTCTCACCTCATATCTGGCAGAACTCTTCTCGTGTCCTCTTGCAGCGTTTACTGCCCTGTGTCGGTTGCCCTGAGCCATCCAAAATTCTGGAACCTTTTCCCAGAACACCTCAGCAGTACTAGATGCCCGTCCTCTTTTGCTCCCATTAATACAGTAGTATTCCCCATTTTGCAGAGGGAGGGGCTGAGGCACAGAGTGTAGCCCAGGGTCCAAAGGGAGTTGTTGCTCAGCCAGGCAAAGTCCTTGCCAGCAAGGCAAGCCGCTGGCGGAAAGGCAGTAAGGCAGGGGCTGAGGCTGTGGCTTTATAATGCTTGGAGGAACCTGATTGGCCCCTGGGAATCAGCTGAGAGTGTCAGCTGACTGAGCCCCATATTGTACTGCAACCTAGGTGGTGCTGTTGAGCAACACTGCTCTGTCTGTAAGGCAGGCATAGGGACCCTCCAAATCGTGTTGGACTCCAACTCCCATGAGCTTCAGCCAGCATGGTCAACCGTCAGGGAGGATGGGAGCTACAGTCCAACAACAACTGAAGGGGCCATGGACACCCCCCCACACACTGCCACATCCCTACTTGCATGGCTTGTGGCTATGGAAATGTGTCTCTGAGGAGCCCCTTTTTAAAACAAAAGCACCCCCACCCACAGTTCCTTGGTTTGAGACCAGCATCATGTCTGGCTCTAAGCATGCCTCACGCATGGCCATTTTGCTGCCACAGTTCGCAGCTCAGCTGCTTCTGTCTCGTCTAGAGTCTGGAACCTCTGGCTGTCCAAAGAGCAAAGTGCTGATGCTACTCCTTGCCGGTCAGACCCCAGGCTTTTAGGCAAACAGTAACTTCATCCATCCTTTCTGATTCAGCTGGCGTCAGTGCTGTGAGTCAGTGGGAAGGAGGCAGACGGTGCATTAAATAAACACGAGCAGCTTCACAGGATGGAATAATCTGGGCTACTGAAAAGTGGAGAGGCTATTAACAAAGGCAGTGCCTTTGAGCCTCCGGATTCTGCTGCTCTCTGGGGACTTTCCCTAAATGCCTTGATCTTTTTGGGGGGGCACTGAGTGTGGTTTGATCCTCTTCCTTTTGGAGTGACCAAGTGGGAAAGCCTTCAGTCTTCTTTTTTTAAAAAGCTAGGAGAGGGCAGGCATTCCCCACTTTGGGAAGCTTGTGTCCCAAACAGTATAAATAGTATGAAACTGATTTATGCACTTAGAAGGGTTGAAAGTGTCCATCCTGGTAATTCTCACCAGCCAAGCCAGCTGGCTCCAGCTGTTGGGATGTCCAGTGTGAAATGTTGGTTGGAGAAGGCTGTGGTTGGGCAAGGTCCAAAAGCGCATGGTACAGCCAGCTCCCATCCTGAAAGCAAGCAGATTTTGGTCTGGCCAGTGTCTGAACTGGAGAAGGGCTGGCAATATGAACAACCTCATGTATATACCATCTTCCGTTCCATATGGGGGATGCAGGATAACCATGCAGTCACTAAACAAGTGTCCCCTTTAGTTTTGGATTGCAACCAGCATGGGCTGGGGGGCATCAGAGTCCAAGAGCTGGAGGGCGCCAGCTGGGGAAGGCTGGCTTAAGACATAGCTGTATAGTTTTGACCTAAGGGGTGCAGGTACTGAATTCTTGTAAGTATTTTAGTTTTTAAAGTAGCAAACAGAAACAGTGTGTTTTTGGGGAGGCGGTTAGGGTGACAATACTTCCTTTGCCCCTCTGGTTGAATTGTGTACATACAAGGCAGTATTTTTCCAAAGTCTCCAAAAACAATAAGATGCCAAAACAATTAACCTTGTTTGGGTCACATGTTCTGAGCTTTTTTAAAATAAATGACTAAATGAAGGTTTTGTGCAAGAAAAACTCTCAGCATCCAATTTAAAAGGTGCAAAGGGACAATGGAACCCGACAATCCTGTGAGAACTGAGTGCCAGGGATACAGAGGGAGTGAGGTGCTGAACCCTGGTTGATGGGTGTTGTGGTGAATGTGTGGGTGTAACACATACCATATGTTACATGCACATAGAATCTTAGATTTGGAAGTGACCCCGACATATGGCCACCCAACCTCTGCTTAAAAACCTCCAAGGAAGAAGAGGCCTTCTGATAGCATCTTCTCTCAGTCTCCTCTTTTCCAGGCTAAATATGCCCAGCTCCTTCAACCGTTCCTCATAAGGCTTGGTTTCCAGACCCCTGACCATCTTGCTTGCCCTCTGCACATGTTCCAGCTTGTCAACATCCTTCCTAAATTGTGTTGTCCAGAATTGTACACAGTATTCCAGGTGTGGTCTAACCAAGGCAGAAGAGAGTGGACTGTGACTTCCCTTGATCTGGACACTAGATTTCTGTTGATGCAGCCTAGAATAGCATTAGCTTTTTTTGCTGCTGAAAACCTGTGTGAACTCATGTTTAGCTTGTGGTCTACTAAGAGCCTTAGATCTTTTTTTCATGTGTTGCTGTCAGGCCAGGTGCCACCCGCCACCCGCCGTATGTTCTGATACACATACTTTAAAGCATGCACACCAAACCTTTGTAATGATGCTACAAGCTTTGCATTCATCCAGTGAAGCTGAATGTTGAAAGAGTCAGGACAGTCAAAGGAACGTATTCCCCCCCCCCCCCAACTCATAGTTAAACTGCGGAATGTGCTTCCACAGGAGGTATTGAGTGAAGGAATGAAGGAAGGAATGTGATGGCCACTGACTTGGATGGCTGCTGGCCCTGATGACTCTGCTCTCCCTCCATTGGTGGAGGCAACAAGCTTCTGAGTGCCACTTGCTGGAAGTTGCAAGTGGGGAGTGTGTTGTTGTGCTCAGATTCTGCTTGTGGGCTTCCCAGAGGCATCTGGTTGGACCACTTCGGGAAACAGGATACCCGGTAAACAGGCTTCTGACCTGATCTAACAGGGCATTTTCTTTTTACAAAATCCAAGGTATTACCCATGACGTCTCTCTTAGAAGGGTCTTGGCTAGGCAGCCTGGGAGGCTGTAGTTTGCCAAGGGCCCCCATACAACGCAGTGTGTCAGTGGGTCTGGCTGTTAACCAGAAGGTTGGTGGCTGGAGCCCCCCAGAGACAGTGTGGGCAGGCTTCCTGCATTGCAAGGGCTGCAATTGGATGATCCTCTGTGTCCCTTCCAACTCCGTGATTCTGTGATTCTAAGGTTGATGCTGCTGGCTTTGGCGGCATTGATCAAAGCTGCTTCTTTCGAGCCAGAGCTCTTAAGGAAAGACAATGCTGGAGCCGGAATGAGGAGCCCCCCTCACCGGCCAGAAATGCTTGCAGAGAGTTTGTGCCTTTTGTCATCATTCCCTCCCCCCAACTTCTTCCCAGCTGAGTCATCACTTCCCTGCACACAAATTGCTTTAGCTGAAAGTAGCAAAAGCTCAAATCTTAGGAAACTCCACAGCAGGTTATCTGTAAAATTCTGTTCCCCTTGGGGAGCTGAACATGAGGGGTAATAGATAAATCTTTTCTTTTCTTTTTTTACTGCCAAAGGGGGAATGTATGTACATGGGACTAGCAGGAGGGGTGTGGAGTATTCGCCAGCTGCAGTATTGCAGCAAGAGGAAATGATGGAAAGAGTTAAGGCTTGTTAAAGCACAGGATGCTCTTAATTCACATTGATTGTCAGAGGAGAGGAGGATCCTGGGAATGTTAAGGATTTCTTCAGCCTGAGCAAGCAGGAAGATACAAAACACAGCCACTCTCCCCTCCCTCCCCACCCTTATGAAGCTGGAGGTACCAGCAACTATTTTTCACATTCTAAATTCATTGGGATGCAAATCTCAATTCCCACCCCCACCCTCCTGGAATCTCAATGGAATGGAAGTATTTGCATCCAAGGAAGCACACTTTAAATTATTTAAATTATTATTATTTAAATTATTATTAAATCCATGTTTAAGGTTGCATTCAAGCCACTGCAAGGCTTGACTTGTCCCTTCCATTTTTATTAGAAGATTTGGTCACTCAGCAGCATGCAAGAATTGCAGAACTTTTGCGTTCTAATTTAGTGTGCCCCCAATGCCATTTGTTAGATATTTAGAAGTATTTCCTAGGTGCTGCCTCTGAAAATGATAGTTAGAACATTTGAGACTAACCAGTCTGGCTGGAATTTTTTTCATGAAACAATGCACTTTTAGAAATGGGGACATCCCCCAGAGGAAGCTACAGCAGGGGATTTGCATATGAAGTGCTTTGAACACTTAAAAATGCTGTGGAAATGTTGATTGTTTATTAAATGTAAGAGCGTTACCAGTTCAGATGAAAGGCTCATCCAGTCCAGCATCCCGTTTTCCACGATAGAAAGCTAGATGCCTCCATCAAGCATCCAACAAGGGTCTACATCATCTCCCTTTGCCCCCTCAGCAGCTGGTGTTTGGAGGTATACTGCCTCTGAACCAGGAGGTTCTATGGAACCATTATGGCTAGTAACTTGCTCCATAAAATTGTCCTAAAAGGTAAAGGACCTCTAATAGTTAAGTCCAGCCACAGACGACTCTGGGGTTGTGGCACTCATCTCGCTTTACAGGCCGAGGGAGCCGATGTTTGTCTACAGACAGTTTTTCCGGGTCATGTGGCCAGCATGACTAAGCCGCTTCTGGCGAAACTAGAGCAGCACACGGAAACACCATTCACCTTCCCACCAGAGCAGTACCTATTGATCTACTTGCCCTTTTGGGGGGGTGCTTTCAAACTACTAGGTTGGCAGGAGCTGGGACCAAGCAACGGGAGCTCATCCCATTGCAAGGACCTTCTGATCGAGAAGCCCAAGAGGCTCAGTGGTTTAGACCACAGCCCATGTCACAAAAATTGTCCTATCCCCTTTTAAACACCGCGAACTTAGTGGCCACCATTGCACCTTATTGCAGTGAAATTCCATAAGTTAGCTTTGCATTTAAGAACTGTCTTGAACAACATAGAAGCAAAGTGATGGATTAAAAAATTAATTTCAATGTTGCTGTTTTCTCATTCCACAATGACTGCGCTGATGGGGCTTCGGCAAAGGCTTTGTAGACCCAATGGTCAACAAAGTAGGGTACTAAATCTTTAAAATTGGACTTAATAGGACCTTGCTTTTTAAATCTCACATAAGCGTTATTGCCTGGGAAATGTCTAATGGTGTCTCCATATTGGACAGAAGCAATAGCATAGCTAATCTTGTTTTGCAGGCAACTCTGCCCCAATGGCAAATATATTGTGGAAGATGCTTGTGGAATTAGGAATTGATCATCATTTGCTGATCTTAATACAGAATTTATATTCCTTTAACATTTGCCAAATCAAACTCAATGCCAAAGGTCAGCTTTATTCCAACATCCTGAATACGAAAGGTGTAAAACAAGGGTGTATTCTTGCCTCTTTTCTTTTTAATTTATTTTTATCAGATCTTCCAGAGCACATTGAAAAAGTAGAATCACATGCCCCCAAAATCAATCAAAACCCGGTCCCATTGTTACTGTATGCGAATGATGTGGCCTTATTATCACTGACGATAGGTCTGAAACATCTTTTACTTTCCCTGGTTTCCTAAAGCAATACATTTTCAATAAATTATGAGAAGACAAAATTTCTGATCTTCTCTAATTCCTGGAAATTAGAGAAATGGAAAATTAGAGGACAAGAAATCCAAGTAAAGTAAAGATTCAAAGATATCTCAGAATTTTATTCCAGAGCAACTCAGATTGGTCAAGCCATCACGTAAGTGCTATGAAACAGGCAAAGTTTACCTCCTCAACAGTAGCTCGCTTTTGTTTTCAGAAAGGTAACCAATTTATACCAGCTGATAATCAGATTTTTCAAACTAAAGTGTCGTCCCAGATACTTTTTTGGGATCCCAATATGGATACAAGCATATAATAGTGATTTAGATAAGATACACTCAAGTTTCTTGAGACGTATCCTGGGGCTCCCAAGTTCAATCAAGTATGAGATGATGTGTGCAGAACTAGGTATACACACAATGGAATATTGGGTGTGGGCTAGCACTGGAAAACACTGGTTGCATTGCCATTTCCATTGCCAACCCTCGAGTCTGCTCTCTGACTTGAGGACTTTTATAAATCCAAATGGTTCTAACTCTTACATAACAAAATCAGATCTATTGGCACTGACTTGGAACTCATGTATAATTCAAATGAGCAATATATCACAACAGTCAATCCAGATTAAGGGTCATTGAAAAACGAAACATCAAGTCAGCTGTAAATAAAATTTGCTCCCCCAAGTTCTATGGTTTAAATACAACAGATAACGGGGTCACTTACATTTCACAATTAATAATTCCAGTCCAACACAGGGCCTTTATGTTAGCCCAACTGAACGTTTTCCCCTCAGCTTTTGTCAAGGGCAGATATTCAAACATCCCCAGAAATAATAGACATTGTGGATGTTCTTTGAATGTGCTAGATGCTGTAAAACATATTCTTTTCTACTGTCCATTGTACAATCAGCTACGCAAACATGTGCTATCCCCCTTTTTGGGTAGTCTAACATCACGGCATGATGAAAATATCAGATTCAATCTGTCTGACATTAACCCGGAAGTAACTGCAAAGGTGGCTAAGTTTTTTGTCAATAGTATCTCAGAGTGGTGAATAGCACTATTTAGTGGGAAGAAACTCCAATGAAAACCCTTGTTATTACATATTTTACATGGCTGTTTATTTGTATATTTTTTAAATATGGATGTTTGATGATGGCCTATATTTGTAATGTCTAATAAAGGTTTGGTGAAGTAAGTAAGTAAGGAGGCAAATTTTTTTGTTTTCTCATTACACCCCAACCAATGGGGACCTTGCCAGATGGACATGCCAGCAGGATTATGCAGGCAGCTTTAATTACTAAGCAGCACTAGATATCCAGATATCTTCTCCTTAAGCTGTTAGATTTGCAAATACAAAACCCAATCATGTATCTATTTAAAAAATAACCCAAGTGTGGGGGTGGGGGTGGAGCTTTTTACAGAGAGACTTTTGGCTAGTTGATGAAAAGCCACTCATGTGATGGCATACACAAGAGAGTTATAAATCTGTATTGCACCTTACAGTGGCCTGGTGATTAAAAGAAAAAGACAGGGCTTCTGCAGCTGTAATAGTTGTAGAGAAGAGGGGATTCTCCCCACCACCACCACCACATCTTCTTTTTACTTGGCTACCCTATCAATGCGCCTCATTTTTCATATTATTTATTTGGTAACACTTACATGCTCAAAGCAGTTTTCAGTTTAGGATGGCGGGAGGGAACCTGGGGTCCTCCAGCTCCTGCTGGACATCTGACTCCCATCAGCCCCCAGCCAATACTCTGGGAAAACGGGGGCTGTAGCGCAGCAGCATCTGGGAGGACACAGGTTGCCCACCCCTGGCTTGAAAGAATGTTTTCTGCTCCACAAGCACAACCTTTAACATATTTGCTCAGTGGGACAGACTTCCAGGTAAATGCACATTGGATTTCAGTTTAACCGGTGCAGCTCTATTCATGCCTACTCACAGGCAAGTCCCACTGAGTTCAGTAGGACTTGATTCAGATTCTGTTATCGTTTCCCATCCAAGGAGCTCAAGGTATCAAAGTCTGCAAGGTGCCTATCATCACACCTTGTCCTTCCAACGGTGCCGCACAGTAAGTTGGCCTCTGTAGAATTGGAACTGCAGTTAGTAAAATACAGTATATATTGCCAGGGGCTTGGAGGACCCTGAAAAATTCTGTGCCGTTTGGTGGGATTTTATCTTATATACAGGAAAGACAGACTCACAGAACTCCCTCTCCAGAGTACACTGTGAAATTTGGCCTTTCCTGAGGGTCTTAAGTTCTTTACTAACCTAATAGGCAGTCTCTCCTAGCTATACTGCCCTGTTTTTATGTACTTCTGACATTTTTATTCTGTTGGTTTGTGTGATTTACTTCCATAAAATAAAGGTGGAAATTTTAAAAAGGTGTAGGCTTTTTTTAAAAGAAGAAAATTGCCATTATTTTAAAAGAGGCTATAGCTGATTCCCACAGCAAAAGGGGTGTGCTTTGAATCCACAGAATATCCCAATTGTCACCAAAGGCATACCCATAGAGTCCCCTCTTCTCCTGTTGGATTTAAGCTTGAAAGAAGCATTTCCTTCTAACCAATAGAACAGGAGGTGAGGTGGGATGCCCACAGCACTTTCTCCCATTTTTCAAAAGGCAGGTTACCCCTGGACCATCCTGTAGTAGTAATAATAATAATAATAATAATAATAATAATAATAATAATAAATTTTATTTATATCCCAGCCAAGACCGGGCTCAGGTAAGGCCTCAGGTAAGGCCATGGCCTGTATAGATCCAAGGCTGCTGCCTACCTGGTTTCTCTCTGTTCTCTTTCCTAGGTGGACGGACTCCTCTTCTATCACAAGGAAACTCATTACAACCCTGGTAGCACCCCATTAGTGGGCTGGCTCCGTCCGTACATGGTGCCAGACATCCTGGGCATACCTGTCCCCCTCTGCCCACTGACGGCCAAGCCAGACTACGCGGGACTCCAGCTGCAGCAGATCGTGGAGCGTAAGAGGAGCCTACAGCAGGCCGCCAAGGAGGATTCTTCCAGTGTCAGCACAGCCCCCCAGGACGGCCGCTATGAACTGGAACACTTGTCCACACCAAAAGCAGAAGGCTTTCCCTCGGCTCTGAGGGACTCTGCGAGCAAGATGGAGAATTGATAGGTAGCCTGGGGTGGCTGCTTTTCCATGTTCAGGAGGAGAGCAAAAGAAACTTAACATGGGAGCAGCTCTGTTTTGACAGTACTTTGGGTAGAAGGATGTCCACTTCCATAATAATTCTCCAGGCGTCGCAAGTTATTTAGCTGAGGCCTGAGATGTAAATCCTAATTGCTAGCAGCAGGGCTTGTTTAAAAGAATTAAAGCTGTGGAGCAATATGTGGAGCTGTCCTGTTCAGAGGCTTCTGTTGGTGAACTCATTCCGTTCTCTGATCAGTAGGGGAAAAGGATGACTAATTTCATGGATAAATATATAAATAAAAACCAATGAGCCTTTCTAGTAGGAAAACAGATGTCTAGTTTAATAGGAAGAGTGTTGAATAAAATACATATAATAAGAAGAAATAAAATGAAAACTAGTATAGTGGCATTGGATATCTTTAAGGCTTTTGACTGAGTAGAATGGCTGGCATTAAAAAATGATTATAGAAAGTTTATGATTTGGAGAACGATTTAAAGGATTAGTAAATCAATTATACTTGAGGAACAAGGCATATAACTTAGTGAACGATGGTATAACATAACAAATAACACTAGCCCAAGGTACAAGACAAAAATGCCCCCTTCCCCCAATTTTATTTGTATTGGTCATTAAAACTCTGGCCAATGTAATTAGAGAAGATGGAAATATAAAAGGAATAAGCAATAAAGAAAAAGAGAAAAGAAGGTTATTTGCAGATGACACCTTGCTAACAATTGAAAATCCATTGGGAAAATTGCAGGTAATAGAAGCACTTTTGGAAAAAATATTGAGAAAGAACAGGGTTATTAATTAATTGGTCCAAATCAGTCAACATGTGTGGAGAGAACACAGAGCTGTCCATGCAGCAAAAAGGAAACTATTGGATGTGAAGAGTACATGTGAGAGTCAATGTCTCTGTGATAAGCAAGTACTAAATGCATGCTTTTGCCTGTAGACTAAAGTGGGTGGGATCAGAATACAGTGGTACCTCTGGTTGTGAATGGGATCCATTCCAGAGGCCCATTCACAACATGTAAAGCCCGCAACCTGAAGTGCCGTATCGCGATTTGGCGCTTATGCGCATGCATGAGCGGCAAAACCAGAAGTAACCCTTTCCGGTACTTCCGGGTCGCCGCAGGACACAACCGGAAAAAAGTAACATGAAGCAAACATAACATGAGGCATGACTATGATTGCAGAATCTGCCTTGCAGGATCCAGCTTCCTCAGGACCTCAGCATCCAGTGTTTTTTAAAAATAAAAATGTCTAGCCTTTGAATGCAAAGATATATTAGCAAATGTATGGTCAGTTGGTCTGTTAATACTCCAGGTGGGGTCTGTGAGGCAGAATAGAGTGGGGCTATGACTTCCCTTGATCTGAACACTACACCTCTGTTGATTCATCCTACAAGTGCATTAGCCTTTTTTGCTGCTGCATCACACTGTTAGTTTACGTTAAGCTGGTGATCTGCTAAAACCCCCCAAGATCCTTTTCTTCAGCCAGACACTCCTCCTGCGCTGCTGGGATGGGTGACTTCAGCACATTATTGAGTTAATGGCTGTGGTCGGACCCCATAATTCTCCGTGATGCTGCAAGGGAGGCATGTTGCACGTTTGGTGAATTGTTCAAGCTCTGTATTTGCAACACGTGTAGTTAAAGCCAGGCAGCGTAACATCGTAGCAAGGCTTCCTTCTAGGGAACAGGCTGCAGGCCTGATGGAAAACTGTGTGCCTTCAGCTTAGGGGTTTCATAACAGAAGAGCCTTCTAGATCAAGGCAGTGGCCCCTCTAGCCCAGCATCCTGTTCTCACAGGATGAGCAGAAGCCTGTGGGAAACCAGCAAGCAGGATTCGAGCACAAGAGCTTCTCACCTCCCCCATGATTTCCAGCAACTGGCATTGCTGCCCCAACGGCAGAAGCAGAACATAGTCATCGTGGCTACGAGCCATCGACAGCCCTCTCCAACTCCATGAATTTGTCTAATCCTCTTTTAAAGCCATCTAGGTTGTGCTGTGGCAGGGAGTTCCATGCTTCAACTGTGTGCTGCCTGCTGGGAAAGACCCCTGAGACCAGAGAGAGCTGCTGCCTGTCAGAGTGGGCAGTGCTGGGCTTGATGGACAAACAGTCTGACATGGTCTATGGCAGCTTCTGTCTCTTGTACTACGGAGGTGGGGAACCTTCAGCCCTCACGGCTAATTAGGCGTGCCAGGCCTCAGAGGCGTTCTTTTCATTCATTTTATAACACATATCACCTTTTCCTCCAAGGAGTACATGGTTCTCTCCTTCCTCATTTAACCCCCTTAGCAACCATGTGAGATAGCTTAAGCTCGGAGGCAGTGACTGGCCAAAGGTCACCCGGTGAGGTTCATCTCTCCCAGGTCCTAGTCCAGCACTCAAACCACTATACAACACTGTCCCCCCTGCTTGCTTGCCAGGCTGTTTAGGGCAAACACCACCCTCTTTTGCCATGTTTGATGCCAGATACAGGGAGCCTTCAAGGCATAATTAGAATGATTTCAAGCAGGTAATGCAGATGGTCTTCCTCTGCAGACACAGCTCAAGCCCTGTCACGTTGTTTGGTGCTACCACCCATGTGTCAAAATGGCCCAGGATGCAGAGGGAGCTCAGGATCTGGTCCCGCTTATGCTATTCATGTGATGCTCACATTATTTATTTCAAGTGATTTTTTTGCACCACTTGATTGTAAAAGAAAAGCCAAAAAAACCCTCAAAGTGGTTTACAAAGAATAAAACAATAAAATTATCAGTAAAAACAGTTAAAATTACTCTTGGAAACATTAAAAAAGAAAAGAAAATCAGCAACAAACTAAAAACATTGACATTCTACATGTCTAGTTAGGGCTACTTAAACAAATATGTTTTTAGCAGGTGCTGGAAAAAATGCAGTGAAGATGCTCACCTGATAGGCAGGGAGTCCCCAAGTGTAGGTGCAGCCACACTGAAAGGTAGGTTGTTTACAAATGTGGAAGGGGTATTATGTGGCACCTGTAACGTGGGTCAGTTCCACAGACTGAAGTGGTCCAGAGGGCATCTATTGGCTAAGGCAATCTGGTAGAGCTTCGTTTACTAATAGCAACACCTTGAACCTGTCTTGGATTTGTAGCTGGGTCTAGTTACAAAGGGGCCACCGGGAGATACCTTCCCAATGCCAGAGCATTCTCATGGGCGCTGGGAAGTTTAGATCAGGACCTCATAGGAAAAGCTTATCTAAAGAGGCAAAGCCAGTGTAGGATTCACACCTCTTACAGCACATTGACTCAAAAGCAGGTTTCTATTGGCTTCAATGGGATTTTCTCCTTTGTGCATGGAGTTGCCACCTTGATTTTTAGAAGCTGCCAGGGCAGGTTGCTGCGTAGGTATTCGTTTCTTGTCTGTCTGCTGCCGATGCCTTTTAGGGCTCTCTCTCTCTCCCCCCCCCGCCCCCTTGGGAGCCCTCCATCCCGGCTCCTCCTCGGCTTGCTGTTGCCGCTGCTGCTGTTTGTGAATGAGATTCAATTTCTGAATGGAGCAAGCAGAGAGGGGGAGGGAGGCTTGGCAGCGAAAGGAAACAGCAAAGGAAGCAGGATTGGTCTGCGACGGGGGGGGGCGGGTCAGCTGGGCTTACTTCCTCCCTCCCTCCCTTTGCTCTGCCTGCTGCTTTTGAGGAAGAGGCACTGCAGAAAGGAGAGGGAGGGAGGAGGCCCCACGACCCCCCCTCCAGGCCACAGGACGGGTGCGGGGGGTGAAAGCTTCCTCCTCTGACACAGTATATATAAAGGAAGTTGCTTCCTACTGATTCTCTCTTCCTCCTCCTCCTCCCTCCCTCCCTCCTTTTTCTCCCAGAAAGCAGCAGGAGGAGGGATCTTTGCGGGGTGAATATCTCGGCACAATCTGGAGAGGATTTCAAGCTTTGGGGGCTGGGAAGTTTTGCCATTTTCTGCGCCTTCTTCCCTTCTCGTTAAGCCCCTTTGCCTTCCGATCCATATGTAGGCGTGTTTAATGCCCGAAGACATTCACCGCGGCTGAATCAGACTTGGCATTCTTATTTTATCAAGGGAGAGGTTTTTTTGTTTTCCAGGACCTTTCTTTTTAATGGAACTTTTTTTGTCGAAGTTGTCGTTGTCGCCGTCCCTGTTACAGTGAAAAGGAGAGAGGGGCGCAAAAAACACCCACCCACCGAATACTAATAATCGGGCGCTCCCCTCCGTGCTCCCACCGCCCTTTTCAAAAAATACTTGCATACAGTATATCTATATATCTACAAAAGCGCATCATAAAAGGGAGGGAAGACAACAACGACGGCGAAGAATGCGATCCTCCAACTTTGGGAGCGACCCGAGCTGAGCGACCCCCGGAAAAACGTGGGAGGAGGAGGAAAAAGGAGACGAGCTGCTTTGGGAAATGTTTGTGGGGTGGTAGCTGTGGAAAACTTGCACGATCTCCTGCTCTCTGGCCGGCGTCGAGGCCTGGGAGCGCCGCGAGGGCAGGATGGCGGCGGAGCTGAGCCCCGAGGAGGAGCAGGTAGGAGCTCTCCGGGCCCCCGAGCTTGGGGGGACCGCGGCCAGCCAGGGAGGAGGGCGGGGCGGGCGGGATGGCGGGGTTTCTCCGGAGAGGCGCCTCTCGGCTCCTTCCCAGGTCGGGCTGCGATGGGAGCCTCTCGGGCCTCTTGGCTGCGCTCTTTAAAGCGGCTTCGCAACAACGCGGATCGCGAGGGGAAAGAGGAAGGAGATGCATGAATAGTATTTATTTGCCTAGAGTAATGCTGGGTACCCATCTGTTTTGGGGTCGTCTCATTCCTGGAAGCGAAGCAGCGCCCCCCCCCCGTCTCCCGACGGAGGGGGACCCAGGGCCAAGGTCTGTGCTCCCTGCTGCCCCTCCCCTCTTCTTCTCGGGGGTGAAATCCGTTCTTGGTGGGCGGGGGGAGCTGCGTCCCTCCAAGTCCCGCCACCCCCCACCTCAAGGGGAGGGGCAGAAGTGGGGCCCCGGGGAGGTTTCCATGGAGATCGGAACCGCTGCGGGGGGGGGGCTGCGATGCGGCCTAGTCGGAGAAGGAGCCTGGCTGGGCCACGGGGCGCCCCCTCCCCTCCCGCTAGGATCCTCCGATAAAAGAGGAGGAGTTGATGCCAAGCCAGGACATTCGCTTCTTTGGGAGGGGGCTGCAAGGACACGCTCGCTCTTGGTCTCGGGGTGCCTTTTGAGGAGCGGGAAGGCTAGTTCTCCCCCCGCAGTTGTCTAGCGGGGGTGGATCCAGCCGCCTCAAGGGCTTCTCCCCCATTAATTGACGCCTCATTCATTAACTGGTTTTCTCTTCTAATCCTCCCCCCCCCCCGCCCGTGTTTGTGTGCGTGGTGTTTTCTTTTTTCGGGGGGGGACTAGATTCCCCACCCCTTTTATAAAAGCTGTGAGGCCCGAAAGAGAAGCGCGACAGGGAGCGGAAGTGCCGCGGAGGGGAAAGGCCGGCAAGCGCGCAGGATCCGCGGCCGCTTTCTGCCGGGAAGCTGGGCTCCCTTCTTCCCGAGAGCGCGCCTGCGCCTCTGCCCGGGGCTCCGCGCGGCTCCCTCGGGGCTTCTCTCCCCGCCGCCCCGCTCGCAGGGACTTCTCGCTTCCGCCTCGCCCTTCGCCGTTTTCTGCTTCTGGCCCTTTCCGCTTTCTCCCCCGGGAAGGATCCGGCCCGCACATCCCGCCGGCTGCGGCTGCGCTGGAGTCCTGCGAGGTGGATGTTGCTCATTCCTTCGGGAGGCGCCCCAGAAAGGGGTCCGCGACCCCCGCGAAGGCCGGGAGACACAAACCCCGCTCGGGAGCGTCTCTTCTCCGTTAAAGTTTTCACACTCCGAACTTGTAGCAGAAAAAGTGAACGTTGTCCGTCCTGGCAGAGAAAAAGATACTATACTAATAAGTGTAACCCTTTTATTTAAATAAAATGGTCTGTGGGAGTTTTTTTAATCTTGCGTTTCTATAGCCTGTCTTGGATAGAACTGAAGGCGGCAGACATTGTTGCTATTACTCCATCCGATTGCAGGTGGCCTTGTTTAGGTTTCTTAAAGAATGTCTTCCATGTTTTTCAAGCGAATTTCCCAAAGCATCTTAAAAACCAGCAATGTACAACAGCAGTGTAAAATCATGTAATATTTTAAAAAAGCATAGAGCAGCAGTAACTGCCCACCCCCCACAAAAAAATAAAATAAAAGCAGCAGTCAGAAAACACTTTCCAAATGGGGAATGTCTTTCAGATGTTATCCAGAAAAAGAGCAGATTTTCTCCTAGGGGCCGAGGTCTCTTCAACCCCCCCCTCCAAAAAATTTTGAGGGCGCCAGACACCCCCAAAGTTGGTGGGCTTTGCCATTCAAGTGGTGGTGTGGGGGGCCTACCTGGGCCTCCCAAAATTTCATTCACGTTGGCACCCTGTCCCCATTGATAAGTTCTTGACTAAGGATGCGCCAGATAGGAAGGTCCCTGCTTCTGATCATAAGGCTCAGACAGTACTTTGCAGAGTAGAAGAGGGCAGGTCGCTGCCCTGAGGAGACAGCCATCTAGTCTTGGTGGCATGGACTAGGACAGGGGTCGGCAATTTTTTTTAGCCATAGGCCACTGTCCCTCAGACCTTGTGGTGGGCTGGAGAAGCGGGACCGGGGGGGGGCTGGAAGAAGAGGTGAGGGGGGCAAGTAGTCCTCCTCCCCAGCCCCAGCTGCTGTGCTTACCTTCCCAGGGGCTGCCACTGCCACCACCGCTGCTTCTCGTGGGTAGGCAGAGGGAGCTCGTCCGCTTGGCCCACAGGAGCAGCAGGGCGGCAGCGGCAGAGGGAGGATGAGCGGCGTGAAAGAGCTGGCTCCAGAGAGGGGCTGCTTAAAATGGCACTCAGCCCCCTTCCTCCTCTAGGCAGGGTGCAGAGAAACCAGGAGGAGGGGGGGAGGAGGCACCGCCACGGTGTGTGCGGGGGAATGGAATGGTGCAGGGGGAAAATGGTGCAGCCTGAATGAACAGAATCCCCACGCCGATGATCCACAGACAGTCTGTGGGCCGGATCCTGAAGGCAATTGGGCCGGATCCAGCCCGCAGCCCTTAGTTTGCAGACCCCTGAACTAGGAAGTCTGTTATTTGCTAGTGTCTGCTATCTAAGCATTGACCAGACCCTGACCAATGTGCTTTGTTTCACTTGCATTGTACATATATTACATATGTACATATATTATTACTCCATCCTGGAAAAGTGAACAGGTACATGCCCTAGATTTAAACTGCCACATATTTCTTAGCTTCTGAAAGTTGTTATTACTTATGTCAATTTCAGTATATCCTCCAAAGCCCAAACACTAACTAGTCAAATACAGAAATGCAGTAATATGTTTCCTGGATTTTCTTGTTAGCATCTTGGCTGCTTCTAGCAAATTAAATCATGTCTTGCTTTTTTGCCTTGTAAACTAATGGCATATTGCTCCAGAGCAGGGATTCAAGGCAAGTGACTAGCAGAGGGTGGTTGGTCCTCATGAGGCCTGGGCTCTGTTGGATGAAGTGGCTTCCTTCGGTTCCCAGGCTCAGCTCCAAGTGCTGCCTTTAACCTTTAAGGCCCTAAATGGCTTGGCATCAGCCTACCTGAAACACTGAATTCCCCAAACCTTCAGACCCTCTTTGGAGGGCCGGCTACAGAGGCCCCAACCGACCAACATGAGGCAGAGAACCACCTGGGAAAGAGTGTTGTGTTATGTTGTTAATTGGGTTTTGGGGTTTCTCCAAAAAAAATTGCACTGGAAAATTCCCAGACATTTTCCCCAAAAAACTTTTCTATGCAAATTAGGATAAGTTCCAGTGCAATTACACTATGCAAATTAGGGTGGTTTTTATTGGAGTGGGGGGGGGGTTGCATCAGGACATTTTTCTGACACCCTAAAGAGAGATCTAATTTAGTGTGCATATATTTACTTGTATTATTGTTAATGAAGCTAAATTTTTTGAAGCCAAGCTACGTGTATTTGCAATTGACATCCATTCATAGTTACTAAAGAACTCATGAAACTGGAAAAAAATTCCAATGGAAAATGAATTCCACCACCTGCATCACAATAAATAAATAAATAAATAACTTCCAGGTCCCTTAGTCAAAATTCTCCCAGCAATTTATCCTTCTCTGAATTCTTCAGAGCTTTTGATATCCTAGCTGTGCTTCCTGGACTCTGCCCCTTTCCCATGCCCTGCTGTCTTCTTCTGTTGTCCTCTTCTACTCCTGAAAACTCTGTTTCTCCTTCTCTCTGCCTCCCCCTCCCTGTGACCTTCCCTTTGTGCATTCCCAAGGGACTGGCAGTTGGCTTTGGGTGCCACAAGTTGCCATTCTTGAGAGGATATGAAAGGAAAGTGGAGTGGGAGAAAGATATCAGCTTGCCCCTGCCCCCAAATGCATTCCATTTCTAGGAAAGCATTCCATTGGGATGTGGTTTTTATATTTTTAATTATTTTTCCCCAGCATTTATTTATATCCTGCTGCTTCATCTTAGTTTTCAAGGTAGCTTGCAACAAATTTTAAAGTGCATGCCCCCTCCTCCCCCCAAAACAGATCAATGGTAAGAACAGAACAGCAAAGGTGCAAACAAAATATATACTGCAGAAAGTGTTAAAATGTACCGGACTCAGTAAGAAGAATGCTGAAACAATACTCAACTCCATTAAAAACTTGCGTGAACACAACATTTTGAACTGGTACCTAAAAGTCATTTAGAAGGATATGGAGTGAAGATTTGGGAGTGGGGGGAGAACTGCACAACTGAGCTACCTTTGGAAAGGAGATCCCTTTGGTTTCTATCCACTTCTCCTCAAGTTGGGGGGGGATCTTAATAATTGGGCAGGTTCATGTCAGAGTTGGCACCAAGCAGCTTAGAATAGGGATGGACAATCATTCACCCCCAACCCCAAGCTGAATTTTTGTGGAGGAAAGTGGTCTAGGGCTGCACATGCAAAGTGAGTTGACCCAACACACACATTAATATTCTCTCTCTCTCTCTCTCTCTCTCTCTCTCTCTCTCTCTCTCACACACACACACACACACACACACACACCCAGCCACACACAAATGCACACATACACTCTCACATGTGCAAACTCACATGCATGCTGTCATGCACACTTTCACACATGCACAGATTCCCACATGTGTGCGCTGTCTCTCTCACACATGTGCTAGCTCTCCTTTCCCTCCTTTCTCAAATTGGTTTCTGTGTGGAGAGGTCTCCTTTCCCAATTCATGGAAAAGAAACCCAGTGATCTGGTCATGGGGGCCAAGACTTCTTCTGCTGACAGTTCCCTTCATTTGCCTGCTGAAAAATGAGGAGATTTGCTGCCCCTGTGGATCCTGCTGCCTGAGGCGGTCACCTCACCTTGCCTTATGAGTGGTGTAGGCAAAACGAAATTGCCCCCCCCCCCATTGAAGCACTGGGGCTCACTTCCACAGGACTTGGTTGTGATGCCTTTTCTCAATCAAGATTTATGATGTGCAATTGTGTCAAAGCAGCCCCTCCTTTCCTCCCTTCTCTGGGGCCCTGGACTCAGCTGGGGCCCTGGACTCCCACAGCTGGGGCCCTGGACTCCCCAGACCACACACCAACTGCAAGGAACCGGATGTGCCTGCATTGTTAAGAGCATTTGACTGTGACACTTGGCACCTGTTTTGGAGGCGCCCCTCCCCCCTGCAGTTTAATCAAAGAGACCAGATGAGATAATTGGGGAGGAGGAGAGAGGGGAGGGGTTTAGAGGACCCAGTGGAAGACACAAGGAAGGAAGCAGGAGGAAAGTGACACTAGGCAGGTGTGATAGTTGAGGTGTGATAGCAGGTGTGATAGTTTTGGCTAGTACAGTAAACTTGTTGATGATATTTGCTAGTATTTGTATAGCACTTTTAAGTGTTCAGAGTGCTTTGTGTGCATTATTTTAATCCTTACAGCAACCTTAAAGGTAGGCTGACATCAGCACCTCTGTGTTGAAGATGGGGGCTGAGACCAAGGTTTGCCTTAGGCAAGCTTGTGCCAGAAGCGGGATTTTGAACCTGGATGAAAGCACCATTGTTCAGTCACCAGGTTTTCCCCAGTGAGTCATGGGAACTGTAGTTTGTTAAGTGTCCCATGGGCTGTCAGGAGACCCCTCACAGAGCTACAGTTCCCAGGATTCTTGGGGGGGGGGCATGACCACTGATCAATACAAAGGCACCCAAGCCCAGCAGGTTGGTACTATGTGAGCATCACACCCCAGGAAGGATGATTTTGTAGTGACAACACTAACCTGGTTGTTTTGAGGCATTGCAAAAGATGGGTCACATAGAAGCCTGAAGTCTTGGCTTACCCAGGGGTCATTGATCTTTACATACCTTTCCCTGTTTACCCAGAAATAGGCATTTTTAGGGAAGGATTGTTGTGCCAAAAGAGAACATTTAGGAGCATAAGAAACTGCTTTGTCTTGAGTCAGACCACTGGGCCATCTATCCCAGTGTTGTCTACACTGACTGGCAGCAACCCTCCAGGTTTGCAGGCAGGGTTGCTGTTGTTGTTGCTATTAAATTTGTATACTGCCTTATACCCACAGGTCTCAGGGCAGTTGCAACATAAAATCACAATACAAAAACATAATAATTAACAACAACAACAATAATTTATTGTACCTCACCTATATGACTGGGTTGCCGCAGCCACTCTGTGCAGCTTCCAGCGTATGTAAAAACATAGTAAAACCTTAAAAAGCTTCCCTATACAGGGCTGCCTTCAGATGTTTCCTAAATTACTCATCTCCTTAACATCTGATGGAAGGGTGTTCCATAGGGTGGGTGCCACTACTGAGAAGGCCCCCTGCAAACAAAAACAACATAAACACCCCCCAAAAAATCCCCAACAACTTTTAAAATTACATTGGATGTCAATCAGCCAAAGGCCTGGTTAAAGAGGAATGTTTTTGCCTGGCGAATAAAGGTGTATAATGAAGGCACCAGGTGAACTTCCCTGGGGAGAGCATTCCATAGATGGGGAGCCACTACTGAGAAATCCCCATTCTTGTGTTGCCACCCTCCAAACCTCTTGAGGAGGCACACAAAGAAGGACCTCAGAAGATGATCACAGGGTCCGGGAAGGTTCATATGGAAAGAGGTGGTTCACAAAGTATTGTGGTCCTGAGCCGTTTGAGGCTTTATAGGTCAAAAGAAGCACTTTGAATTGGGCCTGGATACTAATCAGTAGCCAGTGCAGTCAGACCAGGATCGGTGTAATATGCTCAAACCGTCTTGCTCCGGTGAGCAACCCAGCCGCTGAATTCTGCACTAGCTGAAGTTTCCGAACCGTCTTCAGAGGCAGCCCTACGTACAACACACTGCAGTAATCTAACCTTCAGATTACCAGAGTGTAGAGAACAGTAGTTAGCTCTCCCTGTCCAGATAGGGATGTAGATGGGCCACCAGCCAAAGCTGATGGAAGACACTCTGGGCCACTGAGGCCACCTGGAGCCTTGAGCGACAGCAAAGGATCCAGGAGGACCCCCAGGCTATGAACCTGCTCCTTCAGAGGAAACATAACCCCATCAAGAGCAGGCGACCTCCCACCTATCTGGTCTAGGGAACCCCCCACCAACAGAGCCTCAGTCTTATCTGGATTGGGCTTCTGTTTCTTGGCTCTCATCCATTCCACTACCAAGACTGGTCCAGCACTTCCACTGCCTCACCTGCAGATGTGAAGGAGAAATAGAGCTGAGTGTCATCATAATCTCTGAAACCTTATCAGGAGGGCTTTAAACTGAATAATGTGGGGGAGGGAGACAGTGCTCCTGAAGGTAGGAATCTATCAATTGATGAAGATGATCATCTAAATGTCATAGACCGAATGGAGCAAACAGCACACAGACCTAGTGGTGGGAGGAAAAAATCCTTAAATAAGAGACACGGGGGAATGATAAATTGACTTCAATGTCTGTACACTAATGCGCAAAGCATGGGAAATAAACAAGATTGAGCTTGAGTTCTTGGTACAGCAAACTAAATATGACATAATAGGCATCACTGAAACCTGGTGGGATAAGTCCCACGATTGGAATGTAAAAATGGAGGGATACAATCTATTTCAGAGAAACAGACCAGACAAGAAAGGAGGAGGAGTGGTGTTATATGTCAGGGATGTGTATACCTGTGAAGAGATCCAAGATTTAGAACCTCAAAGCCAAAGTGAGAGCATTTGGGTCAAAATTAAGGGAGAGAAGAATAACAGGGACCTCATTGTGGGAGTTTACTATAGATCCCCAAGCCAAACGGAGGACATAGATGATGCCTTCCTGGAACAGATGGCCAAGCATGCAAAAGGAAGGGAGATAGTAGTAATGGGGGACTTCAATTACCCGAATATTTGTTGGATGTCAAACTCAGCCAAGAGCATAAGGTCAAACAAATTCCTCACTGGCCTTGCAGACAACTTCATTGTCCAGAAAATGGGAGAAGCAACAAGAGGAACAGCCATTTTAGATCTGGTCCTAACCAATGTTAGTGGGGTAGAAGTGGAAGGATCATTAGGCGTGAGTGATCATGCTCTTCTGAATTTTACTATACAGCGGAAAGGAGCAGCCAAGCATACTAGGACTCAATTTCTTGACTTTAAGAAAGCCGACTTCATAAAACTTAGGGAAGTGCTGGGTGAGATCCCATGGACAGTAATACTAAAAGGAAAGGGAGTTCATGATGGCTGGGAGTTTGTTAAGAGGGAGATAGTAAAAGCACAACTTCAGGCAATACCAATGAGACGGAAACATGGAAGGTGCCTAAAGAAGCCAGGGTGGCTATCTAAAGAACTTTTAACTGAGTTAAGATTAAAAAAGGATGTGTACAAAAAATGGAAAAGGGGAAAACCACCAAAGAGGAATTCAAACAAATAGCCAGCACGTGTAAACACAAAGTCAGAAAAGCTAAAGCACAGAATGAACTCAGGCTTGCTAGAGAGGTTAAAAGCAACAAAAAAGGCTTTTATGGGTATGTTCGTAGCAAAAGGAAGACCAAAGAAACAGTGGGGTCACTCAGAGGAGAAGATGGTGAAATGCAAACAGGGGACACAGAAAGGGCTGAACTCCTCAATGCCTTCTTTGCCTCAGTCTTCTCCGATAAAGAAAACAATGCCCGACCGGAAGAATTTGGAGCAAATGATTCAGCAGAGGAAACACAGCCCAGAATAACTAAGGAGATAGTACAAGAATACTTGGCTAGTCTAGATGTATTCAAGTCTCCAGGGCCAGATGAACTGCATCCAAGAGTATTAAAAGAACTGGCAGATGTGATCTCAGAACCACTGGCAGTCATCTTTGAGAATTCCTGGAGAACAGGCGAAGTCCCGGCAGACTGGAGGAGGGCAAATGTTGTCCCTATTTTCGAAAAGGGGAAAAGAGAGGACCCAAATAATTACCGCCCAGTCAGTCCAGGGAAGATTCTGGAGCAGATCATTAAGCAAACAGTCTGTGAGCACCTAGAAAGGAATGCTGTGATCACCAATAGTCAGCATGGATTTCTGAAAAATAAGTCATGTCAGACTAACCTGATCTCATTTTTTGACAGAATTACAAGCCTGGTAGATGAAGGGAACGCAGTGGATGTAGCCTACCTTGATTTCAGCAAGGCATTTGACAAGGTGCCCCATGATATTCTTGTAAAGAAGCTGGTAAAATGCGGTCTTGACTATGCTACCACTCAGTGGATTTGTAACTGGCTGACTGACCGAACCCAAAGGGTGCTCATCAATGGTTCCTCTTCATCCTGGAGAATAGTGACTAGTGGGGTGCCACAGGGTTCTGTCTTGGGCCCGGTCTTATTCAACATCTTTATCAACGACTTGGATGATGGACTCAAGGGCATCCTGATCAAATTTGCAGATGACACCAAACTGGGAGGGGTGGCTAACACCCCAGAGGACAGGATCACACTTCAAAACGACCTTGACAGATTAGAGAACTGGGCCAAAACAAACAAGATGAATTTTAACAGGGAGAAATGTAAAGTATTGCACTTGGGCAAAAAAAATGAGAGGCACAAATACAAGATGGATGACACCTGGCTTGAGAGCAGTACATGTGAAAAGGATCTAGGAGTCTTGGTTGACCACAAACTTGACATGAGCCAACAGTGTGACGCGGCAGCTAAAAAAGGCAATGCAATTCTGGGCTGCATCAATAGGAGTATAGCATCTAGATCAAGGGAAGTAATAGTGCCACTGTATTCTGCTCTGGTCAGACCTCACCTGGAGTACTGTGTCCAGTTCTGAGCACCACAGTTCAAGAAGGACACTGACAAACTGGAACGTGTCCAGAGGAGGGCAACCAAAATGGTCAAAGGTCTGGAAACGATGCCTTATGAGGAATGGCTAAGGGAACTGGGCATGTTTAGCCTGGAGAAGAGGAGGTTAAGGGGTGATATGATAGCCATGTTCAAATATATAAAAGGATGTCACATAGAGGAGGGAGAAAGTTGTTTTCTGCTGCTCCAGAGAAGCAGACACGGAGCAATGGATTCAAACTACAAGAAAGAAGATTCCACCTAAACATTAGGAAGAATTTCCTGACAGTAAGAGCTGTTCGACAGTGGAATTTGCTGCCAAGGAGGGTGGTGGAGTCTCCTTCTTTGGAGGTCTTTAAGCAGAGGCTTGACAACCATATGTCAGGAGTGCTCTGATTGTGTTTCCTGCTTGGCAGGGGGTTGGACTCGATGGCCCTTGTGGTCTCTTCCAACTCTATGATTCTATGATTCTATCAGCGTACTGCTGACAACGTACTCCGATCCTGTGGATAACCCCACCCAGCGGTTTCATGTAGATATGTTAAACAACGTGGGGGATAGGATTGAGCCCTGAGGAACCCCACACTGAAGGCTCCATGGGGCTGAAAAACATTCCCCAAGTAACACCCTCTAGGAACAACCATCCAAGTAGGACTGGAACCACCACAAAGTGATGCCACCCATCCTTAGTTAGGAGTGTCGCTCCAGAAGGATGCCATGGTTGCTGTTATCAAAAGCCCCTGAGAGGTCAAGAACAGTGAACAGGGACATGTTTCCCTTGTCTCTCTCTTGACAGAGGTCATCATACAGGGCAACCAAAGCAATTTCTGTGCCAAAACCAGGCCTAAACCCCAATTGAAATGGATTCAGAAAATCAGTTTCTTCCAAAAGTGTGTGGATCTGGTCTGCAACCACTTGCTCCAGAACCTTGCCTAAGAAAGGGAGATTAGCAATTGGCCAGTAGTTAGTTTTTCTGAATCCAGGCAAGGTTTCTTAAGGAGTGGTTTTAGCACTGCCTTCTTCAAACAGGCAGGGACCACCCCCTCTCGTAAAGAGGCATTGATCACCTCCCTGGCCCAGCCAGCTGTTCCCTCCCTGCTGGTTTTTATCAGCCAGGAGGGGCAAGGGTCTACAGCGCAAGTGATCGCCCTGACTGATCCGAGCACCTTGGCCACATCCTTGAAACTCGTCCACAACTGAAACTCAGCCAACACAACAGGACTAGACTGTGCTGTGGACACCCCATGAGATTCATCTGCTATAACAGCAGAGTCAAGGTATTGGTGGATGCAAGTGATCTTATCCTCAAAATGCCTTGCAAACGAGTCACAGCGAGCTACTCTTGGTTCTCCCACCTCCTTTGGGCCAACCTGGAAAAGGCCTGGAAAAGCTCTGCCAGATGACATAATGAGGATGCAATGGAGGCAGCAAAGTAGAATCATAGAGACATAGAATATTGGAGTTAGAAGGGACCGCAAAGGTCAGGGTGGATTTGATTTAAATCATGATTAAATAACAATTTAAATCACTAGTCACTAAGATTTTATTTATTTATTTTTTTACAGAAAGACACATAATTGCTTTTATAATCTTAATATTTACAAACAGATGAAGGTTTAATTTTTGGAATAATAAATTTTCAGAGTAGTTTTTACAGTTATATCAAAAATTACTGATTTGGTTACACTATTAGAAATACATTGACAGATAATTAAGAAATTATTGTGAGGTTTAATAAGTTAACTGTTTCTATTTGGACAACTTTTCTGCTGTACTTTATTGGAAGGAGAAAAACAATCATTTCCTTAATAACAATTTAAACAATTTATTTAAATAAAACAATAAGATTATAGCATATGTATCAATGTTTGTTAACTGATGTGGTTAAATGATTTTTTTTTTAAAAAACCACACCTTAGACTGAATTTTAGCCCACATGAAAAACTTAAAGCAAATCCTTATTTCCTGATGAGGACTATAATGTAACTTAAATAGAAAACTATCCTTAGAAAGATTTTCCCTCCAAAAGCATTTTATTTTAAAAATCCAATTTAAATTTAAAAATGTGATTTAAAAATCATTGATTTTTATCCACCCTGCCAAGGGTCATCTAGTCCAACCCCCTGCAATGCAGGAAACTCAGCTAAAGCATCCCTGACAGATGACCACCCAACCTCTGCTTAGTCCACCACCTCCCAAGGGAGACTGTTCCACTGCCTAACAGCTCTTACTGTCAGAAAGTTGTTTAGTCTGATGTTTAGTCTGATGTTTAGTCAGAATCTCCTTTCTTGTAACTTGAAGACATTGGTTTGAGTCCTCCCCTCCAGAGCAGGAGAAAACAAGCTTGTTCCTCTTTCGTGTGGTAGCCCTTCAGATATTGGAAGATGGCTATCATATCTCCTCTCAGTCTCCTATTTTCCGGACTAAACATCTCCAGCTCTCTCAACCATTCTTCATAAGTGTCAGAGCTGCCTCCAGGTCCCAGCTCACAGAGGACCAACGCTAGCCGGTTGTAATGTACAAAAGTCTTTATTGAAGTTCAGTTTCCATTTACAAGCCGCAGCGTGCAGCTCTACGTCTAGAACCTAGACCAGCGAAGCTCCGTCTGAGTCTCCGCCCCCTATACACCAGTTTAAGACCCTGGCCTTACTCCACCTCTTCCGTTGTTCTTTCCTCCTCTGGGTCCGTCTGCCCCCCGGGGTCTCCTCCTTCCTGGACTCCTCTGACGCTGACCCCCCTGACTCTTGTCCCTCCTTTTGGAGGGCTTTAGGACCCGGTTCCCTATCCGGGCTACCTGCTGTGCCGCTCGCCTGTACATTTGAACTTGGCGCGCGCACCCAGTGGGCAACCTTCCTCTTGACCGTTTCCGCGCTCTCCGATGGAGGCGTGGTCAATCCTGACTCATCTCCTCCCGCTGGTGGTGAACACCCTAGTCCCGATACCTGGGACTCCTCCCCCCCACTGCGCTCTGGTGGGGAAGCTGGTCCTGATTTCCAACTGCTGCTCTCTGAGTCCCCTCTGGCTCCTTCCTTTGGCACCCCCCTTGCCCTGGCCATAGGCGCCCCCTTCTGTGAATCTTCCGATTCGCTGGAGAGACTCAGGGAATCCCTCGGACCACTGTCATTGCCTACGCTCCCCTCGGATTCCTCCCCCTCGCTCTCCATTTCCTCCCTCTCCTGTGCCTTTGCTCCTGAGCCCCTGACATCCATCCCCCCCTCGAAGCCCCCCTTCCCCCCTCCCCTCCTTCAGGTGTGGGTTCTGGGTGCTCCATCGTTATGGGGGTGAGTGCAGGATACAGTTCGTCCCCCGTGGCGTGCATCCAGCCGGATAAGTCCGGATAGTCCTCCATGGTCTCGCCGACGGCGATCTCTGCTTCCATCTCTTTGCCTCCGTGCTCGAACCCAAGGTCCTCTCCCAACACGTCCATGTCCGTCTCTCCCCTGGTCGCCTCGGGGGATGTTGCCTGCCAAGGCCCCTTCAGCCACTTCCTGCGCCACTGCTCCTCCGGTTGATTGTCCCACCAGTAAGAGCGGTCTGTGGCAGACCCCGAGGGTGATCCCTCCGGGGAACGTGTGTTGGGTGCTGGTTCCTCGTCCGATGAGAACCCCTGAAACGTGCTGGCTGAAAGTGTGGGTGTGAAAAGATATTCATCGAAATAATCTGCCGGCATAGGTCTGTGTGGGAAGAGTGCATGGAACTCGTCCTTGAGGTAGTGCTCCTCCACCGCATAGTACGGCACCCAGCTGTTGGCGCTGGCCGGGGTACCTTCCCTGGCAAGGAGATACTCAACCCCCTCTTCCCCCCATCTCGAGTCTAAAATCTCTGTGACCTCGTTGATAGGCTCCCCCCTTGGTGACCCCCCCTCCGTGGGCATTTCCCTGAGCGGGTCTGGTGCCTTCCCTGGCGCCTGAAACCTGTGAGGTGCCTTGTAGGGCGTGAGCACTGATCTATGAAAGACCGGGTGCATTCTGGATCCCTCCGGAAGTGTCAACCGGAAGGCCACTGGATTGATCCTTGCCTCGACTTGGTAAGGCCCTATCTGCTTATGTGCGAGCTTCTTCTTCGCTAACGATCTGGCCGGTACTGCCTGGGCTGCTAACCAGACCCAGTCTCCCACCTGTATGTCTTCCCCAACCCTTCTGTGTCTGTCAGCCTGCAGCTTGTATGCGTGTTTCGCTAGTTCTAACTGCCTTCGGAGCTGTTCGTGGACCTCCTGCAACTCCGACGCGAAGGCGTCCGCTGCCTGTGGCTCCCCCTCCCCCACGCTCTCTAATCCCGGGAAGGTTCTGGGATGCCTCCCATTGTTGGCGAAGAACGGTGTCACCCCCGTGGACACGTGCTTCGTGTTGTTGTAGGCGAACTCGGCAAGCGGCAGGTAGTCCACCCATGTCGCAGGCTGCTGATTCGCGTAGCATCTCAGGTACTGCTGCATGATGGCGTTGACCCTCTCCGCTTGTCTGTTGGTCTGCGGATGTCTTGCCGACGCTAGGTTGATCTTGACGTTCAGGATGCCCATCAGCTTCTGCCAGAAGTTCGAGATGAACTGGCGCCCCCGGTCGGATAGGATAGACCGTGGTAGACCGTGAACCTTGAACACGTGGTCTATGAACAGTTTGGCGGTCTGTTCCGCTGTGGCCACCTTCGCGCACGGAATGAGGTGGGCCATTTTGGTGAACATGTCCACCACCACGAGAACTGCTGTTTTGCCCTGCGAGCTGGGTAGATCCGTGACAAAGTCCAGAGCCACCCTCTCCCACGGTTCGAGCGGGGTCTGCAGCGGTTCCAGCAGTCCCGCCGGCGGTCTGTGTACTGGCTTGGCCCTTTGGCAGGTGTCGCACCTCGTGACGTAATCTGCGACTTCCCCCCGCATCTTGGGCCACCAAAAGTCTCTGGCTACTAATTCTACAGTCTTCTCTTTGCCAAAGTGCCTGGCGCTGGGTGCGTCGTGCAACTGCTGCAGTACCTTGGCGCGGAGGTCGTCTCCCGGTACATAGAGGGCCCCTTTGCGGATGAGCAGTCCGTCGCGTATCTGGAACTCGTCGTCCTTCGCTGTGCCACTGCGCACCTCCTCCATCTTGGCTCGTGCAAAGGAGTCCGCCTGCAGCGCGCGACGTACTGCGTCCAGGTCCACAGTGGCCGAAGCGCACGCCCACGCTTTCGGTGCGAAAATGTGCTTGGCCGCCGGCGGTGCCGCTTCCTCGAGATACTGCGGCTTCCTGGACAGTGCATCCGCCATGATGTTGTTGTCTCCTGGGATGTACTCTATCCTGAAGTCGAAATCCGCAAAGAACTCCACCCAGCGTATGTGCCTCTGGTTCAGGAACCTTGCCGTGCGCCAGTACTCCAGGTTCTTATGGTCCGTGCGGACCTGCACTGTGTGTTTGGCTCCGATGAGGAAGTGCCGCCACGCCTTGAATGCTGCATGAATGGCCAGCAACTCCCTGTCCCAGATGGCGTAGTTCTGCTCCGACTTGCTGAGTTTCCTGGAGTAGAAAGCGCACGGCCTCCAGTCCCCTTGCGGATCTTGCTGCAACAGGACCGCTCCCACGGCCCTGTCTGAGGCGTCCGTTTCAACCCTCATCGGTTTGCTGGGGTTCACATGCAGTAGCTGCTCTTTGGACGCGAAGAGACGCTTGAGCTTCTGGAAGGACTGCTCCGCCTGCTCCGTCCAGATGAACTTCTTCTTCTTGGAGCTGAGAGTGTCGGTAATGGCCGCCGTCTGCATAGCGAACCTCTTGATGAACGTGCGATAAAAGTTGGCAAAGCCGACGAACCTCTGGACCTCCTTCCGATTGCGCGGGCTCTTCCAGTCCAACACTGAGCGGACCTTGGCGCTGTCCTTGGCGAGCCCCTTGTCGGACAATTTGTAGCCCAGGAAATCCACCTCCATCATGTCGAACTGGCACTTCTCCAGTTTGGCGTACAGTCTGTGCTCCCGTAGTCTCTGCAGAACTTCCTTGACGTCCCTCTTGTGAGCCTCCTGCGATTCTGAGAATATCAGGATGTCGTCCAGGAAGCAGACGCACTTCTTGTAGAGGAGTCCCGCTAACACGTGATGCATGAAGGCTTGGAAACAGTGGGAGCCATTTTGTAATCCAAACGGCATAACTCTGTATTCATAGGTGCCCAGGGGCGTGAACATGGCTGTCTTCCATTGTCACGCTCCCGTATGCGAATAAGGTTGTACGCCCCTCGCAGATCCAACTTGGTGAAGACGCGTCCTTTCCTCACCGTCGCGAGTAGGTCGTCAATTTTGGGCATGGGAAAGGCCGTGGGCTTGGTTTTCGAATTCAAAATTCTATAATCAACCACAAGCCTTTTTTGGGGCGTGTCTTTTTTCTTCACGGAAAACACGGGACTGCCCCCCACTGCTTTGGACTCCCGGATGAAACCGCGCTTCAAGTTGTGATCCCAGAGTTCTTGCAGTTCGTCTTCCGACATGGAATACAGTTTCCCGGTCGGCAGCGTCGCCCCCGGCAGGAGGTCAATCTTGCAATCATAGGACCTGTGGGGAGGCAGCTTGTCCGCTTCCTTCTCGCAGAAAACCTCCAAAAACGCTGCGTACTTGTGAGGCACTGCTTGCAGCGTGCCTAATCGTAGCTGCGGGTCATCCTCTTCCCCCTCCGGGCTAGGCAGGATGCAGTAGGAGGAGCCGAAAGTTAGTTGGCGCTGGTACCATGCCAATGCCGGGCTGTGCCTGTGCAGCCAACTCATGCCCAATACTACAGGCGTGTCCGACAGTTGGGTGACATTGAAGCTGATGACTTCCCGGTGATTTCCAATTTGCATCACCATCGGCGGCGTTTGCTTGACCACCTGCCCCCCTAGCAATTCTCTTCCATCGACCGTGACAACTTTCAGGGGCATCGTGGCTGGCAGGAGCGCTATGCGATGTTGCTTGATGAAATCCAGTCCTATAAAGTCTGCATTACTACCAGAGTCGATCGTAATGGGCACTTCCATAGTGAGTCTATTGGGTAGCTGGAGCGATGCAGTGAGTTGCACCACTGGTTTGGGCGGGAGTGGGTCTGTGGGCTGTAAAATCTCTGGGGACTGCTTCACTGACTCGTCTGGCTGGGCCCCAGTGCCTCTGCTTCCAGCCAGACTCCGTCATTTCCCTGCTGTGGTTCTTTCTGCTGAACTGCTTCTGTTACTGTTGCTGAGGCTGCAGTGTGCTTGTGGAGCCTCTGGGGACACTCTTTTGCCATGTGCTGAGCACTGTCGCAGATGTAACACTTCCTGTTCCCTCTAGGAGGCTTCGCTTTGACTGCTCCCGGTGTTAGGGCTCTGGTTGCTGACTGAGCCCTGGCACCACCTATCTCCATCTGTTCCTCTCCCCCTCCCAGCGGAGGCATGGATTGAGCACGCGTTGCGTCCCTGGGAAAGAAGGGAGATGCTCTCGCCGGTGTGCGTCCCCAACGCCCTTCGTCTTTGCTCCACGGACGTTCTTCCAGACGCACCCCAACCATTAGCGCTCTCTGGACAACTTCCTGAGTGCTTTGGGGTCGTTCCCCCCTTGCAATTTCGTCTTTCACAGCTCCGTTCAACCCCTCCCAGAAAAGGTCTCTGACCGCAGCTGAATCTTTCTCCCATCCCAGCGCATTGACCAATGCAAAAAAGCGGGAGTGATACTGCCTTACAGTGGCTCTCCCTTGTTTCAGTCCATGTATCTCTTTTCTGGCGATATCTACGTCTATTGTTGATAAAAAACACGCATCCATCGCTTTAATGAAGGCATCCGCACTTCGGAGATTGATTGATTGATTCTATTGATCTTTATTACGGCCATTGGCCCGTCACACGACAGTTTCCCATACCACCATAATGTACTTGAACCTCCAAATTTTAAACCGCCAAAACTTACAAAAAAAAGACAAGAACCAAAGCAAAACAAAAGACCAACATCGTACATTACAACAAATTTGTAGCATAGACATCGCCCTCTGCTCATAAATTAATAGAAGACATCAATGGTGATATCACCTAATTACATCCTAAAACATAGATCATGGTTTAAAGGGATTATCCGAGCCACACAGGAGTCCGTTTCTCTTCTTTAGGGATAGGACGCTGATCAAGAATCTGGCAACCATGAGTGATCTTAGGGGGTCATCATCATTTAATAGATATCTCAGTTTGGCTTCAGTCGTATCATCGGCAATTCCCTTAAGATATTGAGCAAGAAACTTGCTCCTAGCCGATAAGTGAAAAGCACAATCAAGAATTATGTGATGCAACGATTCCGGTGCCCCACAATTACAATCACATAAGAGCGATATCTGTCCATTAGAGAATCTATTTCTCAGCACGTTCGATGGGAAGGTGTTGAATCTTGCCTTTACAAAGGCATATCTATGAGCTGAGGAAGTTAAAGAATTCAAATAGTTTGGGAGCCTTAAGAGGGGTAATAAACCAAGATTTAGAGGTGAGCAGGTACCATTGCCCAAGATCATTTTCTGCTGCAAGTCCATCTCCTCTAGCTTACAGGTTACTGTTCTTTTAGCTGGAACTATGTCCTGCTCTAGTAATTTGGATGGGGAGATTCCCATTGCCGTTATTTTCAGCTGTAAATTTTTTACCCATGGGCTCTGGAAATCATCTCTCCACATACATTGTATCAAGTACAAGTTTGGGAGATTGTGCCATAGAGATAACCAGTGACAAAGTGTGTGCTTCCACAGAGCATTTTCCAGGGATACAATATTAAGTTCCATGCGTAACGCTGTATTACTTACACAGTTGGGCAGTTTCAATATCCCTCTTAAAAACTGATTTTGAATGACCTCCAGGTGAGATAGGTTGGCAAAAGTCCCCCAAATTGAGATGGCATAAGCAATTGTCGGGATCACCTTGGCCTTGAAGACTTTCAACGCCGATGGGATATGAAGGGCCCCATCGGTGAAGAAGAATCGCAAGATCGCCAAGGAGATAGATTTGGCTCTATTTGTAACATAGGCTACATGGGCCTTCCATCTGAGGTTATGTTGTAACCAGACTCCCAAATATTGGAATCTATAGACTTGTTCGATGACTCTCCCATCAATTCTCCAATTATGGAGTTTCCGGCTCTTTGAGAAAATCAGGATCTTAGATTTTCCATAATTAATTGTAAGGGAATTTGCGTGACAGTATGATCCAAAAAATTTTAGGGCCCTCCTGAGACCTACTCTAGAAAAAGAAAGAATGACTGCGTCATCCGCATATAGTAACAAGGGGCAGCGATAAAGTGCTAGGCGGGGTGCATGAATCCTTTCTTGGGCCTCTATCAGGGGAGTCCTCATGTCACTTATGAACAAATTGAACAGGAGTGGAGCCAATATACAACCCTGTCGGACACCTCTGTTAATGGGAATTGAATTCGTGAGATCACCCTCCGGGGTGAATCTCACTCTGGCCGCTGAGTTCTCATGGAGTTTGATTATTAGCCAGAGAAGCCTTCTGTCAATGCCCCAGCGGGTGAGTTTTTCCCAGAGGATGCTCCTGGGGATACTATCGAATGCTGCCTTTAGGTCAATGAATGCCACACAGAGTTGGCCACCTTTTGGGGTGGAATATTTCCAGGCAAGATGCTGTAAAATTAGAATATGATTAATTGTTGACTGTTTGGGGCGGAATCCAGCTTGTTCGGGCCCAATTAATTTTCTCTCTTCGGCCCATTGGATTAGTCTGTTCAACAGGGAGCGGGCATACAGTTTCCCCACTATTGAGAGCAGGCTGATGTTCCTGTAGTTCCCCGGGTCATCTGGTGAGCCCTTTTTGTGGATTGGAACGATAACAGCGTCCTTCCATACTTCCGGAATCATTCCAGAGTTGTTAACTGCATCGAAGATGTTCGCCAGGACCTTGGCCCACCAGTCCGCGTGGTATTTTATAGCTTCTGCCGGGATCAGGTCTGGCCCAGGCGCTTTCCCTGTATTAAGGTTGACGATCAAGTCATGGATGTCTTCCGGATCGGTAGGGGGCCAGAGGGGAAGCTGATCTTGAAATTCGTCTCTTGTGTTAACGATACAGTCAGTTGTGGCAAAGTAATTTTTTTAATAAGATTCCCAAACCGGGGCGGGAATAATAGTTAAAGGGTATCTTTTAGTTCTTTTATTTACCAGGAGCCAAAATTGTCTGGTGTTCCGTGATGATGAGGCTTCTATAATTGCCCGCCATTGATTCACTTGCCATTCCAGTCTGGCACCCTTTTGAATTTGCTTGTAGGCCGATTTTGCTTGGAAATATTCTTTTGGCAAGACCGTTGCCCCAGAGGCTTTATACTCTTTGTAGATGTTACCAAGAAGTTGTCTAGCCTGTTTACAAGCACTGTTGAACCACAATGCACCTGTCTTCCTTTGTGTTCGGTTTATTTTATGCGTCAGGACAGAGAAAAAAGGCGTTAGATCTTCCGACAGATTCGAGAATAGTCTTAGGGTTTGGTCATAATCATGATAATCCTCAATTAAGCCTGAATATGCTTGTTTTAGTCCTTGTTGTAAATATGCTGAGAATTTTTGAGCCTGTAGTTCGGACCATTTTACACTTTTGACTTGCAGTACTGAGTTTGTAGTCAAATGTGTTGGATGTCTGTCTCCATCTGGGATCCAGTCTATAGTCATTGTGGCGACCAACGGTAGGTGGTCGCTCAGTTGAATATTTTCAACTTTAAAATGGGAAAATTTGGAGAATATATCATGAGATACCAGCATATAATCCAGGACACTGTTTGCAGAGGGGCTTATGTGTGTGAACTCACCCGGTATGTCAGGCGGGCAGTTCCCGTTTAGAATCACTAAGTTTAGACGTAGTACCAATTGGTAAAGAAGGGTTCCTGCTTCATTTACCCTTTTGTCTTTGGAGAGTCTTTGATTATGGAGGGAGAGGTCATTAATGAATTCAGGGGTTATCCACCATTTGGCTTTGGTTAAGGACTCCCAGTTTGTTGCAATGCGAGCATTGAAATCCCCTGCTATAACATTGGGTATATTGGGGTGTTTGGAGTGACAAAGAATAAGATGTTCCTCCAGGATTCCCCATCTATTGTATAAGTCAGCAATGTTGCCTCCAGGAGGAAGATAAACATTTGTTATAGCAAGTTCGAAGTTTTTCCCCGTAATCAGGGCTGTAATTGCAAGGGTGGAAGCATTTACAAGCGTGAGTTTTGCCCGTATTTTCAAGGAAATTGCTATGACTAATCCTCCACTAGGCCGGCCTCCTTTAGTAGACGGGCATGCCGGTAATGATATAGCATCAAACCCATTAATATTTACTCTCCCCTCTTCCCATGTTTCCTGCAGGAGAATTACTTGGTGTGAGTTTATTAGTTTTACAAAGTCTGGGTCGAATTTTTTCCCCTTCCAACCTGCTATGTTCCAGCTTAAAAGGGAGAACGGGGGAGAGTTTGGCTGAGGTTTGGGTAGTCACAATGGAGAAGGGGGGAACGCTGATCTTGGTGGGTTGTCAAATTTAAAGAAGTCAGTAATTTTCCTTTGACTAATGGTAGATGACTTCTCTCCTTTTGGCGCAGGTGTGCCTCTTGAGCTATTGTGAATATAGATAATATTTGATGTTTTTAGCTGTCGGGCCCAACTAGGCCCTGAAGAGGCTCCTGCCAAGTCCGCTGGAGCCGTCCTCTTTGGGGATCTAACCGATCCACTTGTGATCATTTGGTTTATATGTCCTGCTGGGTCTTCAGTCCACTCTGTGGTGACTCTCAGCACTGTGGTGTCTTCCTCACATGATTGTTGGATTTTTGGTGAAGAAGCCTTACTTGAGGTGGCCACTACCGTCTCAGGACGTGGATGGTCTTCGATGTATGTTGATTCCAAGTCCGGCATGGAGGGGTGAAGGGACAACGATTTATCCAGGGGGGTGTTATCCTGAGTTCCATTCTTGGATCGGTTAATCACGGAGGGAACAGATAAGTCTATTAAAAGCAGGGATGAGTTACCAGCGTGAAGGGGAGGAGAAGAGTCTGCCTCCAGCAGTGGGACCTTCCCATCTACTGCAGAAGGCACCTTATATGCTGGGTATTGGGGAATTGTTGTTTCCTCCTCCATGGGGCATGGCACCGCTAAATTAGAGTGGGTATCATTCGTAGGAACTCCGTTGCAGGCGATCCTTAGGAGCTGAAGTTTAAGTAAATCCAGCCTATTTATAATTTCTTGTTGTTCCATCGCTGGTAACTCTCCAAAGGAGGCGATAAGCTCTCTTTCCTCCTGGGGTGTCAAAGAGTTACTGGCACACTCGTAGTGTTTAGTTGTAGGAGTGGAGGTACTATGAGACTGGCCCAGACATGGGGTGTACAGCTCAGCCCTCTTTTGTGGTTCAGGGCGGGAGGGTTGTACCGTCTCCTTGGTTAATCCCTCTGATAGGAGGGGTCTAATTTTGGAATCCATGAAAACTCTCGTTGGAAAAATACCAAGATTATTCAAAAAAACTTTTTGCTTAATAATAAGAGAGGGGATTTTTGCAGAGTGGAAAGCCAGCATCATTCTCTGATATCTGTTCTGGCGGACTAAGGGAAGCACAGCACAAAGATCTATTTGTGATGCCTCGAGTTTTAGAAGCCATCTGAGGTGCTCTTTAGTCCCATGTAGCGTTGTCCAACTTAGGTCCCTTTCCCGGAAGGTTAGGGAAATCTTCCTTGGATGTAGAATCAGGGATTGGCGATTCAGTGCGGGGTTGAGATTGTATTTGCAGTTCTTCATACAATCGGTGTTTGGTGGAGCTTTCTGCCGGCGCAATGGAACATCTACTGCCCCCTCTTGGGCTGTCTGTGCCGGCTGGTCATCCAGTTTTTGCTGAAGGCTATGCAGCTGAGAGGATAGGCCGTCAATTCTCTTAAATATACAGTTTAGAGTTCTAATTATTAGATGGAGTTGCTCGCATCCTGTGCAGTCCGATTCGGCTACCAACTCCTCCTTCGGATAGGGACCATCCCCATTTGTGTTACTATTAGCGTTTCCAATTTGTAACGTCTCAGGGGCCTCATCTTCTGATGTTGTTTCAAGGGCAGTTAGAGGATCGAAACGATTTTGAGTTGCTATTGAGTAGGTACATTCCTTAGGGCCTCTCCCTCCTTTAGGTGAACCTTCCTTAATTGCTTAGGCCTCGGAGAGGATAATGCCTCGTCAGAGTCTCTTGGACGTTTTCCATGGCCCATAAATCAATTTTGCAGGAGCTGGGGAGCTCCTTAAATCCTTTAGTCTTCCTCACAAGAATACTACCACTTCCAGGAGAGTGGTGCCATAAAATTACTCACAGTAAGGCAGTCAGTTCAAGCCTCTTCCTTCCCCTCTTCCTTGTTCCTAGGACTTTCGAGACAGCTCGGTTCCAGCAGTCGGGCAAAATTCACTTCGTAGTATGCAATAAACTAAAAGCTAAAGGAAAGAGCTGGTCGGCAGGGCAGAGGATTTATGCCCAGGAGAACCTTTCACTTATCTCTCCCAGTTAGGGAGGCGGCGGCAGCCGTGGCGGCAAGTCCGGGCGTCGGAGCAACCCAGATAAAAAGAAAACAAGGATAAAACAAGTAGCGGGATACTAAAAGATACTAAAAGACAGCCAGCACAGCCAGCAGATCATTAAAACTCACGGATAAAAACAAGGGAGGATAAAAACCACATAAAACCACTTAAAACTTTGATAAGGGTAAGCGAAATTACTCGGAGACTACCTTCGCCGCCATGTTGGACTCTGTCAACCGCCGGGGCTCGGAGAGCGGGATCCTCATCTCTCCACAGATTGCACAGCCACGCTTTAGCTTCTCCATGGAGATGAGTTAGTATAAAGCCCACCTTCTCCTGCTCATCTCTAAAGTCCTTCTCCAGCAACTGTAGTGCAAATACCACGTCTGCTCTGAAGTTAGGGTACTGCTGCAGACTCCCATCGAAATGAGACACAAGGCTGCCTCCTCTCTTTCTCAGCCCAATCCCCTCTGGTCTGGCTCCCGGTAGCCCCTGCTTAGTCAACATTTCAAACCTGGTTTGCAGATCCCTGCAGGTAGCAGCAGTATCTTCTTCCCTCTTCCTGGATGCTAGTATCTCCGCGTTAAGTTGTGTCACTGCATTTTGCAGGGCTACCATTCGTTCTTCGGTAGTCATCCTGTCCTGCTTTTGTGAGCTCGCGAAGCACCAGTCTTCGCCCCTCGCTGCGTCCACTCACGTTGCGAGGTTTTATGAGACGGAGCTTACTGTCAGAGCTGCCTCCAGGTCCCAGCTCACAGAGGACCAACGCTAGCCGGTTGTAATGTACAAAAGTCTTTATTGAAGTTCAGTTTCCATTTACAAGCCGCAGCGTGCAGCTCTACGTCTAGAACCTAGACCGGCGAAGCTCCGTCTGAGTCTCCGCCCCCTATACACCAGTTTAAGACCCTGGCCTTACTCCACCTCTTCCGTTGTTCTTTCCTCCTCTGGGTCCGTCTGCCCCCCGGGGTCTCCTCCTTCCTGGACTCCTCTGACGCTGACCCCCCTGACTCTTGTCCCTCCTTTTGGAGGGCTTTAGGACCCGGTTCCCTATCCGGGCTACCTGCTGTGCCGCTCGCCTGTACATTTGAACTTGGCGCTGGCGCGCCCAGTGGGCAACCTTCCTCTTGACCGTTTCCGCGCTCTCCGATGGAGGCGTGGTCAATCCTGACTCATCTCCTCTCGCTGGTGGTGAACACCCTGGTCCCGATACCTGGGACTCCTCCCCCCCCCACTGCGCTCTGGTGGGGAAGCTGGTCCTGATTTCCAACTGCTGCTCTCTGAGTCCCCTCTGGCTCCTTCCTTTGGCACCCCCCTTGCCCTGGCCATAGGCGCCCCCTTCTGTGAATCTTCCGATTCGCTGGAGAGACTCAGGGAATCCCTCGGACCACTGTCATCGCCTACGCTCCCCTTGGATTCCTCCCCCTTGCTCTCCATTTCCTCCCTCTACTGTGCCTCTGCTCCTGAGCCCCTGACAATAAGGCTTGGTTTCCAGACCCCTGATCATCTTGGCTGCCCTCTGCACATGTTCCGATTTGTCAACATCCTTCTTAAATTGTGGTGCCCAGAATTGGACACAGGACTCCCAGTATTGTCAGACCAATACAGAATAGAACAGTACTGTTACTTCCTTTGATCCAGACATTAGACTTTTCTTTTGACTGGCTGAAGATCTTTTGTTGGAAGTTCCCTGTGTTTTCATGCCAGCACATAACAAGAGCCACTTTGACCACCTTCCTGCTTTCCACAGTGGCCGGTCAATTGCCTGCAGGAAGCTCATAATTTTTTTTGGATGCAACAACTTTTTGGTACTGGCTCTCCCAACAGTGGTTCTGTGCTTAACTGGGACTGGGAGGGGATTCAGATTCAGATACATGCTCAGCCCTGAAGTTTACTGGGGTGTCCTTGGGCTGCTCACCATCTCTCAATCTAAGCTGCACTGCAGGGCTGTTGTGGAAGAAGGACCATGTATATTGTCAAGTTCATTGGAGGAAAGGCAGGAAATAAATGAAATAAATCATTTTGCACACAAGTCAAACAGTCAAGCCCTCTTCTCAGCAACCCCCATAAAAGGGCCCCCAGTGCAGCGGCATATAGGTGTTGGTAAAATGGCTACTGCCTTCAGGCTTAAAGTATACAAGACAAAACACAAAAGGAAATGGGGTTGGGGATGGAGGAGGGCAGGGGGAGAAAAGAAAACTAGAGCGCTGGCTACAGAGAGAGCATTTGAATGACCAGCTGGAATGGAAAGGTTCCATTTAGCCTTCATGTTCACCTGCCAAGACCTTAATGAAAGGTTTCTGTGTTTGCAGGATGCACAGATAACAGGAAAGCTCTGGGAGCTGTGGGTTTTCTTCTTTAAGCCTTAAGCTCTTTAAGCTGCTGGTTGCTTTTAAACAAAGTATTTTCAAGGAACGCCTGGTGTGAATTGTGTGGGATAATCCGCAGCATATACTGTAACCAACATACTTAAGTCTAATTAATGCATGAAGGGGTTAATACCATAGAGTAAGCTGTCCTGCCAAGCTCAGCTAAGTCCACTTTCCCTTGCCTTGGGACAGGTGCACCATCTGGGGGGATTGAAGCCTCCCTCAATTTTCAAGGAGGGAGCCGGGGCCCCTCAAAATTTCCCAGTGGCCATGTGCACATGCCACAAGGTGTGGTCACATCACGTGCGCTAGCCACGAGGCATTCTCACAACACGTCAGCATGCCGTGCGGCATGCACACACAGCATATTGACACTGTGTGGCCCCGGCCCCATCAGTCGTGGGGGCAAGGCAGTGAGCTTGCCTCTGGAGGAACTAGGTAATTAAACCTTTGCTCCCCTTTCTGTCTACCTTCATTCATTCAACTTGTTTTTATTATTGCTTGTTAGCCGCCCTGAGCCTGCCCTTGGCTGGGGAGGGCGGGGTATAAATAAAAATTATTATTATTATTATTACCTGAGAAGCTCATTGTGTGAAGAGGCTCAGCTGCTTGCTTCAGCTCAGACCACATGGCTCTCAGAAACCACTCTTGAGTTCCTATACCAATACTTTAGGAACTTTCACTGCTCTGTAACTAAGTAAGTTTTACTGCCTGTGCAACTTTTTCCACACATAACTTGCCATGTGTGGTCTTTTTATGTGCTGGGGGAAGAGGAAAACTTTGGAAGGAACTCACAAGGGCATATTTTAAAAGGTCCAACAGCCTATATTTCCACACTTTCCTTTGCTTTATATTTTGTGAAAGGCTTCTCCACAGAAATTTCAAGACTTGAGAAAGACCTAATACAAACACAAAAAAGTCGCTCTCTAAAATGTACAGATTTCTCCTTGACTGGGAGGTCAAAGAGGAAGAAGTAAAATCTGTTAAGGTACAATGGACCAGAGATTTTGGCTACAACATCCAAATGGAATCATGGGAAAGGTTGTGGAGGGAGAAAGAGAATTTCATGAAAATGCTCTACAGATGGTACTTAACACCTGTAAAACTGGCCAAAATGTATAAATCTAGGTCAAACATCTGCTGGAGGCACTATGACCCACATGTGGTGGAACTGCAAGAAAAAAAAAAGGAATTTTGGGGAACTATATATAACTAACTTTTAAAAATGTTTAAATGTTCCTTTCCTAAGAAGCCTGAAGCCTTCCTGTTAGCTATAATGAGCAATGAAATTCCAAAAAGGGTAAGGAAAAAAAATATTTTTGCAGTAGCAGCAGCAAGAATTCTGGTTGCTAAGGTATGGAAAGGAGATTCTACTCCCTCAAAATTAGACTGGCATAATAAAATGTTGGAATATGCAGAGCTAGCAAGATTCTGAGACCATACCAATCAAATATTTAATAAAGAGTGGAGTATTTAGAGAATATCTACAAGAAATCTGTAATAATAAGTGTAATAATCTAAATTATTTCGCAGGCCTGAATTGACTTCTGCATGAAATAAGAGAATTTTACAAAATTAACACAACTGAACAACCTATGAGAGATAAAGTTAAGTGTGCAGTTGTAATGTAATTTAGGAACCACAATGGGGGGACTGGAAGTCATGTCGGAATTTGTGATGTGTGAATTCAGTCTTTTCTTTTTTTGTAATGAGTGTTGATTTTGGATTGCCTTTTGTTGATCATTGCGTTTTGTTTTGTTTTGTACTTGTTTTGTTTTATTTTTAAAACTAACAACACATTTTTTTAAAAAAAAATGTAGCTTGCCCTGGGGCCTCAGCATGAAGGACCGTGATGATGATTTTAATTAACAGTGTCTTTTTCTTTTCTCTTCTCTCCGGAACAGGCAACCAAGCAATTCCTTGAAGAGATTAACAAGTGGACAGTCCAATACAATGTGTCTCCCCTCTCTTGGAATGTGGCAGTCAAATTCCTCATGGCCAGGAAATTCGATGTCCTGAGAGCGATCGAGCTCTTCCATTCCTACAGGGTAAGGGGATCAATTCCTCCCCAGAATTGGAGGGAGAGAGCTGGAGAGACCTCATGGCTCACGAGGAGACCCTTCCAGGAGCCCAAAGGGACTTCAGGGAGGGCAGAGGAGAGGGCTTTGTGGAGGCTGCTCAGCCTCCCTGCCTAACAGCTGATGTGAAGGGTTGCCTGGCAGCTGCCACTTTTCACGTCCCAGAGCTTCAGTTCCAATTGTGGTTATTTTGGGTACAATATTTTTAATCTGGCTTGCAGAGAGAGTGCATTTAAAGCAGGGGTAGGCAACCCGAGGCCCGTGGGCCAGATGTAGCCCAATTGCCTTCTCAATCCGGTCTGCGAACAGTCCAGGAACCAGCGTGTTTTTACATGAGTAGAATGTGTCCTTTTATTTAAAATGCATCTCTGGGTTATTTGTGGGGCTTAGGAATTTGTTCATATCCACCCCTCCAAAAATATAGTCCGGCCCCCCACATGGTCTGAGGGATGGTGGACCAGCCCCCTGCTGAAAAAGGTTACTGACCCCTGATTTAAAGGGTATCTAGAGGGTGCTTCCACTTACGTGATTTTCACTTATGTGCCAGAACATTTGGGGAGTTGCCTGTACTAAAAAAGATTAAAATTTCTATCAGCATTTCAAAGCATCTGGGGAGGCCTGTCTAAACAAAAATCTTTTCAGCAGGTGCTGCTGGACTCCAGCTCCACTCAGCCCCACCCAGAGGGCTACTGGTCTGAGCGGACGAAGGATCCCCACCTTGGTTGCAGACAATAACAGAGTGTTTTCTTTCCTCCTAGGAAACCAGGCTGAAGGAAGGGATCGTGAAGCTGAAGCCTCATGAGGAACCTCTCCGCTCAGAGCTGCTTAGTGGAAAGTTCACCATCCTGGTGAGTAAGGTGCTTTGCTTGGGCAGACAGAGCTGTGGATAACTGTGGAAGTTGGGCTTCCTGTTTGCGGAGGCAGGGGACACATGTCTCCATAGTGTGGTTTTAGATCATAGAATCATGAAATTGTAGAGTTGGAAGGGACCCCAAGGGTCATCTAGTCCAACCCCCTGCAATGCAGGAATTACAGCTGAAGCATCCATGACAGATGGCCATCCAACCTCTGCTTGAAAAACTCCAAGGAAGGAGAGTCCACCACGTCCCAAGAGTGTCCATCCTACTGTTGAACAGCTCTTACCATCAGAAAGTTCTTCCTGATGTTGAGTCAGAATCTCCTTTCTTGTAACTTGAAGCCATGGGTTCGAGGCCTACCCTCCAGAGCAGGAGAAAACAAGCTTGTTCCATCTTCCGCATGACAGCCCTTAAGATATTTGAAGATGGTTATCATATCTCCTCTTAGTCTCCTCTTTTCCAGGCTAAACATACCCAGCTCCTTCAACTGCTCCTCATAAGGCTTCGTCTCCAGACCCTTCATCTTGGTTGCCCTCCTTTGCACACCTTCCAGCTTGTCAACACCCTTCTTAAATTGTGGTGTCCAGAAATGGACATAGTATGTATTCCAAGTGTGGTCTGAGTAAGGCAGAATAAAGCAAGAATTTGACTTCCCTTGATCTGAACACTAGACTTCCTTCTGTTGATTCAGAATAGCATTAACTTGTTTGCTGCTGCACCACACTGTTGACTTATATTAAGCTTGTGGTCCACCAAGACCCCTAGATGCATTTCACATGTACTACTAGTAAACCAGGTGTCCCCCCATCTTATACTTGTGCATCTGGTTCTTCCTGCCTAAGTGCAGAACCTTGCATTTCTCCCTGTTGAAATTCATTTTGTTAGCTTGTGCTCAGTTCTCCAATCTGTTAAGGTCATCTTGATTCCTGATTCTGTCTTTTGTGGCATCAGCTACCCTTCCCAGATTGGTGCCTTCTGCAAATTTGATGAGCATCCCTTCAATTCCTTCGTCCAAGTCATTTATAAACACATTGAACAACAATGAGCCTGGGACACAACACTGTGGTACCCCACTTGTCACTTTTTTCCAGGATGATGAAGAACCATTAATGAGTACTCTTTTACTCTTTGGGTTTGGTCAGTCAACAAGTCACAAATCTACCTAAGTGTTATCTTGTTCAACCCACATTTTACCAGCTCCCTTGCAAAAATATCATGGGAACTTTGTCAAAAACGTTACTGAAGTCAAGTTACACTATGTCCACCAAATTCCCCTGATCCACCAAGCTTGTAATTCCAACAAAAAAAGAATTGAGATTTGTTTAGCATCACTTGCTTCTGAGGAACCCATGTTGTGTTTTAGTAATCACAGCATCCACAAATGTGGGAGGGCAGATTGTTTATAACAGTGCTTCTTATTAAACTTGGGTCCTTAGCTGTTGTTGAACTACAAATCCCATCATTCCTAGCTAGCTGAGGATCCAAGTTTGAGAAACACTGGGAGCCTGCTGAGTCACCCAGTGGCCCATCTAGTCCAGCATCCTGTTCCCACAGTGGCCAACTAGGTGCCAGTTATGAGAAGCCCACAAGCAGGATCCAAGCCAGGAGCCCTCTCCCTTCTGCTCTTCAGAAGTGCTGCTGTCTCCAACTGTGGAGGCAGAGCAGAGCCATCCTGGCTGGTAGCCCTTGCTAGCCGCCGCCTCCTCCTCCATGAATTGGTCCAATCTTAGCTGATGGCCATCCCTGCTTCTGGAGGGAGGGAGTTCCATCCTTGAACTCTGCATTGTGTGAAGAAGGACTTCCTTTGATCTGCCTGGAGTTTCACTCTGTTTTCCCCACATCGCATCCTATTCATGAATCAACAGTGTCATCATTACTTTGGCCCTAAGAGCTGCTTCTTTGTTTTATTAGGTTTATCTCCTTTGTTTTCCTCCAAGGAGGTTCAGGCCCTGTAGATCACTTCTGCCTCTTGACATTTTTTATCCTTGCAGCAACCCTGTGAGGTAGGCTGGCAACCCCTCTTTGCCTCAGCGTTCCATGCGCAATCTCATCTGATCCGAAAGCTAAGCAAGGTCAGGGATGGGACCCCCCTGGGAACACCAGGTGCCACGGGCTTCTGCTGGGATAGCTCAGTTGGTAGAGCATGAGACTCTTTAATCTCAGCCACGGGTTCCAGCCCCATGTTGGGCATTGCAGGGATGGACTAGATGACCCTCATGGTTCCTTCCTACTCTATAGTTCTAGGATTCTAGGATTTGGTCATGCAACAGCCAGAATTCCAAAGTGGCTTTGAACGGATTTTGACTTTTTATGCCTCTGCAGAGACTGATCTGCCCCTCTTCTGCTTCATTGCTGATCTTTTATCTCTGGCATTTTTGCAGAGCGTACGAGATCCCACTGGAGCATCGATTGCCCTCTTCACTGCCAAGTTGCACCATCCCAACAAAAGCATCCAACATGTGGTCCTCCAAGCGCTCTTCTACTTGTTGGACAGAGCTGTGGAGAGGTGAGTAGAAGACTTTCCATCCCTGTGGGGTTTGCTTTTTTCAGATGACCGCACTTCAATAATGTGTGTGTTTTCCCCTTTGGCATCCTGTGTGCAGCTTTTTTGCAGCGTTGCCTTCTCATCTGACCCAGAATGAGATCCATATAAGAATACAAGCAAAGCCTTGTGGATCTGGCCAGTGGCCCATCTAGTCCAGCGTCCTGTTCTCACAGGGGCCAAACAGATGCCCCTGGGAAACCTGTAAAGAGGACCTGAGTGCAAGAGTCCTCTCCCTTCCTTCGGCTTCCAGCAATGGGTCTTCAGAAGAGCTTACTGCCTTCAGTTGTGGAGGCAGAGCAGAGCCCTCAGGGCTCGTAACCACAGAGAGTCCTCTCCTCCATGAAGCTGTCTAATCCTTGGTGGCCATCACTGCCCCCTGCAGGAGGGAGTTCCATAGTTCAGCTCTGTGCTGTGTGAAGAAGGACTTTCTTCTATCTGCCCCGAATCTCCCAACATTCAGCTGGAAGCCCACAAATTTCAGTGTTATAACAGAGAGAGAGAAAAACTTTCCTCCATCCCTTTCTCCTTGCAATGCATAATTTTATAAACTTCTATCATGAAGAAGAGTGCATGTTAATTCTGGATAACTTCAGTCAAATAGTTAAGCACATACTTTATCCTGTTAAATTAAAATACTTAACATTGACTGGTTTATAATCTCAAGGATCACAAGGACCAAAAGCCCATCTTGTCCTGTCTCTCATGGTGGCCAACAAGATGCTTCTTGCGAAGGCCACAAGCAGGACATGGTTCATCAGCAATCTCTCCCTGTTACTTTCCTCCAAAGGGTATTCAGTCATCTGCTGCCTCTGATCCTGGAGGTTCAATGTAGAAATCATGACTTAATGGCCAATGACAGACCTCTCCTCCTTCATGGATTGGTCTTACCTCCTTTTAAAGCCTTCTGAGTTGTTTGCCCTCACCTTAACCTCTGGCAATGAAGATTCCTAACAATTAATCCTGGGCTGTTTGCAGAAATACTTCCTTTTCTCTCTGCCAAACATGGGAGGACCCTGAGCTCTCATGGAATGAGAGTGGGAGAACATCTCCCTATTCACCAGGTGTCATTTTAGAAACCTATAAGCAGCATCCTAAACATCTCAGGTTCTGCTGATTTTTCCATTTCTGTCCTCATTCCTATACAATGGATATGCTGTTGGGCTGTTACCAAAGTCCTAATTTGTGCACACTTTCTCTTTTCTACTCCCTGCCAGCTTCGAAACTCAGCGAAATGGCCTGGTATTTATATATGACATGGCAGGCTCCCACTATACCAACTTTGAGCTGGATCTCAGCAAGAAAATCCTGAACCTTCTGAAGGTAAAAGGAAGGGCCATTGGTGTCGGGGGGGAGGGCAACCTCTGTTTCTGCCAAGGGCTGCACTCCTGTGGGGTTGATCCCTACCAGCGGCTGTGTGCTGGCTATGGGCAGGGATGAAACCAGTGGTGGACTGGGTCACCCACCCCAGTAGGCAGGACCCCCTTTCTCTCTCTCTCTGTCCTGCCCCCTTCTCTTTCCGTCACCCCCCTTTCCCCTCTCTCATTCTCGCTGGCTCCCTGCCCAGAAGCCATAAGCAATTGCTTGTCAAGGGCTGTGGGAAGGAGGCCAAGGCCTGTCGGCTACAGAGACCTGGATGGATCCTGGAGTCGCTTGGAGTTCTGTCCTCCCTCTCATTGTGGAGGTTCCCCTTGGTTTGGCTAACATTATGGCATGAGGGGAGGCATCAGGAATGGGGCATTTTACGGAGTAAATAAATGGGGTAGCCGTCAAGGTGGCTCTTGGCTCGGAAAGATGGCAAAGCAGCCACGAGGATTGTGTCTTCCTCAGCCTGTGATGTCCCTCCAGACGTTGTTGCACTACAAGTCCCATCAGCCTTTGCAGTGGTCATGCTGGATGTGGCTGATAGGAGCTGTGGTCCAACAGCAACTGGAGGCCACCCGGATGGGCCGGACTGACCTTGTCTCTGGCCTCCTCCTTGCCTACCTTGGGAGGGGGAAGCAGCTGGAGGAAGGCTGTGATGCTGCTCTTAAAGGCTTAAAGGGTGATGGGCCTGGGAGTCGGGTGGTCTTCTGTCAGTAGCCAGCATGTCTAGTGGTTAGACCATTGGATAAAGACCTGGGAGTCCAGGGTTCAAATACCTGCTCGATCAGAGAGCTCCCTGGGTGACCTTGGGGCAGTCGCAGCCTCACAGCCTAACCTACCTCACAGGGTTGTTGGGAGGGGCAGGGAACCTGGTGTGCCACCATTAGTTCTTTAGAGTAAAGGTGGGCTATAAATGTGGATATTGGTGGCAGGAAGAGCCATAATAGTAGCAGCCAAGAGGCATAGCTGTCAACTTACAGATTTGAAAATAAGGGATCAGCAGCCAAAATAAGGGATTTTAGTCAACCAGCTGAAATACAAAGTTAAAAGGGGCAAGATAATTTTGGAGAGCAGCACCGGTTTTTAGCCCTTCGTTTCCAGAGGTTGCTGCTCAAGACACCAGCTGATGAAGCACTGTAATTAAATAACTACAAGCAGCAACCACTTTTTGCACAAAACAAAGTCCAAGCTACGAAGATGCTGCTGCAGTTCTGTATCTTTTCTCTCGTGCTCCATCTGCAGCTCTCAGTTCCATCAGGTGGGGCAGGAGGAAGGGGGTGGAATAGCGCCCGAAGTAAACCCGCAGATCAGACCATCTATGCTAGTCTACCACTACAAATCTATGGGAGAAGCGCTTGCGGTCCTTCCTCCGCTTTCCCCCTCTATGGTTAGCCCTTGGAACACCTGCCTGCGCCTCCGCCTCTGCCTCCTCCTCCTCTCTCTGAACTGCTTTCTCTATGGTTGCCCTCACTCTCCTCTCAAGGCTCCTCAGCACTTCATAGGGCGCACCAGGCTGCCCATCTCATCCGGGTCCTTCGGCGGCGCTGCCGCAGTACGTCCTAGCAGGAGCGGTGGCGGCGACAGGCAGAGGCGAGGCCCCAGGCAGAGAGGCTCAGTTTGGCAGCCACGAGGAGGATGGCGGCGGAAGGGCCCGAGGCTCTCGCCAGTCCCGGTGGGGAGGGGCTCCCGGGGGCCGAGGCTGGTGAGAGGAGGCTGGAGGGGGGCGAGCCAAGCAACACAGTTGGAGCCTCCCTCCTCCCTGGCTGGCAGGGAGGGAGAGGAGCTGCTTCTTTTGAAACCCGGGAAATTTAAGGGACATCATAAATAAGGGACATCAGCGGGACACGGCACTGGGATAAGGGAGTTTCCCGCCAAATAAGGGACGGTTGACAGCTATGCCAAGAGATAAGGTATCAAAGATTCTGTATGATTAAGAACATAAGGATAGCCTTCTGGATGAGGCCCATGGCCCATCCCGTCTAGCATCTTGTTCCCACAGCAGCCATCAGATGGCTGCAGGAAAGGCACAAGCAGGACCCAGGCCCAAGAGCCCCCTCCCCGCCTGTGGTCTCCAGCAACCAGCATTCAGAAGCATTATTCCCTCTGGCCAGGAGAAGGAGCAGACCCTCCTGGCTAGTAGCCATTGAGAGCCTGCTCCTCCATGAATGGGTCTAATACTTTTTTAAAGCTCTCCCAAGTTCTTTTTTAATGCCCCCTGAATCTTCCAACCTTAAGATGTATTGGCTGTCCACATGTTTTAATGTTATGGGAGAGGGAGAAAAACTTTTCTCTCTGCTCTTTCTCCCTGTCATTGATCTTTTTATAGACTTCTCTCATGTTGCCTCCCTTACCTCCCTTTTCTCTTGGGACTAAAAAGTCCCAAATGGTGCAACGTTTCCTTGTTGATTCCCCCCCCCCTTTACACTCTTAAGCATGTTACTCTTAGAAGGTGTCTACTTTTAAAAAAATAAAAAATCCTGTTGGTATTTCACTGTTGAAGTGGGAGAGCTCTCCTCTCTTGCCCAGTGACATCAGTGTGGTGAAGAGGATATTTTCACCTGCACTGGAATACCAAGATATGCAGTCATGCCTTTTGGATGGTCCCTCATAAACTGGAGAAAGGGACATACAATGGTACCTTGGTAGTCGAACAGCTAGGCTCCTAAACAAATCTGCTCCCGAACACCGCAAACCTGGAAGTGAGTGCTCCGGTTTGTGAACGTTTTTCAGAAGCCGAGCGTCCAATGTGGCTTCCGATTGAGTGCAGGAAGCTCCTGCAGTCAATTGGAAACCTCATCTTGGTTTTCAAACCATTTTGCGAGTTGAATGGACTTCGGAATGGATTAAGTTCGAGAACCAAGGTACCACTGTACTTAATTTAAGCAAGTTTATCCACTAAGGCCTAAAGCACTGGGGATGTATCCAATAAAGGCTGTACCCAGACTAGGCCTATTGAACAGTCATGCCTGTCATTTTTAAACGGGTCTAGTCTGAGTGGGGCTAACATGGAACACAATCCACCAACTGGCGGATGAGATGCTGGTGAACTGGCAAATCACAGATATGGAACACAAATGCAGAACCAAAGAGGTCATCACCTTGGACAGGATGACAGCAGTCCCTGTGGTTCAGTCAAGGCATTTGAAGCCATTTCCCAGAAAAGTCAGAAGCAACCATTTCCTCTATTTAATTGACCTTTTTAAAAAAAACAAAAATAACAAAATTAAACTAATATAAATAAAAAAGTGCATTTGAGGTTCCATAAATATGTTCATCCAATTAAAAGTGAGTCAGTTAATTACCCTGGAGCAGTGGAGTGCTTGTTCGAAATCGGAGCCTATGTCATGGAAACTCTCTCTGTCCCTTAAGCCCGAATAGGAAGACAGTGCAGTGGAAATGTGTTCTCTCCCCTGTTAGAACTCCTTTTTATTTAGTTCATTGTAAGTTCAAGTAATTTGCGCCCCCTAACCCGGGGCAAGGCAAGTAATTTGCGCCCCCTAACCCGGGGCAAGGCAAGTAATTTGCACCCCCTAACCCGGGGCAAGGCAAGTAATTTGCGCCCTAACCTGGGGCAAGGCAAGTAATTTGCGACCCCTAACCTGCCGCTGCTGCCAGCTTCTTCTTGCTGCTGCCTGGGCTGGTCTGGTGTGGTTCTCTCCCGCGCTCAGCGCTGCGCTGGGCGGCCGCTGCACTGTCCCTCCCCCAGATAGTCCCTCGCTCTCTCTCCACACCGCACGCCTGGCACCCACCCCCTCCACAGTGGGCAGCGACCCGGCGGCTCGGATCGGATTCGCACAGCCAGCACTGCCGTGAGAGAGAGTGAGTGAGCCAGGTAGGGGCAGAGAGCTGCGAGTGCGAGCGCGCCCCCCCCCCCCGATTTTGCACCGGGTGCGGCCGGCCCCCACTGCACCCCCCACGCTACGCCACTGCTCCCCCCAACAAAATTCTCTTGTTGGTTTGCCAGGGAGGGAGGAGTTGCAAAGGAACTGCAAAATTGCCTTCCAGGTTTCTCTTCATCTTCTGTGGAGCCCTGAAACCTCACTTTGCCATCTTTGCATATACTTGGATCTCCCTCTGTTGGCCACAGGAGGAGAAAGCAAAAAGGTTGGCAAGAGGGTGTTGCTGTCTTGCTCACAATCCAGATTGATTCCCGTTTGGCTGCTGGCGCTCAAGCCAATTGCCCGACTTTCCGAGACACCTGTGGAAATCCTTCCTGTTGGACCAGCACTTTGAGGTGTTGGCTGAAATGTTATAAGGCTGTCTCCAACTAAGTTCTTCTCAGGGTAGACCGATTGCAGTTAAGGAGACTAAGTTGTGCCCATTAATTTCAGTGGGCTTACTCTCAAGTCAGACTAGAGTGAGTTATAGTCCTGCAATAAGGCTGAGTGAGCCTTTGACACTTCAGGCAGCAGCTGCTGGAGGGGAGCAGCTGAGCCCCCGGCAATCCATCTCCTTGGGAAGACAGAGTCATATGGTGGTGTGGCTTGTTGGCCCCCTCCCCTCGGTAAAGCGGCCTGCTCCCCTCAGGTGTGCTAGAGGATACACCTGAGGTAAGTTTCAGATTCTGCACATGGCATGCAGATTTGATTTGGTCCTTTGTCTGAGGCAGCCAGATGTCTTGGGCTGACTCTGGCAAAAAACATAAACAATTGGCCTCTGCCTCATAAGAAGCACCTGCTGGATCAGGTCCCTGTGGCCCATCCAGTAGCCAGCCAGATGCCTCTCTGGGGGAAGTCCGCAAGCAGGGCTGGAGCACAAGATCACAATTCTGTCCCCTTGCGATGCTCAGCAGCTGGTCCTCACAGGCACCGCTTTCTCTGTCTATAGGTCAGGCAGGGCTGAGCTGTTGGGCCATAGCCATCAATAGGCTTCTCCAGAAACCTCGTGTGTGTGTCAAGTGGCTCCCTGTCATGGATAATGCTGACAGCGATTCAGAAACATAAATTTCCTCCTCCAAACTGTTCTTCCCTGCCTCTTCTCAGGGAGCCTTCCCAGCCCGTCTCAAGAAGGTATTCATTGTGGGTGCTCCTATGTGGTTCCGAGTTCCATACTCCATCATCAGCCTGCTGCTTAAAGAGAAACTCCGGGAAAGGGTGAGTGGGCCTCCACCATTCACCATCTCCATCGTGCTCCTCCTCCTTCTTCCTACTGCTACTGTTGTTACTATTACTGTTGTTATTAGTTATTGTCCGCCCTTTCCCCTAAGCTCCTAGGGCAAGTTGCAACAATCAAAACACAGTATTAAAAACAGTTTAAAACAACTTGCAATAGCTGAAATAAGGTGGGATCCAAAAATATGCACCTCAAGTGTCACAAGCCAAGATAAAGAGGTGCATCTTCAGTGTTCGCCGGAAGCTACCGTATTTTTCGCTCCATAAGACGCACCTAGTTTTTAGAGGGGCAAGAAAAAAATATATTCTGCGCAGAGCATGTAAGCGGCTCTCGCTTTTCTTGCTTTAAACCCTTCCGTCGCTCCTCCTGCTTCGCTGAGAAGCCAGCAGAGCAAGAGCGATAGCTGCACAGCGCCTCTTCTTCTGGCTTCCCAGCAAAGCAGGATGAGGGAAGGAAGGGAGCCCTTACAAGGGAGCGCTGAGCAGAGCCTGGCAGCGGCTCTTGCTGGCTTTTCCGGGAGGTGTGGGAAGGGACAGAGAGCAGCCCGTCAGTCCCTTCTCCCTCCTCGGGGAAAAGCTCCCAAGAGCCGCACTCCCTTTAAAGAGCCACGCGGAGCGTGTGTGTGGATCTTGGGGGCTTTTAAACAAACGCTCCACACGGCTCTTTAAAGGGAGTGCTGAGCAGAGCCTCCCACCTGCATTTGCTCCATAAGACGCACACACATTTCCCCTTACTTTTTAGGAGGGAAAAAGTTTGTCTTATGGAGTGAAAATGCGGTATGTAATGAAGGTGCCAGGTGCACCTCTGTGGGAAGGGTCTCCCACAACTTAGGGGCCACCTCAGAGAAGGCTCTCTCCCACTCTCCCCTCCCCACCATGCCTGTGAGGATGAGGAAACAACTAGAAGGGCCCCGTCTGTCAATCTCAGCACCTTGTAGGAGGTTTTGTGGGGGAGGAGGCAGTTTTCAGGTATGCAGGGGGGCGGGGGGGCTGAGTAATTTATGGCTTCTAACACCCACCTGAGCGCCTTGAATTGGGCCTGGAAACAAACTGGCAAGCAATGCCATCACCTGACTGCTGCATTTTGTTGTTGTTTAGTTGTGTCCAACTCGCCTTCCAGGGCAGCCCCACGCAGAGTGCAGCGGAGGGTTCATGTTTTGCTGTGCCTCCCTTTCCACCTGCCCCCTCTCTTGTAGGTCCAGATGGTGAAGATGTCTGAGCTGAAGGAGCACCTGCCCCAAGAGTGTCTCCCCGAGTACCTGGGCGGATCCCTCAAACTAGATCCCCTCAGCTGGAACTGCAGGTTCCTCCCACAGCAGAACGGCCACCCGGACCCCCTTGATGAGCTGATTCTGGTGCCACTGGCATCCCCCCGGGACAACGGCTCGGTGCACACGCCGGGGCCAAAGGCCATGACGGTGCAGGAGGTGCTGGAGCACGTCACCCAGAAGCAGAAGCGGGGCATCTATGAGGAGTACGAAGGGATCCGGCGCAGGAGCCCGGCAGGAACATTTGCCTGCTCCTTGTAAGGGTTCAAGTGTGGCACTGGGGGCAAGAGGTGTGGCAGAAGGGGGAGGGTGATTGCTCCTGGCGCCCCTTGCCAGGGGAGCACCCATAGGATTCCGCAGTCTTGGGAAGAGAAACTCCCCTTTCCTTGCCCCACCCAATGTCCAGTTTCATCCAATTTCTGCAACATTTCTTAGGTCTTCACTTGTAGCCTTTTTTGTGGCCTGCAGAACACCAGGTGGTTGGCTCAGAGAACAATCAAACCAGCTCTTGACTGTGGTCAGTGTCAGGGTGTATCCTGTCATTTTTCAGGTACACTGGGGAAATTTATCCCATGCGGCAATGTGCACAGGAATTAAGCTCTCCAAGAGATCCATATTGAAGAACATAAGAGGAGCCTGTCGGTTCAGCTCCACGGCCCATCACGTCCAGCCTCCTGTTCTCACAGTGTCCAGCCAGATGCCTCTCTGGGGGAAACCCACAAGCAGGATTTGAGCCCAAGAGCAGCCCTCCCCTCCTGTGTTCTTCAGCAACTGCCATTGAGAAGCCTTCCAGAGGCGGGGCAGAGCCACTGTGGCCCCCAATAGCCTCTCCTCCAAGGATTTGTCAAATCCTCTTTTGAAGCTGCCTAGACAGACGGCCTCCACTGCCTCTTGCCTGAGGAAGGACTTCCCTTTTATCCATCCTAAATCTTCCAACACTCAACTTCCTTGTATGTCCCTGAGTTGTGTGTGTGTGTTCTTTAATCCAGAGGCCCCACAAGGCCAGGTTCCCCATGTCCTTGTGTTGCACTCACTGTGCCTGCCCTTGCTTGCCACAGGTCTCCCTTCAACCAGGAGAAGAACAGATATGGGGATGTGCCGTGCCTTGACCAAACGAGGGTGAAGCTGTCCAAGCAATTCAGCTATCCAGAGGTAAGCTGGCTGAGAGTTTTGGCTCTGCAAAGCTGCCTTGTATTGAATCGGACTGTCGGTCTAGCTCAGCCTTCCACAATCTGGTTCCCTCTGGTATTTATTGGCTATATTTATTGATCACTCTTTTTCCCCCAAAGGTAACTCAAACTAACTTACAAAATCTAAATGAATAAAACGCACAATAGTAAAGGTCAATCCTGATTTTAAAACATAGAATTCAAACGGCCTACAAAGTCAAGGAGGCCAGAGATTATTAAAGAGCCAAAGACCTGGAGAAAAGGCTGACCCAGGGAGAGCATTCCACAAGCAGGGAGCCACCACTGTAAAGGCCTATTCTTGGGGGGCCAGCCTCCCGCCAAGGGGGCGGGTGAAGAAAGGCCTTGCATGATGATCCCAAGGTCTGGGCCAGTTCATAGGGGGAGAATCAGTCTTGGAGGTATTGGGTTCACGAGCAGCAGAAGGCTCCATAGGTTAAAACCAGCACTCTGAATTGGGAGCCAGTGCAGTCAGGCTTGGGTTGAAGGAGCATCTCCACCCCATCATTCTGCCTGGACACTGAGGTCCAGCGCCGAGGGCCTTCTGGCGGTTCCCTCACTGGGAGAAGCCAAGTTGCAGGAGGCCTTCTCGGTAGTGGCACCCGCCCTGTGGAGCACCCTCCCATCAGATGTCAAAGATATAAACAGCTACCAGATTTTTAGAACACACCTGAAGGTAGCCCTGTTTAGGGAAGCTTTTAATGTTTGATGGACTACTAATAAAAGTTTAATATTTTGTTGGAAGCTGCCCAGAGTGGCAGAAGAAACCCAGCCAGATGTGTAGGGTATAAATAATAATTTTTTTTATTGTTGTTGTTGTTGTTGTATTTTGTGCTCCAGTGAGCAGCCTGGCCCCCAATTTTTGCACCAACTGCAGTTTCCAAGCCACCTTCAAAGGTAGCCCCACATAGAACACATTCCAATAAGACAGGATGCTGGGCTACAACTCCCATCATGCTTCCTAAGTGGTCCTGCTGGCTAGGGCTGATGGGAGCTGGAACCAAAGATTATCTGGGGGGCACCAAGTTTGGGAGAGTGCTATTGTCTGTACTGACTCAGAGCAGAGAGGTCAGTTTCTTCATGCAGAAAGTTTGAAAAATGCATATCATTATTCAAAGTAAATGCAAGCCAGAAATTGGGGTTCTTGTGCCGTGCTTCCCACCCCCAAAAAACCCTCCCACAAATTCTGTGCTTGCAATCAATGTGAGCAGATGACATTTGTGGAAATGGCCCCCCTGTTTTTTAAAGACATTTCTCTTCCACGTTTGTGTTGTCCAAGGAACTCTGGACAGCTTACTTAGTGTTTGGTTCCACCGCCATTAAACTCTGTCAGGATGGTGAAGCAGATGAACAGCAATGAGCCCAAGATCGCCTTGTGAGCTTTGTGACTGAGTGGGAAATTCAGCCAGGTCTCACCACTCTTATGTTCATTTACATGAGTTCTACATTTCCAGGCAACCCTCCAGAAGCAGTATGCAGAGTCAGGAAGTAGCTAATGGGGAAGGGCTGTCATTCAGAGAGATGATATTGTGCTACACCAACAACAGCTTAGGGCAAGGGCTCAGAGCTTAGTGGTAGAGCAGCTGCTATGCATGCAAAAGGTCCCAGGTTCAATCCCCAGCATCTCCAGATAGAAGAACCATCAGGTGAGACGAAAGATGTTCTCTTCCTCAACAGCCGCTGCCAGTCTGAGTCAAGTGCCCTTGGTTACAGGGCCAACCAGGTTCTGCCTGAAAGAAGGCAGCTTTTTAATCCAGTTCATGTATTCATAGGCAACAGACTGTCTCAAACCAAGCAGCTCTACTAGCAAAAGCATTTTAGATGGTGCAACAAAACCCGTCCTCCCTCTCCTTTCCCTGGGTACCCCCTAAATCGCTGCGGGTTTCCCTCCAACCCTCCCTCTGGAGCATTTCTCCTTCCTGCGTAGAATTGGGACCCAATTTAGCCTTTGTCATGCAGTGGTGCAGGAGGAAAGCCATGGGTTGTTGCCCCCCTTTTTCTCCCCTGCACATACTCATGCGCCCCCCAAGAGTGTTATGGTGTGCCTCTGCTTGGGTGTCACTGCTTTGGCCTGTCTGTCAGGGTGACCTTTCCTGTTGCGTCTCTCCAGCTGACAGATTACATCAACGCCAGTTTCATGGATGGCTACAAGCAGAGGAATGCATACATTGGCACCCAAGGTAGGGAGGCCCTGGGCACATCGGTGTTTGGGGTGGTGATCTGGCCAGGGGAGCAGGGTGGGTGGGCGGGCAGCCACTGCATTCCTGCAGAGACCGTGTTGCAGAGGAAGCAGTGGTGGCACTTTCCATCACAAGCTGAGATTCAAATTAGAAGAGCCTGGCTGAATCAGACGAAAGTCCCGCCTAATCCAGTGTCCTGCTTCTCCTGGTGGCCGACCAGATGCCCCTTGGAAGCTCAGGAGCAGGACTGGAGGGCGACATCACTCTCCTGGCTGGTGAGTCCCAGGGCCGGCACGCAGAGGCCTGCACCTTTTGACCATGGAGGCAGCAGAAGGCTTGGCAGACAGGAACCGCTGATTGTTGTTCTCTTCCATGAATCTGTCTGATCACCTTTTAAAACCACCCAAGTTGGGGGCCATCACGGCCTCTTGTGAGAGCAAATTCCTTTTTATTATTAATTTTATTGATAGATTTTTTGAAGAGATAATCCAACATCATTTCATGTAATTCCATGGTTTGGCACTGTGCTTCCATCGTTCAGCTTCATTGGCTGCCTCCAAGTTCTAACATTAGGATAAATAAACTATTTTTCTGCTTTCCCCATGCATAACCTTATGCACCTGCCATTGTATACCTTGCTCAGAATTTTTCCTGAACTAAAATGTCCCAGATGTAATCTTTCTTCTCAAAGGGATTTCTCCATTATCCTTGATCTTTTTGGCGGCCCTTTGCTGAACCTTTTCCGTCCCTACAATATCCCTTCTGAGGTGAGGCCTCTCTGCACCTTCCTAGGGTGCCTTTCCAGGGAGCTCTGCCCCCTACTCCAAGGTGTTCAGAGCTTTGCTGTCTACAGTTCTGGTCACGCCACCTAAAAATGGATATTGTGGAGTTTGGAGACATGCAGAAGAGGGCAAGTGAAAGGATTATGAGATGGAGTGACTCCACCATGAGGAAAGCTGGCAGCATTTGTGACTTCTTAGTTTAGAAGAAAGGCCAGTAAGAGGTGTTGCGAGAGAAGCTTATAAAATGAGGCATGGCATAGAGAAAGTGAATAGAGAATTTCCCCCCTCTCCTCTCTCGTAACACTCATAGACAACCAAGGAATCTGAATGTTAGAAAATTAAGGACAGGTAAAAGAAAGTCCTTCTTCATACAGTGCATAGGTAACCTGTGGGAACTTACTGCTGCAGAAGGCAGTGATGACCCCCTCGCCAGCTGGCTTCAAAAGGGGGTTGGACAAATTCATGGAAGAGGTGCTCTGCTCTGCTGCCCTGGCCAGAGGGAATAATGTTTTTGGATCCAGTTGCTGGAAACCTCAGGAGGGGGAGAGGGCTCTTGTGCTCCAATCCTGCTTGCAGGTTTTCCAGAGGATTCTGGGAGAACAGGGTGCTGGGTTAGATGGCCCTGGAGCTGATCCAGCACTTCCTCATGTGCTTGGGATCTCCAGTAGCTGGTATTCCAGGACAGGAAGCACTACCCAGCCCACCACTCCCCTGTCCAGCTCCTTAATGGAGCTAGCTGTGCCCCCAGCATCTCAATGCAGAGATAGGGAACATGTGGCCCTCCAGATGTGGTTGAACTTCCTGTTGCATATTTAGCAGATTAATTGCACTGCAGAAAGTGTGCTGGGGAGACCACACGTTCAGGAAACAACGAAGAAACGCAAAAATATATTTTGCTTGGCTTTAATTACAAAAACATTAAATCTATAAGTATGACCCATTCACCAGGGTAGTGAGAGAGGTACATACTCCTCTTTATATACTATACCCAATTGCTGACACAGCTTAATTAACACAACTTAACAGCACCTGCTATACTGCTTCACAGCTATAAAACTAGGTCATGATATTTACTCTGGCCTTTAAAGAGATACACATCTTGTGAAACAATAATGAACCTTAATATTTAAATAAACCATTCAACACTTCCAACTCCCATTAGCACCAAACCAACATGGCCAGCGGTCAGGGATGATGAGAGCTGTAGTCCAGTGACATTTGGAGGGCCACAGGTCCCCCCTCTCCCATCACCATCCAGGACCTCCCAAGGTGAGAGCTTCAGTTTTAGCTCTCTTGGCCAATAGGCTTGAACCAGAGGTTGGGGAAGCTGCGGGCCTCCAGATGTTGCTGGACTACAATGCCCATCATAGGCCATGTGGGCTGGGGGTGATGGGAGCTGTAGTTCAAGGATTCCAGCAGGGCACCCTTTTGCCCATGGGCTTCTTGCAATACTTTGGAAAAGCCCCCTAAAATGATGACTGTTGCCGCAGTTTTCTCACCACACCTTCCAGTACTTATTTGGTGGGAATGCATTTAGCAAGTTAACCATGGGTTGAGGAGTTGTCTGAAGCTGGGTTTTAGCAAGCCAGGCTGTTGTTCCGCCCAGTCCAGGGCTCTCTGGCTGGCAGCAAAGCTTCATGAGCTTAGAGTCCTTTGAAGGGGAAATGCCAGGGAGAATGAATCCTTACGTTAAACCTTTAAATGAGGTCTAGTGGCTTTAGATGGGACCTGGGAAACCATGGTTTGCATCCCCACACAACCATGGAGCCTGGCAGAAGACCTTGGGCCAGCCATCTTCTCTCAGCCTTGTCTACCTCACAGGGCTGCTGGGAAGATGAATGAGGGGAGGGAGAAGATCTGCATCACCTGGAACTCATCGGAGGAGAAATACAGTGGTGCCCCGCAAGACGAACGCCTCGCAAGACGGAAAACCCGCTAGACAAAAGTGTTTTCCATTTTGGAGGCGCTTCGCAAAACGAATTTTCCTATGGGGTTGCTTCGCAAGACGAAAAAATCTTGCGTCCCCCCGTGGGTTTTTTTTTTTTGCTTTTTTCACCCTTTTCCTAAGTCGCTAAGCCGCTTATCAGCTGTTCCACTGATAAGCCGCTTAACAGCTGATCGCTAGAAGCCGCTAGACAGCTTAGCGCTAATCCGCTAAGCTGTCAATGGGCTTGCTTCGCAAGATGAAAAAACCGCTAGACGAAGAGAATCGCGGAACGGATTCTTTTCGTCTAGCGAGGCACCACTGTAGGAGGCCTTCAGTTCCTTTCCCTTCTTAATTTGTGTCTGTCTGTGTGTGCTGCTGCTTCTCTTCAGGGCCGTTAGAGAACACATATGGTGACTTCTGGCGCATGGTGTGGGAGCAAAATGTGCTGGTGATAGTCATGACTACCAGGTGAGTGTTCAGGCAGAGCCACACCTTCTTTCTGCACCTGCACTCTGCCTTGGAACTGGGAGAGGCACAGGTGCCCCACTAACTGACCACCTGCCATTTGTGGGCTCAGAGGTTCAGGTGCACACTTACTTATTTATTTCATGAAGTTTATACATGGCTTGATTGTTAAAAAGAAAAGAAAGAAAATCCTCAGAGCGGTTTACAAAGAGAAAAAACAATAAAGTCATCAGTAAAAAAGGATGCTTTAAAACATTCAGGAATCAAAATCTACAATAAACTAAGTAATGGGTGGGAGAGCTGAAAAAAATTCACATCTGGCAACCAATGTGCCCCTTTGGCTTCAGATAGGACATGGGTAGGTAAAGGTAAAGGGGACCCCTGACCATTAGGTCCAGTCGTGACCGACTCTGGGGTTTTGGCGCTCATCTTGCTTTACTGGCCAAGGGAGCCAGGGTACAGCTTCTGGGTCATGTGGCCAGCATGACTAAGCCACTTCTGGCGAACCAGAGCAGCGCACAGAAATGCCGGAGCGGTACCTATTTATCTACTTGCACTTTGACGTGCTTTTGAACTGCTAGGTGGGCAGGAGCAGGGACCGAGCAACAGGAACTCACCCCGTCATGGGGATTCGAACCGCTGACCTTCTGATCGGCAAGTCCTAGGCTCTGTGGTTTAACCCACAGCGCCACCTGCGTCCCATAGGACATGGGTAGACAAGGCTAAAAAGCCCAGGACAAAAATGTTCATGGTGTCTCCTTGACCAGAAGCAATACATTTAGCATTAACTCTAGAAGTGTACACTCAATTATGTCCAAACTAAGCCTCCTAGAGCAAAATATACACCAGGATTACTCAAAAGCACACACACAAATTTCATAGAACCATCAAATCCTTGAACTGTAAAGTTGGAAGGGACCCTCTGCAAACTGCTTGAACTTGGCTTGGTAGATATGCAGATGTCATTCACAGGAAACATGGAGTCTTTCTTCAGTGTGGGCTTCTGATTAAATTGGTTAGCCCTTCAACTTCCCTTTCTTGTGTTCAAGGCTGGAAGAAGGAGGCAGACGGAAGTGTGGCCAATACTGGCCATTGGAGAAAGACTTCCAGACTTGCTATGGAAACCTGACGGTCACCAATCTGGGAATAGAGAACCTCAACCATTACAAGAAAACCATTCTGGAGATCTACAACTTTGAGGTAACCACAAATTTCTCTAAGTATTTCTCAAACTTGAGTCTTCAGCTATTGTTACACTACAACTCCCATGATCCCTAGCTAGCAGCACCAGTGGTCAGGGATGATGGTAGTACAACAACAGCTGGAGACCCAAGTTTGAGAAACACTGCCTAAGGCAGTATTGTGGTCTGGTCCTGAGGAAGAGCCCCACAAGACAAGGCAGGTCGGTTGTCCCAGCACCAAGGCCGGCTGCTAGGGAGCAACTTGCTCCTGGTGAGAAGGGCCATAGCTGAGTGGCAGAGCATCTGTTTTGCAAGCAAAAGCTCCCAGGTTCAATCACTCCAGCCAGGGTTGGGAGAGACTCCTCCCTGCCTGGAATCCTGGACAGACTATCCTGAGAATGTTTGTGTTCCTAATACAGACACAGGGAACTCTATAAATGGACAATGTGTATAATGCCTGATTCATGTCGAACATTGTGAACATTAGATATGTTGATCAGTGAATCTGCAGTGTATCCAGCTGGAGAATATTCCTACTGATAAAGCAGAGTAAAATGCCTTGTGGACAGTCTTGGGCCTACTCGCAAGTGTCACTGGGAGGCCGAGGGCACAGCATACGCACTTTATGCAAGGCCTCTCAGAATTCTGGGCCAAATTAGCCTGAATTAAGCAGCAAGGAAGGCCAGGTTCTGCATTCTGAATAAATACTGAAAAGTTGGGTGCTTTCACTTATTTTGCACCTTTGATTCTGCCTTTTCTGTGGTGACCAGAAGCTATGCAGAACTGAGTCTCCAGTGTCTGGAAATCTTGATAGTTACATTTTGTGTTTCTTTGGGCTTTAGCCAATGTAAAGGTAAGGTAAAGGACCCCTTGGACAGTTAAGTCCAGTCGAATTTGACTATGGGGTGCGGCACTCATCCCCTCTTTAGTGTTGAGTTAAATTCATGTGGCAATAGTGCATACTTGCCAGTGGAACGTTGTTTCACAAGACAATGTGTAAGTGGCTTGCTGGCAACTTTGTGGCACAACAGATTGTGCAATCTGTTGCACAAAATAGTTTTCCCCAATGCAGCTCTTGCATTTGATTAATCCGTTGTGCAACATTGCAACTCCTTAGTCAGCCAGCACAAGAGCCTTTGCCTGAGTGCACAGAGAACATTTAATAGACCCCTGATTGCTCAGCAGCCATTGTCTCCATAGAGAGTCAATGTGACTTAGCAGTTAGAGTGCTGCTCTAAGACCTGGAAGATGTGGGTTCAAATCCCCGCTCTGCAATTAATCTCACTGGGTGACCTTGGGCCAGTCACTCACTTTCAGCCTAACCTGCCTCACAGGGTTGTTGTGGGGGTTAAATGAGGAGAGGGAGAACCATGTATGCCACCTTGAACTCCTTGGAGGAAAAGGTGGGATAGGAATGCATTAAAATAAATAATAAACAAACCAAGAAACACTTTCAAATGTATTTACTTGGGGTTCCCATTATAGGTATACAGTTGGGGCCTGTTGCTTATGTCAACCTGTGAAGTAATTGTGACCCTTCCAGGAAGCAATCACTGCTGATCTAAGTAGAAGAGGGGTGAGAAATGGGGGGGGGCATGTCCAGGTAAAGGGGGTGACGTAAGAGAAGAGACAGGCAAGAGCGGGGTCCATTCCTTTCTCCCCTTTCCGCCATTCTTCCCTCCGCAGAGCCGTGAGAGGCGACTGGTGACCCACTTCCAGTATGTGAGCTGGCCTGACTATGGTGTCCCGACCTCAGCAGCAACTCTCATCGACTTCCTGGGGGCTGTCAAACATCAGCAGAGGGTGGCTGTCAGTGCCTTGGGGCCACGCTACAAAGGCCATCCTGGTGGGCCACCTATTGTGGTGCATTGCAGTGCTGGCATTGGCAGGACAGGTAAGGATGCCAAGACAAAGAAGCTTTCAGTGGACGCGGGTGGCGCTGTGGTTTAAACCACTAAGCCTCTTGGGCTTGCCGATCAGAAGCTCGATGATTCGAATCCCTGCGACAGGGTGAGCTCCCGTTGCCCAGTCCCAGTTCCTGCCCATCTAGCTGTTCGAAAGCACCTCAAAGTGCAAGTAGATAAACAGGTACCACTCCGGTGGGAAGGTAAACGGCGTTTCCATGAGCTGCTCTGGTTTGCCAGAAGTGGCTTAGTCATGCTGGCCACATGACCTGGAAAAACTGTCTGCGGACAAACGCAGCTCCCTTGGCCTATAAAGCGAGATGAGCGCCACAGCCCCAGAGTAGTCTGCGACTGGACTTGACTTGTCAGGGTTCCTTTAGCTTTATCTTTTTTTAATGGAAAGGCAGAGAAAGACATCTGCCTGCAGCCTTAGTGACTGGTTGGCATTGACCAGTGATGGGGCCTTTTCAGTGGTGGCTCCTCATTTGTGGAATGAGGCTTTCCCAGGCACAGTGTGTCCCAGCTTTTTCCTTATTAATATTCAGCCAGGATTTCAAAGCATTCCTGTTCACCCAGGCATTTGACGGCAGCGGGTAGAATCATAAAATCATAGAGTTGGAAGAGACCACAAGGGCCATCGAGTCCAACCCCCTGCCAAGCAGGAAACTGGTGGTGCATTGCAGTGCTGGCATTGTTCCTCCAGCAACCTGGAAATTAATCTTAAGGCTGTGTGGCTGTTTTTAGATGTTCTTAATTGTTCTTAATTAATTCTTAATTGTTTTTAAACAATTAAGGCCATAACACTTGCATAAAACTGTTCCAAATGGAACATAACACCATAGCACTGGCCAGTTGCTAATCTCCCTTTCCTGGGCAAGGTTCTGGAGTGAGTGGTCGCAGACCAGATCCAGGCACTTTGGGAAGAAATTGATTTTCTGGATCCATTTCAATTGAGGTTTGGCCTGGTTTTGTCACAGAAACTGCTTTGGTCGCCCTGTATGATGACCTCTATCGAGAGACAGACAAGGGAAACATGTCTGTGTTAATTCTTCTTGACCTCTCAGCAGCTTTCAGTACCATCGACCATGGCATCTGGAGCGACTCTCTGAACTGGGGGGGGGGGCACCGCTTTGCAGTGGTTCCAGTCCTACTTGGATGGTGTTACTTGGGGAGTGCTTTTCAGCCCCATGGAACCTTCAAGGTGGGGTTCTGCAGGGCTCAGTCCTATCCCCCACGTTGTTTAACATCTCCATGAAACCACTGGGTGGGATTATCTGGAGGTTTGGAGTATGTTGTCAGCAGTATGCTGATGACACTCAGCTCTATTTCTCCTTTACATCTGCAGGTGGGGCAGTGGAAGTGCTGGACCAGTCTTGGTAGTGGAATGGATGAGAGCCAAGAAACAGAAGCCCAATCCAGATAAGACTGAGGCTCTGTTGGTGGGGGGTTCCCTAGACCAGATGGGTGGGAGGTCGCCTGCTCCTGATGGGGTTATGTTTCCTCTGAAGGAGCAGGTTCATAGCCTGAGGGTCCTCTTGGATCCTTTGCTGTCGCTCAAGGCTCAGGTGGCCTCAGTGACCCAGAGTGCCTTCCATCAGCTTCAGCGGGTGGCCCATCTACATCCCTATCTGGACAGGGAGAGCATAACTACTGTTGTCTATGCTCTGGTATCCTCAAGGTTAGATTACTGCAATGCATTCTACGTAGGGCTGCCTCTGAAGACGGTTCGGAAACTTCAGCTAGTGCAGAATTCAGCGGCTGGGTTGCTCACTGGAGCAAGATGGTTTGAGCATGTTACACCGATCCTGGTCTGACTGCACTGGCTTCTGATTAGTGTCCAGGCCCAATTCAAAGTGAAATTAAACATATTAATTCATCACTTAAATAGAATCCTAAGCCAATTAAATATCTGCAAGCGGTTTCCAGTTAATTTAACTTAACATATTTAACTAATTTAATCTTCCTCATACTTCTCCTCCTCCTTCTGGTCGCGGACTCTTCCGGTTAGGTCAGCTAGCTCCGAAAAATCCATCATCTTCATCTGCCATTCTTCCACCGTTGGTAAATCTTGAATTTTCCACTTTTTGGCTAGTAAGATTCGAGCAGCAGTTGTAGCATACAAAAATAATTTAACATCTTTCTTGGGCAATTCAAAACCTGTTATTCCAAGAAGAAAGGCCTCTGGTTCTTTATAAATGTATATTTCAACATTTTTTTCAATTCATTATAAATCTTTTCCCAGAAGGGACAGGTCCACCACATATGATAAAAGGTTTCTTCCTTTTCTTTACATTTCCAGCATAGATTATCACAGTTATGATATATCTTTGCTAATTTTACAGGAGTCAAATACTATCTGTACATCATTTTCATTATATTTTCCTTTAACACAATACATGCAGTGAACATGACCCCTTTCTTCCACAATCTTTCCCAATCCTCAAACATTGTATTATGTCCTACATCTCTCATGGCCACTGGGCCCATCACCTCCTGGCAAATAGAAGGGGAAGAAATGGAGGCAGTGAGAGAGTGAGAGATTTTACTTTCTTGGGCTCCGTGATCACTGCAGATGGTGTCAGCAGCCACGAAATTAAAAGACGCCTGCTTCTTGGGAGAAAAGCAATGACAAACCTAGAGAGCATCTAAAAAAGAAGAGACATCACCTTGCTAACAAAGGTCCATATAGTTAAAGCTATGGTTTCCCTGTAGTGATGTATGGAAGTGAGAGCTGGACCATAAAGAAGGCTGATATCCGAAGAATTGATGCTTTTGAATTATGGTGCTGGAGGAGACTCTTGAGAGTCCCATGGACTGCAAGAAGATCAAACCTCTCCATTCTTAAGGAAATCAGCCCTGAGTGCTCACAGATCCTGAAGCTGAGGCTCCAATACTTTGGCTACCTCATGAGAAGAGAAGACTCCCTGGGAAAGACCCTGATGTTGGGAAAGATGGAGGAGAGGACGACGGAAGACGAGATGGTGGGACAGTGTTCTCGAAGCTACCAGCATGAGTCTGACCAAACTTCGGGAGATAGTGGAAGACAGAAGTGCCTGGCGTGCTCTGGTCCATGAGGTCACGAAGAGTCGGACACAACTAAATGATCTTTTGGGATATCTTTATCTAGAATTCCTAGTAGATATGCCTCTGCCTTTTTTGTGTGTGATGTCCTTATCAATTTTTTTATTTCGTCGTGGATCATGTCCCAAAAGGTTTTAATCTTAGGGCAAGTCCACCACATGTGGTATAACGTACCTTTTGTTCTGTTACATTTCCAGCATTTGTCGTTGTTCCTTTTATTTATTTTTGACAATCTGTCAGGGGTTAGGTACCATCTGTGGTGAATTTTTCTGAAATTCTCCCTTAATGAATCACACGCAGTAAAATTTATGTTTTTCTCCCAAAAAGTTTTCCCTCTTTCCAGATCTATCTCATATCCCAAATCGTGCTCCCACTTTAACATGTTTTCCCCTTTCGTCTCTTGTTCTGAGGTGGTTTTCATTAATAATCTATACATTTTTGCAAGTATTTTTTGATCGCTTTGCAATATTTCCTTTTCTAATTTTGAGGTTTTATTTTCAAATCCCCCCCTTTTATGTCTTTTTCATATGTTGCTTTTAATTGATAATATTGTAACCAATTTATTCCAAATGTTTGTAATTGTTTGTAAGTTTTTAATTTAATATTTCTGTCTGCATCTTCTAATATTTCCCTATATGTTGGCCAAGTCTCTTTTGCATTACTCTTTAATGTTGTAGTTGCCTCCACTGGTGAAACCCATTGGGGAGTTTTCTCAATAATTTGTCTTTTGTTCTTTCCCAGACATCCAATAGAGCCTTTCTTACTATGTGATTTGTAATTTTTTTATGTTGTTATTTTTTGTCACAAAATAAATAGCCATGCCAGCCGTATATTTTGTCCCAACCCTCTAGTGTTAGGACTTCATTATGTTTTAATAATATCCATATTTTTATCCAACACCAACATGCTGCCTCGAAATACTTTCTTAAATCTGGCACTGCGAATTCTCCACTTTCCTTTGGGCCCATCATTACTTCTAATTTTATCCTTGCCTTTTTCCTCTGCCATATAAAATTTGCAAGATCTCTTTTCCAGCTTATAAAATATTTAGTTCCTATTACAATTGGAATCATTTGAAATAAAAATAGAATTTTGGGGAGTATCATCATTTTAATCATAGATATTCTTCCTCCTAATGATAATTTTAGTTTTCCCCATTTATCCATACTTCCTTTAATTTCTTTCCATTTTTTAATATAATTATACTTAAATGAATTTGTATTTTTATTTGTAATCCATATCCCTAAGTAGTTCACTTTATTTTCTATTTTTAGTCCTGTTGTTTCCTCTAATTCCTTTATGTGATGGGATAATGAGCTGCTTGTGCGTAAAAGCTTGATCCCTCCTGGCTTTGGCTGGTCAGCCAGCCTGAGTCACTAACGGAGCTCCCAAAGCATGACTCCGTTAGTCGCTGCTAGAATCCGACAGTGGGCGTCTACGGAACTTACTCCAACCTAAAAGCTGTTTGACGGACATGCGCCTCCTGGACTCTCTGCGTGACAGTTTCCGGCGAAGGGTGGGAACTCCTAAAGGGGCCCTTGTTACCTCCTCACTGTTCTCACTGGAAGTATCCCAGAGCCTCCCCTCCGACTCCCTTCCCGTTGGAACTCCTGCTCTCCCCCTGCTGGTTCCCTCTTCTGCTGCAGAGTCTCTCCTATTCTCCTGGAGCCTTTCCACCACCTGTCCTTCCGATGGCAGTTCCCTGACACTTTATTCCCTTTCTCGCCTATATTTTTTGTTATCAATTTCGATTTATCTTTGTTCAATTTGAATCCTGCTACTTTGGCAAATTCTTTCATTCTTTCTAATTTTTTTTTATACTTTCTTTTGGTGTTTCGGTTGTAATAACCACATTTTCTGCAAATGCTCTTACTTTGTAATACTGTGTACCAAGACATATGCCCTTTATTTCTTCATTCTTTCTCAGAGCTATTAATAGGGTTTCTAATATTGTTATAAATAGGAGTGGGGATAAAGGACATCCCTGTCGTGTCCCTCTCTTGATGTCGAATTCTTCTGTAATTTAGTTGTTTAGGATTAATTTGGCTCTTTGTTTTTTGTAAATTGCTTGATTTCCATTCATAATTCTTTTACCTAAATTTAAACTTTCACAGGTTTTAATCATAAATTTCCAAGAGACACTGTCAAATGCCTTTTCAGCGTCTACCAAAAGCATTGAAATTTATTTACTTTGATTCATTTCAGCATATTCCATTAAGTCTATAATTATTCTAGTGTTGTCCTTCATTTGTCTGGCTGGCAAAAATTCTGCCTGATCTTTTTTAATTATCCTTTTTAGCAGAGTTTTCATTCTATTTGCAAGAACTCTAGTAAATATTTTATAGTGTATATTCAATAAAGATATTGGCCTGTAGTTTTTTATAAGTCTCAAATCCGTACCTTGCTTTGGGATAAGGGTTATCAATGCTTCTTGCCACAAACTGGGTATTTCTCCTTTGTCTAAAATTTACTTGTAATTTGGGTGTTATTATTTCCTCTAATTTTTTATAATATGTTACTGAAATTCCGTCTGGTCCTGGCGATTTCCCATCCATATTTTTAATCACTTTTTAAATCTCTTCAAGTTCAATATTTGAATTTAAAATTGCATATTCTTCTTCTATATCTGGTAATCTGTTTTCTAATAGGTATTCTTGGATTTTATTTTCCTCTTTCAATTCTACTTTATATAATTTTTTTAATATTTTGTAAATCTTTCTTTGATTTGTTTTGGGTCAATAATTTCTTTTTCTTCGTCAATAATTCTATTTATTACTCTTTCTACCTGTCTTTCCTTAATAAACCATGCCAGCATCCTACCCGGTTTATTTGCCCGTTCAAAATATCTTTGTTTTGTCCATGTAATTTTTTTCTCAATTTCTCTGTTTATTAAATTCAATAGGTGGGCTTGTAAGTTCTTTATTTGTTGGATATCTTCATTTTTTGGGTTTTTCACTAAATCTTTTTCTTTCTCTCTTATTTATTTATTTCCATAAATTAGTATCTTCATTTCTCCTTATCATTCCCATTTGTTTTATTACATACCCTGCATATAGGCTTTACTCACTTCCCAAATCATTTTTTATCCGTATCCTGATTTTCATTTATTTCATAGAATTAATTCAATATTTCCTTAGCCCTTTTAAAAGGGCTATGTCCTACATTTCTTGCCCAATCTATCATCACAAATGATTTAACTTGTTCATCTTTTGTATGCCACTCCAACAATAACTTATACATTTTAGATAAATTTTTATCCTTAGTATCCAACAACTCCATCTCCAACTTAGATTTTTCAAAAGCAAAACCTTTTTTCTTATCCCATTTATACAATTCATTAATCTGGTGATCACTGGGCAACAATTTTTTACTTTTTGAATGTTGTCTAGATTTCTACAACTGATTTAGGGTATTTTTGCACTGCTGAATCAGGAAATGGCATCCATTTCTCTCCATCAGGTCAGGTTTACTGTAAACTGAATGGTGGGCATTGATAAAGGTAAGCACACGTAAATTGCATGTTGCTTCACCATTTTTCAAACTTCAGGGCTTGGAACTCCTGGAATGCTCAGCGGCAGGGAGGTCTCTCTTCAGAGTTCAACAGTAGTCAGCCATCATGATTGCGTCCCAGCGACCCTGATACCTGATCTCCATCTCTTTCATGTCCTGATGGAATCTCTCCCCCTGCTCGTCACTCACTCATTGAACCCAGGTTCGCAGGAAACCGGTCCATATGTGAAAATAGGTAGTGCATCTTGACGCTCATGTTGTAGCCCAGGTTTCTGAAAGCAGTCAGCATGTTGTTGACAAGTTCTGCGTAGTTTCTGGCCTTATTGTTGCCAAGAAAGTTCTTCACTACCAGAACAAATGCCTTCCACACTTCCAGTTCCACTTCATTCGTTGAGTTTCCGAACTCTGGATCTCTGATGAGCTGACGGATCTGAGGACCGTCAAAGATGCCAGCTTTCAACTTCTCCATGGTCAATCCTGGAAAAGCCTGGCACAAGTAAGTGAAGCAGTCACCATCCTTGTCCAGAGCCTTGGTGAACTGCTTGATTAAGCCGAGCTTGATGTGCAGCGGTGGGAAGAGTATTCTGTCTCTGTCCACCAGAGGGTCGTTGATGACGTTCCTTTCTTTGCAAGGCACCAATTCCTCCCGCACAGGCCAGTCCTTCTTCGTGTAATGCTGAGCACGGTTCCTACTATCCCACATGCACAGAAAACATGGGTACTTGGTGAAGCCAGACTGTTGTCCCAACAAAAAGTTCACCATCTTCAGGTCAACACAAATAAACCACTTATGCTGATCATAACCAATTTTCTCCAGCACATACTTCACCGCTTCAACACTGGAGGCATCTTCGTCACTAATGTCAGGAAGTTCTCCGAAGATAGGCACTGGAATTTCATCACAATGAGCTACAGGATGACGTGCTGATTGAAGATCAGGATACTTCGTGGGGCGGCTGCCCCATTAACTTAGTTTTGATCCCCCAACTTTATGCTTTGCCGCACCAATTTATGGAAGATTTCAAGGTTTTATGACTTCAAACTGATCCCTTTTTGACATAATCACCCAGAACTATCGGACCTGAATACTTGTTGTCATTAAAATAATCATTTCCAATCAAAACAATTATTCGACATGGCATTTTACCCCCACCAACTTCTTCTAAAATGCTCCACACAAGCGTACATGTGAACAAAAACGTAAAAAAAGACGTGGCCATAGCTCAAAAACCTGACCTGATTGAGCAAAACCAATGTGATTTTTGGATTCAGCGCATCAGATTTGTCCTAAATCAACTGAAAAAACGCAGACAACAAATTTGTTGTAGACCGGTGTAATGTAACCAGTTTAACTTATCTTTAACTTGATCAAATGGTTTTAATTTGTAACCTCCTTCCAATAATAAATCATAATATCTCAACCATTTGGTATCCATATTTAGTTTTTTCTGGGCCTTTGCCTCCATTGGTGAAAGCCATCTGGGAGTCTTTCTTTCTAAGAGATCTTTATATTTTTTTCCAAACATTATACAGCGATTTCCTAATTACATGATTTGTTTGTTTGTTTTTTTCCAAATATTTTTTCCCCCAACATGTAATTCTTTTCCCAACAATCCTTATTGTCACATTATAATCCCTTTGACTCTGCCAAGTCCTGACTTCCCTCCCTCTCGACTGCTGGTATATACATCACATACTTTTTGCTTATAATATTGTCATAACTCTACTGTTTTACATTGGAGGTGTTATTCCAGTCCTGCTAGTGTCTTAATATTTTTGTTGTTCTCCTTTATATATTCAGTAAATTTATTCCAATTGTTATTGTATCTCTGGTCCTCTTGGTCTCTGTCAGTTTGGCAAGTTCCGCAAAATCTGTCATCTTCACCTGCCACTCCTGGATGGTTGGTAAATCTTGTTTTCCATCTTTGGGCCAGTAAAGTTCTTGCGGCGGCTGTGGCATACATGAACAAGTTCTGATCTTTTCTTTTAATTTCTTTTCCCACCAGATCTAGCAAAAATGCTTCTGGTCTTTTAGGAAAAGTATACTTAAATATCTTTTTAAGTTCATTATAGATTAACTCCCAGAACTCCTTGCCACAAGTCCACCACATATGAAAGTAATCTCCGTCTATTTCCCTACATTTCCAACATTTTCTGTCTCTTTTCCTATACATCTTAGCTAATATTATTGGTATCAAATGCCATCTATACATCATTTTTAATACATTCTCCTTTAAAGCCATACATCCTGTAAATCTCAAACCAACATTCCATAATTTTACACATGCTTCCAGCTCAATATTGTGCCCAATATCCATTGCCCATTTTATCATCGATTCTTTAACCTCTTCATCTTTTGTGTACCATTCAAGCAGTAAATCATACATGCTAGATAACAATTTTCCTTTAAACTCTATTAGTTAAACTTGGAATTTCGACTTTTTATCCTCAAACCCATTTCTCCTTTTATCCTCACTTAGTAGATTATTAATCTGATGATATTGTAGCCATCCCGTTAACTCAGTTTCAATTTGGTCATATGGTTTCAGTTTTACTGGTAATATCCTCGTATGTTACTCGTTTCCCTTCCATATTGCTTTTTTTATAAGATATTTATTAAAGTTTTCAATATTAATACAATAAAAAGAAAATCAAAAAGAAAGGAAAAAATAACAAAAATACAAAAACAAAAAATACATAAAAACACACAATGTTTCAATAACTTCTTTTTCATTAACTTATTTCCCAGACCTCCTCGTACCTCCCTTTTTTGTGTTCCAATTCAATTGTTAATTCAGCAAAACCTTATCAATAAGGTTTTAACCTGCTTCTGACCCTTTTTTCCATATTCTCTTAAAACATTACAGCTGGAAACCGCTTAATTTCTATCCGACATCATTCTAACATTCATTAATTTTGTAATATTTCTGTAGATAGTCTTTGAATTTCTTCCAATCTTCTTCCGCTGGCTCTTCTCCCTGGTCTCGGATTCTGTTGGTCATTTCTGCCAATCCCATATAGTCTATCACCTTCATCTGCCATTCTTCCAGAGTGGGTAGATCCTGTGTCTTCCAGTACTTCGCAATAAGTATTCTTGCTGCTGTTGTAGCATACATAAAGAAAGTTCTATCCTTCTTTAACACCAATTGGCTGACCATGCCCAGGAGAAAGGCCTCTGGTTTCTTCAAGAAGGTATATTTAAATACCTTTTTCATTTCATTATATATCATTTCCCAGAAAGCCTTAATCCTTGGGCACATCCACCAAAGGTGAAAGAATGTACCTTCATTTTCTTTACATTTCCAACATTTATTATTGGGCAAATGATAAATTTTTGCAAGCTTGACTGGGGTCATGTACCACCTGTAAATCATTTTCATAATATTCTCTCTTAAGGCATTACATGCCGTAAACTTCATATCTGTGGTCCATAACCGTTCCCAGTCAGCAAACATAATGTCATGTCCAACATCTTGTGCCCATTTAATCATAGCAGATTTCACCGTTTCATCCTGAGTATTCCACTCCAATAGCAAGTTATACATCCTTGACAAAATCTTAGTTTTAGGTTCTAACAGCTCTGTTTCTAATTTTGATCTTTCCACCTGGAAGCCAATTTTTTTGTCCAAATTATATGCCTCCATTATCTGGTAATAATGAAGCCAATCTCGCACTTTGTTTTTTAATTTCTCATAACTCTGCAATTTCAATCTATCTCCTTCTTGCTATCCAAAAACATTGTTAAAACCTTCTAAGTCCAAAATGTCTGTGTTCTCAAGAAGCAGCCAGTCTTTCAACCAGCAGAATGCTGCTGATTCATAGTAAAGTTTGAAGTCTGGCAGGGCAAATCCACCCCTTTCCTTTGCATCAGTTAATATCTTAAATTTTATTCTGGGCTTCTTGCCCTGCCAGACAAATCTAGAAATATCTTTCTGCCACTTCTTGAAACAGTCCATCTTGTCCACAATTTGCAGTGTTTGAAACAAAAACAACATTCTAGGCAGTACATTCATCTTTATAGCTGCAATTCGACCCAACAAGGAAAGCTTCAAATTTGACCAAATTTCTAAATCTTTTTTCACTTCCGTCCAACATTTTTCATAGTTATCTTTAAATAAATTCCCATTTTTAGCTGTCATATTAATCCCCTGGTATTTCACTTTCTTAACCACAGTCAAACCTGTTTCATTCTGAAACCTCTCTCTTTCAATCGATGTTAAATTTTTCTCTATAACCTTAGTTTTTAACTTGTTCAATTTAAATCCTGCCACATGACCAAACTCTTGAATTAGTTCCAACACCCTTTTAGTACTAGATTCTGGCTCCTGTAACGTCAATACTAAATCATCTGCAAATGCTCTCAGTTTGTACTGTTTGGCTCCGACCTGTATACCTTTAACCAACCGGTCCCTTCTAATCATATTCAGCAGGACTGATATAAAAAGTAATGTTGAAATCGGGCACCCCTGTTGTGTCCCTTTTTCTAGGACTTCCGGGTCAGCGCCAACGATCAATAGCGGATTCCCTCTGAGCTCAGAGGGACTAGCTCCGTGGGTTCGGGTCTTGCCGCTGCGGCGAAGCGGGGACCCTTTAAAAATCGCAGGCGGAGGAAGCCTGCGAGCGTGGGGACTCGGCGGGCACCATTTGCACCCCCTAAACTGCAAAGGAACCCTTGCAAGGGCGCCAGAGCGGAGAGGGGGTGAGGCGCGGGGGCTGAGAGTCGACTGCTTCTCCCATGGAGCGAAGCTGCACAGCCGTTATCGGAGAGCACTGACTTTTTCCTGGGACATTCGGATACAAAAAGCATCTACCCGTGAGTGGGTCTATTGAATTAATTGGAGGAAAATCAGAGAAATTTGGATGAAATTGGGTGCCGAATCGGGGAAGGTATAAACAGGAAGTCTGCCTCCCTGACTTGTAAACAGATTAAAGCAAAGAGACTGCAAAGCGGAAACTTTGAAAGTCTTTTTAAAAGACATAAATCCTGACATTAAGAAGGTGGACTCCCCTCCAAATTGCAGGGGTGGAGGGGGGAAAAGAACTGTGAGTTATTTACCTGCATGAAAAAGGGGGAAAGAAAGTTAACATCTGCTGCTTAAAACCTGGGAACAGGCTGCCCCCAGACAGAGAAAGCCGGCTAGTGAAAAGCTAGTCTGCAAAGTAAGACTTTGTGAATTGACTCTGCAAAAGGGATACAGTGTTTCTGGACTTCTCCTGACTATAAAGTAACTTTGAGCTACTTTGAAGCTGATGTTTTTCAAGGGAGGTGAGGGACTTTAAAAGACTTTTGTTTTAAGAAAGTTGCAAACTCTGGACTGTAACTGTGTCCCCCTAGAGGAACATTGCTATTGTTGCAAGAACAACTGGGCTTTGGGAAATTTTCCATTCAAAACAATCTCTACTAGCCGTGGGAAGTGACCTTGGATTTTCATGAGAGTGTTATGGCAAATGATAAAGGAAAATTAGAGCAGTTACAGGAAAAGACTACGAGGTCTGGCAGATTGTACACAACACATCAGCGCAGGGCTTCAACATCTGGAGCTGGTACAACAGGGGCTGTACCTGTACAGGCTAAAGCAAAAGTGATGTCTGAAGACGTTTTGGCACAGGCCCTTGGGAAAATTAATGCATCTTTGGAAAACTTGGCTAAGCAAGTAGCTGAGACAAATAAACAAGTAACTGAAGCATCTGCCAAAATTGATGTGAATACCACAAGTATTGACAATTTGGTACAGAAAGTGAATTTGAATACACAGTCCATCGAAAAATTAATCGAAGAATCTGCTTCGACTCTTCTGCTGTCTTCCTTCAAATTTGAAAGATAGCCCCTCTGGAAATTCCCACCTAAAAAAGATGTTCTTTCTGTCAGTCAGGTCTCTGTACTGAGATCTCAGGTTCAAAAATTGCCGTGGAATTTCTTTAAAGAGCACCACCGATTTGTCAGGAATTTTAAGGCCTTTTTTATAATGATGTCCCAAAATGATATCTCTTTGTTCCTTGGTCTTAAAGACCACAATACTATCGTAAGCTGTTTTGGTCTCTTTTTTAGGGCCAAATCTGTAAGCTTTCTCTACCCAATCTTCCACTTCCTCTTTTTTCAGATCCCAGAGATCCACAAAAAATTCTATCAAAGATTCTCTGAGTTTATCTTCTTCCAGAAAAGGGACCCCTCTCAATCTCAGATGTGATTCTTTCGCACTCAATTGGAGAAAAGCGATTGAATTTGCATTTTCATACTGCAAGCGTTCCAGATCCTGCACTCTAACATTCTCCAGCTGTGTCAACCTTGCATCATGTGTTTATCTCATCTTTCACATCTTTCATGTTGATACTTAAATGTTCAATCTATTTCCCCAACTTATTTATAGAAGCTGTGTTACGATCTAATCCTTCTTTAATATCATTTAACATTGACATCACCGACTCCTCAAATTGTGGTGCTGCTTTAGAACCACATCTCAGGCTTTCTCCTTCTGAACTCATAGCTAAAGAATGTCAAGGTCAGTCACACAGTCTGGTACAATAAGGAAGAAAAACAAGTTTCCTCCACAAATCCCACTGCAGCCGGATCAGGAGCAGCTTCCTTAATCTTTAAAACTCATTAAATCCCAACGACAAAAATGGCAAAGAGAAAATTTTCCAAGGCTCCCCTTGCTCTGAGGGAATCCGAAGACACTTTTTATCCACTTTAAAATGTTGCCAGGCATCACAGGAAAGTTTATAACCAACTCAGTAGAGACGGGGATTGAATGTTTCCACTTCCATTGTGACGTCACAATGGAGACTAGATCTGGGTGGTCCGGTACCAAAAGAGGATATCTCAGACTTATTAATAGATTTCCAAAATAGCACAAATTATCCAAAGCCCCCTTTCCTCGGGGGGGGGGTAAATTGCTTGCAGAGTTTTAAAAGTTTTTCTTTCCTTTTAGGCTTTGGTCTTAGCGCACCGATTTTTACTTTGTTCCACAAAGGGGACCGACCCCCGTTTTTAAGTCTCCCTTTTCTTCCCAATTTTCCAAATCAAGTTTTTAAGTACTTACAGTTCCAACTTTCAGTCTCTTTTTTAATGAAGGAATTGGCCACTCAAGCTAGCCAGTCTCAGAGCTTTGCTGCTTTGAAGGAAGCACTCATTTCTGCTGTGCTGCATCTCCCACCCCTCTCACTCTTGGGGCTCTAATGAGCTTACCGGGGAGCAGGGGAGTCGATAAAGTGCACCTGCTGGAACACCAGGTCCTCAAAACGCCCGATCTGAGTTTTTTTCCGGGGAACCGCAACGCTCTCACGGTCTCCCCAACTTCAAAGCGCAAGGGCTCTTTCAGCCGAAAGAGGTCTCAACTGCCATAACTGTGCAGTCAACCGGAAGTCCTTGTTTTGACCTATAAAGCCTTAAACGGCTCAGGACTGCAATACATGTGAAACTCAGAAAATTAGAATATCGTGGAAAAGTTCATTTATTCCAGTAATTCAACTTAAAAGGTGAAACTAATATATGAGATAGACTCGTGACATGCAAAGGAAGATATGTCAAGCCTTTATTTGTTATAATTGTGATAATCATGGTGTACAGCTGATGAAAACCCCAAATTAACAATCTCAGAAAATTAGAATATTAAATGAAATCAGCAAAACAAGGACTGCAAATAGAGCAATATTGGACCTCTGAAAAGTAGAAGCGTGCATATGTACTCAGTACTTGGTTTGGGCCCCTTTTGCATCAATTACTGCCTCAATGCGGCATGGCATGGATGCTATCAGCCTGTGGCACTGCTGAGGTGTTATGGAAGATCATGGCGGTGCGGCTTCACTCCACAGGCTGTAGCCGACCCTCAGCACCGCGCCACTCACCCGCCACCGCTCCGAAGCCTTTAAAAAAGCTCCTTTGCGGTTTAGGGGGGGCGCAAAAGGTGCCCACCGGATCTTCTTGTTCATAGGACTCTGCTCCTGTGATTTTTAAGGGTCCCCGCTTTGCCGTAGCAGCAGGACCCGAACCCGCGGAGCAGACTTCCCCCGGAGCTCCGAGGCAAGTCCGCCATTAATCGCTGGCGCTGACCGGAAGTATGTCTCTCATCTTTCTCTTGGCAATGCCCCATAGATTCTCTATGGGGTTCAGGTCAGGTGAGTTTGCTGGCCAATCAAGCACAGTAATCCCATGGGCATTGAACCAGGTTTTGGTACTTTTGGCAGTGTGGGCAGGTGACAAAGTCCTTCTGGAAAAAGAAAGCAGCATCCCCATAAAGCTCGTCTGCGGAAGGAAGCATGAAGTGCTCCAAAATCTCCTGGTAGACAGCTGCGTTGACCCTGGACTTAATGAAGCACAGTGGACCAACACCAGCTGATGGCATGTCTTCCCAAATCAACACTTCACACTGGACTTCAAGCATTTGGCATTGGAAACTTCACACTGGACTTCAAGCATCTGGCATTGTGTGCCTCCCCATTCTTCCTCCAGACTCTGGGTCCTTGGTTTCCAAATGAGATGCAAAAGTTGCCCTCATTAGAAAAAAGGACTTGGGACCACTGAGCAACAGACTAGTTCTTTTTTTCCCCTTTCTTTAGCCTAGGCAAGATTCTTCTGACGTTGTTTCTTGTTCAGGAGCGGCTTGACAAGAGGAATACAACATTTGAAGCCCATCTCCAGGATCCGTCTGTGTGTGGTGGCTCTTGATGCCCTAACTCCAGCCTCAGTCCACTCCTTGCAAAAGTCTCCAACACATTTGAATGGTCTTTTCCCGACAATCCTGTCCAGGCTGTGGTCATCCCTGCTGTTGTGCACCTTTTTTTCCCACACTTTCCCCTTCTGCATAACTTTCCATTGATGTACAGTGGTGCCTCGCAAGACGAAATTAATTCGTTCCGCAAGTCTTTTCGTCTTGCGAGTTTTTCGTCTTGCGAAGCACGGTTTCCCATAGGAATGCATTAAAAATCAATTAATGCGTTCCTATGGAAACCGCTTTCAGACCAGGTCCGGGGACAGTCTGTCCCCTGACCTCTTCTGAAGGCCGGCGGGAGGCGAAAGTCTTTGCTCCCCCCCCCCCGCCTGCCTTCAAAAGCCATCCAGGATAGCGGGAAGCGCTTCCCTGCTATCCCGGACTGCTTTTAAAATGCTGGCGGTGGGGAGCAAAGCCTTTCAGCCCCCGCCGGCCTTCCTGGACCTCTTCTGAAGGCCGGATGGGGGGGGAAAGGCTTTGCTCCCCACCGCTAGCATTTAAAAGAGGTCCCCGGAGATTTCCCTATGGGCTTTCTTCTTTCGAAGCAAGCCCATAGGGAAATTCGTTTTGCGAAGCGCCTCCAAAACGGAAAACCCTTTCGTCTAGCGGGTTTTTCGTCTTGCGAGGCGTTCGTCTTGCGGGGCACCACTGTACTTTGATACAACACTTTGCAAACATCCAACTTCTTCTGCAATCACCGTTTGAGGCTTTCCGTCCTTTTGGAGGGTCTCAATGATGGCTTTCTGCACAACTGTCAGGTCAGCAGCCTTCCCCATGATTGTGCTTTCTACTGAACCCATTACAGATGTTATGGATTGAATAGCTACTGCACCTTTTCACAATATTCTAATTTTCAGAGATTGTTAATTTGGGGTTTTTATCAGCTGTACCCCATAATCATCAGAATTATAACAAATAAAGGCTTGGCATATCTTGCTTTGCATGTCATGAGTCTATCTCATATATTAGTTTCACCTTTTAAGTTGAATTTCTGAAATAAATGAACTTTTCCACGATATCCTAATTTTCCAAGTTTCACCTGTACTTCGTGAACCACCTCTTTCCATATGAACCTTCCCGGACCCTGTGATCATCTTCTGAGGCCCTTCTTTGTGTGCCTCCTCAAGAGGTTTGGAGGGTGGCAACACAAGAATGGGGATTTCTCAGTAGTGGCTTTTTTCAGGGTTTTTATTGGGTTATTGCTTTTATTTTTATTTTATATACTGTGATATTTTTATGTGAACCGCCCTGAGACCTCCGGGTATAGAAATTCAATAATAATAATAATAATTAATAATAATAATCAGAGAAAAAGAAATTTGTGAGGCAGCCAGGGCTTCCTTATTCCTATTTGTGTATACGTGTGATATTTTTCAGGACAGTGGACTATATCCAGAGTTTTCTGTCCATGAGTGCACGGGCTCTTGCACTAGTGGATGGGCGAGTTTCAGTTTAGCGCAGTGGAGGAATCCAGTTCAGCAGCTGCATTTGCAGCTCATTGGACAGTAGACTGTTCCTTCTGTTGCTTCTGTTGCAGGGCAAACGTGGCGGCAAACTGCTTGATCTTTCTCTTGCATCACAGTGTTCTGGTGGTGCAAAACGTTTCGGCTGCAGAACAAGTATACCTTTGTTACTTTAAATTAGCACTTCATTGGATAAAACCCACAATGAATGAATGAACATTTGGCTGAAATCAGTCATAGGGTTTGAAGAACATGGGTGGGGAACCTGTGGCCCTCCCGGTGTTAAGAACATAAAAAGAAGAGCTTGCTGGATGTGGTCGCTGGCTACTGGCCCGTCCAGTCCAGCATCCTGGTCTCACAGTGGCCAACCAGATGCCCAAGGGAAACTGGTAAGCAGGACCCAAGCAAAAGAGCCCTTTCTCCTCCTGCAGTTTCCAGCAACTGGTATTCAGAGCCACCAGCTGTGGAGGCAGAGCGGGGCCATATGTGTTGCAGGACCACCCTCCCTCACCATTGGTCCATGCTGACTGAGGCTGGGGGAAGCTGGAGTCTAACAACACCTCAAGGGCCCCAGGATGTGGGGGAAGGTGGATGTGGAGTGTCCAAGGGGTCCTGGCTTGGGTATGGCTTACGGTGATCTTCTTCCCCCAGGTACCTTCTGTGCTCTGGACATCTGCCTGTCTCAACTGCAGGACGTGGGCACGCTGAATGTGCAGCAGACAGTGGTGCGGATGAGGACGCAGCGAGCTTTCAGCATCCAGACCCCCGATCAGTACTACTTCTGCTACTTGGCCATCATTGAGCATGCGCAGAGAGAGAACCTGCTCCCTTCCTCCTATGCCTGGGCAGGGAAGGAGAAGAGCTAATAGGAATCCTGGCCCAGCGGCCACAGAGCAGCAGGGACCAGGCCAAAGCCTGTTTCCTCCCTTCCTCCCTCTTGACCAAACCAGATTCGTCAGCATCTTCAGATGCAGCTTTGCCCAGAACACTGATTTGAGCCAATTTTTCTGCTGCTGAGGCTATCAGAAACTTACTGTTTGACTAGCTGGCTAGCTCAAGTCGCAACTAGTAGCCATGGGCTATGAAGGCTTGCATTCTCCAAGACTAGCACCCTTGATTGAACTGTGCCTTATTAAAAAAAGAACAAACCAAACCTCCAGCCCTGACTTGCCACTGGAGGCAAACAGGGAGAAGATGGAACTCCTTGCCATCTCAGTGTCCTCCACCTTCTGGAGACAGAGGGGGTGCTGCTTTCCTGGTTCTGATGCAGAAGGGGACCCTTTCCAGTTATATCCAAGGCCAGGCTAGAAGAAGATTTCCGTCTTGCCCACCACTGAATCTAGGTGTATCCTTGTCTGTATGTACTTAATACACACTCCTCGTTCAAAGATGTAGCCAGTATTCTCTTTGCATAAATACGATGCAGAGTCCTAATATCTTACAGGGACCTTTTGTATTGAGTGGCAGCGTCAGTGTTATGAATTATGTTAATGGTTCTTGTCTGCCCAGCCTGCCCAAGGTTGGTCTTGCCCACTGTGCCATCCCAATTCACCCACTGATGTAGCTGCAACATACACACACTTGCAAGGGCACACCTGTTGTGCAGAGGCGTACAGGTTACGTGCAAGTTGTGATGTCGTATCACACAAATCCCGCAGTGCCTGGTGTGTGTGTGTCCATGTGATGTTGCCACAGCAGGATGCACCTTTAACCTGCAAGGATCCTCCGTGCCACATCCCAGTGGGATTCTTCTCCCCTGCCTTCACCTTTCTTGCCTGTGATTGTATCTTAAGCCTGCAGAAAAGGTTATTAGCTGGGGTGCAGATCTGTGGGTCTCTTTTCCTGCGATGTGGGGCGGGGCATGTGGAACCCACTTGCAGTTTTGCTGCTAGCCAGGAATGCTAGGCAGTTGTTGGTACGAAGGACTCAGCAGGGGACAGTGAGGATGGGAGTGGCCAAATAAGTGGGGCTTAACCCCCAAACATCTGGGAGAAGGGAGGTAGAGGAAAGAGACTTGATATCAGGCCTCAGATCTGTTCTCTTCCACAGCCCCTCCTCTCCGACAAAACCTTGAAATCCAATTTTGTTTAAGTGGGGCAATTCTTGCTCTCTACTTCCAGTTCTTTCTCCTTGCGCAGCCTGCCAGTGACAAGACTGGGAGCTCCTGTTTTCTTAAAGCAGGCTGACAGCCAACCTCCACCCCAGTTTCTGCTTGGAGAGGAGGAGGGTGGCATCTGAGCTGCCCTCAGTAACTTTATACTGGAATAAGCTCTTTTGAATGCACATATTTTTTATTTTTTACAATCCCTTTTTCTCTCTTTCTCTCCCTCTCTTTCTCAGTTTTGTATTTAACATTAACTTGATCAAGTCCGAATTGGAGATAACTGTAAATGTTCCTATTTGCTATTGTATGGCGATTTCTTTCTCTCCCTCCCTCCCCCCCCTCTCTCTCTCTTGTATTTGCAAATAAATATACCTACAACCCACACCTTCACTGCCGTCTCATTTGTTGCGTTGGTTTAAAGCAGAGGTGGTGAAAGTCAAGCCCCAGGGGCCAGTCAGCCTGCCTGTTAGGACTCTTCCCCAGGCCCCCTCCATTCTCATACTTCCGGCGCTAGTTTTGCCTGACAGGAACAGGCCCTTGAGCTGTGATAATGCTTCCTGCTTTCCTGTATGAAGCAGGGTGCGGAGAGTTGGAGACGCCTCTAGTGTTTTGGCCTGGCTCCCATAGCAAGTTCCGAGTTGCATCTGTTTGCTCCACCCCCTTTGCCTCTGGCCCCACCCAGCCTGGCATACAGCTTTCCAAAAACTGATGAGAGTGTGTGCTCCTCAAGCTGGAAAAACATTACTTGGCCGTCAGTTAAAGCATGTGAATGACTGGGAGATTCCTGGTGTGGGTCAGTTTCTGGTACCAGCTTAAATTGTCGTGATTTCTTTCCCAATTTCAGTTTTGCACTGAACATCTCTCAAAAATAGTTGATTTGTTTATTTTTGGTGAGCCATTCTTGGAGGTGTACTGCAATACAGTGGTACCTCAGGTTACAGACGCTTCAGGTTACAGACTCCAATAACCCAGAAATAGTACCTCGGGTTAAGAACTTTGCTTCAGGATGAGAACAGAAATCGTGCTCCGGCAGTGCGGTGGCAGCGGGAGGCCACATTAGCTAAAGTGATGCTTCAGGTTGAGAACAGTTTCAGGTTAAGAACGGATCTCCAGAATGAATTAAGTTCTTAACCCAAGATACCACTGTACTGGATTGATGCGTGGAGCAGATGGAGGAAGCCCCTATTCCATCTCCGAGTTCCAAAAATCCAGTTAATATATAGTCCTCAAATCCAGGCTGTATTGGATTTGTATTGGATCTGGTAAGAACCGATGAATTAGCATAATGTTTTTGCATGATCCTAGCTGAAAGGCCAAGAAGCAGTCAGATCATTTACATACCTAATTTCCTACAAACCCACTGTGCTCCAAGCAGCTCGCAGAAGATGGGAAAGTGGGAAGCTGTTTATAGGAGTCAAACCATGGCAGAAGTTCTCTAGGATGTCTGAAGGGATCTCTCCCAGCCCTTTCTGCGGTTGCTGGAGATTGAACCTGGAACCTGTTACATGCAAAGGAAATGCTCTGCCAGCAGTGCTTGGGCTTTCTAAGAAGCCAAACAAAATCATTGCACTTTTGAAATCCGTGCTTTTGGAAAGTTCAGTCTGCCATATTGATTAAAAATGGCATCCAGTTGTACCCAAGCAAAATACAAAAACCTGCTCCTTGGGAGCAGGTAAAATTGGGTTACAAAAGCTAAGAGGAGTCCAAATGCATAGCAAATGCAGAAACAACTTTCCAAAATTTATAACAGATAAATTCCTCTCATGCAAGAGTTACTTGGCAGTGGCTAGTATCAGTCCAGCTTCTTTTCTTTAAGTCCTTCACAAACTGGCATTTCACCCCACCCGTCGCACCACAACAAAAAGCCCTTTAAACATAAGCAATTTATCTCATTTATTGAGACCTACTAGACACCACCTTTGCTGCTGTTTTGGTCTCCACCTGGAGTGGAAAGAGGATCATTGATTCTGGTTTCTCCTATTCTTTACTTGATTATATTTTCTTTCTTTTAAGAAAAAGAAAGAAATCAAGGTAATTGGGTGGTTAAAGCTCAGCTCAAAATTGCAGGCATTTTGTTGGCAATAAAATGACTCACTCTTCTGCTTCGTGCAAATCCTGTGACCTACCTCTCTTTGGCAGCACCTTTGACTGAACTCCATTAAGGATTGTTATATTTGTCCAATATTTAGTTGCTGCCTTTGTTGCAAGGAAAGATGCAGCCCTTTTTTTTCTCTACATCCCAGTCATAATTACTGAAACCAAAACACCCACCGAGTTCTTTGGCCCATGGCTACAAGTCAGGGGCAGTGAAATAGCAATGGCAAAAGATGAAATACGTCTGTCTCTTGACAGCACAGAGGGTTTCCCAGTTGCCTCCACATCTTACCAGCCTGTGAAGTGAAATCAATAACTCGGCATGGAATCCCAGGTCTCAGTACCTGTGATTTCCCCCTCCACCTTCCTAAAAAATGAATTAAACACTTCCATTTCCAACCACAATTCAAGTGTTTAGCTTTACAATCCTATATGCCTTAGAACCCAGGAATATGGATGGATGTGAGAAACTATGTGGCATAATGGCTAGAGTGTTAGACAAGGACCTGGGAGGGAAATCCCCACTCAGCCATGGAGCTCACTGGGTGACCTTAGGCTAGAAGCCTAACCTATCTTACTGGGTTGTTGTGAGGATGAAATGGGAAGGAGGGGAACTATGTACACCACCTTGAGATCCTTGGAAGATAAAGGTGCTGTATGAATGTAATAATAATTTACTAAATCAGGCCTCTGCTCCACCTGTTAGTCAATGTGAACCAGGGATAGGGAACCTATGGCCCTCCCAGATGTTGCTGGACATCCTTCCACATCAACCCCAGACAGCGTAGTCAAGGTCAGAGGAGATGGATATAAAAGCGCCTGCTGGATCAGGTCAATGGCCCTTCTGGTCCAGCATTTTGTGGGAAACCTGCAAGCAGGATTCAAGCACAAGACCACCCTCCCCTCCTGAAGGTTCCAGCAACTGTTATGGAGATCAACGAAGGTTCCCCTCCTGGCTTACAATGACCAACAGCAACTCTCCAAGGTTTCCAGTGGGAGCCGTTGTCCCCCCTGGACCTGCAGTTGGCAGGGGCCTGAACCTGGGATCCTCCTCTGCATTGGGAACTTTGGCTCCTGCCATAAAAATAAATCAAAGAGCTGCAACACACGCATCTGGGTGCAGGCAGAAGTACAGCCTGCACCTACAGGTGGGGGAGGGACTAGGGGACCTATTGGGTCTCTCCCAACTCTACAGCTCTATGAGTCTATTAAATCCTAGAGAACTGCTGCCATTCATTGTAAACTAAGGTTAAGGGAACTCATCTAAGCATCAGGCCAGATACCCATCTTCCCTACCCCTTGTGGCAGGTGGCCAGGGTGGCCCACCTCAGCCTCGTCATTGATGGCAGGTGGCTTCACTTTCTGCAGGGATTGGCTGTGCCCTCCCCACAGGGAACTCGCTTTGCCCAGCTGATCCAGTCATGGCTCAACCTGACCCATGTGCTCAGGTGAGAGGCAGGTGGCCATGGTTTGGGGAAATGGCCTCCTTTGCCAAATTGGACCCCTGGCTGGCCAGCTCTGGCCTATGGGAAGGATGCTCTCCACCCCAGTGGGAAATGGACCGATGGCATGTTTTATCATAAGGTTGCTTTCCACATAGGTTGGCTGAGATACAGTGACTGGCCCAAGGGCACCCAGTGAACTTCACTGCTGAGTGGGAATTTGAACCCTGGTCTCCCAGGTCACAGTTCAACACTATAATCACTGCACACACCCCTTACATATATAAGTATATGTTAAAAAAATGTGTGCAAAGTTCTTAACCTGAAGCACTATTTCTGGGTTAGCGGAGTGTGTAACCTGAAGCGTATGTAACCTGAGGTACATCAGAAGCTTACATCAGAGGGAAGATAATATCCTTCACTGCCAACAATGCCAAGCTGCAAAGATTAAAAGAAAATAATATTAAAATTTCTTTAAAAACACTGTGGCACCCCATGGCAAATGACCCATCTACGGGTACATATGAAATAATACAACAACTAACATTAGAACTGAATAATATACTAGCTCAAAAGATTGAGTTCAGCCTACTAAGTCTAAGACAAATATATTGGGAACAGGGAGAAAGACCGACAAAAATTCTAGCTAATTGTCTAAAATAAAAGAAAGCGAACCAAATAATACCCTTAATAAGAAATGAAATAATATCGCAGCAACCTCATCAATAGATATCAATAATGAATTTTTTTAATTCTACAAAAAAATATATTTAGGGCCAGAAAATATATCAGAGGATGAGGTGGAGAACTTCTTTCAAGATATTAAAATACCAACTATTGAAGAATATCAAAAAGATATGCTATCAGCACCCCTAAATATATCAGATATTGAGAATGTAATAGAAACAATGGGGAGAAACTTCCTGAACAGTAAGAGCTGTTCGACAGTGGAATTTGCTGCCAAGGAGTGTGGTGGAGTCTCCTTCTTTGGAGGTCTTTAAGCAGAGGCTTGACAACCATATGTCAGGAGTGCTCTGATGGTGTTTCCTGCTTGGCAGGGGGTTGGACTCGGTGGCCCTTGTGGTCTCTTCCAACTCTATGATTCTATGGGAGTGGGAAATCACCTGGACCAGATGGTTTTCCTATAGAATGGTATAAAATATTCAAAAATCTACTATACTAGTTCCCAGACTTCTATGAGGAAATAGCTCATAAAGGTATATCTGCTACAACATTCCATGAAGCTTTAATAATAATTATTCCAAAACCTAACAAAGACCCTACTAAATGTGCAAATTATAGACCAATATCACTAATGAATGTTGATGCAAAGATTTTGAATGCAATATTGGCAGCAAAATTACAAAAAGTTATTCAAGACTTGATACCTAATAATCAATCAGGTTTTATAAAAACAATACAAGCTACAGATAATATCAGATTAACAAAGATTTGATGAAGAGGAGTTTATGATATTGTCATTAGATGCAGAAAAGGCTTTTGAAAGAAATAATAATAATAATAATAATAATAATAATAATAATAATAATAATAATTTATTATTTGTACCCCACCTATCTGGCTGGGCTTCCCCAGCCACTTTGGGCGGCTTCCGCAGAGACCAAAAATACACTAAAATGTCACACATTAAAAACTTCCCTGAACAGGGCTGCCTTAAGATGTCTTCTGTAACCTGACTTCTCGCAGTGAGGGAACCGCCAGAAGGCCCTCAGCGCTGGACCTCAGCATCCGGGCAGAATGATGGGGTGGAGATGCTCCTTCAGGTATACTGGACCGAGGCCGTTTAGGGCTTTAAAGGTCAACACCAACACTTTGAATTGTGCTTGGAAACGTACTGGGAGCCAATGTAGGTCTTTCAAGAACGGTGTTATGTGGTCTTGGTGGCCACCCCCAGTCACCAGTCTAGCTGCTGCATTCTAGATTAGTTGTAGTTTCTGGGTCACCTTCAAAGGTAGCCCCATGTAGAGCGCATTGCAGTAGTCCAAGCGGGAGATAACTAGAGCATGCACCACTCTGTCGAGACAGTCGGCGGGCAGGTAGGGTCTCAGCCTGTGTACCAGGTGGAGTTGGTAAACAGCTGCCCTGGACACAGAATTGACCTGCGCCTCCATGGACAGCTGTGAGTCCAAAATGACTCCCAGGCTGCGCACCTGGTCCTTCAGGGGCACAGTTACCCCATTCAGGACCAGGGAGTCCTCCACACTTGCCCGCCCCCTGTCCCCCCCAAACAGTACTTCTGTCTTGTCAGGATTCAACCTCAATCCATTAGCCGCCATCCATCTTCCAACCACCTCCAGGCACTCACACAGGACCTTCACCGCCTTCACTGGTTCTGATTTGAAAGAGAGGTAGAGCTGGGTATCATCTGCATATTGATGGACACCCAGTCCAAACCCCCTGATGATATCTCCCAGTGGCTTCATATAGATGTTAAAAAACATGGGGCAGAAGACAGAACCCTGAGGCACCCCACAAGTGAGGGCCCAGGGGTCTGAACACTCATCCGCCACCACCACTTTCTAAGCACGGCCCAGGAGGAAGGAGCGGAACCACTGTATAACAGTGCCCCCAGCTCCCAGCCCCTCTAGACGTTCCAGAAGGATGTTATGGTTGATTGTATCAAAGGCCGTTGAGAGATCCAGCAGAACTAGGAAACAGCTCTCACCTTTGTCCCTAGCCCGCCGGAGATCATCAACCAGCATGACCAAGGCAGTTTCAGTCCCATGATGAGGCCTGAATCCCGAGTGGAAGGGATCCAAATGGTCCGCATCCTCCAGGCGTGCCTGGAGTTGTTCAGCAACCACGCGCTCAATCACCTTGCCCAAGAATGGAAGATTTGAGACTGGGTGATAGTTGGCCATACTGGCCAGGTCTAAAGATTTTTTTTTAAGAAGCAGTTTAATGACCGCCTCTTTCAGCGGATCTGGGAATGTTCCCTCACAGAGGGAGGCATTCACCACCCCACAGAGCCCATCACCCAGCCCTTCCCGGCTTGCTTTTATTAGCCAGGATGGGCAAGGATCAAGGAGACAGGTGGTTGGTTTCATGCGTCCAAGCAGCCTGTCCACATCCTCAGGTGTAATGGATTGAAATTGATTCAATGCAACTTGACCAGACAGGGTTCTAGCACTCTCCCGCCCCAGCCCTGCTCCCACGGTGGTGTCTAGTTTCTTCCGAATATGAGTTATTTTATCTGCAAAAAACTTTGCAAAATCGTTGCAGGAGATCTTGGGGTCTTTACAAGGCCTCGATGTTGCAGGTGGTTCAGTTAAATTGCAGACCACCTGAAAGAGTCTCCTGCTACTATCTTCTGCAGATGCACTTGGTAGGCTCGACGTTGAGCTCTAACCTGTGTCCGGTCAGATTCAGAATGAGTTTTATTTTTTTATTTTTTTATAAGAATATTTATTAAAGTTTTTAATAGTAGTACAATAAAAATCAAAAAGAAAAAAAGAAAAGAAAAATAACAAAAATACAAAAATGAAAATAATTAAAAGCACACAAAATTTCCATTACTTATTTCCATTAACTTATTTCCCAGACCTCCTCATACCTCCCTTTTTTGTACATTCCAATTCAGATTGTTAGTTCAGCAAATCCTTATCGATAGATTTTAACCTGATTCTAAACCTTATTTTCCATATTCTCTTAGGGCATTACAGCTGGAAACCACTTAGTTTCTATCCAACATCATTCTAACATTCATTAATTTTGCAATATTTCTGTAAATAATCTTTACATTTCTTCCAATCTTCTTCCGCCGACTCTTCTCCCTGGTCTCGGATTCTGCGAGTCATTTCTGCCAGTCCCATATAGTCCATCACCTTCATCTGCCATTCTTCCAGAGTGGGTAAGTCCTGTGTCTTCCAGTACTTTGCAATGAGTATTCTTGCTGCTGCTGTGGCGTACATAAAGAAAGTTCTATCCTTCTTTGGCACCAATTGGCCGACCATGCCCAGGAGAAAGGCCTCTGGTTTCTTCAGGAAGGTATATTTAAATACCTTTTTTCATTTCATTATATATCATTTCCCAGAAAGCCTTAATCCTTGGGCACGTCCACCAAAGGTGAAAGAATGTACCTTCATTTTCTTTGCATTTCCAACATTTATTATCGGGCAAATGATAAATTTTTGCAAGCTTGACTGGGGTCATGTACCACCTGTAAATCATTTTCATAATAGTCTCTCTTAAGGCATTACATGCCGTAAACTTCATACCTGTGGTCCATAACTGTTCCCAGTCAGCAAACATAATGTTATGTCCAACATCTTGTGCCTATTTGATCATAGCAGATTTCACCGTTTCATCCTGAGTGTTCCATTTCAGCAGCAAATTATACATCTTTGACAAAATATTAGTTTTAGGTTCTAACAACTCTGTTTCTAATTTTGATTTTTCCACCTGGAAGCCAATTTTCTTGTCCAATTATATGCCTCCATTATCTGGTAGTAATGAAGCCAATCTCGCACTTTTTAATTTCTCAAAACTCTGCAGTTTCAATCTATCTCCTTCTTGTTCCAAAATTTCCCAATACTTCGGCCATTTGGCTTCCATATTGAGCTTTTTCTGAGCTTTTGCTTCCATTGGTGACAACCACCTTGGGGTTTTATTTTCCAATAAATCCTTATATCTTATTGAAACATTAAACAATGCTTTCCTGACAATATGATTTTTAAATGCTTTATGTGCTTTAACCTTGTCGTACCACAGATATGCATGCCAACCAAAAACATTATTAAAACCTTCTAAACCCAGGATGTCTGTGTTCTCAAGAAGCAACCATTCTTTCAGCCAACAAAATGCGGCTGATTCATAATAAAATTTAAAGTCTGGCAGGGCAAATCCACCCCTTTCCTTTGCATCAGTTAATATCTTAAATTTTATTCTGGGCTTCTTGCCCTGCCAGACAAATCTAGAAATATCTTTCTGCCACTTCTTGAAACAGTCCATCTTGTCCACAATTTGCAGAGTTTGAAACAAAAACAACATTCTAGGCAATACATTCATTTTTATAGCTGCAATTCGACCCAACAAGGAAAGCTTCAAATTTGACCTAATTTCTAAGTTTTTTTCACTTCCGTCCAACATTTTTCATAAAGGTAAAGTAAAGGTACCCCTGCCCGTACGGGCCAGTCTTGACAGACTCTGGGGTTGTGCGCCCATCTCACTTAAGAGGCCAGGGGCCAGCGCTGTCCGGAGACACTTCCGGGTCACGTGGCCAGCGTGACATCGCTGCTCTGGTGAGCCAGAGCCGCACACAGAAACGCCGTTTACCTTCCCGCTGGTAAGCGGTCCCTATTTATCTACTTGCACCCAGAGGTGCTTTCGAACTGCTAGGTTGGCAGGCGCTGGGAACGAGCAGCGGGAGCGCACCCCGCCGCAGGGATTCGAACCGCCGACCTTTCGATCGGCAAATCCTAGGCGCTGAGGCTTTAACCCACAGCGCCACCTGCATCCCTAACATTTTTCATAATTCTCTTTAAATAAGTTCCCATTTTTAGCTGTCATGTTAATCTCCAGGTATTTCGCTTTTTTAACCACAGTCAGACCTGTCTCATTCTGAAACCTCTCTCTTTCAATCGGTGTTAAATTTTTCTCTAAGACCTTAGTTTTTAACTTGTTCAATTTAAAACCTGCCACTTGACCAAACTCTTGAATTAGTTCTAGAACCCTTTTAGTACTAGATTCTGGCTCCTGTAACGTCAATACTAAGTCATCTGCAAATGCTCTCAATTTGTACTGTTTGGCTCCGACCTGTATACCTTTAACCAACCGGTCCCTTCTAATCATGTTCAGCAGGACCTCCAGGACCGATATAAAAAGCAATGGGGAAATTGGGCACCCCTGTCGTGTCCCTTTTTCTATCTTAAATTCTTCCGTAACCACATTATTTACAATTAGTTTGGCCTTTTGATCAGAGTATATTGCACCTATACCATTTTCAAAACCTTGGCCTACCCCCATCCCCTGTAGGTTCTTTTTCATAAAACTCCAAGAGATGTTGTCAAAAGCTTTCTCCACATCTACAAATATCAGAACTGCTTTAGTGTTTATATTCACTTCTAGCTTTTCCAAAATGTTGATTATGTTCCTCAAGTTGTCAGACAAATGTCTTCCCGGGAGAAAGCCCGCTTGGTCCTTGTAAATCTCTTCCATCAATACTTTTTTCAATCTCTTGGCCAAAATGTCAGCAAAAATTTTGTAATCCACATTTAATAACGATATGGGACGGTAGTTCTTGAGTTGAGTCTTTTCAGTCTCTGTTTTCGGTAAAAGTGTGATATATGCCTCTTTCCACGACTCTGGTGCCCTTTTCCCTTCCAATATTTCATTGCAGACTTCCTTCAAGGGTTGTAATAACCACTCCTTCAAAGATCTATAATATCTGGAAGTCAGCCCATTCGGTCCTGGAGATTTGGCTAGTTGCATATTTTGGATGGCACCTTCTACTTCCTGTTCAGATATTTTATAATTCAGCATTAATTTACTTTCTTGAGAGATTTTTTGTAATCCATTTGTCTTCAAAAATCGGTCTATATCCATTTCTTTCTGTGGCCCTTGTGAGTATAATTGTTTAAAGTACCTCTGGAAGCAATTTCTAATCTCAATTGGATTATGTATGCTCTTTCCTTCCACTTCTACATTTGTAATGGTGTTTAATTTTTGTCTTTTTTTCATTTGCTAAGCCAGCAGTTCCCCACATTTATTCGCTGATTCAAATGTCTTTTGTCCCATTTGTTTAATTTTCCATTCTATTTCCTGATTCATCAGTTCCATATATTGTACTTGATATAGTTTTATTTCTCTCAGGATCTCCTGCGACTTTGGTTTTGCTCTCAATTTCTTCTCCCCTTCTTTTATTTTCTCCAAAATTTTATCTTTTTTCTCATTTGGCCTCTCTTCTTTATTGCATTCTGTTGTATCAAAAACCCTCTCATCACAGCTTTGCTTGCGTCCCAGATTACTCTTTTTTCAACATTGGTGTTCATGTTTATTTCGAAATAGTCTCTCAAAGTTTTTGGGGCCTTTTTATACACTTCTTCATCTCTAAATAAGGTGTCATTCATCCTCCATCTGAAGGAACCGGTTGTTCTTTGCTTCATCTCCATCCTTACAGCATTATGGTCGGAGCAAGTTTTTGGGCAGATTTCCACTTTCTTTATCTTTGGTGCCATTCCTCTAGTAATCCATATTTGGTCAATTCTAGTCCATCATTATCATCCGCAAATAATACAATTTTGTAATTATGTTTGTTGTGTTTTACACCCTTGATATGCTCATCCTGAATTATTGCTCTTGTTAATGGTTCCAGGCAGAAGATACAATTCCAAAAATTATAGAGAAAATAAAAACCTTTGGCAGAATATCGGGATATTCTATAAACTGGACAAAATCAGAGATTTTACCAATTGGGCCAAGGGCTACATTGTATAGAAACCATCAATTTCGGATGTGCAAAGACTTTATCAATTACTTGGGTATCATGATTTCATCAGATATAGACCAAATTGTAAAATTTAATTTGAATCAAATTATAAATGAGATTTCTATTGATATAGAAAGGTGGGGACCTCTAAACCTCTCCTTTTGGGAAAAGGTTAACGTCCTCAGAATGAATGTTGTTCCAAAGCTTTTATACATTCTTAGAGGATTACCAATACATATTCCCAAATTTTATTTCCAGAAAATAAATCAACTATTTAGATTGTGCCTGTGGGGTACAAAGCCACCAAAAATATCACTACATAAAATGCAACTGCCAAATAAGGAAGGTGGCTTTGGTTTCCCAAATTGGAAACTATATCACCAGGCCTACCTGCTGAGTAAGACTAATGACTGGAGAGCTAGCAGGAATCCCAATTGGGCTACTCTCGAGTATAGTTTCTTTGAACCTCTTATAGGGTGGACTAAACTAGGCTCCAATTTTATGAAATATCCTATTGTCCTGGAGATTATTAAAGCACCTATAAAAATTTGGATGAATATAAATAAAAATAATAAAGATGACCCCTATCAGCATGAGAAATTAACAATATGGGCCAGCCCAAAATTAAAAATTGGAAATAAAGTAATAATTTGGCAAAATTGGATGAAAAAACGTATTTTGACATTGAATCAATTAATTGATGAAAATTACAAATTTGTGGAATATAAGACTTTGCAAGTGAAGTATGGATTAACCAGTGAAACACAATGGCAATACATCCAATTGAAACATATGTTGGAAAGGCAGTTTGGCTATAGCAGCATCGGAAACACCCATGCTGCTACAAGATTTAATCCCTGCAACAAAAACAAAAAACTCTACACTTGCACTAAATAAAACCCTACTCAGCAGGAAGAAATATGATTTAGAATATGATAGACAAAAATGGAGTGAAGAGTTAGGGGTACATATAACAAATGATATATTGGAGTCAAGTATAAAATCAACAGAACTAGCTTCTATGGATCTAAGACTAAGACTTATTCAGCAGAAAATAATATTCAGAGTCCACTAGATTCCAGCAAAACTATAGCAGAAGAAAATAACAAGTGCAGACAACTGCTGGAGATGTGGGAGTAAAAATGCGAACTTAGTACATAAGATGATTAACTGCCCTATGATAAGATCATTTTGGTGCGATGTGAGGATACTTATAGTAAGAGTAATAAAAAGAAATTGTTATTTAGGGGAATTGAATTGAATTTTAAATTATATTCTGGAAACGTGGGAGATTTCAAGGGGTCAAAAAAATGGGTGTACCGTGCTATATTAGAAGCAAAAAAACTTTTTTGATGAATTGGAAGAGCCGCAAAACAATTCCATTGAGCACATGGATTGATAATATGGACAGATTAGCTACATATGAACGAATTGCATGTCGACGCAAATTAAGAATGGATAAATATGAAGAAATCTGGAATGAATATTTAAGCGATAAGGCGGATAGTGGGGGGAAGTGGGGGGAGGAGAGAGAGGTGGGAAAATATTGTTTAAAAGGTGCAGTAATAGGTATATCAGTGTATTTAAATCTGAATTGTCAAATTGTGTTATTATTGATATTATGGTTTTTGTTGAAGTGTCTTTTGCGGTTGTTGTTTGTATCGAAAAATGATTAAGTAATTTTTAAAAAAAATAATTTAATAATTTTTGACCTGGCAATATATCGCACATCATGATGTTATTCTTTATACTTTCTCTTATCTACTCTAATCTGTTTGCCAGCTGAGGATAACACTTCATTTATCTGCAAACCTGTGCCACAATAAATCTGTTAGTCTTTAAGATGTCACAAGACTCTTATTTCATGTTGCAACTGCAATGGCTTTTCCCTCTGGAAGTTGCCTAATATCTAAAACATTGATTAGAGTTTTCACTGTTATATTTTGACACTTTGAGTATGGTTGCTGTATATTGAAGTCTTTTAGGCACAACAATTAATAAGTAATTAAAGAGGTTTTAGATTGTAGTGTTCAGGTATAGATGCTTGCATAAAAACCAACCTTTCTTTCAGCAGGTTAATTTGGAAGAATTGTTTTTGGACATAGACACAAACGTTAAATTAAAGCTGTGCACACTTCTAGCTGTGCTCCTCCCCAACCCTGGAATGCTTTGAGCTGCATTGATCCATTTTTTCAATGAAAATACTGTATATGCCTTTATTTGCTTAGTTAGTAAAACAATTGTTTGAACTAATTTTACTGTTCATTCTCAGATATGGGTTCTGGGAAAGATGCTAATATCTGCTGAAACATTTCTAGTGTCTGCCAGTATTTTGGGGACCTTTGCTATTTGTTATGAGTGTGAGCCCCTTCATGGATCGAAGGGGCTTGAAGAACTCAGAGAAGCTATGAGCTATGCCGTGCAGGGCCACCCAAGATGGACAGGTCATAGTGGAGAGTTTTGACCAAACATGATCCACCTGGAACAGGAACTGGCAATCCACTCCAGTATCCCTGCCAAGAAAATTCCATGGACAAAGACAACAGGCATATAAAAATTATGACACTGAAAGATGAGCCCCTCAGGTCAGAAGGCGTCCAACATGCTACTGAGGAAGAGCGGAGGACAAGTACAAGTAGATTCAGAACTGATGAAGCGGCTGGGCCAAAGCCAAAAGGTCGCTCAGTTGCGGATATGCCTGGAAGCGAAAGGAAAGTCCAATGCTGTAAAGAAAAATATTGCACAGGAACCTGGAATGTAAGAACCATGAACCTGAGTAAGTTGGATGTGGTAAAAAATGAGATGGCAAGAATAAATATTGACATCCTGGGCATCAGTGAACTAAAATGGACAGGAATGGGCGAATTCAGTTCGGATGACCATCATATCTACTACTGTGGGCAAGAAACCCGTAAAGGGGATTGGAATGCTAAAGTAGGGAATCAAGAGATAAAAGGAACAACTGGCAAGTTTGGCCTTGGAGATCAAAACGAAGCAGGGCAAAGGCTAATAGAGTTCTGTCAAGAGAACAAGCTGCTCATCACAAACACTCTTTTCCAACAACACAAGAGACGACTTTACACATGGACATCACCAGATGGGCAGCATCAAAATCAGATTGATTATATTCTCTGCAGCCAAAGTTGGAGAAGCTCTATACAGTCAGCAAAAACAAGACCTGGAGCTGGCTGTGGCTCAGATCATCAGGTTATTATAGCAAAATTCAAGCTTAAACTGAAGAAAGTAGGAAAAACCACTGGGCCGGTAAGATACAATCTAAATCAAATCCCTTATGAATACACAGTGGAAGTGAGGGACAGGTTTAAGCATTTAGATTTGGTGGACAGAGTGCCTGAAAAACTATGGATGGAGGCTCGCAACATTATACAGGAGGCAACAACGAAAACCATCCCAATGAAAAGGAAATGCAAGAAAGCAAAGTGGCTGTCCAATGAGGCCTTACAAATAGCGGGGGAGAGAAGGCAAGCAAAATGCGAGGGAGATAGTGAAAGATACAGGAAATTGAATGCAGATTTCCAAAAAACAGCAAGGAGAGACAAGAAGGCCTTCTTAAACGAGCAATGCAAAGAAATAGAGGAAAACAACAGAATGGGAAGAACCAGAGATCTGTTCAAGAAAATTTGAGATATGAAAGGAACATTTCGTACAAAGATTACCATAATAAAAGACAAAAGTGGTAAGGACCTAACAGAAGCAGAAGACATCAAGAAGAGGTGGCAAGAATACACAGAGGAATTATACCAGAAAGATATGGATGTCTCATACACCCCAGGTGTTGTTGTTGCTGACCTTGAGCCAGACATCCTGGAGAGTGAAGTCAAATGAGCCTTAGAAAGCATTGCCAATAACAAGGCCAGTGGAAGTGATGATATTCCAGCTGAACTATTAAAAATTTTAAACGGTGATGCTGTTAAGGTGCTACACTCAATACGCCAGCAAATTTGGAAAACACAGCAGTGGCCAGAGGATTGGAGAAGATCAGTCTACATCCCAATCCCAAAGAAGGGCAGTGCCAAAGAATGCTCCAACTACCACACAATTGCACTCATTTCACACGCTAGCAAGGTTATGCTTAAAATTCTACAAGGTAGGCTCAAGCTGTATGTGGACCGAGAACTCCCAGAAGTGCAAGCTGGATTTAGAAGAGGCAGAGGAACCAGAGACCAAATTGCAAACATGCGCTGGATTACGGAGAAAGCTAGAGAGTTCCAGAAAGACTTCTACGGTACTTCTGCTTCATTGACTATGCAAAAGCCTTTGACCGTGTCGACCACAGCAAACTATGGCAAGTTCTTAAAGAAATGGGAGTGCCTGATCACCTCATCTGTCTCCTGAGAAATCTCTATGTGGGACAAGAAGCTACAGTTAGAACTGGATATGGAACAACGGATTGGTTCAAAATTGGGAAAGGAGTACGACAAGGCTGTATATTGTCTCCCTGCTTATTTAACTTATATGCAGAAGTCATCATGCGAAAGGCTGAGCTGGATGAATCCCTAGCCGGAATTAAGATTGCCAGAAGAAATATCAACAACCTCAGATATGCAGATGACACAACCTTGATGGCAGAAAGTGAGGAGGAATTAAAGAACCTTTTAATGAGGGTGAAAGAGGAGAGCGCAAAATATGGTTTGAAGCTCAACATCAAAAAAATGAAGATCATGGCCACTGGTCCCATCACCTCCTGGCAAATAGAAGGGGAAGAAATGGAGACAGTGAGAGATTTTACTTTCTTGAGCTCCATGATCACTGCAGATGGTGACAGCAGTCACAAAGTTAAAAGATGCCTGCTCCTTGGGAGAAAAGCAATGACAAACCTAGACAGCATATTAAAAAGTAGAGATATTGCCTTGCCGACAAAGGTCCGTATAGTTAAAGCTATGGTTTTCCCTGTAGTGATGTATGGAAGTGAGAGCTGGACCAGAATTGATGCTTTTGAATTATGGTGCTGGAGGAGACTCTTGAGAGTCCCATGGACTGCAAGAAGATCCAAATTCTCCATTCTTAAGGAAATCATCCCTGAGTGCTCACTGGAAGGACAGATCCTGTGATGGGTTAAGGGGCTGCTTGTGCGTAAATGGCTGAGTTCTTAACTCCTGCAATCAGTTTCTAAACTCTTCCCGTCCACGGAGCCATGGGCGCATGGCTACCTCAATCGCTGGCAGAATCCGTCAGTGGGCGCTTCCGGAATTTGCGCCAACATAGGAGTTCCTTAACGGAAACTCTCCTTTTGGAATCTCTGCGTGACAGTTTCCTGCGTGGAGTGGGCGTCCCCAGCGGAGGTCCTGAAACCTCTCCGCTGTTCTCACTGGAAGTATCTTGGAGCCATCCCTCCGACTGAGTTTCTGCGGGAACTCTCTCTCTCCCCCTGCTGGTTTCTTCCTCAGCATCCGAGAGTCTCCTAGCCTCCTTGAGCCCTTCCACCACCTGACTCTCCGATGGCAGTTCCCTGACATCCACCTCCCCTCCAGGACCCCCCTCACCCCCGTCTCCCCCTCTTCTCTGGGTGGCGAGGCTGGGAACCCCCTGAAAGACTCCTCCTCATCTTCGGATGACTCGAAAACCGCCCTCCACCTACTACTGTCCCTTCTTCCTGAATACTCTTCCTCCTCTGATTCTTCTTCCTCTTCTTGTCCTGATTCTGGGAACCCCTCGAACTCCCCTTCCTCCCCTTCTCCTCCCAGAACCTAGCCAAGGGCTGAGGCTTCCTTGGGTACTGGAGATGAAACGTTCCTACTAAAATCTCATCATCAATCGTTTCTGCCGGTACCCAGGTATTTTCGGACTCTGGTTCCCCTTCCCATGCCACTAAGTACTCCACCTGTTTACCCTTCCACCGAGAGTCGAGTATTTCTGCTACATGACTACTGCCTTCCCTCTCTTCTACTTCCGGTGCCGCGGGAACCTCACCTTCACGTCCCCAAGATTCCCACCCCTCCCGGTACAGTGACAGTAATGACCTATGGAATACTGGATGCAATTTCATGTTGTCTGGCAACCTGAGTCTGAAGGCCACCGGATTGATCTGTTGTATAACTTCAAAGGGTCCCAGTCGTTTCGGTCTCAATTTCTTGCACCCGCCCTTGAAGGGCAACCCTTTTGTTGACAACCACACCTGGTCCCCCACCCTTATAGTCTCGCCTTCCCTTCTGCTCCTATCTGCCTGCTTCTTGTATTCTGCCTTGGCCCTATCCAAATTCAATTTTAGCTGTTGATGTATGGCTTCCATTTCTTCCACGAAATGTTTCGCGGCTGGTACACTCCATCTTTCCCCTCCTTCTCCTGGAAAGGCCCTGGGGTGACACCCATAATTGGCCATAAATGGACTCATGCCCGTGGACACATTTTCCGCGTTATTGTAGGCGAATTCGGCCAGGGCCAATTTCTCTACCCAATCATTCTCTCTGTCATTTACATAACACCTCAGATATTGTTGCAGAATACTGTTTGCCCTTTCCGCCTGCCCGTTTGTTTCTGGGTGTCTGGCGGTCGAGAAATTCACCTCTACGTGCAGTAAGCTCATGAGCTTCCTCCAGAACCTGGACGTAAATTGTTTCCCTCTGTCTGAGACCACCCTCAAGGGGGCGCCATGCAACCTAAAAATGTGTTCTATAAACAACCTGGCGGTTTCTTCTGCTGTTACCGCATGTGAGCAGGCTATAAAGTGGCACATCTTGGTTAACTGGTCTACTACTACCATGACAGCCGTTTTCCCCTTGGATTTGGGCAAATCCGTCATAAAATCTATGGAAACTGCTTCCCATGGCCGTTCAGGTGTGGGTAATGGTTCCAGTAAACCCGCCGGTGCCACCCTCTCCCCCTTTGCTCGCTGGCAGCGGTCGCACCTCCTTACATACTCTCTTACATCTTCCCTCACCTTGGGCCACCAGAACTGCCTGGTAACTAACCACATGGTTTTGTGCTGCCCAAAGTGCCCTGCGGTGGGGCTGTCGTGTAGTTGTTTGAACACTCTACCCCTCATCGGCTTCTGTAGATCTACTTGCAAGAGCTCCTCCTCCGACGCAAACACTTTCTTTAGCTGTTCAAATGCTCGCTGCGCCTCTTCCGTCCAGGCGAATTTCTTCTTACTACTGAGACAATCGGTGATGGGCGCCGTTAAGTGGGCAAAGTTTTTGATGAACTTCCGAACCCCAGGAACCCAAACCCCAGGAATCTCTGCACGTCCTTCCTGGTTTTGGGTGTCTTCCATTCCAGTACCGCTTGGACTTTACTGGGATCCATGGCCAACCCCTTGTCTGACAAACGGTACCCCAGGAACTCCACCTCTCTGGTATGGAACTGGCACTTCTCCAACTTTACCCACAGCTGGTTTGCTTGCAGCCTGCTTAGGACCTCCCGGACATCTCGGACATGCTGCTCTTCGTCCTCTGAGTAGACTAACACATCGTCTAAGAAGGCCACACAGTTCTTATAGAGCAGAGGTCCCAGGACGTGATGCATGAAGGACTGAAAGCAGGCTGAGCCCGCCTGTAGTCCGAAGGGCATAACGAGATACTCAAAGGCCCCCAAGGGCGTGAACATGGTGGCCTTCCATTCATCCCCCTTCCTCATCCGTATCAGGTTATACGCCCCCCTCAGGTCCAGCTTGGTAAAAATCTTTCCCTTCCTCACCCTGGTCAGAATGTCGTCAATCCTGGGCATGGGAAAGGCCACTGACACCGAATTGACGGCCCGGAAGTCCACAACCAATCTGGGTTTTTTCGAGTCCTTTTTGTCCACAAAAAACACTGGGCTGCCCCCCACCGCTCTTGACTCCCTGATGAACCCTCGTTTCAGGTTCTTGTCTATGAACTCCCTTAACTCCTGCATCTCCCTGCCCGACATAGCATACAGTTTGCCCACTGGTAACTGGGCTCCCAGGAGTAGATTAATTTGACAATCAAAGGGTCTATGCGGGGGCAGTCTATCTGCTTCCTTCTCGCTGAAAACATCCCTCAGGTCTGCGTATTGTGGTGGTATTTCACTCTTTTCTCCCACCACCATCCTTGCCAGACTTGCTCTAGTCAACCCCTGAGTTTCTCTTCCCTTGCAGTGTTCTAGGCAATGAGCTGATCCAAAAGAGACTGTCCACTGGTGCCATCCCACTAGCGGGTCATGTAACGCCAGCCAGCTCATCCCTAATATGATGGGTGGCTACGTGAAAGGCAATGACTTCCGTGTGCCTTGCCACCCTCATTGTCATGGGGACCGTTTGTTGGCTCACTTCCCCTCCCAGAAGTTCCCTCCCATCAATCGTGGTCACCTGCAAGGAATTACCTAAGGGCAGCGTCTGTATCTGGTGCTCTGATGCAAACTCCCTACTCATGAAATTGCAGGAGCTGCCTGAGTCTAACAGGGCTTTTATCGTGAGTGGATGTCCATTGGGCAGCTCTAGCAGTACCTCTACTACCAGAGCCGCTCTTGGGGGTTCAGGCTTGGGCACGTTCACTGATCCTTGGCCTGGCTGCTGTGCCTTGTCGCTGGCAGCCAGGCGTTGGCTTTTACCTGCTCCTTAACCCCTTCCTCCTCGCTCCCAACAGCTCCCACCATTCCTTGCCATCCCTTCCTTTGTGGGTACACTCTGGCAAAATGTCCTGGCTGTTGACAGAGGTAGCATTTTTTGGCGCTCTTCCCCTCCTTCTGCCCTTCGTGGACGTTTGAAACGCTGTGGGCGCGCGCAGTGCCAATCTCCATTGGTTCCGCTGGTGGGGAAGGTTGCCCTGGCATCTCAGGAATGCGGAAATCACTCCAACGCTCTCCTCTCCCTTCCCGCTTCTCCAGAGCCCTTGCCTCTAGGCGTGATCCAATCGCAAGAGCCGATTTAGTCAGCTGATCCATAGACCCCGGCCGGGGCACGCGGGAAAATTCGTCTTTCACCTCCGGGGATAGCCCTTCTTCAAACAGCATTTGAATCGGGTCCGAACTCAGGTCCCACCCCAATTTATGTATGAGCATGGTAAACCGTGTCCAATACTCTCGGACGGACTGATTCCCCTGTTTGCATGCCATTAACTGTCTGCGTACCACGCCCTGTTCAATCTGGCTGGAAAACATCAAATCCATCGCGATAAAGAATTTCTTCAAGTCCTTTAGGGCATCATTATTCGATGCCATCAGGGGCCTCACCCATTCTCTAGCTCCCCCCTCGAGGTGCCCAATCACAAAAGCCACTCTCGATTCCTCATCGGCAAAGTCATCAAACTGCAGATTGAGTGCATATTGCATTTCACTTACTTATACTTACTTATCAAACCTTTATTAGGCATTATGCGAATAAAACCATAGAAGAGAAAATAGCATATAAAGGCCTTGAAATATATGTAAAAGGGCAGCAGTTGCATTTCTGTCTTAAAGGCTTGGTAGTTTCTTGGGTCACCCCCGAATTTCTGTACCAACCCCGGTACCTTCCTTGCGATGGGGGTGGGCTTCCCCTGTGCATCCTGAGCTCTCCTCTCCTCGAGACGCGCTGTTAGCAGTGCCAGCTGGTGTTCCAACGCTCTGTTTCTCTCCTCCAGAGTTGGTCCCGCCCCAGCTCCTCCCGCTGCTCCGTCTCCAGTTGGGTTGCTCATGATGCCTCTCTTTCGCACACGCAGCGTCGAAGACTGACGGATTGCTGTGATGGGTTAAGGGGCTGCTTGTGCGTAAATGGCTGAGTTCTTAACTCCTGCAATCAGTTTCTAAACTCTCCCTGTCCGCGGAGCCATGGGCGCATGGCTACCTCAATCGCTGGCAGAATCCGTCAGTGGGCGCTTCCGGAATTTGCGCCAACATAGGAGTTCCTTAACGGAAACTCTCCTTTTGGAATCTCTGTGTGACAGTTTCCTGCGCGGAGTGGGCGTCCCCAGCGGAGGTCCTGAAACCTCTCCGCTGTTCTCACTGGAAGTATCTTGGAGCCATCCCTCCGACTGAGTTTCTGCGGGAACTCTCTCTCTCCCCCTGCTGGTTCCTTCCTCAGCATCCGAGGGTCTCCTAGCCTCCTTGAGCCCTTCCACCACCTGACTCTCCGATGGCAGTTCCCTGACAGATCCTGAAGCTGAGGCTCCAATACTTTGGCCACCTCATGAGAAGAGAAGACTCCCTGGAAAAGACCCTGATGTTGGGAAAGATGGAGGGCACAAGGAGAAGGGGACGACAGAGGACGATATCGTTGGACAGTGTTCTTGAAGCTACAAACATGAGCCTGATCAAACTGTGGAAGGCAGCGGAAGACAGAAGTGCCTGGTGTGCTCTGGTCTATGGGTCACGAAGAGTCGGACACGATTAAACAACAAATGAGTGTGATCCACCTTGAGTCCTGTAGGCATAGGGCGACATACAAATTTAATAGTGATAAAATAATAATGTGTGTTAAAGGTAAAGGTAAAGGTACCCCTGCCCGTACGGGCCAGTCTTGACAGACTCTAGGGTTGTGCGCTCATCTCACTCTAGAGGCCGGGAGCCAGCGCTGTCCGCAGACACTTCCGGGTCACGTGGCCAGCGTGATGAAGCTGCTCCGGTGAACCGGCACCAGAGCAGCACATGGAACGCTGTTTACCTTCCCACTATAAAGTGGTACCTATTTATCTACTTGCACTTAAGGGTGCTTTCGAACTGCTAGGTGGGCAGGAGCTGGGACCGAACGACGGGAGCTCACCCCGCCGCAGGGATTCGCACCGACCATGTGATTGGCAGGTCCTAGGCGCTGAGGTCTTACCCACAGCGCCACCTGCGTCCCTCCTAATGTGTGTTAGGACTGGGCAATCTATTGTCCAAAACTGGTTCAAAGTCTATATTGTGATATTAGTTTTATAATTTTTGAGTTGGCAATATTGTGAATCATGGTGTGCTATGCAAAAATCATGATGTGGGGGAAACCGTGAAACCAGCCAATGCCTCTACATAGCTCCATTCTTATTTCAGACATCATGATATATCAGTATATCATGGTGTTTGATTGGGGATATATCATCATGTTGAAAATCAGATATTGCAGTCCTAGAGTTTATAAAGTTATGCATGGTACAGAGAAAGTGGATCGAGAAACGTTGCTCTCCGTCTCTCACAATACTCAGACTCAGGGACACCCAACGAGGCTGAACGGTGAAAGATTCAGGACAGAGAAAGTGCAGCACTTTCCCCACCGACGAACTGGCGGAAGAGGCTGTTGGCGGGGCGGGAGGGGGCTCTTGGGCGGCCTCCTGCCGGCGGGTTTCCCCCGGGGGCATCTGCTTGGCCGCGGTGGGAAGAGGATCCGGCAGCCGCTCCGCTCCTGTTCTCGGGGAGCCCAGCTGGACGCCCTTGGAGCAGGCAGGAAAGCAGCCCAGGGGCCTCCCGGAGCTCCTTCGGCCGCTCACCGGCCGGAAGCCGCCTTCCCGCGCGGAGCCCGGGCGCTCCGGGGGCGTGGCCTAATGTGTCGGGTCAGTCCCCGCCCCAACCTCCGCGAGTCTTCCGCCAGCAGCCAATCCGCTTCGGGGGGCGTTCCCTCCCGTTCAGGATTCCTCGTCCGGCTTGGAGGGTATGTAACAGCTGCTTCCCAGCGCGTCGCCCGCCCCGAGGTGCCCTTTGGGAGGCGGGGGGCGCGCCACTTCGGAAGGCCTTGGCTGGTGGGGGAGGGGCTGCGGAGCCGGGCCGCCAGGTGGGTGGGGAGGGCGGCGGGGGCTTGGCTCGCTCGCCCGCCTGCCTGCCCGCCGGGCGCGGCGCGGCGCCTTCTCTCCGGCGCGGCTCCGGATTCCGCTCTGTCCCAAAGCGGCCGAGGGAGGAGCGAGGGACCCTCCGCCTCTCGGCGCCCCCCTCGCCCCTCTTTCCCCCGAAGCAAAAGCGCTGCCGGGGGACGGAGGGGCAAGGGCGGGCTTGCAGCGCCCGCTTCTGGCCTCGGGCCGGCGGGGAGAGTTGGAAGCCCGCCGCGCACCGGCTCCCGGGCCGGATGTGGTCTCGACGCTGCTCCCTCCGCCCCTTTTCCTGGCGGGGCGGGAGGACGGCTCTTACTAGCCGGGGAGCGTCATTCTGTGGCCGAATCGCGCGTGTGTCGCGGGTCTGGGGATCCGCGACTGCTCCCCCCCCCCCGCGGGGAAGTCTCGCTTCCGATTTCGTTTTCCGCCGCGCTCCATCCTCGCTCGCTGCCGGGCGGGCGGGCGAGGGTTCCCCGGTGGCGCCTGTGCCGGGATGGCGCGCCTCGCTCGCCTGGCGGGCGCCCTCTTGCAACTAACGCGGAGTTGTGGCACTTCGTCTCCTCCTCGCGCGGCTGGCTTCTGGGTGGCCCCCTTCTGGGGGGGGGGAGCAGTCGCGGATGCGCCGGCCGCCTTCGCATTAACTCTCCCGCTCCCGCGGGGGAACGGAGTCTCTTTAACGTGGCGTCCCGATTTTCCCACAACGGGAGGAGGCGCAAAACCTCCCACAAAAACCTGGCTGGCGTGCGATTGATCTCCCTATTATTTTTTTAATCACTTAAATCATACGCGGGGCTTGGCTGCTTTTGGGATGTGCGTGTGAACGGGGTGTTGGGAAAACAACCAAGGCAACGGGAAGAGAAGCGGGCGGGAGGGCGGCCCATTCGGAGGTCTTGCTCTCCCCTCCCCTCGCGCCCGTTTGCTCGGGAGTAGACGGCGCTGCGTTTCGCGGGGCTGGGCAGGAAGAGGACGGCGGCCTCCGTTGTTTACGGCGCAGCTTTGACGGGCAGCTTCCCCCCCCCCCGAAGTGCGTGGATTTGGAGGCGGGACGCCGCGCTCTGGCCGGGATGGCCCCTCCCGCTGCCATCTCGTCGAAGAGGGCCGGGCTTCCAGGGCGGGGGAGGCGCCGCCGCAATTCGGATCGTGCCGTTGGTCAAGAATGTGCCTCGTAATTCCCGAGGGGAGCGGCGAGGGAGCGCGCCTTTCTCCTTGAAGCGGATTGGGGCAGGGCGGAAAACGGGCTCCGCCTCCTTCCCTGTTATGGTTGGGGGCGGGGGGGAGGTGACGGCTGTTTGAAAGCATCCCGGAAGTGAAACTGAAATTCGGTTGCAGGGGAGGAATAGAATAAGAGCGATCTAAGGAGCCGGCCCCAGGGATCGTGCTCCCTCGCGACATTTCGGCAGGCTTGAGTTGCGCGAGGGGTCGGTGCGCCAAAGGCCGTTGAGTCCTCCATGTGCAGAAGCAGTACATCTGCAGAGGAATCTGGCTGCCCGGCGTCCGGTGCAGTGGCTGATCCTGCAGGGCTGCTCTTGTGCCTCTAGGAAACAGAAAGGGAACATCCGACCTGTGGAATCGCAGGTACTTCAGCCTTCCTCGACCTGGCACCCTCCAGATGGAACTATGTGGGAATTATAGTTCAGTGCATCTGGAGGGCGCCAGGTTAGCGAAGGCTAGGTAGAAGCAGAGCCGGTTTCTCTCGCCATCAGTTCTGCTATACCATTGGCTCAAATAGCGTCTCTCTTTGCCCATTGGAGTAGAAATGGTATGGGTGGGGATTAGTTAGAGCCATGGAAGATTCACTATTGACCGTTGCAAAGATAGGAAGCATCCAGATTTAGGGCAGGTATAGGAACCCCAGAGGCCAGGGAGAAAGCTTGTGGGATGCCCAGAGACGGATGGGCTTGGGGTGGGATGGAGCAGAGCTCCTGGCGCTTTTGCCTTTCAGAAGAGGAATCTGGGACTCTGCCACCTTCCTGCAAGAGCTGCCACAACAAAGCTCATCTCTCCACCCTGCCTTGTGCAGAACCTCAGGGAGGGCTAGGACACATCTTCCTCCTTGTACAAGAAAAAGGGGTGGAGGATGTTGAACATTGTGGCTTCTGCCTGTGTGTCTTGGGCGCTCTGGATTAAAAGTTGTTCCTGGAGAGAACAGTTGCTTTGCATGCAGAAGGGCCAGGTCCCATCCTTGGCATCTGCTAGAAGGGCAGGGAGAGATGCTTGAGGAGCCGCTGAGCTTGGTGGACCCACAGTCTGACTTAATGTAAGGCAGCTTTGCTGGTTGCTCTGGTCGCTTCTTCCATCATGACTTGAATGCCAAATACCTTTGAATGCTGTGGGCGCCTTTCATTTCCCCCTCAGTGTTTGTCCTGCCTGCAGGGCCCTGTGTTTCCTCACCAGCTCCAGGACACCTGAGAAGACACTTGATGAGTCTCTGTCATCCTTGGCTCCTAGGTGAGGCATGTCTTCACCCATAAGGCTGCTTTAAAACAACAACAACAATAATAAGAAGCCTGGCAGATAACTCCCTTATGGGAGAGGTTGCAACATTTGGGGGTTCGTGGGAGAAGGTGCGTATTAGGGAGCATATTATAGAGGTACAGTCGTACCTTGGAAGTGGAACAGAATCTGTTCCAGAAGTCTGTTCGACTTCTGAAATGTTCAGCTTCCAAAGCACGGCTTCTGATTGGCTGCAGGAAGCTGCAGAAGCCCCAGCAGACGTTCGGATTCCGAAAGAACGTTCGAAAGCTGAAACACTCACTTCTGGTTTTCAATCATTCGGGAGCCAGAACGTTAGACTCCCAAGGCGTTCGGGAGCCGAGGTACGGCTGTATATGAAATTATGCATCTCATGGAGAAAGTGGAACCCAGTGGGGTTGTCCCATGAAGCCAAATGTTGGAGGATTCAGGATAGACAGAGGACTTTTTCACACAGCACACTTTGTTTATTTATGTACTGCATTTATATGCCACCTTTATCTTCCTATGAGCTCAAGGTGGTTGTACATGGTTATCTTCCTAATTTGATCCATACAACAACCTAGTGAGGAAGGTGACTGGCCCAAGGTCACCCGGGGAGCTTTGTGGCTGAGTGGGGGGTTGTTGCCACCAACTTGGATGGAGGCTTTGCAAAGGAAAGGGGTTTAAACAAACTCGGGGAAGAGCAGGCTCTCAGTAGCTAGTAGCCACAATGACCATTACAATGACCCTCTTGGACCCTCTCCTGAATATCAGTTACCTGGATTTGCAGGTGAACCGAGTGCTCCTCATGCCCTTTTGGTGGGCTTCCCCTGATGGGCATCTGGGTGGCTCTTGCGAGGAGGACAAGATGCTGGACGGGATGGGCCTTTGGCCTGATCCAGCATGGCGTGTCTTCTGTTCTTCAAAGCAATCTTTTCTAGTCTTTAGGGGCAGTAAATTCTCCTGGAGTTCAGTCTGTAAATCAAAGCAGAGGACTGTTTTATGAGGAGTCAAATCCAACCCTGTTAAGTTCAAGTGGTAGGTTTCAAGTTGTTTTTTAACTCCTTGATCTCAACAGGAAGTGGTTTTTACTCTTGCTCCACTGGTCTTTGACAATCATACGTAACTCTTTCTCTCTTTCAGACTTCAGTATTTTTCTTTTGCTGCCTGCAAAATTTTGAAGGATCTCCTTTTCCTCTTGGTGGTGTTGGAGTGTCAGAACCGGTACGGTGCAGGGAGGCAATAAAACATCAAGAGCTTGGGGCAAAAGTTACTTAGGAGAACTAAACAAGCTTCAGTGGGACAATATTATTTCATCCGTGTCTTCCCTACCTTCGTAACTTTATGATAGCTGTTGTGTGACAATGATGCCATTGCAGGCTGAGGTAACACCCAGTGAATTTCATGGTTGTGTAAGGATTTGGATGCAGGTTTCCTCAGTCTGGATCCCAACTGTCTGGTGCAGAGCTTTCCAAAGTGTGTGTCATGACACATTGTGCTGGCTGCAGTGTGTAGGTGTGTCACACAAATGCTCCCTGTGCTCCTCCTGGGGCTGGAAAGAGGTTAGTTTAACCTCCGGTTTGCTAGTAAAACTGAATTACTGTGTCACAAAATGATGCATGTCTAAAAAAATGTGTCACCAACATGAAAAGTTTTGAAAGCTCTGGTCTAGAACACAGCTTTTGGGAGAAACTCCCCCACAGAATTGGACCAGCGTTTTCAATAGTGTTAGATAGACAACCAAGGTGTCAAATAGCCAGGGCTGCTGCAACAAACAGCTGTGCAAGCCTTTGGGCAGCAGAGACATGAAAGGGCATCAGAGGAGGGAGGGACAGAGGGCAGTGTTGCCCACGGCACCTCTGACTGTTAATCAAGGCACCCCGGGGTGCCATGGCACACTTGCTGAAAAACCACTGCCTTAAACCAAGGTTGTGGTCACCAAAACGGAATGTATAGTTGCCATTTTGTGGGCAAGATGGCTCTAAAGTCCTATTTTTCATATGATGGGCTGGCTATGATTCTCAGTTAACCATCTGGCTAGTTCACTGCCAACCTTGAGCTAGGTTAAGAGCTTGGAGAACTTAAAGAAGAAAAGTCACTTGATTGAGGGACAGTCTGCATATATATTGGCCTATTCCGCCCTGTTCAGGCAGAACAGAAAAAGCAATTTGGTTCCAGAAATTCATTCTGATTTTGCAGATAAAACGGAATTCTGCAAAATGGGATATTAGTGTGTGAAAACAGTTCAGAGCCAATGATCCCTAGATGACTAAGATGACAGGTGCCATCCTGGCACCCAGGCATCTTCACTTGGTTGCAAGTGGTTGAAAGCCAGGTGCAAAATGTGCCTGGCTAATTTCAAACACTGGGTCGATCTGCTTTTTCTGTCATGTTTATGAGAAGGGCATGAAGGCAGTGGTCCTCCTCAGGAGCTGATACTCACAGGTGCTTTTAGATGTGGAGGTTTTATGTAGCTAATGTGGCCAATCACTGATGGCAGACTTGGTTATCCATGAATTAGTCCACTTTTCTCTACCTTTTTAAAGCCATCACACTGAATCAAATCCTAGAGATTTCCAGCTAAGTGAATATAATTATTTCCCCACATTTAGCTTAGGCGCCGTCTTCTGAGGGACAGAGTTTCTATTAATTCAAGCCCAGTCATGTTGGCTGATTTCTTTTTACTTCTTTTTTTTTAAGAGTCAGGCTAATGTGAACGTCTGCTGTGCAGCAGCTGCAAGTCGGAGGTGTTCCTGGTGACGGAAGCGGCTTAATTGCTAGTAGCTTTATCCATGTGGGAAAATGTGTGGACAAGCAATGCTCTGAGCATGTGTGGCTGCCATCTTCACAATTATGGGATTTGTTGGGTGGTGATGCACCACTTTGGAGCTTCTTGGGCAATGCTTGTGTTTGCTGCTTCCAGGATAAAATCATGCTCCCAAATAGTGGATCTGAAATCCAAGAAGCAGCCTCCTCTCATGTATGCTGTGATGAACTTGGGCATAAGCAGAGACTGTGTCACCTTCCTGCCCTTTGATCTGGCCCAGATATCATTGTTGGAAGGAGTGGGTGAGTTTAATACTGGTGACAGCTGGGTGAAATCCTAGAATTGCAGAGTTGGAAGGGACCCCAAGAGTCATCTAGTCCAACCTCCTGCAATGCAGGAATCTTAGCAAAAACATCTATGACAGGCGGTCATCCAACTTCTACTTAAAAACCTCCAAGGAAGGAGAGTCCATCACCTCCTGAGGAAGTCTGTGCCACTGTCAAACAGCTCTTGTTACTTTTTCCCAGGATGACAAGGAGTACTCTTCGGGTTTGGTCAGCAGCTACAAATGCCCCTAACAGATACTTCTTTCAACCCACATTGTACCAGCTTCCTTGCAAAAACACCATGGGGGACTTTGTCAAAAGCCTTACTAAAATCAAGATATGCTATATCCACAGCATTAGGTTAGGGGAGTAAACAATCACTTCTTGTTTTTAAGCAGGAACTGTAATGTAATTGTGTCTTGTGGAGTGCTTGTATTCAGTGTTCTAGCCAGCCATGCCTTCTCTCGGGATACTCCATTCCATTACAGCTGTACCTTGGTTCTCTCAGACCAAAGCTTTGCATGAAATCACATGTGGGAGAGACTTCTCCCTGATTTGGGTGCTAGCCCATTTCCCTTCTGACCAGTGCTTTTTTAAAAAAGAAAATAGGTGCCAGTACTGCATATCCTTGAATACCCCCAGAAAAAACATTGCTTCTGACCATTCTATGTCAAGCAGCTCAACAAGTCCCTACAAGATGCAGTTGCAAGAATAATTTTTGGGGAGCATGCAAATGTGGAAGGACCATAGCTCAGCAATAGAGCTGCTGTTTTTGCTCACAGAAGACACCAGGTTCAGTCCCTGGCATCTCCCTGCCTGAAACCCTGGAGAGCTGCTCGTCCGTGGACAGGACTGAGCTTGGTAGGCCATGGATGTAGTGAGCTGCCTAATTCCATTTCTTCTTGTTGCTCTGTGGTTTCTGCCATTCCATAATGTAGATGGGCTGTTTTCTTTTGCATCTGTAGTGTGTATATGTATACATAAATAGGCAAGAGGATGCATTAAGACATGGAACCAGACCCACAAAGCAGGAGAGAATGTTCATCGTACCAGTGACTGGTGGTCTGTGCATTTTGCTGCCCTGTGCTCTTTTTTTGTAGAGAAACACACATATTGATCCCCGTCTTTTGATACTTTCACTCACACACAGTTCTGAGTATATTTTCATGGCACTGGGAGCATCAGAAACATTATGCCCTCTTCTAAGGAGTTCCTAGCTGGAAAATCATTGGTTTAATGCAGTGGTTACAAACTTCATACACCGCCTTGAGCTCCTTGGAAGAAGGTGGTATATAAATTAAATAAATAAATAAATAAATAATACACGGATAGATAAACTGTACTTTACAGAATTTTGCTGTTCTGGAAGTTGTTTTTGTTACCAAAGCAGCCTATAAACTCATGCCACCTGAAGTTTTGGAATGGACTCCTACATGTCAGAGCCTGGGTAGCTCAGCTGGTAGAGCCTGAGACTCTTACTCTCAGGGTTGTGGGTTCAAGCCTCACATTGGACAAAAAGATTCCTGCATTGCAGGGGCTGGACTAGAAGTCCGCCATGGACCCATCCAACTCTACAATTCTATAATGCATTTCATTTGATCAGAACTGCGACTCAAGACATACATCATTGACTTGGAGAGGCAGGTTGTGTTGCTACCCTTTAAACTGGATGTTCAGGTGTGAGTGTACATGAATGTAGGTTTAGGATGGGCAGGTGTCTTACCTACGGAAAAAAGCAAAGCTGATGTGAGAGCAAATGAGTTTTCTAAGACTGCAATTTCCCAAACCAGTCATTGTGTACATAAATCTCTCGTGTGATGATGCACCAGCATTAAAGTTTGGGGGTGGGGGAGAGCATTTGCAAGCCAAATATACACATTTTTAAAACATACTTAGCGTTGTTTTGGTGGCTGGGCTCTCTTTTTGCTTAAAAATGTGCTTCCCCAGTGTATATATTAAAAAGAGGACAGATAGCAAGCATAGTAGTTTTTGTTTTTGGACTGCAGATCTATAGCGATCATTGTGGATTTCTATGTAACACTGCAGCTTGCTGTGTTCAACTGGTCTTGTGTGTACAGTACTTGGTTTGGGACAATTCTTTGGGAATTGGCTCTCATGATGCTGGCAATGTGTCCTGAATGTTTTTAAGAATTCAATATTTTCTGGGGTTGGTTGCCTGTGACAATGAAAACAGTCAGGAGATCCAATTGAGTATTCTCAGGGTATCAAACTCTGTGAAGTTTAAATTCTGTGACTGACTTAAATAGGTGGTACAAGTCTATACATGTTTCCTTGGAAGTAAGGGCCACTGAACAGAGCAGGAGTTATTCCGAGGTAAGAATGCATAGGATTGCAACAGTTCTTTATTGCCAGAGACTAGAAACTTGAATGCTAACAATCCTTTGGAAATCCCCGTAAACACAAGGGGGACTTGATAAATGTTTTTCCTAACCCCAGGCTGTCGGACCTTCTGCGCACCAGTATTTTCAGAAATTATTCTACTTCGCGGCCGTATGGTAGCTCTGGCAACCTGTTGCCCCGGGGCCGCCCGCCTTCCTCCCGAGAGCGCGCGCTCCGGCGTTTGTCTGGCGCGCGGCGGCGGCGGCGTTAGCCGAGGGTCCTCGAAGCGCGCCCGCTGCGGCGTGTTGGCGGCGCCGCGTTCCCGGCCGGGGCCCGCGCGCGCCGGGCGCCCCACGGGCCCCTCCTTCCCTGCCGGCCGGGCGGCCGCCCTTTGCCGAGGCCGCTTCGGCCGCCACGAGCCGCGATGTAAACATTCCACAAAAGGGCTCCTGCAGCCACCCAGGTGGGCGGGGCCTGCCTCTCCGCCTCCTCGAGCGACGGCTTCCTCGGCCACCCGCGGGCCTGGTGCCGTGCTTCGCCATCCAATGGGCGAACGGGAAGGGCGGGCCTTTGATTCCGATACGGAATTTTTTTTAGCCTTCTCCCCCTTCCTCCTACAACCCTCCTTTCGCATCCCCTTCCTGGGACCCGTCGCCCAATCGAGGCAGCGGAAGCTGGCCAGCGCCGCGCGGCAATTGGCGGGGAGGCCGAGCGGCGTCAGCGCCGCCCAATGGCCGTGCGGGAGGCCGCCCCGGGGGCAGGGGAGAGGCGGGATTTCCCAAGGAACAGAGAAGCGGGCAGTGCTCGGCGGCGGCGGCCGTCCTGAGGCGGTTGGTCTGGGCAACCTGCTCCCTCGCTGCTGCCTTCGCTTCCCTTCGCCCGCTTCCCTTCGAGCGGCGCCCCCGCCGCGAGCTGCCTCGCCGCTCTGCTCGGTGTGGGGGACGCGGGGCGGGCAGACGGAGGCCTGGCTTGGCCTTCGGCTCCTGACGAGGCTCCCAGCCCCGCCGCCTGAGGAGAAAGCGGCAACGGCGGGGAGCGAGACGAGGCGGGCGCCTTGAGCGCGAGGAGGACGGCAAGTACGAGGCAGCGGCGGCGCTGAGGTGAGCAGAAGGCGCGAGCGGCTGGGCGCGCGCACGCGCGCTGACAAGACCCGTGGCGGGCGGGCGAAGGGGAGCTTGGTGCGCGCGCAGTGTGTGGAGGGGCGTGGCTTCGCGCCTGTGTCGCGCGCGCCATCCGTTGAAAGCGGGAGAGGGAGGGAGGATGGAGGGAGTGGAAGCGATTCGTTCGGTCATCGGCACTAAGGCGGTGTCGGCCCCTCTTCTTGTTCCCGCGCCGCCAATCCTAGGCGGCTCTGGCTGCCTGGCCCGCCCCCAAGTTTCCCCTTCCCGGCCGGCTCTCTTCAGTGTCCCCCCCCCCCTGCTTATTCGCGATGCACTGTGGCTCCGCCCCCTCGGGGAGGGGGCGAGGGGCGCCGCCGGGTGGGCGGGATTTCCCTCTCTCTCCGGTGGCGCTTCCGCGGCCACCGGCGCCGCCTCTGTTCCCCTTCCCCCCTCGGTAGTTTCGCCCAGGGTGATGCGGCCCCTCCTGCGGGCCGTGGTCGCTGCAGTCGGGAGTTTGGGTCCTTTAAAAATAAAATAAAATCAAACCAAACATTATCACTCTTCCTGGAATTCTGCTTCACTTTCACGACGAAGAGGAGGAGAGCTGCTTGTCCTGCAAGCCTAGCCCCGATTACTTGGGAGTAAGACCAAGAGGACTTCATTGTTATTAACATTAACATTATCATTTATTAAATTTGTATACCGCCCTTCATCCGTAGATCTCGGGTAGATAAAAACACAAAATGCTTTAAGAAATAGAACAAAACAATAATCCCCCCTCCCTTTCTGCAAGCACATTTAAAAGAATAGAGGATGTTAGACAGCCAAAGGCCTTTTTGAAGAGGAACTTTTTCACCTAAGTATAATGAAAATGCCAGACGAACCTCCCTGGGGAGAACATCCCAGGAATGTCGCTATCCTGATGGCTCACTTTCACTTCAGCTCCAATGCTCAGGAATGGAAGGCAGGGAAAGCTTGAGTGGATGAGGAAGCGTGGCTAAATGAATGGATGTATTTGCTTTTCCTTCTTGTCAGTGTGGGCACAAAGCTCTTCAACGTGTGGCTTGTAAAAAACCTGGCTAGCAGCTGGGGAGCGCAGGAACAGCCACCCTTTCATTCCACGTGCCTGAGAAGCAGCTGCAGGAAGTGGTAGCTGCCTGGGCACCACCTCATGGCTTTCCAGGCGAGAGAAAGCCCCCTTTAAAGGACCTTATCCGAGGTAATCAGGGTGAAGTTGGGCTGTTGCCAGAAGAGCGGGTGGTGACAGACCCTGGAGGCCCCTTGTAATGCAACCAATCACTTTGAATCCTTCCTTAATCACTCAGTTCTTACACTGATGCCTTTTGTCCTCAGATGCCCGAGTGTGAACAGAGGCAGCACATTTTGCTTTTCCAGACACTGGGTTGTGCTTAAATGGGGTTCACGGCCATTAAATATGCTCTTTAAATAGAAAGTGTGCAATTTTTAAGAGTGGCTGTTTAAAAATAATGGTGTTTGTGTTGTGGAATTTAGAGAGCAGCTAGCTGGTGGTTACTTTCCTCTATTTTAGGAATGCAATTGGATATCTAGAAGAGTTGGTTATAAATAATACATAACTATTAAAATGATTTTTTTAAGTGACTGTTTTTCCCTTTGAAAAAAATTCTGTGTAAGTTTCTAGATTTCTTTAAACCTTGTGTAAATATTTTACATGTTGTGTGCAATGTTATTGAATTTAATTTATTTATTCAGTTTTTTGCTGTCATGGATACAACCATGTCTCCACTTGAAGTGCAGTTAGATCATACTAGTTCTCTTAAAGGTTCCATCGTATTCTATGCTATGGTTTCAGGGCAGAGTGGTTTTGTGCTTCTTTTACAGGAATGGAGAACCTGTGGCTCTCTAGGTGTTCTTAACCATGCCAACTGAGGCTAATAGGAGTTGCAGTGCAACATCTGGAGGGCCGCAGCTTCTCCATCTCTGCCAAAAGCATTTTGTCATTAGTTACCATTGGTTTGGTTTTGTGGGGGATGGAGGGATAGGTCAGCATAGGGTCAGGATATTAAACTTCTCAACTCAAATCTACATACGTGTTATACTCATTCATTTTATTAAAACTGCATCTTGCCTTCTTCAAGGAGCTCAATTTAGCATACAGTTTCCCTTGTCTTTCCTTCAGAACGTCCCTATGAGGTAAGTTAGGCCGTAGTCACCTCTTGAACTTTACAGCTGAATTGGGGTTTGAAACTGGGTCTGTCCAGTCCTGTCCTACACTCTGACCACTCCACCACACTGGCTGGGAGTAATCCGCTGGGAGGAAGCTCCACTGAGCTCAGTTGGCCTTCTGAGTAGGCACGTACAGGATTGTTGGGCATAGAATATCATTTTCATGTTGACATAAGTTCTGCATAGCCATATTTTATGTTTACTTCACTTCCATGCTTGAGTGGGCTTATAAACCACTACAAAGCAGTAACAATAACATAAAGTCTTACGACTTTTTAATTTAAAAATATAGGGGAGTGATGTTATAGGCGGTTTAGATCAGGGAGAATGTGAAATTACTACTGGCCCTTATGTGCTCAGTTACACAAATGGTGTGCTACAATATCACCAAAAACATACAAACATAGTTTTATTGGAAACAGGAAATAAAATTCTTACTGTGTGCTGATGCTTCTGATTTGTAAATCTCATGCCTCTATCTGCATTAATGAAATCTAGAGCGGTTTGTTGCTATGAGTGATATTGATTGTAAAAGTACTTCAATGCAGCTGCATTAATATAACAGGGTCTGTGCTTTATAAACAAACTTGCTGACTCCTAGTGCAAAAGGCTAGGATTTAGACCTCTGAATATGTACTTGTGACTTTATCATGCAGAAATCTGAAGTTCTTTACTGATAATTCATTCAATAGTCCTATTCAGGCAGCCTATTGCCCGGTCTATTAATCACCCAAGGGAGACTGATGGGAATGAGCATGCTAGCTTCATGCCCCCAATCCTGTCATCAACTTGTGGATGGCAACTATGAAGCTGGGGACTTCTGTATCTCTGAAAATTCACTGCAATTTTTAAAAAGTACTACAGTGGTGCTTTGGTTTACAAACTTAATCCATTGTGGAAGTCGGTTCTTAAACCAAAGCATTCTTAAACCAAGGCGTGCTTTCCCATAGCAGCGGGGGACTCAATTTACAAATGGAACACACTCAACAGGAAGCGAAACATGTTCTTATTCCAAAGCAAAGTTCACAAACCAAAACACCTTTCAGGTTTTCAGCGTTCTTAATCCAAGTTGTTCATAAACTAAGCTGTTCTTAAATCAAGGTACCACGGTATTTGGAAAAACTGTGCTCTAAAATGCATTGGGACCCACAGCCTACATAAGTTGGTTTTGTCTACTTAAAAGTAATTAGATTTTTAAAAATTAAATTAAAACTTTACATTTTTAAAATTTAAAAAATTCAGATTTTACTTCAGTATAGCCGTACAGTGGTACCTCAGTTTTCGAATGTAATCCATTCCAGAAGACCTTTCAAGTTCTGAAACGTTCAAAAATCGAAAACTCAATAGCTGACAGCTAGGCCTCAGGATCTTACACCCAGCAGAAGCTGCGTGGGCATGTTCGACTTTCAAAGCGTGTTCAAAAACCAAAGCATTTACTTCTGGGTTTATGGCATTTGAAAACCAAAATATTCAGCAATGGAGACATTCGAAAACCGAGGTACCACTGTATTCCACAGTTATAAATGAGTGAAATGGTTATAAAAAATTGGTATGTTGCCTCTTGCCTTTACTTTGGTCATATCCAAGAGGGGATAAGGTAATTGCTGATGAATTGCTTATTATCAATTTCTTCAAGGATTCCACAGTTACATTTTATCCTTTTAACAACAACCTTCTGTGGTAGTTTGCAGGGGAGATAGTGAGTCTTAGACTTTCCAGTAGGCTTCACAGCTAGAGCTTCAGGATAGAACAGGGATAGATAAACTAAGGCCCGTGGGCCGGATGTGGCCAAATCGCCTTCTCAATCAGCGTGTTTTTACATGAGTAGAATGTTTCCTTTTATTTAAAATGCATCTCTGGGTTATTTGTAGGCATGGGAATCGTTCATGCTGCCCCCCCCCATATAGTCTGGCCCACCACATGGTCTGAGGGATGGTGGAGGGCAATCTGGCACCTGCACCTGTGAAACCCTGGTGTATATCTTTTGAGTAGGAGGACATTGCCCTTGATTAATTTGTAAATGTTTGTGCCCTTATATTTGGATCAGTCTGAAATGCCTGTTAGGGAAATGGTCTTTTTTAATAATAATAATAATAATAATAATAATAATAATAATAATAATAGTTTTTATTTATACCCCGCCCTCCCCAGCCAAGGCCAGGCTCAGGGCAGCTAACAAGTAACAATAAAAACAAGTTGAATGAATACAAACTTAAAAACAAGATTAAAATACAACATTAAAATATTGAAACATTAAAATGCAGCCTTATCACAGGAGGAGATAGGAAAAGAAAGGGGGAGGGAATCAAATTGGCTCCTAGCCAAAGGCCAGGTGGAACAACTCTGTCTTACAGGCCCTGCGGAAAGAAATCAGATCCTGCAGGGCCCTGGTCTCATGAGGCAGAGCGTTCCACCAGGCCGGAGCCAGTGTTGAAAAGGCCCTGGCTCTGGTTGAAGCTAATCTCACTTCCTTAGGGCCCGGGACTTCTAGGGTGTTGCTATTTATGGACCTTGAGGCTCTCCGTGGGGCAGACCGGGAGAGGCGGTATCGTAGGTACGAGGGTCCTAGGCCGTGAAGGGCTTTAAAGGTCAAAACCAGCACCTTAAATCTGACCCTGTACTCCACCGGGAGCCAGGGTAGCTGGAAAAGCAGTGGGTGAATATGCTCCCATGGCAGGGACCCTGTGAGGAGCCTGATCAGGGAGTGTGCCTCATATGTGCTACTGTACTTTGCCAGACTATGGTGTCCTCTTAAAACTGTCCTTCTTCCCGAGTAGTGGTTTGAAATCAGTGGATAAAGTTCATTCTTTCTAGTGAGTGCAAATCATATGCAATGGGGAATGGAAAAAATCTGCTTTTGGCTGATGAAAAAGGTTTGATTTGTGTAATGATGACATTTGAATTTAAGCTAATTTCATCTGCTAATTGCTGATGCTACAATTCTTTTCCATGCTAAGGTTGGGGTGAGTTGTATTGCAAATGATGCTGGATATACTAGGTAAAGGTAAAGGTACCCCTGCCCGTACGGGCCAGTCTTGACAGACTCTGGGGTTGTGCGCCCATCTCACTTAAGAGGCCAGGGGCCAGCGCTGTCCGGAGACACTTCCGGGTCACGTGGCCAGCGTGACATCGCTGCTCTGGCGAGCCAGAGCTGCACACGGAAACGCCGTTTACCTTCCCGCTGGTAAGCGGTCCCTATTTATCTACTTGCACCCGAGAGTGCTTTCGAACTGCTAGGTTGGCAGGCGCTGGGACCGAGCAATGTTGTTCTATAAATGTGTGCCTTATCTCAATCTCTATATTTTAAGTATTAGAAGTTGATATTTTTAAAATTATGGTACTTAATCTTCTGGGTGAAATTTTACTCTTTGTTGTCTTAACTAGAAATTTGTGTTGTTCCTTTGAAAAACACAGTTGGTGGTTTGCTTGCTTGGTTGCTTGCTTTTTTTCATTTTCAAGCAATTCCCAAATCCCTGTTACAAGTTTGGGATCTACTTCTGAATGGTGACTGTTACAGCAGCTGTCTGACCTTGCCTAACCTCTGGGCAAATCAACAGCATGTGTTCTAATGGATGCAGAAGGAGAGAGAGAGTGTGTGTCTTGGGGAACAATACATAGGAGCATCACTTCCTATAGTTAAGTGACCTAAATCTAATTAGCACTATCAACTGACATGTATGTATCTTCAGAGTTAATGGAAGGTTATGTATGTCAATAGTTTCCTTTAGCCTCCTGAGGCTTAGACCATGCAGATTAGGACAAAATTGTTTCAGTTGCTTGAAGGGATCTGGAATGGGAAACAGGAATATTTAGCATATGCGAAGCTTAGCATTCTTAGTGTTGAGCTTGTAGGTTCTGATTATGGTGCCACTGGTGGACGAATCCTGTGAGTTCTGCTTTTGGGACAGCAGCATTTTTCTATCTCTTCCTCGGTAGCCCCTTTGCCTCTTGAAAAATTGCTCCAGAGGGTTAGGAGACTCCCCAGAGCTGCATGAGAAGTAATTCGTGAAAAATGCAGAATGCACTGCTACTGAATCCCAGTTCTATTGGTGAACAAAAGGCAGCCTTTAGTTCATGGAATGGTAGTTCAACTCTCAGCCACACATTGGGCTACTTTGATGTTATTGTCCTACTAAAAAGCTTGTTTTAATTTTAACCCCCCCCCCCATTACATTGGCTCAAATTCTCATTGGCACTTTGGTTGAAAAAGGAAAATAAAGAGGATATGCCCTTTTATTTTAAAATGTAAAGCATATCACTTTCCAGAGATAAGCCACTTTGCATTGTTGAAATGTTCAAGCGGATTATATGTAAACAAGATAAATTGGCTAAAGTGAAGACGTTTGCAGAGACCAGTATAGCACAACCAGATCATCTTGAGGAAGGCGATTATGTTTTTGTCAGCATTTGATATTTGCTCTCTCTGAACCTCCCTATGTAGGGCTCAGATAGTGGCATTCTTTTTCTCCTTAACAATTATGATCTGCACAGGAAGTAATAATAATGTGTAAAGAATTTTTGACAAGACCAGTATATGTTTGAGTAGGAAGCTGTATAATAGTAAATTTTTATTTATACCCCGCCCTCCCCGGCCAGAGCCAGGCTCAGGGCGGCTAACACCAGTAAAATTACAATAAAAACGGGGGGGGGGGGGACGCAACAATTTAAAATACAGGTTAAAAATACAATTTAAAATGCAGCCTCATTTTAAAAGTAGCCCATAGATCAAAACCATAAGGTCAGACTGAGTCCAAACCAAAGGCTAGGCATAACAGCTCTGTCTTGCAGGCCCTGCGGAAAGATGTCAAGTCCCGCAGGTCCCTAGTCTCTTGTGACAGAGCGTTCCACCGAGTTGGGGCCAGTACTGAAAAGGTCCTGGCCCTAGTTGAGCCCAATCTAACCAGCTTGCGACTTAGGACCTCCAAAATGTTGTCATTTGTGGACCTTAAGGTCCTCTGCAGGGCATACCAGAAGAGGCAGTCCTGTAGGTCAAAACCAGCACCCTGTACACCACCGGGAGCCAGTGCAGTTGGTAAAGCACTGGATGAATGTGATCCCATGGAAAGGACTCCGTAAGGAGCCTCGCCACAGCATTCTGCACCCACTGGAGTTTCTGGGTCAGCTTCAAGGGCAGCCCCGCGTAGAGTGAGTTACAATAATCAAGCCTGGAGGTGACCGTCGCATGGATCACTATGGCCAGATCAGGGCGAGAAAGGTAAGGGACCAATGCTTAATATGGCGGAGATGGGAAAATGCCACCTTTGCTGCGGCCGCAACCTGCGCCGCCATGGAAAGGGAGGCATCGAAGGTTACACCCAAGCTCTTGACAGAAGGCACTGGTACTAATTGAGCCCCCGCAAGAGATGGGAGTTGGCCCCCCAACCCCATGTCGTCTCGACCCAGCCAGAGGACTTCCGTCTTTGAAGGATTTAACTTCAACCGGCTCCTACACAGCTTATCCAGCCACAGCTTCCAAGCATCAGGTCAGTGTGTCTGGGGCCGAGTCAGGTTGGCTGTCCATCAACAGATAAAGATGGGTGTTATCAGCATATTGATGACAACCCAGCCCAAAGCTCCGGACAATCTAGGCAAGGGGCACATAAAGATATTGAAAAGCATCGGAGAAAGGATTGCACCCTGTGCAATCCACACTCCAACACACCAAGGAGTGCTGCGGTAACAACTCCCTTCCTAGCGCCACCTTCTGTCCCTGACCTGAGATAAAGGAGCGCAGCCATTCTCGGACTGTGCTCTGAATCTCCATGTTGGCAAGGCGGTGATCCAAAAGTTTGTGATCGACCATGTCGAAGGCTGCTGACAGGTCTTAAGAGAATCAGCAGTCCTGACCCGCCTCAATCCAGCTATTTACGGAGGTCATCTGTTAGGGCAACCAAAGCCGTCTCGGTCCCGGAACCAGGGCGAAAGCTGGACTGAAATGGGTCCAGAGCCGATGTTTCATCCAGAAACCTACCAACTACTGTTCGGCAACCACTCTCTCAATTACCCAGGTACGGAAGATTCAAAACCGGGCGGTAATTGGATAGATCTAAGGGATCTAGAGATGTTTTCTTTAAGAGCGGATGCAACACTGCTTCCTTCAACTCCCCTGGGAAAGTCCCCTGATTGGGGCTGATTGATGATCTCACCCAGGTGGGCCCGCACCTCGTCTGGACATGCTCTAATCAGCTAGGATGGGCACAGGGCAAGTGGTGGGCCTTCCAGCTCGAAGGAATCTGTCTACATCAGCAGGGAGTATCCGATCAAAGTGGTCCAATACTGGACCTGGGGACAGTCGAGGGGCCTCCAGTTCTGTTACTGTATCCAAATTGGCAGGGAGGTCACAGCGGAGCAGCAAGACTTTCTGCGCAAAAAGCTCGCAAATCCCTCACAGCTATGGGTCAAATTCGTATTTATATTTGGCTGTTCCTCTAGGGTTGTTAAAGACCTAATTATTCTAAAAAGTTGCGCCTGGCGAGAGCTAGCAGATGCAATGGAAGCTGAGAAGTAAAACGTCTTTGCAGCTTTCACTGCCATCTCATAGGCTTTCATAAGCGTCCTATAAGAAGTTCTTGAGGCTCCGTCGCAAGCATGCCGCCATACTCGCTCTAGCCGTCTGAGGTCCCGCTTCATTTTCTGGAACTCCTCGGTAAACCAGGGGGTTTCGGCGGGGTCACAGAGGGCGCTTAGGTGCGATCTCATTGATGGCCACCAAGAGCCAGTTATTCTAGTTCTCGACAAGCTCATCTAGTGAGCCGCTGGGGGAGCAGGGTCCCGCAAGGCCTGACGAAATCCATCAGGATCCATCAGTTTTCGCAGCTGAGCCCAAATAGGCTCACCACTCAAGCTGGGTGGGGGCAGGAAGTCAATCCTGGCTTTCAGAGCATAGTGATCAGACCGTGGCACTTCCACAAGTGAGGACATGATCACATTTATACCTGCACCAAACATCAAATCCAGCGTGTGGCCTGTTGGTGTGGGACCCAAAACAAACTGGGAGAGCCCTAGTGTCGCCATGGAAGACACCAGGTCCAGAGCCCGTGAGGAGGGGGTGGCATCAGTATGGACGTTGAAGTCTCCCAAAACCAGTAGGTTAAGGAACTTCAAGGCCCAGCCTGCCGCCACATCCAACAGGCCTGACAGGGTGGCTGCTGGTGTGCTAGGTGGTCGGTACACCAGCCAGACAGCCAAGCTCTCCTTGGTGCCCCACACTAGGCCAACACATTCAATGCCGGAGATCGCCAGTGGTGGCAGAGCCTTGAAAGAGCAATCCTCCCAGATTAACAACGCTACCCCTCCCCCCCGACCCACAGTCTGTGATTGGTGGAGGACGGAGAAACCTGGTGGTGTCATCTCATGCAAGGTGACTACTTCACCTTCGCACACCCAGATCTCCGTCACGCACGCCACGTCAACCCCTTGCGAGATAAAGAAGTCTCGCAAGGTGGCGGTTTTATTGCCTATGGATCTGGCATTGCACAGCACCAATGACGGAAGTGGGTAACCCCTGCTCACCCTACCCACGTCCCTTGGGATGGGGCATAGATTGGAAGGGGTTCAAGCATCACCGCATCTCAAAACGCTTCGCCGATAATACCTACCCCCACCGCCATTCCTCCCATGCCCTTCGATGGTGGCAATCCCAGCCCCCACGCTAGCCTCCCCTGTAAAGAAATGATATCCCCTCACTGACATAACATCCCTGGACCAAGTTTCCCAAATTGAAAAGGTATGATATTGAGAACTGCAGGTATGAACTGCAGAGCTTGATCAAAGTCAATATGACTTGCAGAGCTTGATCAAATGAAGTTCTAGTAGAATAGACAATTCCAATAGAACTCCAATAGACAAGAATCAAAGAGAATAAATATATTCCATAACGGAGTGAATATTGTCTCTAATTTTTGTCATTTAGGGAGATTGTGTAGAAAGAAAAACAAACGTTCATAAATATTTTCAAGAGGAAAATTAATTATGGAAACTGAAATCTCCATTGTGGAAAGCTTTTAAAAAATAGGGTAGAATACAGTGGTACCTCGGGTTAAATACACTTCAGGTTACATACGCTTCAGGTTACAGACTCCGCTAACCCAGAAATAGTGCTTCAGGTTAAGAACTTTGCTTCAGGATAAGAACAGAAATCGTGCTGCGGCGGCAGCAGGAGGCCCCATTGGCTAAAGTGGTGCTTCAGGTTAAGAACGGACCTCCGGAACGAATTAAGTACTTAACCCGAGGTACCACTGTATGTTATTTCTGATGACTTATTTAATCATCATCCATAGGTTAGGCAACAAACTAGAGGATCTCTGGTTTTTGTGGTTCTGCCTTGCACATGATACACATCCCATCATTTTTGGGGACAGATTTGTTGCAGAAGGCAAGATATTAAAAGATGGATATAATCACTATGTTTTATGTCCACCACTTCCTTTCTGTGCTGGCTGGGCCTGATGTTGCCCAAACCACCCAGAGGGCACCAGTTTGGGGAAGATTCCTTTAAAGTGTCACTCAACAGAACTGATATGTTGACTCACTGATATAATGGCTCACAACCATGAATGAGCCCTTTTATTGCCTTTCTGAAATACCATGAAATATTAGGTAGCCTTAGAGCACCCTTGCAAATAATTCTTAAAAGGTGCAAAGCTGTCATATTTAACTTGTCATTAGTGGCTTTAAGGGCAAAAAAACTAAAAGCACCCAGCTTTTGTAAAAACATCTCTACTTTGTTACTTGAGTGTATGTATAGCTGAAGTGACTAGTGTAGCACAGTTATTGAATGGGGAAGCCTGGGACATTCCCAGTTGGTGGAACCCTCTTAGGTGGTCTTAGGCAAGCCAACATTCTCTTCACCTCAGCCCCACATCTCCCATATGAGAAGACTGGCATTTGCCTACCTTACAGGATTGTGGTAAGGATCAGGGAGGTAATGCATGTGAAGCTCTTTGAAATAAAGCTGTATTATTCTGCAAGCCTGCCTTAAACTGCCTAAATGATCCACATAAATGATAAGGGGGATAATTTAGATCCCTGGAGTGAACTATTGTATGGCGTTGCTCTTGTTGTGAAAAGGATGTCACAGTCAACATTCAGCATTCACATTGTTGGAAAAAGTAGCTAGGAGGCATCTCCAAGTATCCACTACTGCAGTCCAGTTGGGCCTCTGGCCCTAACCTTTATCTTTGTATGGCTATTTTTGTTTTTTTAATTTGCCGCATTCTCCTCTTTTTCTTCATTTTCCTTTTCAAAGTTTTTGTCTGGATAACAATCATTCCTCACTGATGTTTATAAGTAGCCACATAATCTGGTCATCCTTGGGAAGAAACAATCTCATTTAGAATAGCAGGTAAGGGAGGTGTAAAAAAATGTTGGTCCTCTGTGCCTTTCAGAGCCAGAATGGCTAGCTGGGCATCATGTGGATAGCAGACTACAATGGTTCTGTGGACTAGTTGCCTTGTGAACCTATTTTCCTTTCCCCAGGCAACCAGTGTTCGAAATTAACCAGTTGCCAGTCGCTTTCTGCAACTCAGGAGTGCTCCCTTGTGGCCAAGTTGAGATTTGCAGCCACATGGTTTGCACATGGTGCAGAGAACTCTTCTGGCTGGGCAGGAGATGCCTTCCAGGGCGCTTGTTGATGTCTTTTCCATTCTTGTACAATTTACATAAGAAGCTCTTTCACACAGTTAAATAGATTGCTTCTCTTGGGGCGGGGGCAGAAAGGGAGATCTGGCCGATTTTCACCCCACCCCTTCAGCCTTTCTGTGAGACTGCAAGTTATGGACAGTTAAATGGGTTTTACTCAGGGCCTTAGAAAAAAAGGTGCCATGAAGCTGTTAAAGCAAGTGTCACGCTTTTAACCAGTGCCTTTTTTCTAGGGGGGGGGGGAGGTGCTTGTACTGCATACCCTTGACAGAAAAAGGACTGGTTTTTATTGTGGGGCTTCTGCTGCTGATTCCTGAGCTGGCTGATTATTTAAGGAGTTTCTAATGGTGATCTTGCTTCTCAGAAATGAAATGACTCTAGCAGTTAAGCAGTGCCTCTTTTATTGCTTTGCCTTTCATTTTCCCCCATAATAATATTTTTGCTGGCTTGCTTGGAAGGTTTGCCCCCTTTATTTGGATTCTGCTGCATCATTTTCTTTTCTAGGAATGCATATTGAGCATGGGGGTGGGGAGAGCAGAGCTGGCCTAAGGAAGGTGGGCCCCCCTCTACACGGCCAGGTTGTGTTGGGGAAGGGGGATAAGGGGGTGGAGGGGGAAGCTTCACCTGACACAGGGAGAATAGGAGGAGTAGGCGGCAACTGGAGCACTCCTGGAGCTGCCTTATGGGGCGAGAGGGTTACAGGGTTCTTTGGAGCTGCGGTAGCACTGACACCAATGTTTGGAAGCTGCAGGAGCTGCTTAAGAAGTTGGAGCAGCAAAACAAGCAGCTAGGTCTGCATTTGCAGCGCTGGTGGGGCTCCAGGCAACAGCCCCCAAAGGTTCCTCGGCAGCATCCCCAGCAGTGCAATCTTGGGTGTCTGCACCCTCTTGCTGCAACTGTCCGCATCCCGCTGTTGCCCGTCACCACAAGGAGCAGCCCTCTACTTCCAGGGCTCAAAAGTCACTGCCTTGGCCCTAACAAAACTGGACCCAGGTGGCCTTTGCGGAGCTGCTAAAGCCCAGTGAGCTGGAGTGGCTGGCTGTGGGGAATCACTTGGCTTGTGCAGCACTTCTGGTGCCATGTTACCCTGCAGACCAGGTGATTCACAGAGCAGTGCAGCAGCAAAAGAGGCGTATCTTTTGGTGCGCTGCTGCCCCGCAGACCAACTGACTGACGTGGCATTGCAGCTACACCAGTCAGGTGGAGATGTTAGGCACCAAACAATGGCGCCTGGACATCTCCACTGACTCGTTAAAGGCCGGTTGTCAGTCGCAAAATGTAACCAGCGCCTGGCTAATTTCGAACGCTGAGTCCAAGTAGAATAAATATTCTTATATCTTGAAACAGATATGAGAACCATTTTTGTCTTGTTCTTGGTTCTGGTCCTGTGACAGTGAGTGAGATTTACCTGCTTTTTGAACCCAACTCTGCAGCATGAGGCAGAACGCCTTTCTATTCCTTCCTGGAGATGAGTTAGCAAAGTTTGCTGATTACACCAAGTTGTTCAGGGTAGTTTTGAACAAAAAGAGGCTGTAAATCGCTCCAAAGGGATCTCTCCAAACTGGGTGAAAGAGTATTAAAATGATAAATCTGATGCAGTGTTAATAAGTAAGGGGATGCACGCAAGGGGCAACATATCCTAACATTACATATATGCTATTGAGGGCTGAGCTGGTGGTGTCCTACCATTATAGGGTCATAGGGCCCAATGAAGATGTTGACCCAGGTTGTGGCAGCGGTAAAAATGGGGAATTACATTTTTGGAATCATCAGGGAAAGGATTGGAAACAGAACTGGAAATATCACAATGGCCTTATACAAGCCTATGGTGCAGCTGCACTTGAAATACTGTGTACAATCCTGGTTACCTATTTAGATATATCTAAATTTGTCTGGCAGGGCAAAAAGCCCAGAATAAAATTTAAGATTTTAACTGATGCAAAGGAAAGGGGGGGATTTGCCCTGCCAGATTTTAAACTTTACTATGAAGCGGCAGTATTCTGCGGGCTGAAGGACTGGCTACTTCTTGAGAATAATAATAATAATAATAAATTTTATTTATATCCCGCCCTCCCCACAGCCGAAACTGGGCTCAGGGCGGCTAACAACAATAAACAGTACAAAAGTATAGCACAAACAACACTCTAAAATCATTCATTATAAAATTGATTCAAATCAAGCCACTGGCAACCATTGTGCCAGAGCTCCACGAAGATTGTCGAGGGAGGGAGTCAGGCTGTGCCCTGGCCGAAGGCCTGGTGGAACAGCTCTGTCTTGCAGGCCCTGCGGAAAGATGTCAAGTCCCGCAGGGCCCTAGTCTCTAGTGACAGAGCGTTCCACCAGATCGGAGCCACAGCCGAAAAAGCCCTGGCTCTAGTTGAGGCCAGCCTAACTTCTCTGTGGCCTGGGACCTTCAAGATGTTTTTATTTGAAGACCGTAAGTTTCTCTGTGGGGCATACCAGGAGAGGCGGTCCCGTAGGTACGAGGGTCCTAGGCCGTATAGGGCTTTAAAGGTTAAAACCAGCACCTTAAACCTGATCCTGTACTCCACCGGGAGCCAGTGCAGCTGGTATAGCACCGGGTGAATGTGGTCTCGCAGCGAAGACCCCGTAAGGAGTCTCGCTGCAGCATTCTGCACCCGCTGGAGTTTCTGGGTCAGTCTCAAGGGCAGCCCCACGTAGAGCGAGTTACAATAATCCAATCTGGAGGTGACCGTCGCATGGATCACAGTGGCTAGGTCAGGGCGAGAGAGGTAAGGAGCCAACTGCTTAGCTTGGCGGAGATGAAAAAATGCTGCCTTTGTTATAGCTGCAATCTGCGCCTCCATGGAAAGGGAGGTGTCGAAGATTACACCCAAACTCTTAACGGATGGTGCTGGCACTAATTGCACCCCCGCAAGAGATGGGAGTTGGCCCCCCCCGATCCCATATCGTCCCGTCCCAGCCACAGGACCTCTGTCTTCGAAGGATTTAGCTTCAACCGGCTCCCACGTAACCATCCAGCCGCAGCTTCCAAACATCTGGTCAGTGTGTCTGGGGCCGAGTCAGGATGGCCATCCATCAACAGATAGAGTTGGGTGTCATCAGCATACTGATGGCAACCCAGCCCAAAACTCTGGACAAGCTGGGCGAGGGGGCGCATAAAGATGTTGAAAAGCATCGGGGAGAGTATCGCACCCTGAGGTACTCCACACACCAAGGAGTGGCGCGATGACAATTCCCCCCCAAGCGCCACCCTCTGTCCCCGACCAGAGAGAAACGAGCGCAGCCATTGAAGGACTGTGCCCTGAATCCCCACGTCGGCAAGGCGATGGTCTAGGAGTTCGTAATCGACCATGTCAAAAGCTGCTGACAGATCTAGAAGAATCAGCAGCCCCGACCCGCCTCGATCCAGCTGTCTACGAAGATCATCTGTTAGGGCAACCAGAGCCGTCTCGGTCCCATGACCCGCACAGAAGCCAGACTGGAATGGATCCAGAGCCGATGTTTCATCCAGAAACCTACCAAGCTGTTCGGCAACCGCTCTCTCAATCACCTTACCCAGGAACGGAAGATTCGAAACCAGGCGGTAATTGGATAGATCTAAAGGATCTAATGATGTTTTCTTTAAGAGCGGGCACACCACTGCCTCCTTCAGTTCCGCAGGGAATGTCCCCGTGCCAAGGGACAAATTGATGATATCCCCCAGGAGGGCCCGCACCTCGTCTGGACACGCTCTAATCAGCCAAGACGGGCATGGGTCGAGAGGACAGGTGGTGGGCTTTCCAGCTCGGAGGAGTCTGTCCACATCGGCTGGGGATATCCGGTCGAAGTGGTCCAATACTGGACCCGAGGACAGTCGAGGGGCCTCCAGTTCCTTTATTGTATCCAAATTGGCAGGGAGGTCATGGCGGAGCAACAAGACCTTCTCCGCAAAAAAGCTTGCAAATGCCTCACAGCTATGTGCCAAATTGTTATTTAAATTTGGCTGTCCCTCAAGGGACGTTAAAGACCTGATTATACTAAATAATTGTGCCGGGCGAGAGCTAGCGGATGCAATGGAGGCCGAGAAGTAAGACTTCTTAGCAGCCTTCACCGCCATCTCATAGGTTTTCATAAAAGCCCTATAAGGTGTTCTTGAGGCTCCGTCATGGGCACCCCGCCATACTCGCTCTAGCCGTCTGAGGTCCCGCTTCATTTTCCGGAGCTCTTCGGTAAACCAGGGAGCCCGGTTTCTGCGGGGTCGCAGAGGGCGCTTAGGTGCGATCTCATCGATGGCTGCCAGGAGCTGGATATTCCAGCCCTCAACAAGCTCAGTCAATGAGTCGCCAGGGGGAGCAAGGTCTCACAAGGCTTGACGGAATCTATCAGGGTCCATCAGCCTCTGCAGGCGAGCCCAAATTGGCTCGCCACCTAAGCAGGGTGGGGGTGGAAAGTCAATCCTGGCTTTCAGAGCGTAGTGATCAGACCATGGCACTTTCATCGAAGGAGACATGATCACATCTATACCTACGCCAAAGATCAAATCCAGCGTGTGGCCTGCTTGATGTGTGGGGCCCGAAACAAACTGGGAGAGCCCTAGTGTCGCCATGGAAGACACCAGGTCCAGAGCCTGTGAGGAGGGAGTGGCATCAGCATGGATGTTGAAGTCCCCCAATACCAATAGGTTAGGGAACTCCAAGGCCCAGCCAGCCACCGCCTCCAATAGGCCTGACAGGGTGGCTGCTGGTGCGCTAGGTGGCCGGTACACCAGCCAAACAGCCAAGCTCTCCTCGGAGCCCCACACTAGGCCAACACATTCAATGCCGGGGATCGATGGCGATGGTAGAGCCCTGAAAGGACAATCTTCCCGAATTAATAATGCCACCCCTCCCCCCCGGCCCACAGTCCGGGACTGGTGGAGGACCATCTCTCGTAAGGTAACTGTTGCCCCTTCGCGCACCCAGGTCTCCGTCACACAAGCCAGGTCGACCCCCTGCGAGGTAAAGAAATCTCGCAGGGTGGCGGTTTTGTTGCCTATAGACCTGGCATTGCACAGCACCAGTGACGGAGGTGGCTAATCCTTGCTCACCCTACCCTCGTCCCTCGGGATGGGGCGCAGATTGGAAGGGGTACGAGCATATCCATATTTCGATCCCCTTCGCCTATTACATCTGCCCCCACCGCCATACCTCCCTCGCCCCTCCACGGTAGCAATCCCAAGCCTCATAGTAGCCTCCATTGATGGCAATTAATGTTATTCTTTCGCAGCCTAAAACAATAAAAACAAAAACAACCCAGAAAAACAATAAAACAATACAAATAAAACTACAAAAATAGTAAGTGGCAGGAGCAGTCCTTGTGAGGCCTCTCAGGCCCCGCCCTGGGCCAGATGGTGAGTGGCAGGAAGGGGCAGGGCCCTCAGACACTCACTCAGGAGAATCCTCCTGGGCAGCAGAGCACAGCAGTCCTTGTGAGGCTTCAGGCCCCGCCCTGGGCCAGGTGGTAATACAGACCTTTTGGATTTAGAAGGTTTCAATAATACTTTTGGGTGGCATGCATATTTGTGGTATGACAAGGTTAAAGCTCATAAAGGTTTTAAAAATCATATTGTCAGGAAAGCACTATTTAATGTCTGGACTAGATATAAAGACTTGTTGGAAAATAAAACTCCAAGGTGGTTGTCGCCAATGGAAGCTAAAGCTGTTAAAAAGCTTAATATGGAGTCTAAATGGCCGAGATATTGGGAAATTCTAGAATATGAAGGGGACAGACTGAAATTGCAGAGTTTTGAGAAATTAAAAGGGAAAGTGAGAGATTGGCTTCATTATTATCAAATAATGGAGGTCTTTAAGATAGACAGGAAAATCGGCTTTCAGGTGGAAAAATCAAAATTGGAGAGTGAGTTGTTAGAATCCAGTACTAAAAATTTGTCAAAAATGTATAACTTGCTGCTGAAATGGAATACACAGGATGAAACGGTTATAACATCATGTTTGCTGACTGGGAAAAGTTGTGGACCACCAGGATGAAATTTACGGCATGTAATGCCTTAAGAGAATATGTTATGAAAATGATTTACAGGTGGTACATGACCCCAGTCAAGCTTGCAAAAATCTATCATTTGCCGGACAATAAGTGTTGGAAATGTAAAGAAAATGAAGGCACTTTTTTCACCTTTGGTGGACATGCCCAAATATTAAGGCTTTCTGGGGAATGATATATAATGAATTGAAAAAGGTATTTAAATATACCTTCCTGAAGAAACCAGAGGCCTTTCTCTTGGGTATTGTCGACCAGGGGGTGTTAAATAAGGATAAAACTTTTTTTATGTATGCTACAACAGCAGCAAGAATACTCATCGCAAAGTACTGGAAGACACAAGATCTACCCACCTTTGAAGAATGGCAGATGAAGGTGATTGACTACATGGGTCTGGCAGAAATGACGAGCAGAATCCGAAACCAGGGAAGAGAAACAGTGGAAGAAGATTGGAAAAAATTTAAGGACTATTTAAAGAACTACTGGAAAATTAATGAGTGTTAAAATTATGTTGGAATAGAAAATAAGCAGTTACTAGTGGTAAAGGATAAGTCAAAGAGAATAAGTAAGATTAAACTTAAGTTAAAATAAGGGAAGGATTTGCTGAATAATTGATTAGAAATTGGAATACAGAAAGGGGAAGTATGAGGAAGTCGGGGAAGTAAACTATAAGAAAATAAGATTTTGAAATTGTACTTGTTTTTTGTTTGTTGTGTCTATTGTATTGTTTTGTTTTTGTTGTTATAAAAATGATGGAAATTTTAATAAAAAATTTATATATAAAAAAATACAATCCTGGTTACCACAACTCTTAAAGGATATTATGATGCTGGAATTCAAATCCTCACTCAGCCATGAAATTCACTAGTTGTTATTGTCCCACACGTGCCTAAATTTCAGTCCCACTGTCCTCTCTGTATGATCTGTTTTGCTATGGCTCCTAGCTTTTATATCTCAGTTTCTAACACTGCAGACAACCCTTGTGAAGTAGATTAATATTTGCAAACAAAAACACTTAAGGAAGCTTTTAAAAAGCAGGTTAACCTGAGAAGTAGGTTAGGCTAAAAGAGTGATCTGCCAAAGGCCATTCAGAAGAACTTGGCTAACTCAGCTTGGATTGAAACTGGTCTTTCTTCCGGTGGGGTGGGGGTGGATTAGGATCTGCACAAGCAGATATGGTAGCATTTATCTTGTATATGGTGCTTTAGTTCTATAGTTTGGCATAACTGCACTCATGAAGCCATCCAGTTTCTGTCAAGTTTATCATGATACATTTAAGGTGAAACTAAAATGTAATGTTTGTCCACCTATAAATCTTCAGTCTAGTCACATTACACCCTCTAAACTCGTGTTTCCCAAACTTTGGTCTCCAGCTGTGTTGGGACTACAATTCCCACCAACCCTGACCCCACTGGTCCTGCTTGTGAGGGATGATGAGAGTTGTAGTCTAAAAACAGCTGAGACCCTAGTTTGGGAAACACTGCTCTAAATTCCTACAAAGAGCAGCCTTTGTTTAAATGCATAACTAGAATCTTTGTTGTTTTGTCTCCTTGATTTTGAAATAAAATTTTTACTGTTAAGGTTGACAATTCGTTGCTTCTATTTGTCCATTCCTCTTCCTAACAGGTTTTATAGTGCTTTCCTGAGCATGAATTCAGAATGAAGCGGCGATTGGATGAACAGGAGTCACCTGTGTACGCGTCACAGCAGAGACGTATCGCCAGCAACACAGAACCATTCCAACACCAGCATCGTGTTCTTGCTCCAGCACCTCCTGTATATGAATCTGTTTCGGAGACCATGCAATCTGCTACTGGGATACAGTACTCTGTAACACCCAGCTACCAGGTAGAATTGCTGTCATGTTTTTTAAGCTTATGTCATCTCAGGAAGTTCATCAATCTTCATTGCTCTGTGGGCAAACAATAACATAACAATAAAGAGCATGTTTTCTCTCTCCTCCACCTCCCAGTGTGTGAGACTCAAGCCTCCTTGCCCTTGGAAGTAGATACAGTCTTGAGGCCCATTATTTAACAGTGCAATCCTCAGCATGTTCGTTTGGAAGTAAATCTCATGGTCAAGCTGGTACTGTCAGTAATGGGGATGGGTGTATCAGTTTAAATAGGTGACAGGGTTCTAGCCATGCTCTTCCTGTGCCCAACTGTGGGGACTCTGCACAGGGATGCATCATTGTTGTTCAGACATGTCACTCCAGGCCAGGCTTAGCTTTCTCAAAGGAGCACTTGAAAGCAAAGCTCTAGGCTGGACAACCAAAGATGCTTCAGCAATATGAGTTCATTTTTTGCCACAGATGTTGCTTTGATGGAAGTTATTTGGAGTCATCATTCCCAGGTGACCTCCAGAGCAATTGTTTGGAGATACCCATGCTGGCATAAGGCTTAACCCTAGTGGCTTGTCTCTATTCTCTCCTTCCCAGGTGTCCACTGTGCCGCAGAGCTCCAGCAGTCATGGGCCCACTCTCGCAACTGCCCATAGTGGGCATCACCATCCCAACCCACCCCAGCCTCATGGCAGCCAAGTGGTGCAGAGTCATGCTCACCCAACTCCCCCTGCAGCACCAGTGCAGGGGCAGCAACAGTTCCAGAGGCTGAAGGTAAGGTCTGAGGTAGATTAACTTGGTTTCATTTAACCTTTCTTCAGAGAAGCACAGACTGCTTGGGGAAATGAGAAAGTTACGCTGTTAGCTCAAGTGGATATCCACTTACTTGGTTGCAAGTTGCTTTGGGTTGCCGTTGGCAACATAAAGCGATTAACATATTGTATAAATATATAAAATAAAGTGTTGTATGGCTGCGGGCTTTTAGAACTTTTAGGTCAGGGGTCAGCAAACTTTTTCAGCAGGGGGCCAGTCCACTGTCCCTTAGACCTTGTGGGGGGGCCGGACTGTATTTTGAGGGGGGAAATGAACGAATTCCCATGGCCCAAAAATAACCCAGAGATGCATTTTAAATAAAAGGACACATTCTACTCATGTAAAAACATGCTGATTCCTGGACCATCCGTGGGCCAGATTTAGAAGGTGATTGGGCCTTAGTTTGCCTACCCATGAAGTAGGTTAATCCTGGTTTTATCTAGGGGATGGTATGCAGTTTTTGTATGAGTCTTTGCTAGCAGCTTTTGGAATAACTAGTCAAGGTTTGTTTTTGTGCCTTGCTGCAAACTTGACCAGATAAGCTATAGTGGTGTACATTGAGGAATAGCAGAAATAAGATACATACCCTGTTTTATCAATAGTTTAGTAACACTGAAGAACTTCAACTGTACTGTTATGGTTTTCTCTCTTCTTCTTACATTGCTGTTAATCTAACTGCATGGATCTCATATCTTGGCTGTTAAAATGTTTCTTTTCCACTGCCACCCCTACATAAAGGTCAGCAACAGAGGGGGAAGCAGAAGTCAAACAGCATTTAAGTCAGTGATGGAGGGCCTGTGACACCCCCTCCCCCAAGTTCTTGTTGGACTCCGGTTCACATCAGCCTTAGTCACCACACTAGTGGTCAGGCATAATGGGAGTTGTATGCCAGAAACAATTGGATGGCCACAGGTTCCCAATCTTTTGGTTAAGGCCACTTGCTGTCCCACTAAAATTTTGTGCAGGCCTAGGACGTTTTGATTACTTGCATGTTCACCTGGACAAATTATTGTATTTATATACCACATTTTTCTTTCAACAAGCTCAAGGTGGTGTACATGGTTTTCTGCCTCCCTATTTCACCCTCACAACAACCCTGTGAGGTAGGTTAGGTTAGGAGATGGTGTTGGGCCCAAGGTCTCCCAGGGAGCTTTATGGTTGTCGTCCTTGGCCAAGGAGGGCATGTCCCTGACAAGGGCATGTGTGAACTCTGATAGCCTCTGATCATCTCTTCTATAGGTTGTTTTGTTACGCTGTATTCAATACTAGTCCTACTCAAAGTAAACCCTCTGAAATTAATGAACTTAAGACAGTCCTTTTCATTAACTTTTATTCTGAGTAAGGCTGACTTTACATACATCCCATTTCTTATATGTATGTAAATATCTACTTTTGGGGGGTGTTTCTTTGTCCTGTACATGTTTTCTGTTACAGCATGTGCTGTTGCCACTGTCAGTCGCAGTGAGTATTACTTTGTGAAAGTATCTCTGGTATAGCTCTTGGCTGCGGCCAAGAAATGGCCTGCGGGGGGTGGGGAGAGAAGCCCTCTGAGGCGTGTTTCTCCATTTTTTAAAAGAAATTTGCCAACCAGCAATTGTGCCTTGGTTGTCGAACAAAAAAGTGAACAAAAGTTTCTATCATTGAACTCAGGAAAACTGTTACGTAAGTCTGAGGAAAGAGCACATGCATAGCCCAGCTGTTGCAGGAAAAAAAAACTTTTTAAAAAACAGGTTTTCACTCAGGCTGAAATATTGCTTAAATAACCAGCCTGAAGAGTGGCTGTGGTACAGTATATTGTTTTTCTGCACAGCACCCTGCTTATGAAGGGTTTGCAATTTCAGGCTTGTCCACTAGACATTTGTTTTAAAAGCCTGCTTGGAAGCCCTGGATCCATCACTCTTCTGGGTCTGTGGAAACAGGCGCTCTTATCCAACCCTTTGTAATTTGTAAATTTCCCCAGAAAGCAGCAGCAAAATGCACATCACAAAACGGCCGCACCCATCACAACGTAAAACAGGAAAGTAGTGTCAGGTCCCTTACTGTGCCCCTCCTTGGAACTTTGCCTTGGGCTGCAGTAGCACTACTCACTTCTTGAGAGGACTGTTGTGTTGCATGACAAGAGATGTGAAGCTCGAGAAAGGCCACCCCCCCCCCAAAAAAATGGTAGAAGTGTGGGACAGACTATTCTCCTCCACTCTTCCCAGTTCTCTGTTTTCCCCCAGGTCTTTATATCTCTTATGTATGGCTGGGCTTCACAGAAGAGAGAGCTATACACAGTGCAGAATTGCTTTCTGGTGGAAGAATAAGTTTTGCTTAACTGCTTTTTTCTATCTCAGGGGTTGCATTCCCTGTGCATGTGCAAGAATGGAGATAAAATGGTGACAGAAAGACATGTTCCTAAGTTGCTTTTGTTGGTCCTAGGTGGAAGATGCCCTCTCCTACCTTGACCAAGTGAAGCTGCAATTTGGCAGCCAGCCTCAAGTCTACAACGACTTCTTGGACATCATGAAGGAGTTTAAATCTCAAAGGTGCGAACCTGCTGTGTGCTTTATTTTAACAGATGCTTCTTTGGGCCATGTAGTATTTCACTAGTAAGGTCAAAATCAAATACCTGACAATATCACACATTTGAATCTTTCCCTTTGTCTGCCCTAAATTCACTACAGTCCTATCTTGCCTGCTGTTTTTTTCTTGTGCTTGTTTTCATAATTCTACTCGCAGCCAAACTTCCTTTTTTAGCCCCTGATCTGGTTAAAACCCCTCATGCCTAACACCCCCATCTATAGTGGGTCCCAAAAAAGCAGTTTGCTCTTAAGTCTGCCTTATCCAAGGTCCAAATCATAGTCTGGATGCGCTTGATAGGTAGGGCCTGAGCATGCCTAGTGTCTTGATAGGAGGTTGTCTGAATACATAGGAAGAGAATCAATAGCAGCCATAGGAAAACACAAGTAAAATGTGAAAAAGTGGCTGCATCACTAGATATGGTTCTCAATGTATTTTGAGAAAACTCCTCTTTCAGGGAGAGGCTTTTATGCTTCATGTTCACTTTTGCAGCTGCCTTTTTTGCTTTTGAAGACTCACTTGGAACCTGTCTCATCGACTTCCACTGTGGAAGAAATGCACGTAACAAAATTAAGAAGTCCATGATTTACTTTCTGATGTTGCACTTTAAAAAGAAAAAAAATGAATTTTTATTAGATTTTTTAATATACCCAAAGAGAAATAAAGCAAACAGGAGTTGCCAAAGTATCAAAATAAAAAGGAAATGATAAATACTACCAACAGCCACTTAACTTGTCATTACAGATTTGATACTTGTATAAAGATTGTTTCTTGGGGGAGGGGGAAAGAAGTAGATGCTTTTGGGGGGGCAGAAAAAGAAAACACAATCCCTGAGAACTCTTTTTTCTCACCCCCTCCCCCATGAGATTTAGAATCTTGAGTTTTAGCAATAGATTATCAGACAAACTTGTCCTGTTCACCTTTTTGCTTATTGTGAAATGCCCATGCCTATATATTTTCTTTATTTATATTTTCTTTATTTATATTATCTGCCTTTCATTTAAAAAATTCCAAAGTGTTAATAAAAACAATTCATAAAACAAATAAATTCAATTTGTAACCAGCAAATAAGCATTAAAAATAAAATCTTAAAAAGCTAAAAACAGAACAAACAATTCCAAAACCCATCTACAGTCTAAATGCCTGGACAAATAGGCTCTGACAGCTTGTGATGTCATGCCAGGTGGGCTCCTGATGAGGGGCATTCCACAGTTGAGGTGACACCATAGGTAAGGCGCTCTTCTTTATAGAAGCATGACATATTTCTGCTAAAGAGGGTAGTTGAAGCAGAACCATTCCAGAAGTTCTTCAGGCGTGGGCAGGCTGGAAAGGAAAGAGGTGCTTGTTCAAGAATTTGGTTACTTTTATTTCCCCAAGCAGCATGTTTTGTTGGCAGCTTGCCTGCCTTATTTTCTGCTAGTAGCTATAATGGGGGATGTGTTCTCTAAATGTAGTGCTATGCATGTCTGAAATGTGTCAAATCCACAGAGGAGAGCTGATCTCTCTCTTCCTCCTTGTCTTTTGATTTCACAGCATTGATACTCCAGGAGTGATTAGCCGGGTGTCTCAGCTGTTCAAAGGCCATCCTGATTTGATTATGGGTTTCAACACTTTCTTGCCTCCTGGCTACAAAATTGAAGTGCAGACTAATGACATGGTGAATGTAACGACACCAGGGCAGGTTCATCAGATCCCGACCCACGGCCTCCAGCCCCAGCCTCAGCCCCAGCCCCAGCCCCAGCATCAGCATCAGTCTCAGCCATCAGCACAGTCTGCCCCAGCCCCAGCACAGCCAGCACCACAGCCGACACCTGCCAAGATCAGCAAGGTAACCTCAAATGAAACAGGTAGTCTCTAGCTTAGAAGTAGGGACACCTGTGGTTTCCGGACAGAGAAGGCCCTCTCAAGGGACAAAGTGAGGTTGATTTGGGGTTTTGTCAAGGAGGCATGTTCCCAAAGTGGAGAGTCAGAGACAGATAGCTGACCTTTGGGGCACAATCCACCAACACATTCTGTGCAAGAATCACTGCACGAGCACAATATCTGTTTGGAATTTCCCTCTTCAGGCACAAAAATTTCTGGGCCAACCAAGCTTCTGCAGCTCTGCTTTGTTAGCATACCATAGTTGGTGTTGTGTAAATGATCTAGCTAGGTGGATTCACAAGGGAATAGCACTGCCTTTGGGAAAGGAGTTGAAGTAGATGAGCATCTCGTTCCTTTCATCTCTATATTGCTGCGTGGTTATTCTGGGCAAGCTCAGTATCGTCCTGAGGTAATAATAAGTTTTGCTGTTTGTTTTGCTTTTGAGCATAGTCAAGCAGCACTCTGGAGGGCTCACTAAGGGCTCACTCAATACGTGGCTGTTCAGGAACCAGTGTAACCCAGTGTCTGCTTTTCATTCCCAGCCATCCCAGCTACAGACACATACACCAACCAGCCAGCAGACTCCCCCAATCCCCTATGCATCCCCTCGCTCTCCACCAGTCCAGCCCCATGCACCTGTGACCATCTCTCTTGGATCCACACCATCCCTCCAGAATAACCAGCCGGTTGAGTTTAATCATGCAATCAACTACGTCAATAAGATCAAGAATCGTTTCCAGGGACAGCCAGACATTTACAAGGCTTTCTTGGAGATCCTCCATACCTATCAGGTGAGTGGGCAACTGCACAAGTCTTAATGACACCTTTCTCCTGTTCAATATTCACTTTTATATAGAAGAAACGAGTGGCTTGTCAAGCAAAGCAGGAAAAGATGATTACTGGGTGCAGTGCTATTTTTCTAGAAAAAGAGGTACCGGAACTCACCCTGAACACCTCCCTTGTTCTCTTATAATGGCAATGGCGCCCACCTGAGAGGTGCCAGAACTCAGTTCCGGCAAGTTCTGCCTTAAAAAAGCCCTGACTGTGTGAAACATTACAAGTAGTAAATCCCCAGCCACTTGACATTAGCTCAGTTTTGCTTCAAACCTACCTGCTTCAAACCTTCAAAGTTCCTACCTGCAGAGCAGGAAATTTTCTCCAGAGATGCTGTTTAAAAGCCATCATTAATGGAGATGAGTCATACAAAGGGTGCAACAGTTGTAGAACAGCCAGATGTGCCTCTCAAGTGTCTGGCCCTCCGTGGAATCCTTCCAGGGGCAGGAAGGAAACTTCTTCCGTGTCCTTTTTATCTTGTCATCTGATGCTTTTCTCTTGAGCTCTCATGCTAGGTGTTGTGGATTTTCTTTAAAGAACCAGGAGAATGAAACTGGTTAGAACAGCTGCTCTGAGCTCTTCCTTTCCCTTCCATCTCATGACAGAAAGAGCAGCGGAATGCCAAGGAAGCAGGAGGCAACTACACACCGGCACTGACTGAGCAGGAGGTCTATGCCCAGGTGGCCCGTCTTTTCAAGAACCAGGAAGATCTGCTCTCGGAGTTTGGGCAGTTCCTGCCAGATGCAAACAGCTCTGTGGTGAGTTTGCTCCTAATGTTGTTACTTACAGGGCACCTTGAAGGAGAGCATTGCTTATCCTGTTCTGCTTACTCCTTATGTCATAGTGTAACTTTTGAAGCACTGGGATATGGATTAATTAATGAGGTGGGGGGATATTTAATTATAATAATTAAATAAACAAAATAGATTGGACTTCAGAGCAAGAGTTCCTAATTAGGGTTTCTATTGAAGACAGGAGAGCCTAGTGTGCTCTGGTCCATGGGGTCACGACTAAACAACAAATTGTCTTATGATTCCCTTTTAGAGTATCACAGGCAAAGAGCCAATTTTCTTAGTTTCCTTTCTGGAAAGGATATACTTTGCGTGATGTGAGCTGAGTCCTGTTCTCTACGCCCGCCCCCACTGTCCCCCCCAGTTAACAAGGCCATTTTAATATCAAGTTCCTTGAGCTCTAGAGCTTTGCCTGGGTGATTACAATTAAATACATTTGCCTGTATGGGATACTGGGATCAATAAATGTATTTGTACATTGTTGTTTAAACAAGCTTTTAAGCAAGACAACTGCAGAGAAAGTGGAGTCTGTGAGAAATGACCATGGGGGCACAGTCAAGAAGCCCCAACTTAACAGCAAGCAGCAAAGACCTAATCAGAATGGCTGTCAGATCCGGCGGCATGCCGCAACTGGGACAACTCCTCCAGTGAAGGTGAGCATTGATCATCATCTTCATCAATAGGCTGATACCAGATACTGCAATGGTCTGTTGCAATGAAAGCAACAGAGTCCCTTGTGACCCTTAAATGTTGTATTGTGGCCTAAGCTTCTGTGGACTAGAGGCCACTGGATCAGATGCATGAAGGTGTTTCATTAGTTGGTAGATGCACATATTTATGTTTGAAAACGGTAGGATTGGGCTGGAGGAGGAGACCATGAAGAAGGTCACAGAAGGTCTGCTGCATTTCTGCATAAAGCCCAAACAAGAACAGAGTGAGCTGTTAGTGGGACAGCGGTCCCTGATTGACTGTATGCTTAGTTGTAAGTTATAAATGGGCTCATTTTAGCTGGAAAATCATTTGTTCATCACAGCCTATCAGAGCTTTTGAATCATTGTCTTCCTAATATTTATTTATTACAATAACATTTCAGGATGCGATGCAAATTCTTCTGAAGGGAATGGAGGGGCCGTGCTGCTCTAGGAGAAAAAACTCATAAGCAGGGAGTTAACCTTGGTGAGAGTGAGGGAACAGCCAGTAAAGGTGTTCCATGGCATCTGGGAGCCCTTGTGTGAGGTCTGCAAGAAAAGGTTGAGGTCCTGGGTGAGGAGAAGGCAGGCTTATAATCTTTTCTGAGACCTGGGATGCCAGCAAATAAGGAAGGTTGTTGAACTCTTGTTGATCAATTAACTTGTTGCAAATGAAACAGTGTTTGTAATTCACCCTTTGTATTTTAATGTTTTCCCTTTCCAAGCTGATAATGAAAACCCAGGGAAGAGTTAGTAGTATGTATCTACTGACTGGTTTTCTTATATGCCTACTTCATATGCCTTCAGTAACCATTGTTTAACCCTACCAAAACAACAGTAATGTATACCATTCTCCACTTCTCTGGCTTCTCTGCAGCAGCTTAGCAAAACTAAAATATTTTGCAATAGGCATCAGCCCAAGTATTATCTTTCGACTCTGGTTTTTGAAACTCTTTTGCGGCTCATTCTCTCTTTCTGCAGAAGAAACCAAAGCTGCTCAGTTTGAAGGACCCTTCAGTGGTAGAAGCTGGAAAACATGGGACAGAGTCTCTGTTCTTTGACAAGGTGAGACTTTGGATGACATCTGCTGAAGCAGCCATTGGTTTTCAAACAGCCCTAGCGCTTTCTTTTATTTGAGTCCTACTCCCAGATCAGAGTGCATTAGGAAAGAAGCCTTAAGCCTCCCAGATGTTACCTGTCTGTCAGTCTCAGCATCTAACGGGGGGGGGGGGGCTTTTGACCTTCTCACACAACTTCTGCATCACTGCCCCTTTTCACACCTCAGCTGGCTGTATATTTCTCCTGACTAGGTGAGATCTCTGATTTCTAGATACCTTTTGAAGCCACTGTTTCAGAGACTAAATGACATTTTGAAAATTTGCGAAACCCCAGCAAATTTTGAAAAAAGTACCCTTCTGTACAAAAGTAGCAGTGAACTAGGCGGCTTTGCATTATAATTTTCAGCAATGAAAACAATTACAACTATTAAAAAGAGTTTCATGTTTAAAAACAATTTCAGATGCAAATGAACAACATTTTCATTTGTCAGGTACTAAGATTAACCAGTTTTAAAACAGCATAATTATAATCTACCAAAGTGGATTCAAGGCTTGTTTAAATTGGAACATTAGCTCTTAAATCAGTAAAATTTTATATAGGTGTTCATTCCATTTATGAATTGTTTCCCATGTTGCATCCCAAAGCGATGGTGTTAAGTACAGTGTATTGATGGTGTTGTCATTCATTTTTCTCAACAATTTGCTAACCATATTTTTCCTTCTCCCACAAGGTTCGGAAAGCTCTGCGAAGCACAGAAGCATATGAGAATTTCCTCCGTTGCCTGGTCATTTTTAATCAGGAGGTGATATCCCGAGCTGAGCTTGTGCAGTTAGTTTCTCCATTTTTGGGGTAAGTGAAATAAATGATACTTGGCTGCATGATTCATTGCCAGCTGTTTGTACATTGGGGTGCTTGACAAAGGAGATGAATTTACTGGCTGCATTGAGTCAACGTGATTTGGAAAGTTGGGAATTAGCAGCAGTTAACATTGGGCTCACTTGCTCCCTCCCCTGCTTTCCTTCTTCCTCCAATTGCAAGGCAAAGAGATTAGATGCTTCTGCTTCTGGTTGGTTGCAAACCATAGTTGTGGTGCTGAATCCACACAGCAAAATGTGGCGTGCTTAAACCACAATTCCAAACAGGAATAAGTTATGGCAATGCAGTTTGTCCTTTTTTGTGTCCTAAATGTGTAAATCATTTAGACAAAAGACTTAGATAATCTTCCTGCAACCATTGAGTTCTATAATCTTTTCTCTTTCCCCTCCCATTTCCCCCCCCCTCTTTTTAGGAAATTCCCAGAGCTGTTCACTTGGTTTAAAAACTTTCTGGGTTACAAAGAGTCTGCACACATGGAGACTTTCCCTAAGGAACGGGCTACAGAAGGGATAGCAATGGAAATAGACTACGCTTCTTGTAAGAGACTTGGCTCTAGCTACAGAGCCTTGCCGAAGAGCTACCAGCAGCCCAAGTGCACTGGTCGGACTCCGTTGTGTAAGGAGGTAAGGCAGCATTCTTCATATTGAAGTAAATGATGCTAGTGGAAAATAGGAAGGTGCTGTGCATCAGCTTGGACAGTTGCCTAGCCCAGGAGAGTCTGCTCTGTCTGGCAGTGGCTCTCTATCGTCTCAGGGAAAGATCTTTCCCATCATTTGCTGCAGCATAATAAATTGGAGGTGCCTGGGACATTGCTTTAAGCCATGTGTGCTACCACTGGGCTGTCGTTCTTTCCTTGGATGAGGTTCAGAGGAAGAGCCCTTGGAATGACAGTACCCTGAGACTTAAGTAGGCAGGAGGAAAATGGCGCAACTTTGGCCAAAGTGACTGAAGTCGTAAGCTTTCTTTCTTTTTGCAAAAATAACAGGAAAAGAAGAAACAGCAGCTAGCACCAACAATTAAAGTATTCTGTCAATCCTGACTTAAATGTATAAATTAATGTAGGCAGTCCATATGTCCGAATAAATATCCAGATTATTATAAAATGTACATAATTTCTTTTCCAATTAATTTCATTTTAATTTTAACAATTTTAACAAATTAACATCAAATTTTACACCAAATTTCTACACATTTTAAAAGTTGACTCCTCACCCTTCTTCCGTGGTGTTTGTATTCCCACCCATTCTTGCAGCAATTATACCTTTATCTATTCCACATTCCCTTCATTACAAATTTATCATTCATCTGCTGCTGCTGCTCATATTTTAATCCTGCCTGCAATTCCATTTAACTATGATATTTCCCAAATTGTCCAAATAAGGATCTCATTCTTCCACAAAAGAGTTCTCATTAGATCTCTTCTTTTGCTGTCACCTCCCACATGGACAAGAGTGCCTTCTACTTTAAGCCAAATTAATCAAATTTATAAGGAAGCCAGCTGCTTACATGTTCGCTTCTGAGGCTTTTCGGCAGTGGAGTCAGCAGAGATGTCCATCCACCCCTTGCCTCTCCTGCCTGTATCAGAGTCCTTTGACTCTGGCAGGGAGAGGGAGCAAACAATGCTTGTGGCATAATTTGCCACCCTGGTACCACCAGGGTGATTGAGGAATGCATTTGCCTTTTCTGCCCCCTATATTCTCCATCCAAGTCTCCCTGATCTTTGAGATAAGCTCTCATGGTGACTACTCAGCATGGGAGTCAGCTGTACATTATTTCAAGCACCCAGGATGTGAGCAGGCTCAAATGGGGAATATATTGTATACGGTCCCTGGTGCTGGGAGCCGTGAACCGGTGGCCCTCTAGGATTTGGATTGCAACTCCCATCATGCTCTGAACTAGTGTCCTGCACACTAACCAGCACATCATGCTAGTTCCCAAAAGTCTGAGGCAATGGGAGTTGTTGTCCCACAAATAGCAATCCTCCCTGCCTTAAATACAGTGGTACCTCAGGTTAAGAACTTAGTTCGTTCCAGAGGTCCGTTCTTAACCTGAGGTACCACTTTAGCTAATGGGGCCTCCCGCCACTGCCACACGATTTCTGTTCTCATCCTGAAGCAAATTTCTTACCCCGAGGTACTATTTCTGGGTTAGCAGAGTCTGTAACCTGAAGCGTCTGTAACTTGAGGTACCATTGTAGTCTTCACTCGCTCAAAGGGTACTGTAGTGACAAATGCCTCAAGAGTTACACCTCACAGTTGATAAATCATATGATGTCACTTCCGGTTGGTCGCCCGATAATGGCAGTCGGGAGCTCTTTCGGCTGAAAGAGCCCCAGCGCTTTGAAATTGGGGAGACCGCGAGAGCGTTGTGGTTCCCCATTAAAAACCTCAGATCAAGCGTTCTGAGGACCTGGTGTTCCGGCGGGTGCCTTCCAGCCACTCCCCTGCTCCCTGGTAAGCTCGTAAGAGCCCCGAAAACAAGCAGGTTCGGAGACGCGGCACAGCAGAAACGACCGCTTCCTTCAAAGCAGCGAAGCTCCGAGACTGGCGATCGTGAGCGGCCAATTCCTTCAGGGGGGAAAAAAGACTTAAAAATTTGGAACTGTAAGTAACTACAATAAATAATTTGAAAAGAATTTGGAAGAGAAGGGAGACTTAAAAATGGAGGTCGGTCCCATTTTGTTGGAGAAAGAGAGAATTGGTGTACAAAGACCAAAGCTCTAATGAAGTGAAAAGTTTTTAAAACTTTGCAAGCGATTTTACTCCCCCTCCTCGAGGGTAGAGGGGGTATTTGTGTTTAAGACTTTAACCTAGGAAGATTGTGAATTTGATTGAGACTTCCCCATTCTGCAGCGGACCACCTAGGAGGGAAGACTAGTCTCCATTGTGATGTCACAATGGAAGAGGAAGCATTCAATCTCCGTTTCCACTGACTTTGTTACAAACTTTCCGGAGCTGCCTGGCTACACTTTAAATTGATAAAAAGTGTCTTCTTCCCTCAGAACAAAGTGGAGCTCCAGAGATTTTTCTTTCTGCCACCCTGGCTTTTGGTTTTCAGCCTGTTTGAAAGAACAGGGACACAGCCTCTGGGCCGGCTGCAGTGGGACTGGTGGAGGGAAATTGTTATTTTACACCACTGCGCCAGACTGTGGGACTGACCTTGACATTCCTAAGCTATTATGTGCCCAGAAAAAAACAAGACGTGGCTCTAAAGCCCAGCAATTTGAGGAGTCGGTGATTGCAATCTTGAGTGGCATTAGAGAAGGTTTAAATCGTAATACAGCAAGTATTGATAAATTGGATAAAAGAATTGAGCTTTTAAGCACTGGCTTAAAGGAAGTAAAAGATGAGATAACCACACATGACACAAGGATGGCACAGCTGGAGACAGAGTGCCAGATTTGGAACAGATGTGATATGAAAATGCCAATGCAATTGCCTTTCTGCAGTTGAAGGGAAAAGAATTGCATTTGAGATTGAGGGGGGGTCCCTTTTTTGGAAGAGGAAGAACTCAAGGAGTCTCTGGTAGGATTTTTTGTGGAATGCTGGGACCTCAAAAAAGAGGAAGTGGAAGCTTGGATAGAGAAAGCTTATAGATTCGGACCAAAAAAGGATACTAAAATAACTTATGATTGTATGTTGTTGTTTAGTCGTTTAGTCGTGTCCGACTCTTCGTGACCCCATGGACCAGAGAACGCCAGGCACCTCTGTCCTCTACTGCCTCCCGCAGTTTGGTCAAACTCATGCTGGTAGCCTCGAAAACACTATCCAACCATCTCGTCCTCTGTCGCCCCCTTCTCCTTGTGCCCTCCATCTTTCCCAACATCAGGGTCTTCTCCAGGGAGTCTTCTCTTCTCATGAGGTGGCCAAAGTACTGGAGCCTCAGCTTCACAATCTGTCCTTCCAGTGAGCACTCAGGGTTGATTTCCTTCAGTATGGAGAGGTTTGATCTTCTTGCAGTCCATGGGACTCTCAAGAGTCTCCTCCAGCACCATAATTCAAAAGCATCAATTCTTCGGCGATCAGCCTTCTTTATGGTCCAGCTCTCACTTCCAAACATCACTACTGGGAAAACCATAGCTTTAACTATACGAACCTTTGTTGGCAAGGTGATGTCTCTACTTCTCAAGATGCTGTCTAGGCCTGTCATTGCCCTTCTCCCAAGAAGCAGGCGTCTTTTAATTTCGTGGCTGCTGTCACCATCTGCAGTGATCATTGAGCCCAAGAAAGTAAAATCTCTCACTACCTCCATTTCTTCCCCTTCTATTTGCCAGGAGGTGATGGGACCAGTGGCCATGATCTTCGTTTTTTTGATGTTGAGCTTCAGACCATATTTTGCGCTCTCCTCTTTCACCCTCATTAAAAGGTTCTTTATTTCCTCCTCACTTTCTGCCATCAAGGTTGTGTCATCTGCATATCTGAGGTTGTTGATATTTCTTCCGGCAATCTTAATTCCGGCTAGGGATTCATCCAGCCCGGCCTTTCGCATGATGAATTCTGCATATAAGTTAAATAAGCAGGGAGACAAAATACAGCCTTGTCGTACTCCTTTCCCAATTTTGAACCAATCAGTTGTTCCATATCCAGTTCTAACTGTAGCTTCTTGTCCCACATAGAGATTTCTCAGGAGACAGATGAGGTGATCTGGCATTCCCATTTCTTTAAGAACTTGCCATAGTTTGCCGTGGTCGACACAGTCAAAGGCTTTTGCATAGTCAATGAAGCAGAAGTAGATGTCTTTCTGGAACTCTCTAGCTTTCTCCGTAATCCAGCGCATGTTTGCAATTTGGTCTCTGGTTCCTCTGCCTCTTCTAAATCCAGCTTGCACTTCTGGGAGTTCTCGGTCCACATACTGCTTGAGCCTTCCTTGTAGAATTTTAAGCATAACCTTGCTAGCGTGTGAAATGAGTGCAATTGTGCGGTAGTTGGAGCATTCTTTGGCACTGCCCTTCTTTGGGATTGGGATGTAGACTGATCTTCTCCAATCTTCTGGCCACTGCTGAGTTTTCCAAACTTGCTGGCATATTGAGTGTAGCACCTTAACAGCATCATCTTTTAAAATTTTAAATAGTTCAGCTGGAATACCATCACTTCCACTGGCCTTGTTATTTGCAGTGCTTTCTAAGGCCCATTTGACTTCACTCTCCAGGATGTCTGGCTCAAGGTCAGCAACCACACTACCTGGGGTATACGGGACATCCATTTCTTTCTGGTATAATTCCTCTGTGTATTCTTGCCACCTCTTCTTGATGTCTTCTGCTTCTGTTAGGTCCTTTCCACTTTTGTCCTTTATTATGGAAATCTTTGTACGAAATGTTCCTTTCATATCTCCAATTTTCTTGAACAGATCTCTGGTTCTTCCCATTCTATTGCTTTCCTCTATTTCTTTGCATTGCTCGTTTAAGAAGGTCTTCTTGTCTCTCCTTGCAATTCTTTGGAAATCTGCATTCAATTTCCTGTATCTTTCACCATCTCCCTCACATTTTCCTTGCCTTCTCTCCCCCGCTATTTGTAAGGCCTCATTGGACAGCCACTTTGCTTTCTTGCATTTCCTTTTCATTGGGATGGTTTTCGTTGCTGCCTCCTGTATAATGTTACGAGCCTCCATCCATAGTTTTTCAGGCACTCTGTCCACCAAATCTAAATCCTTAAACCTGTTCCTCACTTCCACTGTGTATTCATAAGGGATTTGACTTAGATTGTATCTTACCGGCCCAGTGGTTTTTCCTACTTTCTTCAGTTTAAGCTTGAATTTTGCTATAAGAAGCTGATGATCTGAGCCACAGTCAGCTCCAGGTCTTGTTTTTGCTGACTGTATAGAGCTTCTCCATCTTTGGCTGCAGAGAATATAATCAATCTGATTTCTATGCTGCCCATCTGGTGATGTCCATGTGTAGAGTCGTCTCTTGTGTTGTTGGAAAAGCGTGTTTGTGATGACCAGCTTGTTCTCTTGACAGAACTCTATTAGCCTTTGCCCTGCTTCGTTTTGATCTCCAAGGCCAAACTTGCCAGTTGTTCCTTTTATCTCTTGACTCCCTACTTTAGCATTCCAATCCCCTATGATGAGAAGAACATCCTTCTTTGGTGTCACTTCTATAAGGTGTTGTAAGTCTTCATAGAATTGGTCAATTTCAGTTTCTTCAGCACCAGTAGTTGGTGCATAAACTTGGATTACTGTGATGTTAAAAGGTCTGCCTTGGATTCGTATCGAGATCATTCTATCATTTTTGAGATTGCATCCCAGTACAGCCTTCGCCACTCTTTTGTTGACTATGAGGGCCACTCCATTTCTTTTACGGGTTTCTTGCCCACAGTAGTAGATATGATGGTCATCCGAACTGAATTCACCCATTCCCGTCCATTTTAGTTCACTGATGCCCAGGATGTCAATATTTATTCTTGCCATCTCATTTTTGACCACCTCCAAATTACCCAGGTACATGGTTCTTACATATGATTGTATAGTGGTCTTTAAGACCAAGGAGTAAAGGGATATCATTCTGGGACACCACTACAGAAAAGGCCTAAAAATCCAGGATAAATCTGTGGTGCTCTTTAAAGAGATCCCACGCCAATTTTTGAACCTGAGATCCTAATATACGGATTTGACAAACATCTTGAGGAGGAAGAACATCTTTTTTAGGTGGGAATTTCCCGAGGGCCTATCCTTCAAATTTGAAGGAAGAAAGCGAAAGATAAAGACTGTTGGAGAAAAGGATAGATTCTTGCAAAAGCACTCGGTGGAACTTGGATTACAAAGCCCACTGCTGTTGGGAGCGGAGGCTACACCCTCTTAATTTGCCATCATGGCATCTTGGAAGAAATTTAAAGACTATTTACAGAAACATTGTAAAATTAATGAATGTTAGAAGGATGTTGGAATGAAGTTATGAGGTTTTAGCAAAAATGTTTTAAAGGATTAGGAAAAAACAGACTGTTAATTGGTGAAAGGAGGGAAAGTAAAATTACATTAAAAGGTAAAGGTAAAGGTACCCCTGCCCGTACGGGCCAGTCTTGACAGACTCTGGGGTTGTGCGCCCATCTCACTTAAGAGGCCAGGGGCCAGCGCTGTCCGGAGACACTTCCGGGTCACATGGTCAGTGTGACATCGCTGCTCTGGCGAGCCAGAGCTGCACACGGAAACGCTGTTTACCTTCCCGCTGGTAAGCGGTCCCTATTTATCTACTTGCACCCGGAGGTGCTTTCGAACTGCTAGGTTGGCAGGCGCTGGGACCGAGCAGCGGGAGCGCAAAAATTACATTATATTAAGATAAATTACAGGACAAAATTTGGAAAAGATGGAAAGGATTTGATGAAATAGTTAACCGAACTAGAATACAAAAAAGGGAGGTGTGAGGTCAAGGAAACAAGCAAATGAAAGATAAGTTATGGGAAAATTTGCTGTGTTTTTAATGGATTTTATTTTTCTGTTTTCTTTTTTTCTTTTTCTTTCTTTTCACCCCTCCTTATTGTGATGTGTTGTTTTGTTTTTGTTTAATATGGTGTTTTTACTTTTTCTTTTTGTAACTTTTAAAACTTTAATAAATATTAAATTTATTAATATTAAATATTAATAAATATTATTTTAAAAATAATAATTTGACATCATGGCGCTGAGAATTTATTCATGGAACGTAAATGGTTTGAACTCTCCTCAGAAAAGGAGACAAATTTATCATGTTTTGGAAAAACAGAATTTGAATATAATTTGTTTACAGGAAACCCACATCACAAGACTACATAGAAAAATGTTAATAAACATGTCAGCTCTTCCTGACAGTAAGAGCTGTTCGACAGTGGAATTTGCTGCCAAGGAGTGTGGTGGAGTCTCCTTCTTTGGAGGTCTTTAAGCAGAGGCTTGACAACCATATGTCAGGAGTGCTCTGATGGTGTTTCTTGCTTGGCAGGGGGTTGGACTCAATGGCCCTTGTGGTCTCTTCCAACTCTATGATTCTATGATCTATGATAAGATTGGGACAATAATTTATTTCTTCTGACAAAGTTAAAAAAAGAGGAGTGGTTTTCTATATTAAGGAAAAATGGAATCCAAAATTGGCATTTAAAGATGAGGAAGGAAGACACATAGCAGTTGAAATTACAGCACAAGGCGAGAAATATTTGTTACTAGCAATCTACGCACCTAATGATGGCAAAGCGGACTTTTTCATGAATTTGGAAACAAGTCTTTTGGAATATATAGATTACAAATTAATATTGATGGGGGACTTGAATGGAGTTGCATCTGCTTTGATGGATAGGACTCAGAGATCAAAGGTATCAAATTCTGGCAGCTTACCCAAGACTTTTTTTACTTGACTGATAAATTTGATTTGTCAGATATATGGAGAATCAGAAATCCAATGGAAAAAGACCCCCTTTTTTCAGATGCAAATCAAGTATTTTCGAGAATAGACTACTTATGGATATCCAGAGACTTGGTTCCTAAAGTAACAAAAACGGAAATTTGCCCTAAAACTTGCTCTGATCACAATGCAGTTTTTATGGACCTGAAAATGTTTGTACAGGGTTCCTTCAGATGGAGAATGAATGATGATTTGTTGAGAAGTACATCAATTATTAATAAGGCCAAAAAAACCCTAAAGGATTATTTTGAACTTAATATGAACCAGGGAACGGAAACAAGGGTTATTTGGGATGCTAGCAAGGCAGTAATGAGAGGGTTTCTGATACAACAAAATTCAGTTAGGAGAAAGTTACAGAATGAGAGAAAAGATATAATTATGGACCAATTAAAAGATAATGAGAAGAAGCTCAGAGGAAATCCAAAGAATCTGCAGATACAAAAAGGAATTAAGGCCTTACAGGGTCAATATTCACAGTTAGTAAATAGAAATAGAATAGAAGTTGAGAAGGATGAGACAAAGAAATTTTGAATCCACAAATAAATGTGGGAAACTATTGGCCTGGCAATTAAAGAAGAGACAAAAGCAAAGTACTATCACAAATATTCTAACAGATGGAAAATCTGTAGAGAACCCTGCAGACATAAGAAATGTTTTTATAAATATTATAAAAACTGTATAAAAAGGATAAAGAGGACTTGGTAAAAATTGAGCAATTTATTAAGATTAAGAAGATTCCAGAAGATAAAAAGATCCTACTAAAGGGTCTAATCACAAGACAAGAAGTGCAACAGGCAATAAACTCAATGCAACTTGGCAAGGCACCGGGACCAGATGGTCTATCAGCGAAATACTATAAGATATTGAAAGACTGGCTTATCCAACCTCTGGTAGAATTATGTAATTTGATTCTACGAGGGGGCAAAGCACCTAAAACCTGGAAGGAAGCATATGTTACTCTGATTCTCAAACAGGGTCAAGATAGATCCAATGTCAAGAACTACAGACCAATTTCCCTTAATGTGATTACAAAATTTTTGCAAATATATTGGCCAACAGGCTAAAGAAAGTTTTATCTAAGTATATCCACAAGGACCAGGCAGGATTTCTGCCTGGAAGGCATATGAAAGATAATATTAGAAATGTTGTGGATATTTTGGAAAAATTGGAAGCAAGAAAGAGCTGTAAAGCAATGTTAATGTTTATTGATGCAGAGAAGGCCTTTGACAATGTATCTTGGAATTTTATTTACATAGTTTTGATAACATGGGGGTTGGTCAAGACTTTTTAAATGGTATTAAAGCGCTCTATCAAGAACAAAAAGCTAAAATTATTATAAATAATGTGGTATCGGAGGAAATTAGAATAGAGAAGGGAATCAGGCAAGGGTGCCCACTTTCCCCTCTGCTGTTTATTTCGGTCCTAGAGGTCTTGCTAAGTATGATTAGAAAAGATGAACAAATTAAAGGTATTACAGTATTCATTTAAAATTAAAGGTATTACATTTTCAAGAGACCAAGCTGCGGACAAACACCGGCTCCCTTGGCTTGAAGCAAGATGAGCGCTGCACCCCATAGTTGAATTTGACTGGACTTAAACTGTCCAAAGGTCCTTTACATTTATCTTACCTGTACTGGGTCCTTTTTAAAAAAAGTTTGACATGGCCTATATTGAGGTTAGAAAGAATGTTAGAGTTGAGCATGGAGACCAATAAAATGCATCATTATTAGGTTATTTTCTCTGGGTTGATATCTACATAGTGCTTTAAGATAAGAAAAACACGTGTCTCATTTTAGGCCTCCATTTTAGGCCTTATTTATAATAATTTTAGCTTTTTGTTCTTGATAGAGCGCTTTAATACCATTTAAAAGTCTTGACCAACCCCCATGATATCAAAATTATGTACCGTAAATTTCGCTCCATAACACACAGTTTTTTTCTCCTAGAAAGTAAGGGGAAATGTCTGTGCGTGTTATGGAGCGAATGCCTACAGATGGCAGGGGAATTTGCTGCAGTCGTGAGCAGTCCATGGCTCGCTTTGAAACAGCAAAGCGGGTGTAAGCGGCTCCTGTCAGCTAGCGGAGCCGGGGAGGAGGGAGAGAAGCAGAGCGGGAGTTGACACTTTCTAAATCCCTTGGTTGTCCAGGAAAGCTGTCTCTCCCCGGCAGAGAGGGGTCTATGGCTGCTCAGGGATGCTAATGCTCCAGTGACTTATAACGTGGCCCTCTTCGCGCTGGTGGCAAGAAAGATTGGGAAGAAAAACCTGGACAAAATTGCAGTAAACTGTAAGGGAGATTCAGAGGCCTAAATAGGAAACTCGCAAGCCGTGTGACGCCTCCATTCTACACGAGCATTTGCATTTTATGATCTTGATGGTTCAGGCAGTGGCTCTGCTTTTTATATATAATTATATAGATACTTCTTTTTCCTCACAGTGTTGGTATGATTTTGTCATGGCCTTTGGCAAGTACAGTAAAGCTTATTTTATTGTTGTGTGTCTACTGGTGTTACTTGAGTGGTTTCTACAGAACGTGCATAAAGTGCAGGCGTGGGCACACTTGGGTTTAAAGGCCTGTGCATGTTATCTACACTTTGCATATTTACTTTGTGAAACACCAGTGTCAGTGCCGATACATCCATAGCAACTGTTCTCACCTCATAAAGTGTAGAGCCACTCTGAGTGGATTGCAAAGTATAGTCTTCTTAAAATCCAAGGCACGTTATAGTGTGTTAGGCAGAAATAGAAATGACTGTTACTGTGGTCCTGCAGGTGGAGCTCAAGCGCTCCTATTGAGTTTTGCTCAAAGCATGATGGTTTCTATTACTTTTAATCTTACAACTAAACTGACCAATGGATCAAAAATTCAGAAAATCTTTTGTTGTTGCTCTTTCTGGTACATCTATGACAGTTCCCAAAAATCTGTAAGAATTTACTTTATGTAGGAGCTAGAATTATCGGTATCTGGCTACTCTTAAATGAGATGCTTCTCTCTCCTCCTAAGGTTTTGAATGACACCTGGGTCTCCTTTCCATCCTGGTCTGAAGATTCCACGTTTGTGAGCTCCAAGAAGACTCAGTATGAAGAGCACATCTACCGGTGTGAGGATGAACGATTTGAGGTAGCTATATCAGAGCTTAATGTCATGGGAAGCTTGTGATACTATGTTAGGTTGACTTAATATCTGCTTTGATGAATGAATAGTTCTTGATAGCTTTGGTGTAAAGCACTAACCAAGAGTGTGGGTTGTGAGAAAGAAGGCCGCCAATTTGAACTTTGCTCCCACAACAAACAGTAGGAGCCTAAAAGACTCACCTCTGCTTCTGTAATATGGGGTAATAATACCAGCATTCCTTGCAAGGTTGTTGTAAGGATTGACTGTGGTTGTGTATGTGAGGTGCTTTGAGCACTCAGTGCTGTATAAATGCACAATAGTAATATCATGGTGGTTTGCTATAGTCTTCCTATCTTACCCTCCCAGATATAATACTTGTCAAAACTTTGCTTGCTGCCATGTGCATCTCCTGAAAGTGAGTAGCTGCAGGCTCATAGGTTTGATGTTTTGCTTCACATAGAAATTAAATTACCTATTACAATAGCACCCTCCACCCACCAAAAAATTAGATTTAAAGACTATTGGATGTGAATAAGGGTTTTGTTTGGATCCATTGCTCTGCTTTTCATCTTAGTTTCCACCATCTTACACAGTGTTGAAAAGCCTTTTGTACTATATGTAAGAACCCCATTCCCACATATGCCAGAATTTGATTATTTTTTATAGTTTTTATAGTTTATTGCTATAAGCCATGGCTGATGCATGCTCTCCATTTCAGCTGGATGTTGTCTTGGAGACAAACCTAGCGACCATCAGAGTCCTAGAGACGATACAGAAGAAACTCTCACGCTTATCAGCTGAGGAGCAGGCCAAATTCCGGCTGGACAACACTTTGGGCGGCTCCTCAGAAGTTATTCATCGCAAGGCATTGCAGAGGATATATGCTGACAAGGCAGCTGACATCATTGATGGGCTTAGGAAGAACCCAGCCATCGCAGTCCCTATTGTGTTGAAAAGGTAACTGGGAAATGCAGGTGCAGCACCCTCATCCCCCTCCTTTTCAGGTTCCCCAAGTGCTGCTTTTTAACGATGGTTTTTTGGGTGGCTTTTTTGTCCTGTCATTTAGCAAGGTTCTCAGTGTGACTGATGATTCATTGCACAATTTAAAAAGCAATTTCAGGTAGACCCTTGCCTACGTGGGAGTTACATTCCAAGGCACTGCAAATACCAGTTAAACTGTATATAATTGAAACACATTGAAAAAGCCTGCAACGCCCCCCCCCCCCGTTCCACCCTTTTAGTGACGTTTAAGTGACATCTTTATGGTGTTTTAGGGTCCCTTCTGTGTTTGGCACAATTCACGAGCATAAGGTTGCACACATATTGAACAAGTGTAAAGGGAGGCTGCCTGTAATTTAAAAGGCAATATAAAAATACATATCCATTAAGTGAGTGTGTGTACTATATATAGAATTATAGAATCATAGAAGCTTAGAGCTGGAACCGCCTGCAGTGCAGGAATCCCAGTTAAAGCATCCATGGCAGATGACCATCCAACCTCTGCTAAAAAAACTTCCAAGAAATGAGAGTCCACAGCCCCCCAGGTGAGACCATTCCAGTGTGAAAGAGCTCTTTCTTATATATGCACAGCCTCAAATTCCACAACAGAGACAAAAATTTAATCAATACAATAAATTAAAAGGCGCGGTGCCAAAGAGATGCCAAAGAAGGCACCAGGTCAGCTTCTCCAGGAAGGACATTCCAAAGCTAGGCAAGGAAAATGCCATCTGTCATGTTGACAGGAGTTCATAGTTGAGGGTCACATACAAAGATCTCTGGCTGTGTAGGTATATGCAAAAGAGCAGTCCTTACAAGGTAACCTGGTCACAATCTGTAAAGAAATATAAAGTCAAAGCTAAGACTTTGAATTGGACCAGGAGTGGACCAGGAGCCTGTGCAGCAGTCAGGGCGCTCAGCCCCAGCTTGCAGTCACTCAAGTTCCAGGCCCTTCTCAAAGGCAGCCTCCCTTGCATCACGTTGCTTATGGCCCAGAGAAGCTCAACGCTGGTGACCACTCAAATTTGTATCTCGCCCCCCACTGAGCTCAAAGTGGCATACATGGATGGGGTTTAGCTTGCTTTATCCTCACAAAAGCCCTGTGACATAGGTTAGACCTATGTGGTGAGCTGCACAGTTGACTGAGGTTTGGAACATGGATCTCCTGCACCCAAGTCCATCATGCTAGCGGTAGATTCGAATGAAGTTACAGCAAAGCAGCTGCTACAGGAGAGTGGATGGTAAACTTCTGTTCATGCAGAGAATGTTTTTTTTAACAGGGAAAGATCCACAATGGTGATTAGTCTGGAATGTTCTGATCAAGTCATGAATTATAATACAGTGGACTCTCGGGTTGCGAACTGATCCATGCGGGGGGCACGTTCACAACCCGCAGCGTCCGCAACCCGCAGCACCACGTCTGCGCACACGCGGGTTGCGATTCGGCACTTCTGCATATGCGCGTGCGCCAAAACCTGGAAGTAACCCGTTCCGGTACTTCCGGCTTTCGGCGCTCCGTATCCCGAAAACGCGCAACCTGAAGTGTCTGTAACCCAAGGTATGACTGTAGAGATCAAGACCAAAGTAGCCCATTTTCTGTGTTACATCACCTTCTGCTCGTGTTCTCCCATGCTGAATGTGGTTAAATCACAAATGCCTTGAATATCCCTTGAATGTTAAAGTCTGTCAAAGGCAGGATGCTTTATTCCTGCTAGTCCTCGTGGCTGTACTTATCTCTCAGGCCATGTTGCCGTTCTTTCTGTTAAGGTTAAAAATGAAAGAGGAGGAGTGGAGAGAAGCCCAGAGAGGATTCAACAAAGTATGGCGGGAACAGAATGAGAAATACTACCTGAAGTCCCTTGACCACCAGGGCATCAACTTTAAACAAAATGACACCAAGGTCTTAAGATCAAAGAGCCTTCTTAGCGAGATTGAGACTATTTACGATGAGGTAGGTTGGAGGCTTTGCCCTCTCTGTTTCAACCTTATTTCATCCTGATTGACAATTGATGGAAAGGATGTTGTGTAACCCGAAGCATTTGTAACCCGAGGTACCACTGTACTATAATCTGAGGTGGGCAAAAGGGTTTCGGATAGAGAGGAGAAATAGCTGTACCAATGGTGGAAAAGCTTTCAAGGAAACTGGTCCTTTTGGGTGCCATGAAGTCTGTTCTGGCCTCCAGATGAGTGGCTTTGTATAAACTAGAGCTGTCCAAGTGGTCGATTGTGAGCTGCTGGTCAATCGTGGGTTGATCCTGGTTGATCACATGAAAACAACTCTGGTCTCTCCCCCTAAAAAAGCTCAGCAACTTTGGTCAATCCAGTGGGTAGATCACTGCCAATTTATTTATAGTGGGAGCAGATCGCAGTCTCTTAGAAGTTGGTCACCCCTGGTATAAACTTAATTAGTTGTGCAGATCTTTTTATACTTACTGGGGTAGAGCACTTTCCTGTCCAGCCCAGGCAGTGATTTTCAGCTGATGAGAGAAGAGAGCCATGTGGAGATGGATTTCATGCTCTTTCTCTCCTGATTTTCAGAGGCAGGAGCAGACTTCTGAAGATAACATTGGCCCTCACCTGTCTTTAGCCTACGAAGATAAACAGATCCTGGATGACGCTGCCTCTCTGATTATCCACCACGTGAAGCGGCAGACAGGCATCCAGAAAGAGGACAAATACAAAATCAAGCAGATCATGTATCACTTCATCCCAGACCTGCTCTTTGCTCAGCGAGGCGAGCTGTCTGATGTGGAGGAGGAGGAAGAGGAAGAGATGGATGTGGACGAAGGCTCAGGGGCTGTGAAAAAGCACAATGGTGTGGGGGGTAGTAGCCCTCCTAAAGCCAAGCTGCTCTTCAGCAACACGGCAGCCCAGAAGCTGCGTGGAATGGATGAAGTCTACAACTTGTTCTATGTCAACAACAACTGGTACATTTTCCTCCGTCTCCACCAGATCCTCTGCTTGCGGTTGCTGCGAATATACAACCAGGCCGAACGGCAGATTGAAGAGGAGAATCGGGAAAGGGAGTGGGAGCGGGATGTGCTGGGTGTCAAGCGTGACAAGAGTGACAGCCCTGCCATCCAGCTGCGGTTGAAAGAGCCAAGTGAGTACACCCATACTTGGCTGGGGCTAGTGTGGCAGATGCTGGTCTTTGACAATGGTCTCCAAGGCAGAAGTGGTGGGGCCGCTTTCTGTTGTAAAGAGCCATCTTCCTTCCCATCAGCACAGTTTGGCTTTTGCTCCAGCCAAGAAAGGCCCTTGTCAACTGCTACAACCTAGAGTGATGGCAATAACTTAAGGGGCTTTAGAATGAGTGTTAGCTCTGCGCTCAATGAATTTATCCACCAGTGGCTATCAGCTACTATAGCTATGTGGAGGCTCCAGATGCAGTAGGTGTATAGCTCTGAATGCCAGGCTCTGGGAGCAAGGAATGGAAGGGACTGCAACTTTTCTGTCCAGCCAGTAAGCTTTCCTGAACTGCCTGCAAGCAGAATGCTGGATAGGTCTTCCTCTGCAGTCAAGAGGGATAACTCCTATTCTCTTGCTCTTCTCCTTTCCCTGTTGCTTCTTTGCCTCTGCTGCCAGAGATTGATGTCCCCAAAACTTCAACCGGATGGGTTAATGATTATAACCCAAACAACAATAAATGGTTCAAACTATTGTTTATTTTTTAAGTTGAGAGATAAGAAATGGAGGATACAATGCTAAGTCCAGTGAAGGACCCAGACAAGAATAAAGTTAAAAGGGTACTGAATAAAACTGGACAAAGTATTTTTTTTATTAAAAAAAATGCAAGTTTCAGCAGTTACATGGAAAGATTCAAATCTTGGTAACTCATTGCTAGCAAGCAGTGAGTAATAGGTATCTCAGTAGGGAAGAGAAGGAAATGGGCGTCTGCATCTACCTGATAAGGAAGGAAGATATGACATCCCAAACACATACAGTCGTACCTCGGAAGTCAAACAGAATCTGTTCTGGAAGTCCATTCGGCTTCTGATTGGCTGCAGGAAGCTCGGTGTTCGGGAGCCGAGGTATGACTGTATAGGTGGCCAAGAGAGGACTGGCATAGATAGATAGATAGATAGATAGATAGATAGATAGATAGATAGATAGATAGATAGATCCCAGCCGCCCCCCTTCAAGCATTTTTAAGTAATGACAGGTGTCTCCCTCTTTACGTTCCTGGGTATGCTCCATTTTTACATGTGATTGCATAGAGTGGGGAACACCATCTAAAAGCCAAACTCTGCCCAGAATTGGCCAAACTCCATCATAGTCTCCCTCCAAACCTTTTTCTCAAACTCCAATATAATCTCCCACCTTCCTACTGGCCCATATCAACATTTAATGGCCAGGTGGTGAGAGGGAGGGAGAAGCAGGTTTCACGTGGAGCATCCTTCTTTCCCCTTTTAGTGGATATCGATGTGGAAGATTACTACCCAGCTTTCCTAGACATGGTGCGGAACCTGCTGGACGGCAACATGGACTCTTCGCAATATGAGGACTCTCTTCGCGAGATGTTCACCATCCATGCCTACATTGCCTTCACCATGGACAAGCTGATTCAGAGTATTGTTAGACAGGTGAGGAGGGGACAGGGGATCTGGGGCTTTCAAGAAAGAACAGGCCTTGTCAGTGCTGTGCTCTAGAAAACCAGTGCAGGGCTCAGTCACTTACTGCTGAACCTCATCTGTCTACCAGAGGAGATGGGGATGAGAAATCCAGGAGGTTGTGTTACCTTTTTGTCTTAACTATTTTGAGTGAGTGATTGATTTATATAGCACTTAATGCCAAAGTAGGCCTCATAAGTGGTTTATCAAGTTACACAAAAATTAACTTGTACCCACACTTGTTACCCGTAGAAGGAATTGCTATTGGATGATGTGCCATTTGTGAGCTGTAGTTAATTCTCTCTCTGGCACGATTTAGGCTGCAATTTTATGTGGGTTTTTTGCACTTGATAATTTTAGTTACCAGAAAGCATTGTAATGTCTCCTGTATATGATATATCAACAGCTGCAGCACATTGTGAGCGACGAACTCTGTGTACAGGTGACAGAACTGTACCTGGCTGAGAACAGCAATGGAGCTACCGGAGGCCTGCTGTCATCACAGTCATCTCGGTCCCTTGTGGAGACAGCATACCAGCGCAAAGCTGAGCAGCTAATGCAAGATGAGAACTGCTTTAAGGTAAAAAAAAAGGTCTTGGAGTCTTTACAAAGCTAGGAAGAGAGATCCTGATGTACTTAGAGTGGGGGTAACGGAATGAGGACAATCTTCTTTGTCGCTAGCAAAACATCCAAGGATGTGCACGTTTCCAAATTGCCTTATGCTTACTGAGCAATTCACCAGGTATTTCACCTGGCTTCTGCCATCGCCCCTTGCAACCACAATTGGCATAACCACCTACCAGTTCCGGTGCCATAGAGACAAATCGCAAAAGGTGCTATAGGCTTGTATGCAGCAGTGGTTGCTTAATGATGCTCTTGGCCACATGCAGGTAAGCTGTTGTGCTCCGTCAAACAAGCACCTAACTAGTGAAATATATGTAGTTGTTTTTCTAATGATTTATAGTACATTTGACGCAAGCTGGCAGAAGCAGTATTTAGTCAGATCCCAATTAGCTACTCTTTCTGTTTTGAACAAGCATAGAAAGAAGGTGGCTGCCTCACCTGTGTGCGGGCAGAGGCTTCCATTTCCCTGAATTGCTATTCTTAGCATTTTCATTTTGGTTTCTTGGGTGTCAGTAGAGTGCCTTTCGCTTCTCCCCCACCTTCATCACTTTCCCAAATGCTACACTAGACAGACTTAAGCATGGCTTAGCTATAGTCCTGATCCCTTACACTTTTCTTTCTATTAAGTAAATGTTGTCCCCCACGTCCCTTACAGATACACAGGCGGCCCCACCAAAGTCCCAGTTTTTTCCACCAGCTCTTCACAATTATTTTTCTCCTCTACAACTCTCTAGTTCCCTTGCGCATGGACATTCTTTAGTTGCACTCACACTACCCAGAGCTTCATTTGCACCTGAGATCAAAATGCTGTTAAATATAATGTTTCCTTCCACTGAAGTTCGCTCTGTGTTCCCATTGCTTCCCTGCAGCAATTTCCATGCCCCCCCCTTTTTTTTAAAAAAATGTCCCTACATGCTGGAGCAAGTTGATATAAAGCTTTTGGTTTCTCTTTTCCCCCCTCAAACCCAAAATTGTGGGTTGGGGGAAGAGAAGCAGGTGATGGACTCAGCTCCATCATTTGTAGCTGAAGTGCTTCCTGCTGTAGTCAGCAAGTCTGGGCAACAAGCAGAAACTGAAGAAAGACAGCTGGGGTAGTGAGAAGCAGAAAAGTGTAGCCACAGAACTAATTTAAAAATGCAATGCCCAGCCCCCCTGCTCCGTGAATCAAAGGACTTGCAGGATTAGTGACTCAGCAGTCTAGCCTGGTCTTGCAGCATGGCTTAGCAGCCGGCAGGGCAATTCCCTCCCTTTCACCTTAAGGGCAAAATAATGCAGTTTCTTGATGGAGGCTGCTAGCCTAAAGAAAACTCATGGTTGCTATGGTGATAGTGGCTGACTCATCTGTAGACTTCCAGCAGAGAACTTTTCAAGTGAGCTCTCTGCTTATCTGAACCTTCTTCGATCTCTAACAAGGTGGCTTTACATTGCTGGGCCAAGTTCAGCCTGTATAGCATGTATATGGCCTTGGGTACCTAATAAAAACTCTGAGGATTATTGAGCTCCTTACTGAAGTACTGTCTTCTGTTGTGCAGTTGATGTTTGTTCAGAGCAGAGACCATGTTCAGCTAACTATTGAGCTGCTTGACACAGAAGAGGAGAACTCTGATGACCCTGTTGAGGCTGAGGTAAGAAAAGGACTGCTGTTGGTTGGTGGTTCTTAATTTCAGCTATCAAAGGACTATATATGCATTTTTACTGAAGCGCTTCAGGTGCAGTAAAAATAGGTCCAGGTTCTATTATGTGGATTTTTTCAGATTTTAACATGTGTGTATAGTAATAAGCAGATGCTGCTGTTTATCTTCAGAATATGAGTAGATTATATGCGTGCACAACTCCTTACAAAGGCAAGCAAGTCAGTATATTCAGGCTTCATCTGATGAGGTGCTTTCAGGTCAGAAACATTCATGACCGCTAGATAACTGATTTTTTAAAAGCAAGCTGAAAACATTAGCCATAGTAGGTGCCTAATTCCAAACGTTGCATTTTGAAGCATTACATACAAACAACAAGACAAGGTGAACCTCGAACAGTTTCCAATAATTAGTTGCCCAGTGCTTTTCTATGACGTCTTCATGCGGAACAATGACTACATGCATTCTTAGGCTGGAAAGCAAACAAAAAGTCCTTCCAAAATATTTAGGTTCACACAACATAATTATTCAGTGCCAAGGCTACTCATAGAAGATACTGTTGTGCATTGCCAAAGATCACTGCCAAAGCCAGAAGGGTCTAATCTTATTTCTTTTTATAGTCCTTTGTCCCTCAAGTTTGGGGTGAGTAATGCAATATTTTTAGCAATACAAGTGAAAGAGCAATATATTGTCCTTAACATGAAATGGTTCAGGCTGCTTTCATTGTGACCAATGTAGGGAAAAGGAGTGTGAGTTCTTTCAAAAATGGAACTAAACTTCAAAAGTTTGATCCTGAAAGTTACAGATGCATTTGCACTAACAAAATTCTATAAAATCTTGGCTTACCAAGATCAGTGAGTTGCCACTTATAAATGTTGTAACATTTGTGCCATTGAACCGTAATTTTAAGCAGATTATTCTATCCCTGCTTTAAAGTCCAAGTGGCACATACCTCTGCTGTTCTAAAACAAATAAGACAGGGTTTCCCCAGCTCTGTTTTTACAAATAATGAGTGTCACATCAATAACAGCAACAACAACAACAACAATAATAATAACAATAATAATAATTTATTATTTCCCCAGCCATTCTGGGCGGTTGCCTTCAGATGTCTTTTAAAAGTAAGATAGTTGCTTATTTCCTTGACATCTGATGGGAGAGCATTCCACAGGGCGGGCGCCACAGGAGGCCCTCTGCCTGGTTCCCTGTAACCTCACTTCTCACAGGGAGGGAATCACCAGAAGGCCCTCAGAGCTGGACCTCAGTGTCCAGGCTGAATGATGGGGGTGGAGACGCTCCTTCAGGTATACTGGACTGAGGCCATTTAGGGCTTTAAAGGGTCAGCACCAACACTTTGAACTGTGCTCAGAAATGTACTGGGAGCCAATGTAGGTCTTTCAGGACCGGTGTTATGTGGTCTCGGCAGCCACTCCCAGTCACCAGTCTAGCTGCCTCATTCTGGATTAGTTGTAGTTTCCAGGTCACCTTCAAAGTAGAGTGCATGGCAGTAGTCCAAGCGGGAGATAACTAGAGCATGTACCACTCTGGCGAGACAGTCTGCAGGCAGGTAGGGTCTCAGCCAGATGAAGCTGGTAGGCAGCTGCCCTGGACACAGAAGGGGAATTGAAGCTCCTCGGAAGTGGGGCTGTGTGCATGGTCCTTCATCCTTGGGTACCAGCGTAGGAAAGCTTCCTCTGTTAAAGGGAGCTCATTGGTGCATCTCTTTATTCTCTGTTCTATTTCAGCGTTGGACCGACTATGTGGATCGGTATGTCAATTCTGATTCTACCTCTCCTGAACTACGGGAACAGCTGGCCCAGAAGCCAGTATTTCTGCCAAGGTGAGTGAAATGATATTGCGCATTAGTCTAAGAACTAATGGGTCATTTTGAGGCATGTATTTCCTCTGGATATCATAGCCCCATTTCCTAGGGTCACTGTAGAAAACTGGCAGCTGGAAAGAACATGGTGGCAGTTGTGTGCTGCTGCTGCTGCTGCTGCTGCTAATAATAATAATAATAATAATAATAATAATAGTCTGAGAGTTCCTTATAGGCCTCTGCTTTTGTGACTTTAGCTGCTCCCCCCCCCCCCAAAAAAAACCCCAACAAAGCAGAAATAGGAAATGTTTCAGATCGGGGTGGTCACTAATATGTACTTGGACAACCCTGCTTCAGCTTCATGCAATTGCACTGTGTACAGACTTTGTAAACAGCTTTGAAGCTCTCCCATGGTTGTGGCTAAGTGCTGATCCACACATTAAAAACAGCCGTAGCTGTCTGTCTATGTCTCCCTCTCCTTGTGGTGGAAGGCCCTTCACCGAGTGCTTGGCGCAAGCAAAGAGGAAAGGAGTGGGTCACAAGGACTGGTTGATCTAATGCTTGCCTGTACTGAGGAGGAAAAACTAGCCAGCAAATGTCATCATGAGCTTTTGTGGCAATTCTTTGAATGAATGTGCCTTGGTAGCATATCAAAGATCACATTTTTGGTCAGGAAAAAAGGATGGTTATGTATAACAGGAGTTTCTCCTCCGCAGTGCAGGTCAAGCACCAATTTAGCCAGTGCCTGGGAATCACCCTTCCCCTCTCAGCTTGGGCTGAACTCTGCTGGGAGGGGATTTGCTCCTTTCCCCAGCAGTTTTTCAGCAAGTGGAGGAGGATGCAGGCAACCACGGCAACGTTAAATGTGTTAATCATCCCTTACGCTCTTATCGTCATTCAGCACGAGCAGTGTGATGGATTTTGAGGAGCAGGCCCCGCGAGCCACAACGTCCAGCCCGATGAGGGAGGCGGGTGCTAATTCCAGCAGGGGCTCTCTGCTTTACAGGAACTTGAGGCGGATCCGCAAGTGTCAGCGGGGTCGGGAGCAGCAGGAGAAGGACGGGAAGGAGGGTATCAGCAAGAAGCCCTTGGAGAACGTGGAGAGCTTGGACAAACTGGAGTGCAAATTCAAGCTCAACTCCTACAAGATGGTGTATGTGATCAAATCGGAGGATTACATGTACAGGAGGACTGCTCTGTTGCGTGCCCATCAGGTAGGCCTGAGCAAAGCGGGCGAGGTGAGCAGCTGTGGCTTCTCCCCAAGGGAAAGCTGCAGCCAGCCAGGATACACTGGTGTTTTGTTTCATTTCCCCTGCAGCCCTCTGCTTGCATCCCTCTTCATCAGTGCAACTGTGTTTATGACCAGAGGTGTCCGGGTCTGGTCCGTATCTTACTGGGAGATCAACTGGGAACTCACTGTATTCTGCATACACTGGCTTGCCTTGTTGCCAGTAAAGGGGGATCACTTCAATGGTACACTTAGTATGTGTAATGGGAGCCACTTTTTCTGGCAGAAAACCTGTGTCCATTAGACTATATGCAGATTGTGACATGGAGGGAAAAGAGGGTTGGTTGTACGTGTGCTAAGCAGGTATGCATGTCTGACCAAGGCCTCACTGCATAATGCCAGTCACTAAAGCTTTCTCTTGTTTTCTCCCTTCCTTGTAGTCCCATGAAAGGGTGAGCAAAAGGCTGCACCAGCGATTCCAGGCCTGGGTTGACAGGTGGACCAAGGAGCACGTGACCCGTGAAATGGCAGCTGAAACTAGCAAGTGGCTAATGGGGGAGGGCTTGGAAGGCTTGGTGCCTTGCACCACTACCTGCGACACAGAGGACCTGCACTTCGTGAGCATTAACAAGTACCGTGTCAAATATGGCACAATATTCAAGACGCCCTAAACTCCTGGGGGATAAGAAAAGGTCAAGTTGTGGGTGCACATTTCGTGCAGGTTCATCAAGGAAAACAAGGAAGATGCCTTCCTCCCGCCTCCTCCCCAGCCCCTCGCTGTTATCTCCGTAACAACAGCCACTTCTGGACTAATTCATAGCTGGTACATCTCGTTGCCCCAGGGGGGCCACTTTTGGAAATGTCCATCCTGAGAAACGGAAGCTGGAACTGCTGCCCAGAGGCTGAGATCAGACGCATGCTCCATGCCATGAGGGGAGCTGAGGTGTCCAAGTTGCTGTAGAGAAGCCCATCTTGCCTGTACACACACCAGCAGCGTTCTCCCAGCCACATGGGCATCAGTAACAACTGGGGGCTTTGAATAGCCTGACAAGATGTGGTGTGTTTGAACACCCCCTCCCCAAGAAGAAAAAGGAAAAAAAAGTCTTGCAGCCAGAGTATCTTGGTTGGGAATCTCCAAAATGCCCAGTCCCCAGCTTCAACAGGAGTAGACAGCAGACTTTCTGGAACCTTCCATTGGCTCTCAGGGCTCAGCAGTCCAGATGGCGGAAACATTGGTTCTTGAGTTTGCTGCCCCCTTCTCTTTTCTCTCCAGTTCCTTCCTTGCTATCTGGGTGCCTGACTTAACACAAACCATTAAGATCGGTCAGTCCTTTCCAGTGCCAGTGGAATGATCGTTTTGTTTGGGGTTTGTTTTTTGTTTGTTTTTTTTTGAACCTGCTTGTTTACTAGTCTCTCTTAGTGCCATGCACCAGCTTTTCACACAAACACTTCCTCTCACCTACACAGTACCCCTATACAGGCAACACAAGCTTTCACAATAGCAACAACCTATATTAAACTGGTTTCCCCCCTCTTTTTTTGTAAATAAATGTACATACTTGTCAATTTTTTTTTTGTTTTCTATTAAAGAAAAAGTATGCTTGATGTGCTAGTATAACTATACTAGCGTCTTGTGTACCTTAGTACCAGGTGGCTTCAGGTTCAGGTTTTAGTACCTACAGATGAGAGTGACAGAGACATTTTTATTACACTTTCTACCAAAGGGAGTTATCATTGTAGTGCTTTGTGTGGAAACTTGTTCCTTTTTGTAAAAAATAAATAAATACAAAAATACAAAAATATTATTATTATTAATAATAATAATACATCTTGGTTCTTACCAGAGAAAGATGTGTTCTTGCTGGTTCCCTCACTCTGTTCTGAGAGATGTATGGCTACCAATTGCGGGCAGGGAGGTATCCAACCCAACAAAAAAAATTCTTCATGGAAAGGGTGTGAGAGAGAATGAGAATGTGTGTGTAGTAGGATTACATGACTCGTATTTTAAACAGCCTATGTGATATATGAATGAGAATATATATCAGAATTTTAAAATTCTTTTTGTTTGTTTGTTTTGGGGAGATTGTTTTGCTGGGTAGCTTTTTTATTATCCACCTAGTCTTCCAGCTCAGAGAATTTGCACTTTTTGAAAGTGTTGCTGAGCTCCCTAGTTTGGGGTTGATTGTGCTTTCTTGTGTGATTCTTCTCATTGTTGAAGAAAATATCCTAAATACCAAACCAGTATTTGACAGAGCTGCTCAAGAGAGAGAGAAGAGTGTTTGTGTGTGTGTGTGTGTGTGTGTGTGAGAGAGAGAGAGAGAGAGAGAGAGAGAGAGAGAGAGAGAGAGAGACCATGCAAGACCATAGGAAAAAAGAGGGGTGGCCTTTTGTGGTTTCACCAGTAACATACACAAGCAGGGACATTTTTTTTTACTATAGATGGCACGAACAAAAACTGAAGATATGAAGGTCTCTCTTTTAAAAAAGTTGCTGTGGGTTTTGTAAATGGCAATGAACCTAACATTTGTGCCCTCCTCCAAGGAGGCGTTGGTTGCTTGTACAAAGTGACAAAACCAAGAGACCTTTAAAAATATGGCTTGCTGGTATTTGTCTTCTCCCCAAATCCGCCAAACTTACATCTCTCCGGGTATCCCAGCAAGTAGCTGTCCACACTCTCAGAACAGTGTTGTCACGGTCCAAGGCAAAGAAATTAGAGAGGAGAAAAAGAGGACCTGTGCTTCTTCCCTGTAGCTTAAGAGAACAGTGTAGAGGTGCAAGGTTGGGCCTCTGCAGTAAGAGGCAGGTTTGCACAGGGGAATGTGACCTGCAGCGGTAAAAGCAAGGAGTGAAGCCCAGCTGGGGAGTTCTTATGGTATGCCAGCAATAAGCTAACTTACCCATGTCTCCCTCCCTTGCCCTTTTAAAAGAGGGGGATGACAACACTACTGTGTCCTGTTCCATTTTGCTTGTGCTGCTCCCCTGCTCCTCACTTGCAACAGCCTCTCAGATGTACCTCTTCTGTGTATATTTAAACTATCAGTTTAGACCTTTTTACCAAGTTAGAAGATAAAACACTTTGCCCAAGTGTCATTTTGAACAAGACAGGTAGAGCAGGGTGGGATTTTTTTCTCACCCAGTGTTTTTGAGGGTAAGAAAAATCCCTGCAGCTGCAAAATAAAGGAGGCCACTGCCCTTCCTGTAGCAGGATTTCAGAATTCAGCATTTCTCTCTCCCCACCCCCTGACCCTCCCAACCCTGATGTCTGACATCTGTGAGCTCCAAGCTCCTAGTCCTGGCCTGTACAAATAGCAAAATACTTTCGTTCTTATTTTAAATTGCTTTTTGTATTCTGTAATGTGAACCTTTTTGCCACCTATTCATGTGATTTCTATACAGATGTTGTAAACTTGACTGTAGTGCAGTATTTCCATTAAAATATCAGGGCTACTCGTGTACAGATTTGGTGGTCCTTCCTGATCAAACTTAGCCAAAAACATTGGTGAGGTCTTGATTGGGTGAACTTGAAAAGTGCTGTTTGGGCTCTTGACTTGCATGCATTTGCCTCTGGTGTGCAAAACTGCTCAAAGCGGGTTGGTTCTCTTCAATAGACAAGCGCAACAGTGAGCAAAAATGTTTTCAGTTGTTGGGATTGCACTTCCCTTTTGTCAGATATGGTACAAAGGTGCTGGTATACTTGATTCTGATTTGAAGAAGTTTGATAGGGGCCTGTCCCTTTTAGAATTGAAAGTATGGCCTCATCTAATTAGTTTGGCAAATTGCAATTTTCAGTTTCAGTCTTTTTCTCATTTTTCCAATCTTAAGTTCCGTTTGTTCCATTTCTACATTTGTTTTGTGATTCTTTTTTAAGGAAATTCACACACAAAATTGTGTGCATTTCTCCTGATGTATGGTTGACTGTACATGATTTTGCCTAATACATGCATTTTTGCAAGCAATTTTCCCATCTAAAATGCATTGTGTACATTATTTTCACTGATTTTCTGTTTGTACGCACTTTCCCCAAATGTACCCTTTTTGTACAAATTTTCTTTTTGGTTGGAGGAACTGCATTGCAAAATTGGAAGAAGTGCAGATTTCAAATATTAACTGTGTTTTGGTTTGTGTATTGAATCAGGAAGTGCAACCGAAACAGGTTCCTGAAGAATTTCTCCGCAGTCCCTCCCTTCCTTAAAAGACAACTAAATGAAGATCTGTGTAGATGTGCTACGTGCTGTGCTGGAAGGTAGAATCTCGTTACTGGAGGTACAAAGTAGCCTGTGGAAGATTCTCTCTCCAGTGCGGCACTCTTAGTCTGTTTTCTCTAACGTGGAGGTCCCATAGCTGCAAATATTAAAAGTAGTTGTCTAGTCTAGATTAAAATTTGGAATAGGGAGGTGCTGTCATGGGCAGTTCAATTCATAAGATCTCTCCCCCCCCCTTGGTACCAGACCAGGATTTTCTGGTCCATCGTCTTCAGTAGCAGCCAGGCAGATTTGTCTGGGAAGTTTTCTGGCACAGCACAAACAAGTCTGCTGTCTCTTGCGTCCGAAGTGTCCGCTCCTAGATGGAAAGCTTTAATGTTCAGCAAGCAGCACATAATAGCCATTTACTCTCCCTGTTGCACCTCATCACTAAGTTGGTCACCATCTTGACTCCATATTCGGCAAGGATGGAAATGACTGGGCTGGGATACGCTCATTATTGCAGATTTTCAGACTGTCAGCAGAGGGCCCCCAACAGCTGGAAAGGAGGGAGCAAGAGGGATTGTGCTCAGTTAATCCCTTTCTTCAAAGGCTTTAACATTGTAAGTTTCCAATTTGTTTTAAGCCATACTCTGTCTATAGATGCTGCTTCTCTTATGGTGGGGAAATCATTTGTGCACAATCTAAAAAATGCAATATTTGATAATCAATATTTTGGTTTCCCTGTTTTTGTTGTTACTCCCTCTCACTCTTCATGTTATGGGTGTTTCTCACTTTACATACCTGGGTCATGACACCAACTGTGAGCCAAGACTGTGCCATGGAGGAGGAAGAGCCGGATGGCTCAGCAAGAGCAAAGTTGCAAGTCACAGAGACTCTGAACTCTGGTCCCAAAGCCAAGTCTGAGATGGAGTCACTTAGTCAGGAGCCTCTTGAGACAGCTTTCCAAACTTATGACTCCCTTCAAATATGGAACGCCCTGAACAGGTTTCCCTGAGGTACCAGCACCCCCCCCCCATATACACCAAGGACCTCACATTCCTCAATGCCTGCTCTTCATCGCAGCCAACATGGAAAGTGGGAGCTGACAAACCTTTTGGAATGTCACCCCAGCTGATGCATGAGGAGGGTCTGGCTGCTTAATGTGGGAGAAAAGATTGCTCCCTTCTTCCAAGGCAGCTTATTGCAGGGGTCAGCAAACTTACCGCGCCTTGGGCCGGTGTCTCCAGCGCCAATTGCGCGGAGGGTGGGGGAGCGCGTGCCCATATGTGTGCGCACACGCTATTTCTGGTGCACTTCCAGGTCGAAGGAGCACCGGAAATAGCTTGTGTGCATGTGCATGGGCCTCCAACCCGGATGTGCACCAGAAATAACCCGCGTGAGCACAACGCACATGCGCACAAGCTATTTCCAGTGCTCCTCCGACCTGGAAGTGGGCAGCCGCGCAGCGCCAGTAAGAGCAGGTGGCTGGAGTTGCTGCGGGCCAGATAAACGAGCCCCTTGGACCTTATCCTGCCCGCGAGCCTTAGTTTGGGGACCCCTGGCTTATTGTGTTGTTTCTGTGCTGTGTGTTAAAAAAGAGATCCCTTTTGTCAGCAAGTTATTCAAGTCTGAGAGCTGCAACTCTAGCCAAACCTTGCCTGCTTTGCCTCAGCCAGCATCTTCCTGTGTCCCATTGTGCTTCGCAGTTGGGGTGTTACAGGCAGTGGTTTTCAGCGAGTATCCTAAGTCCTTAAACTCGTTAGGTGTTAGGCATTTTTAGGAGCTGTGCCCGATTACACAGCGCTTCATCAAACAATCCTCTTTCCAGCATGCTTGTAGATTAGCTGCTTGCTTCTAGCCCCTAATTATGCTGGCATCCTAACAGCAAGCATTGGGCAAAAAAGAAAGGGGGGAAACCCTAATAATTGCTGTCTCTGAAGTATTCATAAATTAACATAGTCTGAATGAATTCAAACTTAATTTAACAGGCCAGTGCTCCTATTGTGAGTGTTTTAGTATGCAGCATTGTTTGGAATTAGTGGAGAAGCACTTCCCCTTGCATAAGGGATCAGGGTCAAAAGTAGATGAGGCAGCAGTTTGCCCTAACAAGAGAAAATGTCAAACGGCTTAAGGAGCTGTGCAGCAATTTTCACACAGTGGGAAAGTGGCACAACTCAGTGCAGAGCACCTGCTTTGAATGCAGAAGGTCCCAGGTTTGGACCCCAGCATCCATCTTGGGGGCTGGGGGAGAACCCTGCTTGAAATCCTGGAGAGCTGCTGCCAGTCAGTGCAGACAGTACTGAACTAGATGGCCACAATGGTCTGCGGAAGGCTGTGCCCTGTCCTCCTACATCAGTTTCTAAATCACCTCCCCAGACCTGCTGGATCAGAACCTCTAACGTGCATTATAAACTGGATCTCAGTATGGTTCCAACTTTAAGTTATTTATTACACCTTCTTTCAAGAGATGACAGATTAGCTGCTCTTGTTTGTTGTATTTTAAATGATGTTTAGCACATGTATAAAAGTAATAAAATACACTTAACAAAATGGGTTTGGGTGGGGTAAGTACCCAAGGAAACCATTCCCTATCCTTCATTTTGTTTCATGAGGCATACGTTTTGAATGGCTTTGAAACTGATAACAGATTAAATGTATGTTTTGTATCCATGGAGAGGTGCAAAGGTTTCAGTGGATGGGAACAAGTATGTTATGATTCTAGATAGTCACATCATTTCTCATTTGCATTGTCATTTTCACATTGCTGTTAAATCGACCAAATGCTCTGCCATGGTACCACTAATGAGATTCGCAGAGAAAAGACCACGTGAGAGAGACAGTGGTGCTTGGATGCTTCTTGACACGACACACAGGATGTTGCTTCTTCATGGGATAGATTTCTACATGCAGGGATTTGTTTAATTTTCATATGGCAGGGCTGTCTGTTGTGTCAAGCCCCCAGCTGCTGACTAAAGTTTAGTCTCAGGATTGCGTCTTAGTTATTTTCAAGAACTAAGCTGTGGAGATTAAGCACAATTGAGCAATTGGTAATCCATGGAAAAAAGCAAGTGGATCTATCAGAAAAAAGCTTGTGTGCTGCTGCTCCCTGGCAAGTACAGTGACTGCATGAGCAGTGTGCTTTGTCCTTAAATGCTCTCAAACTCTAAATCCTGAGCTGTAATCTTCTAGGCAACAGGGATGAAAAATATTATCTTGTCTGTAGGGACCACAGGTTTCCAGCACTGCCTTTTGACAACAAATTCCTTAAGCTAATTGTGGACTGTGCAAAGAAAGACTTCCTCGGTGATGGGAAGCAGGCGTGGCTGGATTCCCAACTCCCATCTGCCCCAGTTGCAGGCCCAAGGTGAGCGTTGGTGGGCTGCAGGTTCCCAACCCTGTTTCCATCCAAGGCAAAATTAGCTCAGCATTAGATGGGGCAATGGCTGCTGTCAGAGATGCCTCTGAAATGGGGAAGTAGGCCGCCTCAGGGTAGGTCTGTCAATGATGTTGGCTGTGATAGCTCCCTGGACGTAGGAGGCTCAAGTCAGTGATGAGAGATGTTGCCTTCCTTGCTTGTGGGTTTCCAGGAGGAATCTGATTGGACACTCTTTGGGTCAAGGATGCTTGACCAGAGGGACATTCAATCTCTCGTTTGGGGTAGAGCATGCCTGAAGTGTTGCAGAGCCAAAGAGTTTGGAGGAGCCTGAGGTAAACCTAGGGATGGGAAGCCTGTGGCCATCCAGATGTTGCTGCACTACAGCTCCCATCATCCCTGAGCCCTGGCCCTGCTGGCTGGGGTTGATGGGGGTTGTAGCCCCCACTGGAAGGACGTGTGGATCCAGAATTGGCCTCCACAGTCACGAACTCATTGTTAAAACCGTGTTTATGGAAGGCAATCTTACTCAGCTACGAGTAATCACCAAAGAAGAAGAGTCCAGCAGCATCTGGAGGTTTCCACATTGGCACCCTTTGCTCTAAGGTGCCACCAGCCTCTCTATTGATAAAGCCCTGCAGAGTTCACTCTGGAACTTTTCATTGCTGGAGGGAACTGAAAGCCTTCGGACGAGAGACAGACCTTGGCTCAGTGGCAGAGCATGTGCTTGGCATGCAGAAGGCCCCATGTTCAATCCTCAGCATCTCCAAGTAGGGCTGGGGAAAAGCCCAGCCTGAAACTCTGGCGAGCAGCTGCCAGTCAGAGTAGGCAATGCTGATCCTAGGGAGACCATTGGCCTGACTCGGTCTAAGAGCTTCCTAGGACTGATCAGTTCATTTTCTTGCTCAGAAACCCTGCAGGTTTGAAGGGTCTCCAGCTCAAGGAGAAGCTGGGCCTTTGGGCCAGCCTCATCCACAATTGCCACGGTATCCCCTTGGCTAGCTGGAATGCTGTGCTCCTTGTGCTGAGGGAAAAGAAGAGGAGGGGAACCCTTTCAAAGCATTGGGCATTATGTTCAATAAATTTAATTACTGCTCAAATCATACAAATTTGTAAACTACAAAACACAAAGTAAAAGAATGGAAAGGAGATCAGGAGCACACAGAGAGACACAATTCTAATGGGACTAGGGTTTGTAATCAGAGTGAAAAGCCCAAGGCATGGGCTGGTTGACTGGGATTCAAGATGACATGTATGGTCACGTACGAGGCTGCTCTGTAGGCCACACACAGGGATGTTTACTGCACAGGATTTCTCTCACACAACATCTGCTTGTTAATCCATCTCTTCATCCCCCACCCGCTCGATGGTGGCTGGTACTTTTCACTCTCTTACGTAAATTCTTGTGCATACGACATCATCCGCACCAAAAGTCTGGAGGGGAACAGAAAAAGAGACACTTCCAAGCAAATCAGACAGCAGAAAGGGTGCAAGACTCCCTCTGTTGCCAGGAATGGGAGGGTGTTGCTCTCTTGCTTTGGGTAGTGATATGGATTGGGCCCAGAAGGACTTGGGCACAAGGATAGGCAAGAGCAATGAGGAAAAGGGGGGTCTGCTCAGAAAGGGCAAGGAATGATAGCATGATCATTGTCTGCTCCCCATTAGAAAAACACAAGCACTTTTCACCAAATGCTAGGTAAAGGTAAAGGACCCCTGACAGTTAAGTCTAGTTGCGAACGACTCTGGGGTTGCGGCACTCATTCGAACCGCCAATCTTCTGATCAGCAAGCCCAAGAGGCTCAGTGGTTTAGACCACAGCGCCACCCGCGTCACTAAATGCTACACCCATGTTAATACTGAGCTAACCCATAGAATTAGGACCTCTTAGAGAGATCTGACTAACACCTGGGTTTAATGGGCAGTATTTAAGTTTTACTCAGAGTAGACCAATTGCAATTAATGAAGATGGCTAGGTTGGGTCCATTAATTTAAGTAGGGTGACTGAGTAAAATTTAGTTGAATGCCACCCAGAATTTTCAGGCATGGAGCAGCTACTACTGTGTGTTTTTCTCAGTCATCTTGAGGGCAACTTGAAACCTCCTTCCTCCTCCCTTTATTTCTTTCTGTCTTTCACAGAAAAATAATGCTGCTGTGAAAACACAGCACTACAACAATATCAGTGAAAGCATCAACAGCATATTAGCAAACTTGTTAAAAACAAGTGCAAACCCCCAAGGCCTCTCTGAAGAGCACGGTTTTTAAAAGGAAGCAGGGAAGATTCCCACTTGGCAAGGAGTTCCACAGGGCAGGACCTGCCACATGAAAGATTCGGCCCCTGACAAGGGCCCACTGAAGTCAGGTGCCTGGATTGGCTAGATGCCAGCACACTCCATGGCTGCTACATCAAGAAGAGTTCTCAGAGACCCCGAAGCCAACACCCTATTTTGTAATGTTTTGAGTGACCTAATAAAGGTATTGCATTGATGTGGATCTGGGATAACGTGTTGCCTGAATATGGATTTTTCAATTTGCCAGCATGGCTGCTTCTGCTTTTTATATCATCCTTAAGATTGTTGTGGGTGGGTGGGTGTGGAAATGTTCAAGGGATTAGGGTTGGGCTCTGCTGAGACAAAGTCTGAAAAGTCACAGCCACTGGAGATCAAAGCTTCTAAACTGTGTGTTGAACCTTCTCACCAGCCGCGTTCAATTTCACAATTCTGCAATGCCATTTATAAAAATGTTCACTCATTCATCCGTGCCCCACAGCTCACTGGCTTTAATCAGCTGAGGCATGGTTTTTTTTCCCTCAGGGAGAGAGAGAGGAGGGGGCTTATGAATCTTTCTTTCAAACTGCTCAAAAGCCTCTGGATTTGGATGATAATTGATTTGGAGATACCTTTCTTCCTCCTTGGTGTGATCTGTGAACTATGCAAAATTTGTCTTCAGGCTGCTTTCATCAGGAAAGTAAAGGATGAGAAGAGGGTCTCAGTGAAAATGATGGTTCTACCAAAAATTTTCTTTTTGTTTCAGACTTTACCCATCTGTATTTCAACTGAGAATTTTTTTAAAAGGCAAAAGATGATAGTAAACATTGTACACCAGGGTAAAAGACCCAGATTACAATTAGCTGTGATCTATCTGCAGTCTGGGGTGGGGGTAGGGAGCTTGCTCTACCTCATTTATAAAAATGTCATATTCAAAATGCAATTGGAATAATACACAACACAAATGAGAAACTATGGCAGCAAATGGAGTTTGATAGAAATATATAGAGTACTGAGTCTACCATGTTTAATACATAATAAAAACATTTTTGATTCTCTAATAAATCCATGCACAAAGTCAGCTCTGAAAGCAAGAAGATGTGGGCACCTCCATTAACTCCCTCAGTCTCTCCATTGATATCTTTTGTACTGCACCCAATTTTGATACAACAGGAAAAGACTGTTATTCAGAAATGGAGAAAGAAAGACCTTTATTGACTAATTTATTTATTTGAAAATGCTTCAGCTAATAAAGAACGAGAAAAATGGGAACGGCTTTATGGTCAATGAATAAAGTATTTCATATCAAACCAAAATTAAAGACTTGCATACCACAAGACCTTTAACATCCTTTGAATTTTTTTATTTTATATATGTATGTATGTATGTATGTATGTATGTATGTATACTCTATCAAATAATTAATGAGTTAGCAATTGGAGGATGCAACTCCGTGAAACAACAAAGGGAATCTGATCCAGGGATAGAGATTGCAGAGGTGGATTGGTATAATTTGTGGACTAAATCAGTTTCAACTTGGATACATTTAAATTACTACACCATTACGGTGTAGTTATATTAATAAAACTACCCCACCATTGTGCTGGAGAGGCTGCAATAGTATAGGTACCACACTTCACATGTGGTGGATGTGTGAACACAGAAAGCCCTCCTGGCAGAGGGGATTTACAGAAATAAGCTGTAACATGTGGAATGTACTTCAAGTTTGGGATTGTTAACTATTTTTTAAAGGGCAATCTGAACTTTGTTATGAAGAACTAATTATTTTTCTTTTAATAGCGGCATGCCTACTAGAGGCACAGAATTGGAAAGGATTGAACCATCTCTGTATCTCTCATTATTGCTGTATTGGAAAAATTAACAAAGAGATTACATGCACTGAATAATACAAATTATGTAGACAATTGGCATTCTTTTATAAAACACCTTACTGATAACCCTGAAGAATAGCAACTACCAAAATCACAGATTGGACTTTGGCAAAATTTAACTAAATTGATCCATTCTGAAGGAAGAAGTGGGGAGAGTTGGGATTTTGTTTTTGTATCCCCCCCCCCCGCCTCTTTTTTGTGGTTGTTATATATTGGAGATTAGTAAAACTTTTTTTTAAAAAAATGAACGAACTCTGCAAAATGTGGCTTCAGGCTGCTTTCATCAGGAAAGTAAAGTCTGTGTGTGTAGTGGGGTGGGGAAGGAGAACTTATTTGTAATTTATCTAAGGAAACATTCAATATTCAAATACCTGGCAACCTGTGGTAGTTTCTTTCCTGTGAAAATGGGTCATAGTAGAGATTGGAGGTTGGGGGGGGGAGAATGTTCCAAAATCTGTGCCACTTGAGACCAATTTACCTACAAGGTGGCCTTGCCCCCACATTTGCCCACTCAGCTGCTTCAGTCAGTGGCATTAGCATTCCTGCAGGTGCCACATAATACCTGTTCCTGCGAATCTTTTATTGTGGCAGCGCCTACACATTGAAACTCCCTGCCTATTGATTTTAGGCAGGCACCTTCACTGTATTCTTTTTGGCACTTGCCTGCTGATGCTTGTTTAGGTGCTTAGAAATGCTGGTGTGAATTTTAATGTTTTCATATTAAAACTTTTTTGTATGTTTTATTGTTGTAAATTGCTCTTTTTAGTGTAGATTGTTTTAAGGGTGTTTTTCTTTTCAGTCAAGTGGCATATAACTTTTATGAAATAAATAAATAAAAATCCGCAAAAACTCCCTCTCCCAAAGGTTTTAGATTTCTATGGCTGACACAGAAGTTGCAAGAGCAGAACTTCCAAGGACCTTGGAGGTTCGCCTGAGTCCTTTTGCTCCTCCTCAACCACAGCATTTTTCTGATGCAGCACTTGTGGCGTGTGTGTGTGTGTGTGTGTGTGTGTGTGTAGGCTGAGGTTCCTTTGGCTTTTACCAAAGACCAAACTTTGTCTGTCCTGTGAAACTCCCTGCCAGAAGTCAGCCAGCAGGAGTCAGCCCTGCTTTTCATTTTGGAATCTTTTATCAACAACTGTGCAGACAATTAAATTTATTATTATTATTATTATTATTTTGCAATCTAACTTTTTAACCAACCTCCCCCCCTTGCTGTATTTCTGATGTTGTTATGGCTGCTGTATTGTGTCTGAATGCTGTACTCTGCCTTGTTATCTTTTTTATGAAAGTGAGGCTTGTAAATATTTTAAGTAAATAAATAAAGTGGAGGTTAGGACTGAAGATCTTGAGAGACATGATGGAGCCACTTCTAATGCAGAGGGTTCTGGGTCTGGTTTTTTTACAACAAAGGGTATTCTGTAGGTGAGGGGAGCGGGACTCCCGCCACTCCCTACTGGGCTGACCCTGGGTTTGGTGGGCCCCTTGGCAAAAGACTTTCATGTTAATTGCCCCCCCCAAAAAATGCAGTATTGCTCCAAGACATTATGATGCCCTTTCAATTTTGTTGGACTCCAACTTCCATTACCCCTGACCATTAGTCATGCTGGCTGGGGCTGATGGGAATTGGGGTCCACCAGCATCTGGAGGGTCACACATTTCCCATCAGTGCATGAATACAACAGGGGAAAGGGGGCTTCTCTATGTACCAGGAAAGCCCACCCTTACCATCGAGACCCAACCCTGTAAAATTAAAATTTCTTACCAAAATCAGCTCCTCTCCGGCCAGTTCTCTCGTCCAGTATGTTTTGGGGCCTTCTCCCTCCAGAAGAGTTTGTTTGCAATAGATCTTGTTTTCAGTCTCCCAAGTGGCTAAACTCTGCAAGCAAAGAGTACCCCCCCACACACACACACAATCCGCACATCCGGGGGGGGGGGAGGGATTAGCTGCATTATTTCATGACAAGCCTGAAGAATCCAGATTAAACAGCATTGTTTTCTCAATCTTCATCTTGCCCCCATCAAAGTCTCAATGCTACCTTCCCTCATGGAAACTGGATGTCATCCATTTCGTAGTTGCTCATTTGTGATGCCAAAACAGTTCTGCGGGCTTCCATCTGCTCAGTCAGAGAGTGACAGAGGCGTCACTACCAGCTGAATGAAACAGATTTGGGGTGGGCTTTAGCTTGGTCTGATATGCTTGCAGGTGTGAAGGTCACCTGGCCAGGCCCACACCAGAGCAAGGGACCCACTGCCCATATCCTAGAGCTGTTCTTCCTCCTTGCTACGGTTCACCTGCGCTATGCATGCAGGTGAGAATGAACAGAGCAAGGAAAAGGCTTCACTTGCCAGGACTTCCCTTCCCAAGCAGTGCAGTAGATTGGTCACAGAGGGCACTCCTGATCCATTTAACTATTTTTTCCTTTGGTAGTGCAATTGGTAGGTGCATGGGGCCAAACTGGATTGGACCCCTCTACCCACCCGCTTGCCAGGGTAGGGTCCTAATCAGCCTTCCAAAACTATTCACACACATATACACCCCAACCAAGGTGGAAATTGAGGAGGGGCAGAGCCCAGAAGAAGAGGTTTGGGGTCAGCTAGGAAGCCCCCAAGTGCAGCAGCCTGGAGGTTGTCTTTCCCTGCCCTAAAGCTCACCAGTCACCTCACGCAACTCAAACCACTAGACAGCCAGCAATTCAAAGTGGTGGGTGCAGAGGGCTGGATAAACAGTCCCAAAAACTAGGCAAAATTTCCTTGTGTAAACAGCCGAAGTAGAGAAATGGTAGCAAATGGCCTCTTGTATGTCAGGATCCATGAGGACCCATCCACTTTCCCTAATGGCTATTATTGTCACTATTTTGTACCTCTCAACTTGACTCCACGAAAGGCTAACACCAGAAGGAAAGGAATTTCTGATTAACAAACAAGAGACAACAATGGGAGGGGCGAGGCAGGGGGGCTGGGGGTAGCAATGCCTTTGTCTTAATATCCATGGGACACTTTGCTGCTGAGGAAACTAGAACAAAATGCAGGGCGGTGTGATCCAGGCTCATCAATTCAAGGCTATAAAAGATAACAGGGTGTTCTCTCCCCCCCCCCGGCAACACAAAAGAGAAAGTGGGGCTGTGGGGACTTGCCTCCCCCAACAAAATATTTGAGGGGGCTGGCTCCCTCAAAGCTGACGTTCATTGCCATTCAAGTGCTGTCTCATGCCATCCATTATGTGGGGTGGACCTTACCTGGTCCCCACAATATTTTATTCAAGTTGGCACCCCTGAGTGACAAACAGATAAAACACATCCCGGCACATCAAAATGTAGCAGCCTGAGGATGTAATACTTTTCTAGAATAAGAAATGCTCTGGACTGGAGAGATCCCAATCAGCAATGCCTTTATGGTCCTTAATTGCCCCTGGAATCAGGATGATCTCTCAGAAATCTGTCCCAACTCTCTAAAGGACCCATCTTATGTGGCTGATGGCAAGAGCAAGGAACCCCTGGATTAGGGTTGGAAGGGACCCCAAGGGTCGTCTAGCCCTCCCCCCATGATGATGTTGATTGATTTGGGCAGCATAGTGTTGGACTGCATGCCAACTCTTGTTGGCATCGGTCCGTCTCAAGAGGCAAAGGAGGGCATCTCCGAGGGTGAAGTCAAATTTCTGCCTTAGCAGCACTGAAGGTGGGGTGCAAGCCTGGGCAGGGTGTCTGGAGGTCCTGGACTGCCCAGATGACAAGATGCCTCTCAGCTTTGCATATATGTCATCTTTCCTCCCAGGTGGTGTGCCTGGTTCTCCCCCTCTTCATTTGACCCCCACAATAACCCTGTGAGGTAGGTTAGCAAAGAGGCAGTGAACAGTCTCTACTAGTCTGCTGGGAACATGATTAATGCATTAGGCCCAGAAAATCACGTCAGCACCCCACAACTCAGAGTAAGCCCTGATGGAAAGAGCCAGAGCTTGTTTTTCCACCTCTGAAAGCCAGCTCAGAATTGCATCTCTGTTTATACATTAATACATGACACTACAATTCTAAGGTGGGATTGTTGTTTGAGTGTCCTGCTGGGAGCTCAGCCTAACCTACATCACAGGGTTGTTGTGAGGGTAAAATGGGGAGTGGCAACAACCACGTATACCACTTTGAGGTCCTTGGAGGTAAGGTGGGATAAGAATGTGATAACGAATAAATGAATAGCAGAGTATCCTGCCTTCTGGGCAGTGGGCCCAACTCTGTGGAACTGCCTCGTTACAAATCAGGAAGGCATTGTCCCTGCTGAGTTCCAGATGTTGAGAGGAGGGCCGGCCCATCCTGTTTGGCCACCTGAGGTGAAAGGGGAATGTGCCCCCCCTCACCCCCACTTTTGTTGTCACCAGAACACACCCACCCTTGCCAGGCTGTTCTGCAAGGCACTGCCGCTTGCCTTCTCTGCCCCAGGGGAGGGGAGATGAGCAGCAACAGCCCAGGGGTTGGGCTCCTCTGGTGCCTCTGCTGCCTGACAGAGGAGCTTCACACCCACCTCAGGGGTGGGCCAGCTCTGGTCAGGTGGAAATGGCTCGATTTCAGGTGGGTTTTGCCCTGTGACTATTGTTTCAGCATGTCTATTCTCTGAAGTTTTAACCTGTTTTAAATGGTGCGCTTTGCATGTTTTTTTTTCTTACCTGTAAGCCGCTTTGAGTCCTAAAGGTAAAGGTAAAGGTACCCCTGCCCGTACGGGCCAGTCTTGCCAGACTCTAGGGTTGTGCGCTCATCTCACTCTATAGGCCGGGAGCCAGCGCTGTCCGCAGACACTTCCGGGTCACGTGGCCAGTGTGACAAGCTGCATCTGGCGAGCCAGCGCAGCACACAGAACGCCGTTTACCTTCCCGCTGGTAAGCGGTCCCTATTTATCTACTTGCACCCGGAGGTGCTTTCGAACTGCTAGGTTGGCAGGCGCTGGGACCGAACAGCGGGAGCGCACCCCGCCGCGGGGATTTGAACCGCCGACCATGCGATCGGCAAGTCCTAGGCGCTGAGGTTTTACCCACAGCGCCACCTGCGTCCCTATGAGTCCTAGGCTGCTGCTAAATCAACCATTAAATAATCATTTGTGTTTTTAATAGTGTTTTTGATTGTTGCATACTGCCCTGAAGTTTTATGAGATGGTGGTATAGGAATACTTTTATAGTGAAATAAATTGATAGAGTGGGAAAACAGAGTACAAAATCCTTAAATGAATAAGGCAGTAACACACAGCGGTTATTTATTACCCGACACTTCCTCCCGTCCACGGTTTCTTCCTCGAAGCTCTCGCCAACTTTGAAGTTGATCTCGGTGGTGCGGACGGTGGTGGAGGTCTTAATGTAGAACTGGTCCCCCTCCTGGCGGATCTCCACATGTGGTTTCGAGGCAGCAGCTACGGCCACTTTCCTGAGCATGGCGTTGACCCCTGGGCAAAAACCAAGGAGGAGGAACCATGATGCTGAACACAAAGTTAACTGCCGAAAGGACATAAGATGACCACGAAGAGCCTGTTGGGCCAGAAGGGCAACCCAGATGATCAAGGGTCTTGACACCAGGCCTTATGAGGAATGGTTGAGGGAGTTGGGTGTGTTTAGCTCAGAGGAGAGGAGACTGAGAAGTGACAAGATAGCCAGCCTCAAATATCTGAAGTCCTGTCACACAGAAGAAGGAGCAAGCTTGTTTTCTCCTGCTCTGGAGGGGAGGACCCAAACCAATGGATTCAAATGACAAGGAAGGAGATCCCAACTGAACATCAGAAAGAACTTTCCGACAATAAAAGCTCTTTGACAATGGAATGGACTCCCTGGGAAAGTGGGGGGCTCTCCTTCCTTGGAGGTTTTCAAACAGGGGTGGGGGGCATCTGCTAGGAATTCTTTAGTTATGATTCCTGCATTGAAGGGGGTTGGACTAGATGACCCTTGGCTGTTCCTTCCAACCCTAAACAGAGGCCAGCCGGATGCCTCTCTGGGGGAAACCCACAAGAGTGCTCTCTCCTCCCCTGTGGTTTCCAGCAGCTGGCATCCAGAAGCACCGCTGCTTCCGACCCTGTCAGACCCCTGGTTCATCTTGCTCAGTACTGCATGCATTGACTGGCAGCAGCTCTCTGGGGTTCCAGGCAGGAAGTCTCCCCCCCCCCTCTCTGGTGATGCTGGGGACTGAGCCTGCAAACTTCTGCCTGCCAGGCAGGTACTTTAAGGCTTAACTAGGGCCCTTCCCCAATGGCTTGCGAGCAGAGGCTGTGGACATGGGGGTTGGGGAAAGTGGGGATGGGGCAGACATGTAATTCAGTCCACCTGTTAAGGCCAACCGCCTTAATTCCCGAAACAATACAAGAACCACAACACAAGCAATCCTTGGGAATCTGCACTGTGGTTCTCTGGACTGGGGATTTGAACCTAAAGAGGTGGATCCCAGAGTCCAGTGTGTGTAAAAAAGGCATGTATTCAGGTATCTAATATACAAAAAGGCATTGTATTAAGGGATTGCTTTGCAAGAATAGCATACAGTCATGAGTATACTAGGAGAAAGTCACAGTAAAAAAAAGGGTGAATTTTCAAGATGACTTTTTAAAAAAAAATGTGGAAATGTAAAGTTAAGAGTGGAAAAACCGAGAGAGAAACAAAAATTGTCAGATCCGCCCATTCGCAGGAGTAAGTCTCAACGTGTTCATGTAAACGTTGCAGGAACACAGGCTCAGCCTGCCCCCTAAAACGATCCCCAAAGAGAGAGAGGGAGAGAGAATCCCCCGCGCTGATTCCCCCCCTGAACCCCTCCCCGCGCTCATTTACTTGAGAGTAAGCCCGGTGAGCACAGCGGCGATCCTTCTGAGTGAATGCGCCTCAACCCACCGCGTTCACCTTCTACCTGGGAGTAAAGCCCCACGGGGCGTGGCAGCTACTCTCCCCGTCCGGGGAGCGAGATAGTCCGGATCCGATGCCGCGCTCCCGGACGTGGGGAGACCCGGAACCCGGCGGCCACGAGGGACTCCAGTCGCGTCCCGCTCTCCAATGCGCCGTTGACTCCCGTGTAAACGTGTGCACGAGGGTCCGCCTGCCCGGTGACCTGGGGGCGGTGTTTTGGGGGTGGGGGAATGGGTGAGCCCCTCCGCCCCCTGGAGTCCCCCAGCCAAGCCTCTCCCGGCCCCCCGGCCCCTCCAAGCGCAGCGGCCAAGGCTGCCCTTCCTTGCTCACCCAAGACTTTGAGGAGCTCGTCGAAATTCTCGCTGTTCTTCATCTTCCAAGTGCCGGAGAAGTTGGGCATCGCTGGGGAAGAAGCTGCCCCGGAGACCCGACGACGAAGGAGGGGAAGGGCAGGCGAGCGAGGCAGGCAGGCAGGCAGGCAGCGTCGGGCGCTTCTCTCTCTGTCCGTCTGAGCGTCTGCCTCCTTCTCTCTCTCCCTCTCTCCCTCTTCTGTGCAGGCACCTTGCGAGGTGGCCAAGTGTCTCTGCGCTTTCCCCGCCTCTCCGCTCTGCCCACCCCCGCTCCCCCCCAGGGAGCCTCCCGTCCACCCATCCATCTGCCTCTTCTCTCCCCTCACCCCCCATCCACCACCCACCTACCCACCCGCAGCCTTCCTCCTCCGTTCCCAGAAGCACCCACCCCATCCATCATCCCCTGCCCCTCGCCATTCGGGCAGTCAGCCTGCGCGCGGGAGCTGCCGCCTGGGGGTTCCCCGAAAGGAGAGTCGCTCGCTCTTCTCCAGCACACCCCCCCCCGCCTTTGCAGCTGGGAGACCGAGGCAGGGAGGTTCGGGAGCCGAGGGGAAGCCACTATCCAGGAGGGGCAGGAGAGGTGGGTGTCTGCCCTCCCCCTCCCCAAGGACTGGACCATGGATGCCGAGAGATGCCACGATCTTCGACGGCCTTTCCGCAAAGGAGAGGGCCAAGGGGGCTTCCTAGCCCGGGGGGCTCTGGGCCGCCTTGGCTGTCGGAAGCCAGCGGGCTTTTCAACGTGTTTGCGGGAGGCTTGTTGTCTTGTTATTTTCGTTTTAACTATTCACTTGTGTTTTAACCTTGTATTTTATTCTGGGAAGCGCCCTGAGCTCTTGTGATGAAGGGCGGCATATAAATAAAATAAAAGTAAAGGCAGTGTATACTTCTGAAGACCAGGTGCTGTGAATGGCGACTGTGGAGCTGCCCTTTCGCTCAGGTCCTGCTCCTTGGCCCGCTCTCATCCAGCAGGGCTCTTCCTATAGAAGGCTATAGGGGTGGATTGCCAAACCTACATTATCAGTTTATTGTTCTAGCCAAAGGCCATGACAAATACACAACACCAGTACTAATAAAACAACCTCATAAGTGCTGTCTCCTGCGTTGTTTTTGCAGCGTGTGCAGCACCAGAGTGACCTCCCCAGGCCACCAGACCCTCCCGCCAGCCTCACTGTCCAAAGGAAAGCAGAGCAAGATGTTGGGCACCCGCTTGGCTGCAGGAGTTGCTGGAAGGAAGCGTACCAGGCACCATCCAACCTTCTTAGGGACTCCACTCCAGATTTCACAGGGTTTACTCCTTAGGCTTTTCTTCTCCTGAAGATCTCCTGCCAAGCAGCAGGTGCAGATTTTTCCTTGGGTTTACTCCCAAAGCCTTTCTCATGAATGAGTATAGCTGCAAGGCAGCAGAGGTTTAGGATCAAAGTTTCCCTTCTGCCCCTCTCTTCCCTCTACAGCATGGGCAGAAACCGCCTGCTTGACCATTGGGTCCACCAATGGTCTCCTTCCATCAATCCCCTGGAGCCTGTCTTCACACACAAAGGAAGCCCTTACATCACTGAAGGTCTGAGACCCATCAACTCCCCTCACCTGGATTAGCCAGCCAGTCAACGCCATTTCCCAGGGTGTGGCTGCTGACAGCTTTAGGAGCCACAGGTGAGCTAAGTGCAGGGTAGGAGCCAAAGGTGGACAAACTACCCCAAGAATGAGCACAATGTCAGAGATACTGCCCGTCCCCTAACACACCAAAAAATATAGATCATGATATATCCATAATATGAACCAACATCCAGGATATAAGACAGAGCTTGCCAGGGACGCCAACAAACTCAAATAAATGAAACCTCTGAACCACCACCACAATATATAGTGATTTTACCTAACTCCTTTTTCCTGTGTGTTTTTTTTCCAGTCAGTGCTTAGAGGGCCATTCTCTGTGTTATGAAGCTATTATTGTCACTCAAAAGAAAACGGACCATTTCTGCCAGGGTGTACCCGCTTGCTTGTGGGAACATAGGTTTCAGAAAGCAATCTCTTGGCTCTTGTTGAGTGATGTGTGTGTTCCACCTGAGGTTGACCACAAATGCAATGTCTGCCTGCATATGGAACCTTCTTGTAGCAACCATCCAAGACTGCAATAGGCATGACTTGGAAGCACAACTCAATAAAGGCATTTCTTAAGGAAGCAGCTGAGAGTTTGGTCAGATAACTAGCTCCAAAATACTCTCAATAATTAATAACATGGGGGAAATTTGATGTTTCTGTTTAGTTACAGGTTCCATCTGGATTCTATCCAGAAGAGCCCATACCTTAGTTGACATTTATTCAAGAGCAAGGCAGAGTTCAGTTATGGAAAGCAGTTATGGAAAGCTCCTATGGTTTTCTGTGCTTTGACTTTCACTGCCTGGGTATAACACTTCCCAGAGAGGCATTCATTAAAGAGTACACCCAGTTATTTAAATGAGTGAATTTATTCTATAGGCTGCTGATCCATGTCTGCCAAAAATGAAGAACTTTGTCATAGAGCAATTTATAGATAGGCTTTCCTGTTTACAGTATTTGCTGGACACCTCCAAAAGATTTTTGAGTTCCAATTGGGAAAGAGAGAAGAGTACTAAATCATCTGCACACATCAAGATTGAGATCTGTCTGTTCCTTATATGAGGTCCCAGAAAATACCAGAGCATTTTGCATGGACATTTCATCAACAAGTCAAGATTTACTGCCTCTTTGAGCCAAATAGTTGTAATGCGGCATGAGAGAAGAACAAAGATGGCTCTAATTGGTTTTCTAAACATTGCTAACAGATTTGGGTGGAGAGGGAAATGAATTTCACAAAGAGAGGGTTTGCTTGAGCATAATATGAAGCAAGCATCAAAGGCCTAGCATCTGATGATAGAATCATGATTCCATGACTAATGAATGTCCTTATTGACCATAATGAAAGAGCCCCCCCCCAATGGCCTGGCAATGCTTATCCCTGTTCATGCAGAACGCAAAAGCCGTTGACTGTGAAATTACCATTAATTAAATAGGACATCCTCTGAAAGTCAGAATATATGCAGAGATGATGGTGGCGGCGGCTGGGATAGAGCAGAGCAACGCACAGGAAAAGGCAGTAATGAAGTCAGCAGGCAAGAAACATGTGCCAATCAGGCCTGGATCCATGACAGAGGGGAGACGTTAGTTGCTGATCCATAGCCAAATCTCCATGCTCTGTTCCACAGTGTTACAGGCCTCTCCTTTCTTTGGACCAATGCAGCAGCAACTGTCCAAACAACCTCCCAGTGCTTGTTTTCTCTTATGTTTTCTTCCCAGCTAGATTACTACAATGCACTCTTCCTGGGGCTGCCCTTGAAGAGCATTTTTTATAACATACTTAGATTTTCCTTATTGTAAACCTCTTCAAGATCTGTGGGGAGTAAGTATGAAAAGAAAGAAAGAAAGAAAGAAAGAAAGAAAGAAAGAAAGAAAGAAAGAAAGAAAGAAAGAAAGAAAGAAAGAAACTTTAGCCATAGCGGTTGATACCATTGTGCTGTCAATCAAGGATGGAACCGTTCCTCCCCCTTGGAAGTTTTGGCACAGAGAGCTGCTTTCTCCCTGCACCAACACTAGAAATGAATAAAGCTGTCAATTTTGCGTTCTCTCTGTTTCTCATGTTTGAAATCTTAAGTTTGGTTCACATTTCCACATGAGCTTTTTTCAGTTCACTTGAAAATTCATCATCATTTTAGTGCAAATTTCTCCTGATTGCAGGTTTTTGTATGCAGTTCTGCCTACTATATGTATTTTTGCAAAGCATATTTACCTAACAGTTAGTAAAGGTAAAGGTACCCCTGCCCGTACGGGCCAATCGTGTCCGACTCTAGGGTTGCGCGCTCATCTCGCTCAAGAGGCCGGGAGCCGGCGCCGTCCGAAGATACCAGCACCAGCGCAGCACACGGAAACGCCATTACCTTCCCGCTATAAAGCGGTACCTATTTATCTCCTTGCACTTAGGGGTGCTTTCGAACTGCTAGGTGGGCAGGAGCTGGGACCGAACGACGGGAGCTCACCCCGCCGCGGGGATTCGAACCGCCGACCATACGATCGGCAAGTCCTAGGCACTGAGGTTTTACCCACAGCGCCACCTGCGTCCCTAACAGTTATAACAGTACCTAACCAGTTATATGTCCCCTAATATAATGATTGTCTCTCTATTATTTTCACTAAAAGGGCCCACTTTTACCCCTAGTATATGCATTTTTATACTCATTACTTGGCTGGAGAAAGGCATTGCAAAAGTGCAGATTTTGTTTGGGAAGGTGCACATTAGGTTGATTTGCTTTTATATGTGAGCTGGATCAATTTCCTTTCTCACCACTCCCCCCACCTCTAACCAGTGCATTGAGCCATTCTGCAGGAGCGTGAGGACATTTATCTAATTTTTTGCTATATCTTTATCAAGATGCCCACTGCTGGATACTGGTCTCTCTGAGGGACACCAAATGGCCTCGCTTCCATTTTCCCTAGGAACACTCTGCTTTCCACAAATTCTCCCTTCCCTGCCATTCTTTATTCACCTGAATCCCCTCAGGCCACCCTTTTCCTCCACAGATGGATCTCATCCATCTTCCCAAAAGTGTCTCAAAGACAAAGGAAAGGAGCATATGTACAGATGGAGCCAGGGACACTCCATCATCTATCCAAATCAGCGGCCAATAATGGGACCCCAAGTATCCCCCTGTGTCTATTGACTGACCGTCCTGGAATTGCCTAAGATGGCTGTGTGCCCGTGTGCGTGTGTGCAGGAAGGGGAGGCAGGGTCAGAAGAAAACAGCATGTGTAAGTTATTAAGGTGCAAAGGCTGACGGGGGTGGGGTTTCTGGAGGAGAATTTTAATAAATAGCCTGTGACACAAATAAATTATACATCTGGAAAGCAAATGGCTGTTGTAAATTTAGCTGCCAAATTAAATTGACGGTGGGTCTCCCTACGTGACAATGGGTGAAATGTAACTCGATGGGAGAGGAAGGAAGAGCATAGCCACACTCATGCTTCATATGGTCTATTAGACACTCATTAAAATGTCACCGCATCATTAGGTTTTGCATTTGGGGCATCAGCCAGAGCAGGGGGCCCTGAGCTCAAAGCACCAGAGAAAGCGTTAGCCGACCCTGCCCAGAATCTGCGAATCTTCTTATGTGTGATCTTGTAAAGGTGATAATAATAAATAAATAAATTGCAATGCTTCTGCATATATTTTATACATCAGGAATGCTTTGTTCATCTGTTAAAAATGGCGCAACAGAAACTAAATTGGGGGAGAAGAAATCTCAGAGCGAGGGAGGCAGACCCTACTTTTTCATTTGGCTCAGATGATGCCAAATATGGTAATGCCCCTGCCCCCACCTTTCCATCTCCTCTTCCCGTAAGGAAAGAAGTGACCCCAGTATTCCTAAAACAAATCCATGAGGAAATGGGACCATTCTGCTGCCTCCTTCCGGGCTGGGGGAACATAAAGGACACTGTCTATGTTTAAACGGAACTGACTACCCTTAATGCTGTGTCTTGAGACTTCCCAAAATTGACTGGAAGGTTGCAGGCAAGGAGGAGGGGAGGGGAGGAAGGAAGGTGACTCGTCTCTCTCTTTTCCAATGTGCAACACCCTACTCTGATCTTGCATATGGTTCACTGGTCACAAAACACATTCAGGGGACATCTGTGGAAAAGAACATCACCCAAATGCCCCAGTTTCCCCCTTTTGTTTGCAAAGCACATTTCCCCCATTCTTATTTTCTGCTTGTTTGTTTTATTTTCATTCTTAACCCTCCCATTTGATGTCATAAATAACCACACAGAGAGAAAGAGAGAGAAAACGAAAAAGAACAAACTGCACCCTCTCGTTTCCAGATTCGCAACACAATCCTATGCATGTTTACTCAGGGGCTAAGTCCCACTGTGTTCATTGAGGCTTTCATCCAGGAACATGTACAGAGGACGGCAGCCTTGGAGTGGGATTCCATTTGCCTCTTTCCAGCAGTTCACCAGGCCAAAGCTCTGGGCTTGGAGCGGGCCATTTAGGCTGCAGCATTGCCTGGCTGAGCATGCTGCCAGCTGCCCCTCCCATAGGAACAAAAAATGAACCCAGACTACTAGCAGGTGGTGGAGAAATTTGAATAAGTTTGCATCCAAAGGCCAACCTACCTAATCCATACGTTCAGAAAAAGACATGCAGACTACAGCACATACATACATCAAACCTCACATTCCTCTGAATTTTGGGTGTACAAAAATGCTCAGACTAGGTGTGCATGAAAATGCATATATTTGAGAAGATAACATTTGAGAAGATAAAGATTACAGTTGGGGAAATAGCTTTGCTATTTGGACAAATATAGCTTCACTATATTAGACAAATCTGCATATAAAAGCATGTAGATTACAGGAAGTTAGCACTAAAATGCTGATGAATTTTCATGAGTGCTTTTAATGAGGATGAGGGTGATAATGATAATGATAATAATGAACCCAAACTGATTTGGAAATGTGGGGAAGGAAGGCTTAAGATTAGGAAAATGAGAAATGGTGAGAAACTGGAAGGGGCTGATTCATCTATCCATGCAGACCATCCCTGGACTCTGGACTGTGTGAAAGAAAGCGTGATCTTGCACTCTATGGAAATATGAATAAGTGCTAACAAAAATCTTAAGTGCCCTGAGAATGAGGTGGAAACATGAAATCCACTTTTCTAGGGGAAGAAAAATTTGCAGACTATGCTAGGACAGGTTTCTTCAAGGAGGTCCAGGTGGTGTACAGGCAAGGCTAAGAAGCAGCGACTGGCCCAAGTTCACCTCAAGTGAGCTTCCTTGCTGAGTAGGGATTCGAATCCTGGTCTCCCAGGTCAAAGCCCAACGCTCTAATCATTATGGTGCACTTCTTCCTTCAATATCCCTGAAGACATTTATTTAAGTAGGTAGGAGCAGAACTGCACGGGTGAGTGGTGTCCGTAGGGGGCTGCTAAGAGGCAAAGGGGTAGCAGGAGGGCTGGAGGTATAAATGACTACCAGGCTTTGAAAAGCTGGTGTCACTGGGGCAAGTTGATCAGTTTTTTTGAATTAATTCAACTGAATAGATTTATTTGGATTTTGAATCAATATGCAATTGTTAGTGGTTGGAATTTCATGGTGTTATTATGTTCCTTAGTGGGTCATGCAACATGCTATTCTGGTTCATGTTTTTTATAGGATAGGGGAGTGGGCACAGGGATTGAGTTTATGGAACCAAAGGAGGAGTGGCCCCAAAATATTTGAGAACAACTGAAGGTCAAACAACGAAAACCACCTTTATACCATAGTATTATTTACTGAATTTATATACCACCCTATACGCATAGGTCTTAGGGTGGTTCACAACGTATAGTACAATGTAAAAAGGACAAGGTACATAATAAAAATAATTAAAACAGTTAACAATACTAATATATACAAAAAACCCCCAAAACCATTCCCCAGCAAAGCCCCTAATTAACAATACCCCAGCCCACAAATACCAGGCTCTCCAAGTCTCCCTGTTTTCCAGGGACAGCCCTGATTTAGAGAAGCAGTCCCGGTTTCTGATTTGATCCTGGAATGTCCCACTTTTCCTTAGGATGTCCTTATTTTTATTGGAGAAATGTTGGAGGGTATGCAGTTATCCAAGCTGTCTGAAGGCAATCCTGTATAGGGAAGTTTTTTTAAAAATGTTTAATGTGAAATCCAGATACAAAATCCAAATTAACATATAACATTTAACAACAATTTAAAACAACCCTATCCCCAATAAAACAACAACCCCCATCCCACCCCCAAAGGGCAGCCCCCAAAGGGACAAGTCCTTCGGGGCAGCCCCAACCCTGGGCAGGCAGGCAGGCAGGTGTTTCCAATGCTGGCTATCCGCCCAGGGTGTTGGTTCCTGCCCTACTTGCACAGCTGCAGGCAGGTCCTGGTCTGGAAGTCCACTTGAGGCCACAGGTCCAGCAGGTGGGGGGGGGGAGATGGAGATCAGATCAAGTGCTGGAAATCTTTGCAGGCCCTCTTGGAGGAAACTGATTTTCTAGATGCATTTCAATCAGGATTTAGGTCCAGTTTTAGTGCAGAAACTGCTTTGGTCATCCTATCTGGTGACCTTTGTCAGGAGAGAAAGAGGGGAAATGTGCCCTTGTTAATTCTCCTTGAGCTCTCAGTGGCTTTCAATACCATCGACCATGGTATCCTTCTGGAGTGACACTCCAAACTAGGGGTGGGTGCCTTTAGGTGCCAGGCAAAAACATTCCTCTTCTCCCAGACTTTTGGCTAATTAAGCAATCTATGGCATTTTAAACTGGTGAGGGGGCATTGTTTTTGTTTGTTACTATGTTGTGCATTTTTCTGTTATTATATTGTAAACTGTGCTGTGATCCTCGGATGAAGGGTGGTATGGAAATTTAATAAATATTAATAAATAATAATTTTGTCTTCTGGAGCCCAGGCACAAACAGAATGCAGATGTGAAACAGGATAATCTACTATAAAAAGCAGATCTAATGCCAAGCGCCCCTTCATGTTTGAGCTCCATAAATGAGGTTTGTCAGTGAAAGGTTAGCTGATTGTCCCATCCTAATTAGAAACCACATCAGCCAATTATCTCAATTATCGTGCATTTGGAAAGATCTGCTGCATCCCCACAGGGAGGGAGGAATGTCTTAAAAATTAATAATAATAACCCAACCAACTCAGTTGTTAGAAGCAATTTGAATTACACAGATTTAAGCATCCATGTTCAGTGTGTAATAAGACAAGCGCGATGGGGCATTCCTCTGTAAACTCAGCATGATTTGCAATTTAAAAAAATTCTATTGATCATGACAATCAGGAAATGGGTAGAACTATGGGGGGGGGGGAGATGACATTTGGATTTGAGAATTGAAGGTAATGGTTTCTAGAAAGTAGCTTTATTAGGTGTTATACTGGAGAGGGTGAAGTGAATAATGTTTATATATAGCAGACAGATGAAGAATTGGGAGTTCTTTAGCTTCTTAACTTTTTTCTCTCCCCTCCCCCTTTTCTCTTCTCTCTCTCTCTCCCTCTCTCTCTCTCTCTCTCTCTCCCTCCCTCCCTCCCTCCTTCCACTTTTTCTTTCTATTCCCTTTCCTTTATCTCTTCCTCTTTCCTTCTTTCTTTGCCCCCCCAACTTTCTCTATCTTTTTTGCTTCTTGATTTTACTTTATACATTCTAATAAAATTCATTTTTTAAAAAAAGAAATGGGTAGAACTGAATTTCAGATTGGAAGAATGAAAATCTGAAAGAAACCAAAATTGACACATTTGTCCATCTCTAATCCCCATTTTATATTTTTTACTGTAATTATTGGTATGTTTTAAACACATTTTATATAGGGACGCGGGTGGTGCTGTGGGTTAAACCACAGAGCCTAGGGCTTGCTGACCAGAAGGTTGGCGGTTCTAATCCCTGCGACGGGGTGAGCTCCCGTTGCTCGGTCCCTGCTCCTGCCCACCTAGAAGTTCGAAAGCATGTCAAAGTGCAAGTAGATAAATGGGTACCGCTCTGGCAGGAAGGTAAACGCCATTTCCGTGTGCTGCTCTGGTTCGCCAGAAGCGGCTTAGTCATGCTGGCCACATGACCCGGAAGCTGTCTGAGGACAAATGGCAGCTCCCTCGGCCTATAGAGCGAGATGAGTGCTGCAACCCCAGAGTCGTCCGCAACTGGACTTAATGATGAGGGGTACCTTTACCTTCATTCTATCAATGTATAATTGTATTTTAATGATTGATTTTTCTATGCTTTTCTAACAGGTCTTGTTCTTATGTATAAGCTACATTGTGTCCCATCAGGAAAAATGCAGAGTATAAACCAACCAGCCAGCCAGCCAACCAACCAACCAACCAACCAACCAATGAGTGGTTTCCAATATCAAAGAGGCTGTGATATTCTGAAAAGAGCAATTTTGACAGGGTTCCTCCTACATTCTGATGTCTAATGCCCTTTGGAGTGGGACACAGGAAATCAAGAGTCGCCTGTCTGTACTTGCAGGACTTTTTATTATTGTTATTTTAAAGTTTTTAAAAGTTTGTGCAAAATATAATGAAAGAAGAGAGAAGAAGGTACAATATATGCTGATATATATATGATTCTTATATATGCTAATGCCTTTATAATAACCAACTGTATTCTGTAAAAGAGCTGAGGGTAGAGCTGTGGTCCAAACCACTGGTTAAAGGGAATCATAGTTTTGTACTTCCAGTTCATCAGTACCAGGCTGATTCATTTTTGTTGTTCTGTTTCCACTTTCCATATAATAGGTATATAATTCAAAATAATATTTTCCTCTGAAACATTTAAGTTTTCCCATACACTCAAATTTATACAGTCCAACACTTTCTCCCTAAACCTGGTGAGAATAGGACACTGTAAGGACATATGTTTCAAAGAGACATTATCCTTATTCCATCTCCAACAAAGAGCTACATACAGCAGACACTCCTTTTTTTATACAAACATAATGGAATCCAAAAGATTCTAAATATTATTTTCTGTTGCATAAGTCTTAGTTTTAGATCCATTAATATCTCTGCTTTCAAAGCTGAGACAGTGTCCCACTGCCAAGGTAGTATTGTTGTTGTTTAGTCGTTTAGTCGTTTCCTACTCTTTGTGACCCCATGGACCACGGACACAAATAACGGCTAAACAACAACAAACAACAACAGTACTACCTTGGCAGTGGGACACTGTCTCAGGTACTCTAGGAACAACCAATTCTTCATTCCAATCATTTTGCAAAGTCTGCATATCAAACTAATTTATTAATAACAAATATCTATAAAAACGATAGTTGGTTTTTTGGTTCAAAATGATTTTATCAATTGTTCTAATATCTCTGGTATCTCAGAGGCTGAAAAAGCTGCCAGTCCAAACATTGTTGTTACAACATGTTGTAACTGCAGATATTGCCATTGGGATGCATCTGATAGATAGTTGTCTCTTAAACCACTCTGCGTATAAAATTCATCTTCCTCATTTTGCCCGCTTGCATCCAATTTTTAAATATTCCCATCTTTTCCTAATTTTTAAAGTTGAGTTTCCCCAGAAAGCCAATTTAGCATGTGAAAATGGATCACATTTTTTTCTTAGACGTTATATTCTATAAAAGACCCAGGGCTTGGCTATGCCTGTATATTTTTATTTTATTTATTTCATAAAATTTATATACCGCTTGAGTATTTTTTTTAATTTAACCCCCCCCCCCCATCAAAGCAGTTTGCAAAATGAAGAAAACAATAAAACTATTAGTGAAAACAATTAAAACATTCAGAATAGTAAAACCAGCAATAAACTGTTCTGGATCAGCTCATCTAAACAGGCATTGAGAAGAACACAGCAATGTCATTAGGCAGGGAGTTCCAAAGCACAGGTATCACTCTAGTACTAAAAGAGTATTAGAATTGATTCAGGAATTTGGTCAAGTGGCAGGATTTAAGTTGAACAAGTTAAAAACTAAGGTTCTTGAGAAAAATTTAACACCGATTGAGAAAGAGAGGTTTCAGAAGGAGACGGGTTTAATACTGGTTAAGAAAGTAAAATAAAAGGTAAAGGTAAAGGTACCCCTGCCCATACGGGCCAGTCTTGACAGACTCTGGGGTTGTGCGCCCATCTCACTTAAGAGGCCAGGGGCCAGCGCTGTCCGGAGACACTTCCGGGTCACGTGGCCAGCGTGACATTGCTGCTCTGGCGAGCCAGAGCTGCACACGGAAACGCCGTTTACCTTCCCGCTAGAAAGCGGTCCCTATTTATCTACTTGCATCCGAGGGTGCTTTCGAACTGCTAGGTTGGCAGGCGCTGGGACCGAGCAACGGGAGCGCACCCCGCCACGGGGATTCGAACCGCCGACCTTTCGATCGGCAAGCCCTAGGCGCTGGGGCTTTTACCCACAGCGCCACCCGCGTCCCTAAGAAAGTAAAATACCTGGGGGTTAACATGACTGCTAAGAATTTAAATTTATTTAAAGATAACTATGAGAAATGTTGGTCAGAAGTGAAAAAGGATCTTGAAATATGGTCAAACTTGAAGCTTTCCTTGTTTGGTCGAATTGCTGTTATAAAGATGAATGTATTGCCAAGAATGTGGTTTTTGTTTCATTCATTGCAAATTTTGGACAAAATGGACTGTTTCAAGAAGTGGCAGAGAAACATTTCTAGATTTGTCTGGCAGGGCAAGAAGCCCAGAATAAAATTTAAAATATTAACTGAGGCAAAGGATAGAGGTGGATTTGCCCTACCAGACCTTAAACTCTATTATGAATCAGCAGCATTTTGCTGGTTGAAAGAATGGCTGCTGCTTGAGAACACAGACATTTTGGATTTAGAAGGCTTTAATAACGTTTTTGGGTGGCATGCATATCTGTGGTATGACAAGGTTAAAGCACATAAAGCATTTAAAAACCATATTGTCAGAAGAGCATTGTTTAATGTCTGGACAAGATATAAAGATTTACTTGAAAATAAAACTCCAAGGTGGTTATCACCGATGGAAGCGAAGGCTCAGAAAAAGCTCGATATGGAGGCCAAATGGCCAAAATATTGGGAGATTTTGGAACAGGAGGGCGACAAACTGAAATTGCAGAGTTTTGAGAAATTAAAAGCTAGAGTGCGAGATTGGCTTCATTATTATCAAATAAGGGAGGCTTACAATTTGGACAAAAAAATGGCTTCCAGGTGGAAAAATCAAAATTGGAAACAGAACTGTTAGATCCCAAAACTAAGATATTATCAAGAATGTATAACTTGCTGTTCAAATGGAATACTCAGGATGAAACGGTGAAATCTGCCATGATTAAATGGGCACAAGATGTTGGACATAATATAATGTTTGCTGACTGGGAACAGTTGTGGACCACAGGTATGAAGTTTACGGCATGTAATGCCTTAAGAGAAAATGATTTACAGGTGGTACATGACACCAGTCAAGCTTGCAAAAATTTATCATTTGCCCGATAATAAGTGCTGGAAATGTAAAGAGAATGAAGGTACATTCTTTCACCTTTGGTGGACGTGCCCAAGGATTAAGGCTTTCTGGGAGATGATCTATAATGAAATGAAAAAGGTATTTAAATATATCTTCCTGAAGAAACCAGAGGCCTTTCTCCTGGGCATGGTCGGCCAATTGGTGCCAAAGAAGGATAGAACTTTCTTTATGTACGCTACAACAGCAGCAAGAATACTCATCGCAAAGTATTGGAAGACACAAGATCTACCCACCCTGGAAGAATGGCTGATGAAAGTGATAGACTATATGGAACTGGTGGAAATGACTGGCAGAATCCGAGACCAGGGAGAAGAGTCGGTGGAAGAAGATTGGAAGAAATTTAAAGACTATCTACAGAAACACTGTAAAATTAAGGAATATTAGAATGATGTTGGATTGAAATGAAATGGGTTTAGCAACAAGGTTTAAAGAATATGTAAAAATGGATTAATAATTACAGTAGATGAAAATATAAAGTTATAATATGTTAAGATATAGAATTAAGATAAAAACAAAGAGGGAAGGGATTTGCTGAATTAACCATGTGAACTGGAATACAAAAAAGGGAGGTGTGAGGAGGTCAGGGAAATAAGCAAATGAAATATAAGACATGAAAAGATTGATCTGTTTTTAATTGTTTTTTATTTTTTATGTATTTTGTATCTTTCATTTCTATTTTTGTATCTTTTTAATTTTTTTTCTCTTTTTTATTCTGTAACTTTTTTCTGTCTATAAAACTTCAATAAATATCATTTAAAAAAACAACAAAGCACAGGTATCACTATACTAAAATATTGATTTCTTACAAATGCACCTGTGTCACTTCAGCTGAGAGGGCCTGTATGGGGCAAGGGGGTCTCACAGGTGAACTGGTCCCCAGTTGTTAAGGGCTTGGTATGCAAGTAGCAACACTTTGAACTTGGCATTGCAGGGAAGACCCTTTAGTCACCTTCCAACTGTACAATTCTCTTATTCTCTGATTCATGGCCAGGGAGCAGAACATGGGGCAGTCTGTGGTCCACAGGACCGCTGAGGTGCATGAAATTGCAGGAGGGCAAAGAACAATGAAATGGTCACATATGTCTCTCTCCCCCCCCCCCCCCGTCCCCAGCCAGAGGACTTCAGCTGCAACTTCATTGAAGCCAAGACCGACCAGGGTCGCCATGGGACCGTCTTCATCCAGCAAGAATGGCTTCTTGTAATAACCTCTTGTGTTCAGCTGCTTCATGAGGGCTGCAGCGGCTGCTGTGACTCTTGTCAATGACAATTAATGAACAGCTCGTTAATGCTCGTTTTTGGAGACGGCCCTGCTATTATCATGAATGACTACAATTAGCCACTGGAAATGGAGCAGCTGTGCTGGGTGGGTGGGAGAAAGGGAGAGGAGCAACAAAGAGATGCAAAGTAGCTTATCTGGTTAGCAGGCCTCCTACAGAGCTTTTGCCCCTGGCTATACAAAAACAGGATCCGGATGCATCCTCCAGCCTGGAAGTGGAGGAAAAGAGGCACCATTATTCTGGATGACTTGATTAAGGCGCTCAGAATGTAGAATTTAGTCTGAAGCTGGTCCTTGTCTCTTTCCCTGCAATCTGGGGGGGGCATGCTTGACATTTAGATGCACAAACTCTACACTTCTGAATTATTTTGCATAGCTTTATTTTGACCTCAGAAATGGTAAGATGCCTCCCATAGGTGTGTGGACAGAGTCCTTATATGGCTTAGTCACTAATGGGAACATGGGAAGCTGTCTAAGACTATTAATCAGCCTATCTAGTCCAGCATTGTCTACACTGAATGGCAGTGGCACTCCAGGGTTCAGGCAGAAGCCTTTTCCAGTCCTACCTGGAGATGCTGGAACTTGAACCTGGGACCTTCTGTGTGGACAGCAAGCCCTCAACCATTGAGCTTCAGTCCTTCCTGAAGGCACAGAGCTTGGATGAAGCCAGGGGTTTTCTGTGGCTGTTCTGTCCTTGCTTAAGAGAGAAGAGTTCTTGTCTCTACTTACTGGTGTGTCCTATAAGCCTTTCCTTCGTTCAAAAGCCAAACCATTTAAAGTAGAGCTCTGTGAGTGTTCTGTGAGCTCTCAAGGAAGCTCTGATAAGCTCCTCCCAAAGCTAATCACCTGCCTCAACAGAAACCCTGCCCCCTCTGACCTTTGCACAGGGAGAGCAGCTAATCAGCCACAAAGAAACACAAGATGTAACTGAAGGACTGCAAGGAATCATAAAACCCACTGACAAATAACCCTTCCTCTTGGTTCATGTGGGAACCAATGACACTGCAAGCAATAGCCTCCAGAAGATCAAAAGAGACTACGAGGCTCTGGGCAGGAAATTGAAGCAATTAAATGCACAAATTGTCATCTCATCTGTCCTCCCAGTTGAACGACGTGGCCCAGGGAAAGAGGGAAAAATAGTGGAAGTGAACAACTGGTTTCGCAAATGGTGTAAACAGGAACGGTTTGGATTCTTAGATCACGGACTGCAGTTTCTTGAAGATGGACTTCTGGCAAGTGATGGGCTGCACCTCACAACGGTTGGGAGGAATGTTTTTTGCCAAAAATCTCAGAAACCTCATCAGGAGGGCTTTAAACTGACTAATGTGGGGGAGGGAGACAGTGCTCCTGAAGGTAGGAGTCTATCAATTGATGAAGATGATCATCCAAATGTCATAGACCAAATGGAGCAAACAGCACGCAGACCTAGTGGTGGGAGGAATAAATCCTTAAATAAGAGACACGGGGGAATGATTAATGGACTTCAATGTCTGTACACTAATGCACAAAGCATGGGAAATAAACAAGATGAGCTTGAGCTCTTGGTACAGCAAACTAAATATGACATAATAGGCATCACTGAAACCTGGTGGGATAAGTCTCACGATTGGAATGTAATAATGGAGGGATACAATCTATTTCAGAGAAACAGACCAGACAAGAAAGGAGGAGGAGTGGCGTTATATGTCAGGGATGTGTACACCTGTGAAGAGATCCAAGATTTAGAACCTCAAAGCCAAAGGGAGAGCATTTGGGTCAAAATTAAGGGAGAGAAGAATAACAGTGACCTCATTGTGGGAATTTACTATAGATCCCCAAGCCAAACGGAGGACATAGATGATGCCTTCCTGGAACAGATGGTCAAGCATGCAAAAGGAAGGGAGATAGTAGTAATGGGGGACTTCAATTACCCGGATATTTGTTGGATGTCAAACTCAGCCAAGAGCATAAGGTCAAACAGATTCCTCACTGGCCTTGCAGACAACTTCATTGTCCAGAAAGTGGGAGAAGCAACAAGAGGAACAGCCATTTTAGATCTGGTCCTAACCAATGTTGATGACCTGGTTAGTGGGGTAGAAGTGGAAGGATCATTAGGCGCGAGTGATCATGCTCTTCTGAAGTTTACTATACAGCGGAAAGGAGCAGCCAAGCATACTAGGACTCAATTTCTTGACTTTAAGAAAGCTGACTTCATAAAACTTAGGGAAGTGCTGGGTGAGATCCCATGGACAGTAATACTAAAAGGAAAGGGAGTTCATGATGGCTGGGAGTTTATTAAGAGGGAGATAGTAAAAGCACGACTTCAGGCAATACCAATGAGACGGAAACATGGAAGGTGCCTAAAGAAGCCAGGGTGGCTATCTAAAGAACTTTTAACTGAGTTAAGATTAAAAAAGGATGTGTACAAAAAATGGAAAAGGGGGGAAACCACCAAAGAGGAATTCAAACAAATAGCCAGCACGTGTAGACACAAAGTCAGAAAAGCTAAAGCACAGAATGAACTCAGGCTTGCTAGAGAGGTTAAAAGCAACAAAAAAGGCTTTTATGGGTATGTTCATAGCAAAAGGAAGAACAAAGAAACAGTGGGGTCACTCAGAGGAGAAGATGGTGAAATGCAAACAGGGGACACAGAAAGGGCTGAACTCCTCAATGCCTTCTTTGCCTCAGTCTTCTCCGATAAAGAAAACAATGCCCGACCTGAAGAATTTGGAGCAAATGATTCAGCAGAGGAAACACAGCCCAGAATAACTAAGGAGATAGTACAAGAATACTTGGCTAGTCTAGATGTATTCAAGTCTCCAGGGCCAGATGAACTGCATCCAAGAGTATTAAAAGAACTGGTAGATGTGATCTCAGAACCACTGGCAGTCATCTTTGAGAATTCCTGGAGAACAGGCGAAGTCCCAGCAGACTGGAGGAGGACAAATGTTGTCCCTATTTTCAAAAAGGGGAAAAGAGAGGACCCAAATAATTACTGCCCAGTCAGTCTGACATCAATACCAGGGAAGATTCTGGAGCAGATCATTAAGCAAACAGTCTGTGAGCACCTAGAAAGGAATGCTGTGATCACCAATAGTCAGCATGGATTTTTGAAAAATAAGTCATGTCAGACTAACCTGATCTCGTTTTTTGACAGAATTACAACCCTGGTAGATGAAGGGAATGCAGTGGATGTAGCCTACCGTGATTTCAGCAAGGCATTTGACAAGGTGCCCCATGATATTCTTGTAAAGAAGCTGGTAAAATGCGGTTTTGACTATGCTACCACTCAGTGGATTTGTAACTGGCTGACTGACCGAACCCAAAGGGTCCTCATCAATGGTTCCTCTTCATGCTGGAGAAGAGTGACTAGTGGGGTGCCACAGGGTTCTGTCTTGGGCCCGGTCTTATTCAACATCTTTATCAACGACTTGGACGATGGACTCAAGGGCATCCTGATCAAATTTGCAGATGACACCAAACAGGGAGGGGTGGCTAACACCCCAGAGGACAGGATCACACTTCAAAACGACCTTGACAGATTAGAGAACTGGGCCAAAACAAACAAGATGAATTTTAACAGGGAGAAATGTAAAGTATTGCACTTGGGCAAAAAAATGAGAGGCACAAATACAAGATGGGGGACACCTGGCTTGAGAGCAGTACATGTGAAAAGGATCTAGGAGTCTTGGTTGACCACAAACTTGACATGAGCCAACAGTGTGACGCGGCAGCTAAAAAAGGCAATGCAATTCTGGGCTGCATCAATAGGAGTATAGCATCTAGATCAAGGGAAGTAATAGTGCCACTGTATTCTGCTCTGGTCAGACCTCACCTGGAGTACTGTGTCCAGTTCTGGGCACCACAGTTCAAGAAGGACACTGACAAACTGGAACGTGTCCAGAGGAGGGCAACCAAAATGGTCAAAGGCCTGGAAACGATGCCTTATGAGGAACGGCTAAGGGAGCTGGGCATGTTTAGCCTGGAGAAGAGGAGGTTAAGGGGTGATATGATAGCCGTGTTCAAATATATAAAAGGATGTCACATAGAGGAGGGAGAAAGGTTGTTTTCTGCTGCTCCAGAGAAGCAGACATGGAGCAATGGATCCAAACTACAAGAAAGAAGATTCCACCTAAGCATTAGGAGGAACTTCCTGACAGTAAGAGCTGTTCGACAGTGGAATTTGCTGCCAAGGAGTGTGGTGGAGTCTCCTTCTTTGGAGGTCTTTAAGCAGAGGCTTGACAACCATATGTCAGGAGTGCTCTGATGGTGTTTCCTGCTTGGCAGGGGGTTGGACTCGATGGCCCTTGTGGTCTCTTCCAACTCTATGATTCTATGATTCAAAGTCAAGAGGAGAGCATGCAGGCGCAGGACCTTGGACAGCTCAAAGGGACCCTGCCAGAGGCATCTGCCAGAGCTGTTTCTTCTGCAGTGATCTAGAGGCAACAAAAGCCTTGAGCGCACTGTCCAGACCTAGAGGGGCTGGACTCCACCATCCTGGAAGAGCTGCCTAGGTGGCAATGTTGGAGAGAGAGGCTTGGAAGACAGATCCCTACTCTACATTTGCAGAGTTAAGCACAATGGTGATTGCTCCAAACATATGAAAACTTAGATTTACATCTGCCCTCACCCACCTTGAAACGAATGTTCCCCATGAAAATACTTGGGCTAGAATACACATCACAGACACTTAGTTTTGCAAATAAGTGAATGCTTTAATCAGATAGTTTCCAGAAGTTACAGCAAACAAGTCTCCATCTGCTGGCAGTATAACAAGGATGGAAACAGGTTCTAGATGACTTAAAAAGAGATGAAACTAACAACAACTGGATCCTTTAGATGGAAAATGAATGACACCCTATTTAGAGATGAAGAGATTTATAAGAAGGCCCAAAAAACATTGAAAGATTACTTTGAGATAAACCTGAGAACAGATGTGGAGAAAAGAACAATTTGGGACGCTAGCAAGGCCGTGATGTGTGGTTTCCTAATTCAGCAGAATTCCATAAAGAGGAAAAAACAAAATGAGAAGAAAGAAAAAAATTTGGAGAAAATGAAAGAAGGAGAAAAGAAACTGAGATCTAAACCAAAGTCCCAAGAAATTTTGAGAGAAATAAAATACTATCAGATGCAATATATGGAACTGATGAATCAAGAGATAGAATGGAAAATAAAGCAAATGAGACAAAAGACCTTTGAATCAGCAGACAAATGTGGGAAACTTCTGTCATGGCAATTGAAAAAGAGGCAAAAACTGAACACTGTGACATGCCTTGAAGTAGATGGGAAAATCATCCACAAGCCAAATGAGATAAGTAATTGTTTTCAAAGCTTCTTTAGGAAATTATACGCACAAGGGCCTGTAAATGAACAAGAAATAGATGAATTTATCAAAAAACATGGACTACCAAAAATTTCAGAGCAAAGCAAAATGATCCTGAATGAGAAAATTACGGTACAAGAAATAGAGGGTGCCATTCAGAACGTGCAATTGGGGAAATCTCCAGGACCAGATGGTCTGACTGCAAGATATTACAAAGCGTTGAAGGAATGGTTAATACAACCATTGAAAGAAGTATGCAATGAAATTATGGAGGGGAAAAAGGCTCCCGAATCGTGGGAAGAGGCATTTATCTCACTTATACCGAAAACAGAGACTGAAAAGAACCAGGTCAGGAACTACCGCCCTATATCTTTACTGAACGTGGATTACAAAATTTTTGCAGACATTCTGGCAAAAAGACTTAAAAGAGTGCTGTTAGAGGAGATTCACAAGGACCAGACAGGCTTTCTTCCTGGGAGACAGATGTCAGAAAATGTGAGGAACATTATAGACATTTTGGAGTTATTAGAGGTGGATATTAATAGGAAAGCTGTTTTGATTTTTGTGGACGCGGAGAAAGCCTTTGACAACATTTGCTGGAGTTTTATGAAGAAGAATCTCCAAGGGATGGGGGTAGGCCAAGGTTTTGAAAACGGTATAGGTGCAATATATTCCAAACAAAAAGCTAAGTTAATTGTAAACAATGTGGTAACGGAAGAAATACCAATAGAAAAAGGGACACGACAGGGATGCCCAATATCCCCTTTGCTTTTTATATCAGTCCTGGAGGTTTTGTTAAATATGATTAGAAGGGACCAGTTGGTTAAAGGTATTCAGGTCGGAGTTAAAAATTACAAGTTAAGGGCATTTGCAGATGACCTAGTCTTAACTTTGCAACAGCCAGATACTAGTACCAAAAGAGTATTAGAATTAATTGAGACATTTGGTCAAGTAGCAGGATTCAAACTGAATAAACAGAAAACGAAAGTGCTGGAAAAAAACTTAACAATGGAAGAAAGAGAGAGATTTCAGAGTGAAACAGGGTTGGAAATAACAAAAAAAGTGAAATATCTGGGGGTGAACTTAACATCTAAGAATGTGAATCTATTTAAAGACAATTATGAAAAATGTTGGACAGAAGTAAAGAAAGATTTAGAAATATGGTCAAGATTGAGACTTTCCTTGTTAGGTCGAATTGCTGTTATTAAGATGAATGTATTGCCTAGAATGTTATTTTTGTTTCAGACGTTACAGATCTTAGACAAGATGGACTGCTTCAAGAAGTGGCAGAAAGACATATCCAAATTTGTCTGGCAGGGCAAAAAGCCCAAAATAAAATTTAAGATTTTAACTGATGCAAAAGATAGAGGGGGCTTTGCCCTGCCGGACTTTATTATGAATCAGCAGCTTTTTGCTGGTTGAAACATTGGCTGCTTCTTGAAGATACAGACATTTTGGATTTGGAAGGGTATTGTCAGGGTTTCAGGGAGAGAAGAGCAGATGGGGGAGGAGACAGAGAGCGAGGGGGAAGAATCCCAGAGAGATGAGGAGGAGGATGACGATGCCCAAAGGTCGTCCATGAGTCTGACCAGTGAGTCAGAGGACTCCCAAAAGGGGGCCCCCCTGGTCAGACCAAAGGGGGGACAAGGGGGAAGCAGTGAGGAGCAGGGGAGCGAAGGGAGAAGCCCCAGTGGGAGTTGGAGACAGGAGCCGGCTTCTCAGCCGGAACGGAGTGAAGGGGGTGGAGTTACCAGTGTGTCAGAGGGAGCAGAGCAAGAAAGAGACAGGGGAAGGAGATCGGAGCAGGGCGCTCAGCCGGAAGGGGTGGAGAGCAGCACCGGGAGCAGTGTAGCGGTCGAGAGAAAGGTCAGAAGCAACGTACGCGCGCCAAGTTCAAATGTAGAGGCGCGCGGAAGTGAGGAGAGCCCTGGGGAGGAGCCCGGCCCCAAAGCGAGAAGGAGGGGGGCAGAGGCGTCAGAGGATTCAGCCTCGGGCGAGTCCCGGCGAGGGGGAACCCAGGGGGGCAGAAAGACCCTGCGGAAAAGGAAGGAGAGGAAGAGGTGGTCCAGGACTGGCCTCTTAAATTGGTGCCTCGGCGGGACAGATTCAGAGGGGACTTCAGCGGTCTAACGTTACAGACGTAGAGTCACAAAGATGGAATGTAAACGCAACCATGATCTTCAATAAAGACTTTCTGTAAATAAACCGGATCGGAGTTGGGTCTCTTGTGAGCTGGGACCAAACGGGTGGCTCTGACAGTAAGTCCCCTCACCTGAACGCAAAAAATTTTTTTTGCAAAGCTCACCAACGGGAGCAGCCATGAGCGCGGAGGAACAGCTGCTTACGCTGAGGAATCAAGTTACCGAACTCACAGCTGCAGTCATTGCATCGCAGAAGAAGAATGACGAACTGGACAAGGCTTGCCAGGACCTGCGAACAAGGTGGGAGCAGGCGGGCAGGGCAGGGGTCCCGGGTTCCAGATCGGAGGGCGTTGCACTTGGACGGCGGGGGGGCGCCCTAGTTACGCACTTTAATGGCAACCTGCAAGACTACCCTAACTTCAGGGCAGACGTCGTGTATGCACTGCATTTACTCCGTCATGATTTTAAAGATGAGGAGGAGAGAGTGGGGTTCATAATTTCGCATCTGCATGGGGAGGCCAGAGCTTGGCTGCGCAATTTGTGGCGCGAAGATGGCCCTGCCCGCCGCAATTCTGATGAATTTATTAAAGCGATGGATGCTTGTTTCCAGTCCTCTGTGGATGTGGATATTGCGCGTAGACAGATGCACGGACTGCGGCAAGGCAAAGCCACTGTACGTCAATATCATTCCAAGTTCTTTGCATTACTAACTGCGTTGGGCTGGGAGAAGGATAGTAAACCAGTCAGAGATCTTTTCTGGGAAGGTCTTAGCCCCCCCGTCAAGGATGAGATCGCCAGGGGGGATAGACCCCAGACCCTAGAAGACGTAGTGCAACGGGCTTTGGCTATAGGAATCCGACATGAGGGACGCCCGTGGCACGAGGGGGAGGGACCCCAGGCGCGTGCACCAGCGAGAACCCCCCCTTTTGTCCCCAGGGACTTCAGCCAGACGCACCCCTCGCCCTTGGGGAGGCAAGGAGAAGAGCCGATGGAAATCGGTGGTGCTAGGGCTCAGACACCATCCAGAGCCCCTGTTTCCGGTGCAGTGAAGGCGAAGCCTCCTAGAGGGACCAGGAAATGTTACATCTGTGACAGTGCACACCATATGGCGAAAGAGTGCCCCCAGAGGCTCCAAAAACACACTGCAGCTCTAGCAACAGTGGCAGCGGAAGTGGTGCAAAGAGAGCAGCCTCAGGGAAACGACAGTGCCTGGCTGGAAGCGGAGCTACTGGGGCTCAGCCAGGCGGATCTGTAGAACAGTCCCCAGCACCCTTGCAACGCACAGACCCTTTACCACCCAAACCAGCAGTGCAACTCACTGCGACCCTTCAGCTGCCAAATGGACAATCCCTGGAAGTTCCCATCACGATTGATTCAGGAAGCAATGCGGATTTTGTGGGAATACAATTTGTCAAGCAGCATAGCATAGCACTCCTGCCTGCAACGACGCCTCTGAACGTGGTCACAGTGGACGGCAGGAAATTGCTGGGAGGGCAAGTTGTGCAGCAGACGCCTCCCATGGTGATGCAGATTGGAAATCATCGAGAACTCATTAGCTTCAATGTCACCCACCTGTCAGACACGCCCATTGTGTTAGGCATCAGTTGGCTGGAGAGGCATAGTCCCGCTGTAGCGTGGTACCAGCGGCAGATCACCTTCTGCTCATCGTATTGTGCTCAGCATTGCATCCAAACCGATCAGGAGGAAGGAGCTGAGCAGCAACTGCACCTGGGCATGGTGCAGGCAGTGCCTCACAAGTACGAGGGATTCTTGGAGGTTTTCTGCGAGAAAGAAGCTGACAAGTTGCCGCCTCACAGGCCTTACGACTGTGCGATCGACCTGGTGCCAGGGGCGCAGCTGCCAACTGCAAAGCTGTATTCCATGTCTGAGGACGAGATGCAAGAGCTCAGAGAGTTCATAGAGCATAATCTGAAGCGCGGGTTCATCCGGGAATCCAAAGCAGTGGGAGGGAGTCCTGTTTTCTTTGTGAAGAAGAAGGACACGCCCCAAAAAAGACTCATTGTGGACTATAGATTCATAAACAGACTGACTAAGCCCAAGGCCTTTCCCATGCCCAAGATTGACGACCTCCTAGCGACCGTTAGGAAGGGGAAGATCTTCACCAAGTTGGATTTGCGTGGAGCGTACAACCTCATCCGCATCCGGAAGGGCGATGAGTGGAAGACTGCCATGTTCACGCCTCTAGGCACGTATGAATACAGAGTTATGCCGTTTGGTCTCCAAAATGGCAGCCACGTTTTCCAAGCATTTATGCATCACGTGCTGGCGGGACTCCTCTACAAGAAGTGTGTATGTTTTCTCGACGACATCCTGATTTTCTCGGAATCGCCGGAAGCTCACGAGAAGGATGTAAAGGAGGTCCTACAGAGGTTGCAGGAGCACAGGCTGTACGCCAAGTTGGAGAAGTGCCAGTTTGATGTGACGGAGGTGGATTTCCTTGGCTACAAGCTGTCCGACGAGGGGCTGGCCATGGACAGGGTCAAGGTTCAAGCGGTGTTGGACTGGAAGAGCCCTCGCAATCGGAAGGAGGTCCAGAGATTCATCGGATTTGCCAATTTTTATCGCAAATTCATCAAAGGTTTTGCAAATGAGATGGCAGCAATCACGGACACCCTCAGTTCCAAGAAGAAGAAGTTCGTTTGGACGGAACAGGCAGAGCGCTCTTTTCGGAAGCTTAAAAGCCTCTTCGCCTCCGAGGAGCAGCTGCTGCACGTGAATCCCGGCAGGCCCATGCGGGTGGAAACCGACGCGTCAGACAGAGCGGTTGGAGCCGTCCTTCTGCAGGAGGATCCGCAAGGCAATTGGAGGCCGGGCGCCTTCTACTCCTGAAAGCTCAGCAAGACGGAGCGGAACTACACCATATGGGACAGGGAGCTGTTGGCCATTCATGCAGCTTTCAAAGCGTGGCGACACTTCCTCATAGGAGCCAAGCACACAGTGCAGGTCCGCACGGATCACAAGAACTTAGAGTATTGGCGAACGGCAAGGCTGCAGACCCAAAGACACATGCGCTGGGCAGAATTCTTTGCGGATTTCGACTTCAAAATAGAATACATCCCGGGAGACTCCAATGTTATAGCAGACGCGCTCTCCAGGAAACCGCAATACCTGGAGGAGACGACACCAATTGCAGCGAAGCACATTTTCGCACCACAGGCGTGGGCGTGCGCTGCCATCGCAGTCGACCTGGACGTGGTGCGACGCGCGTTGCAAGCGGATCAATTTGCACAGTCCAAGATGGAGGAGCTCCGCAGCGGGTCGCAAAGAAACGATGAGTTCCAGTTGCGGGACGGACTCTTAACTCGCAAGGGTGCCCTCTACGTGCCTAACGACGAACTTCGCGCAAAGGTTCTGCAGCAATTGCACGACGCCCCCAGTGCGGGCCACTTCGGCAAAGAGAAGACAATAGAATTAGTGGCCAGGGACTTTTGGTGGCCCCAGATGCGGGGAGAGGTGGCAGATTACGTCGCCAGGTGTGACACCTGTCAGAGGTCCAAACCAGTACACCAGAAGCCGGCGGGATTGTTGGAACCGCTGGAAACGCCGCAGCAACCGTGGGAGAGGGTAGCACTGGACTTTGTTACTGACCTGCCCAGCTCCAGGGGCAAGACGGCGGTGCTGGTGGTTGTGGACTTGTTCACCAAGATGGCGCACTTCATTCCTTGTGCCAAGGTGGCGACGGCAGAACAGACCGCCAAACTCTTCATCGACCACGTGTTCAGAGTGCATGGACTACCGCAGTCCGTCCTGTCCGACAGGGGGCGCCAATTTGTTTCCAACTTCTGGCAGAAGCTTCTGGGTATCCTGCACGTCAAGATCGACCTAGCGTCGGCGAGACATCCACAGACCAACGGCCAAGCAGAGAGGGTCAACGCGATCATGCAGCAGTACCTGAGGTGTTACGCCAATCAGCGACCAGCAGCGTGGGTGGACTACCTGCCGATGGCTGAGTTTGCCTACAACAACACGAAGCACGCATCGACCGGGGTGACGCCTTTCTTCGCGAACAATGGCCGTCATCCCAGAACCTTTCCGAGACTTATAGCGCCAGGAGAGGGGGTGCCTCAAGAGGCCGACCAGTTCGCAGCAGAGTTGCAAGAGGTGCACGAGGAGCTGCGGAGACATTTGGAGCTGGCCAAGCAGGCCTATAAGGTGCAGGCGGACAAGCACAGAAGGGCGGGAGAGGACATCCAGGTGGGGGACTGGGTATGGTTAGCGGCCCAAGCGATGCCAGCCAGATCGTTAGCCAAGAAGAAGCTAGGACACAGGCAGCTAGGACCATACCAAGTTGAGGCTAGGATCAATCCGGTAGCATTTCGCCTGGCCCTTCCAGAAGGCTCCAGAGTGCACCCAGTCTTTCATAGGTCGGTGCTCACTCCCTACAAGGCCCCGCACAGGTTTCAAGAGTCAGAAACAGTACCAGACCCACGCAAAGGGGCACCCAAGAGGGGGGGGGTCGCCTAGGGCCGAACCTCTCAACGAGGTCACAGAGATACTGGACTCGAGATGGGGGGAGGAGGGGGTTGAATACTTTCTCGCCAGGGAGGGCACCCCAGCCACTGCCAATAGTTGGGTGCCGGGCTACGCGTTAGACGAACCCCTTTTGAAAGAAGAGTTCCATGCACTTTTCCCACATAGACCCATGCCAGCTGAGTACTTTGATGACTGGCTTTTCACACCCACATTGTCAGATAGCACGTTCAGGGGTTTCTCTTCCCCCGAGGAAAGAACACCAGAATCAAGCCCGCCCAGGGGATCGTGCTCGGGGGTGGACACGGAAACCCCTTATTGGTGGGAGGAGCAACCAGAGGAGGAATGGCGTAAGAGGTGGATGATGGGTCCTTGGCGGGCAGCACCAGAGGAAGTAGCAATGGAAGAAGAGACTGAGAAGCCTTTGGGTGAAGAACCCGAGTTCGAACACACATACACAGAACTGCCAGCAGAGAACATTGACGTAGACGACCTGTATCCTGAGCCTACCCCCGAAGAGCCGCAGTTTCCACAACCGGCCCCCGGCGAGCGGGAGGGGGGAAGGGGGGGCTTCGAGGGGGGGATGGATGTCAGGGTTTCAGGGAGAGAAGAGCAGATGGGGGAGGAGACAGAGAGCGAGGGGGAAGAATCCCAGAGAGATGAGGAGGAGGATGACAATGCCCAAAGGTCGTCCATGAGTCTGACCAGTGAGTCAGAGGACTCCCAAAAGGGGGCCCCCCTGGTCAGACCAAAGGGGGGACAAGGGGGAAGCAGTGAGGAGCAGGGGAGCGAAGGGAGAAGCCCCAGTGGGAGTTGGAGACAGGAGCCGGCTTCTCAGCCGGAACGGAGTGAAGGGGGTGGAGTTACCAGTGTGTCAGAGGGAGCAGAGCAAGAAAGAGACAGGGGAAGGAGATCGGAGCAGGGCGCTCAGCCGGAAGGGGTGGAGAGCAGCACCGGGAGCAGTGTAGCGGTCGAAAGAAAGGTCAGAAGCAACGTACGCGCGCCAAGTTCAAATGTAGAGGCGCGCGGAAGTGAGGAGAGCCCTGGGGAGGAGCCCGGCCCCAAAGCGAGAAGGAGGGGGGCAGAGGCGTCAGAGGATTCAGCCTCGGGCGAGTCCCGGCGAGGGGGAACCCAGGGGGGCAGAAAGACCCTGCGGAAAAGGAAGGAGAGGAAGAGGTGGTCCAGGACTGGCCTCTTAAATTGGTGCCTCGGCGGGACAGATTCAGAGGGGACTTCAGCGGTCTAACGTTACAGACGTAGAGTCACAAAGATGGAATGTAAACGCAACCATGATCTTCAATAAAGACTTTCTGTAAATAAACCGGATCGGAGTTGGGTCTCTTGTGAGCTGGGACCAAACGGGTGGCTCTGACAGGTATGATAATAACTTCGGTTGCCATGCATATTTATGGTATGACAAGGCAAAGGTGTATAAAAGTTTTAAAAACCATATTGTTAGGAAAGCACTATACAACGTTTGGATTCGATATAAAGACTTGTTGGAAAGTAAAACCCCCAGGTGGTTGTCACCAATGGAAGCTAAGGCGGTGAAAAAACTTAATATGGATTCTAAATGGCCAAAATACTGTGAAATCCTAGAACAAGATGGTGAGAAGTTTAAACTTCAGAGTTATGAGAGACTAAAGTTCAAAGTTCGAGATTGGTTACATTACCGTCAGATAAATGAGACATTTAAACAGGACAGGAAAATAGGATTTCAGAAGGAGAGGTCAAAGTTAGAAACAGAACTGTTAGAACCCAATACTAAGAACTTGTCTAGAATGTACAATTTGCTGTTGAAATGGAATACACAGGATGAAACAGTGAAATCAGCTATGATTAAATGGGCACAGGATATCGGTCATGACATTATGTTTGCTGACTGGGAACAGTTATGGACCACCGGTGTTAAATTCACGGCATGTAATGCCTTAAAAGAGAACATAATGAAAATGATTTACAGGTGGTACATGACCCCAGTCAAACTAGCAAAAATATACCATTTGCCCAATAACAAATGTTGGAAATGTAATGAGACTGAAGGTACCTTTTACCACCTTTGGTGGACCTGCCCAAAGATTAAAGCCTTCTGGGAAATGATCTATAATGAAATTAAGAAGGTCCTTAAATGGACTTTTCCTAAGAAACCTGAGGCTTTTCTCCTGGGCATGGTTGGCCAATTGGTGTCAAAGAAGGACAGAACCTTTTTTATGTATGCTACCACAGCAGCAAGAATTCTTCTGGCAAAGTATTGGAAGATGCAAGAACTACCTACTCTGGAAGAATGGCAGACGAAGGTGACAGACTTCATGGGACTAGCAGAGATGACCGGCAGAATCCGAGATCAGGGGAAAGAGACAGTGGAAGAGGACTGGAAGAAGTTTAAATTATATCTTAAAAACTGTTGTAAAATCGAGGAGTGTTGAGATGTCAAGGGGTAAGAAGTAGAGAAATACAGCTGTAAATATTAAGTTTAAAGAAATTTAATGAAAGGGAACCAATAGATAAACTGATTAAAGGGTTGCTAAAGAACTTTGGAATAAGGATGCAGCGAAAGGGAGGTATGGGGAAGTCGGTATATGTTTAATGTGGTGTATGTTTTTGTTTTGTAATGTGTTTGTCTTTTATTATGTGTTGGAAAAATCAATAAAAAATTTTTATAAAAAAAAACTAAATGACTTAAAAAGAAAAGTTTGGTTTCCTTACAAAAAGGATCGTGCCATCTTCGGGGTGGCAAAGATACAGGCTTTAAAATCTTCATTTGGGGAGTTCTGTTCACTTGGCTTTTCTTGCAGCTGGGAGTCATTGGCCGCCTGACTCCTTGCTTGTTCTAGGAAGCACAAACGGGAAAAGGGCAAAGAGGTAAAAGCTACTGGAAACCAGTTAGGCCACCCTCACTAGCAGCATGAACTCAGGGTTCAGGTTAAGTCTGTTTATGCAGGCAAGTAGGAGTCAGTAACCGCATATTACACCAGGCTAAAGGGTCTTCACATCATTTTGCAGTCTTTGGCTTTGCAAGGCTGGAGAGACTGAGGTACTCCAGGGGACTCATCCTCTAATTCACCCACCAACCTAACCATTTTATTTGTATGCCACTTTCCCACAAAACAAACATGCTCAAAGCTGCTTACAACAAAGAAAAGGGGGGCATTCCAAAACCATTCAATGGCAGAACGATAGAAATGCAGATACTGGCTACCACAGCAGCTCAACACATCTGGCCATTTCTGATGCAAGAGTTAGCTACATCATCTACATCACAGTAATGAACTTGCCCTGAGTCTTGGACTTATAGCCAGACAGGTCATTGGCCCAGTTCCCTGTTACATCCAAGCTTGAGGAACTGTGGTTTGTTCCAACCATAATTAGTTAACAAACTAGAATATCACACCATGGTTTGATCCTAGCTTGTTTTAAATAATCACAGTTCCTTGAAATATGATGTAACAGGTTATGGTGGTTAGTTCAAAAGCAGAATGTTCCAATCTTTTTCTTGCATACTTGAAGTGTCTAAGCTCATATTAGCTTGTTTTTACAATGGAAAACCAGTGGAAACTGGGCCATTAGCTGGGGAATGGGATGAAATGAAAGCAAATGTATCCAGATTATCTTTCTGACACTGCTGAAAATTCAGGTGTTGAAGCATATTCAAATGGTGGAAGAAATAATTTTCCATATGATTTCATTCCTTCAAGGGAAGAGATGGCTCTGGCAGAGCATGCAGCAACTCTGGGACTTGTCGCATCAGGTTGGATGGCAACGTCATAATGTGACATGACTCAGAAAGGAAAATGCCGTCTGTTGCCTCCTAAAGCAAGGTCTGCTCCAACACATTAAGCAGAAATAGAAATGTAAGTTTGCTGTGCAAAGCTGCCTACCTTGCTGAGGCATGGGAAGTGAATGGATGAATTATTTTCAGGTAGCAACAAAGGGGGCTGGCTTAAACTAAGCCACACCATTGCCCCGCCCAACTCTGTATCGTCTACACTGACTGGCAGCATCTCTCCAGGGTCCCAGGAAAGGGACAGTTCCAGACCTACCTGAAGATGCCAAAGATTGAACATGGGAGCTTGTGCAGGCAAAGCAAGTGCTCTTCCAGAGACATCACATTTTATTCACCTCTCGCCAGAGGCAGGCTGTGTGGTGCCATCTCATTCTCCCTGGTCCCAGGCTGACTGGGGCTGATGAAAGTGATGGTCCACCAACATCTGAAGGGCCTCCTCCCAATTCCAAACTTATTTACAAGGAACGTCACCTGAGTTTAGTAGTATGTGAATGAATGACCCTTTGCTGGGCTCCCCTCTCTGCTCTCTGTCCCACTTGACTTGGAAGGGGAGTTTGGAAGGTTTGGGGTTTGCTTTCCCTTAAATGCATCTTGTCATTTTCATCCAAACTGGGGATCATCATTTAACAGGAGCTTTGGGTAGTTTCAAAACAAGCAAGTTTCAAATCAGGCATCATGGAGCTGACTTGGTGAAACTAGCTATAGTTATTGCTAAACTATGGAACCCATTGCATGCAAACCAACCTTGATTCTTAGATTTCAAGCTTCCTTTCTTCTTCATTGTGCAAGGAGGGAATCAACAGCTCACACTCCTGAGTTTGAACTAACCACAGTTCCTTGTTATGTCAAACTCAAGGAACTGTGGTTTAGATGAAACAAAAAATTGTGAATTAAGCTTCCAAACTCCTCCTCCTTGCTGTACAGGAAATGGAGAGAAGAGGAGGAGAAGGTGAGCCTGGGAGGATATGGTCACTCAGACAACACCAAAGCATAATTTTGTGTTAAAACATAGTTGAGACTGCCCAGTGGTTAGAGCAGCTTTCACAGCTCCCTTCATTTATGACCATTGGCCACACTGGCTGCTGAGGCTGCTGTAACCTGGCATCCAACAACTTCTGAATGGCACCAGGTTGTGAAAGATCGAGTTCAAATCCCCAGTCAGTCATAAAGCTCAGCGGGTGACTCTGGATTGATCACTGGATTGCATTCAGTGTAGCACTACTTTCAAATCATTTAGCAGTATAGCTGTTGCACTAGTGGACCATTGTGGTACAAAAGTAAAGACAAGCACATTCCAGAAGATGGCTGGGCAACTGATACCACAGTTAGCTGTTGGGCAGCAGACTTCCACTAGAGTAACTGTTGCATTGGATTCCTATGTCATGGACCAAGAACTCCAGATACGGCCTAGCATTTCTCAGCCTAATCTACCTTGCAGGGTTGTTGTGAGTATTTTAGCAGGGCAGGGAAGAGGAACGTCTGCTGCCTGGAGGTCCTTGGAGAAAGCATGGGGAAAAAGTAATAAATGACATTTGGGGTGTGGGGAGAAGGAGTAAGTCTTCTAAAAATGGTTCTCTTACTCTTGAGGATAACATTGCGTGCATTTCTGAGAGGTTGCATAAAGTTCACTGTTGATTTTTCTGCTTAGAGGTTGTCTATTTTTGTTTTGCTTTCATGCCAAAGGAGGCTTGATGCATGGCTTAGTTTGGATCCTTTGGATTCTGAAAATCCCCAGGTGTCATCCCCAGCGAGGTCTCTCTGCGTGGCGTCATGCAGCCTCTGCAAAGTCTGCGGCTGAGGGAAACTGGGTCATGTTGACAAACTCATAAGAACATAACAGCACGAAAAGAGCCTGCTGGATCCAGCCAGTGGCCCATCTAGTCCAGCCTCCTGTTCTCGCAGTGGCCAGCCAGATACCCCAATGGGACCCCCTGGGCACAAGAGCACAAGAGCACCCCTGCCATGGTTTCCAGCAACTGAAATTCAGAAGCATTGATGCTTCCAACATTGGAAGCAGAGCAGAGCCATCTTGGCTAGTGGCCATCAATAGCCCTCTTGTCAGCCATGAATTGGTCTAATTCTCCTTTAAAGCCACCTAGGTTGGTGGCCACCCCTGCCTCCTGGGGCGTAAGTTCCCTCATTTAGTTATGTGCTGCATGAAGAAGGGCTTCCTTTTATGAGTCCTGAATCTCCAAACATTCAGCTTCAAAACTCAGCAGTGCCTTTCCCCCTATTCAGCCACAGCAAACAATTTTAGCTGTGATCCTAAACATGTTGACTAGGAAGCAAGCTCCATTCTGCTCAGGGAGACCAATTTCTGAGCAAACATGTGTAGGATTTTGCTGCTTGTCTGAGGAACACCACAAGGAACAGCCACCCACCCAGGATCATGGGCGCCCTCATAACTTGGAATAGAGGAGCTGTAAACTGCAGACACCACACCATGTTATTTGTTTGGGATACAAACACCCCCCCCCCCACTGACACAGGGGTCACATACTGGGCCCCCAAACAGAAGCAAAAATCATGTAAGTGGGGAGCACCCTCTAAAAAGCCTCCAAACACCCATTTTAACCCTGCTCTCCAGCTCTCTCCCCTGCTCTCTCTCTCCACACAACTAGAGTTGAAGCTCTGGAGTCGGCTGGAGGATGTGCAGGAAAAGGGCTGCTACGCTATGTTGTACATCAGCTGTTAGGCTGTTAAGGGTGCGGAGCATTCTTAGGAAGCCCCTATTCCCTCTCACAGAGCTGCCATTCCCTAGGAAGAGAGATTGATGGTTAAACAGCTCTGTGAGAGGGAATAGGGGCTTCCTAAGAAGGGATGCAGGTGGCACTGTGGATTAAACCACAGAGCCTAGGACTTGCCGATCAGAAGGTTGGCGGTTCGAATCCCTGTGATGGGGTGAGCTCCCGTTGCTCAGTCCCTGCTCCTTCCAACTTAGCAGTGCAAAAGCACGTCAAAGTGCAAGTAGATAAATAGGTACCGCTCCGGCGGGAAGGTAAACGGTGTTTCCGTGTGCTGCTCTGGTTCGCCAGAAGCGGCTTACTCATGCTGGCCACATGACCCGGAAGCTGTACACCGGGCCCCTTGGCCAATAAAGCGAGATGAGCGCCGCAACCCCAGAGTCGGTCACGACTGGACCTGATGGTCAGGGGTCCCTTTACCTTTAAGAACGTTCAGAATCTTTAACAAACTGCGGCTCCCAGAATTCTCTGGGGGAAGCCCTGACTGTTTAAAGTGGCATCATAGTGCTTTTGGTGCCTGGTGTGGATGCAGCCAATGTACCTGCTTTCAGAACCGCAAGAGTAGTGCCTCCTGATTCCTAGCTGGGCCTTCTTTGGATGTTTTGAAATGACCTGGAAAAGTGGAGCTAAATGCTTCCACACGGCGACGGCTTTGCCTTCTGCAGCAGCTTGTCCTGGGGGTAGATCAGGCCTGCTCAAGCGCAGGTCTCTCCCCCCCCCCCCCGCTTCAGAGGCTCAGCCTTGGCCTATCAAGCCTCACACAGGTTCTTTGGAGAGGATGTGGTCGGCCACTGCGAGAGCCGGATGCTGGAGTCGAGGGGCTGAGCTCTGCTTGCTTGAGCCAAGGCCCTGCAAAACGCCCTTCCTTGTTCCCAGTTCATGTCCTCCAGGTCTGATCCACTGCACAAGGAGGAAGCAACCCATCCTAAGTGAGGCCCTCAATCCAGTGATCCCGTATTGCTCTTAGCACAGAAGGTTTCAGACAGAGGATATCCCCAGCCTTACTGGGAGATGCAGGGATTGCGCTTTCTTGTGTGCAGAGCAGATGTTTGGCCCCTGAGACGCTGCCTCCCCCTGCCTGGCACCTCGCTTGCCTCTGGGTGGGATGAAATGAAGCCTGGCTTCTCAGGAACTCTGAAAGATGAACTGAGTCATAAAAGATGTAGGAACTGGCCTCCGCTCTCACTCAGCACATCCCAAAACACAATGATGAACTTCTTTTAAGGCTAAAGTTTCCATAGGGGAAAACAAAACACCAAACAAAGACTGATGACAGCAAGTGTGTTAATGTGTGTGTGAGCGGGTGCACATAGGGTGAAGTCAAACCAGTACATCATTTAAAAAGATATCAAAGCGGTTTACAGTAATATAAATATAAAAGCATACAATACAACCTACAAACAGTTAAAAGCAGACATCAATTAACTATTGTGGAAGGATGTGTTTGTAATTCTCTGCATGGGTGTGGCAGAATAAAAAAAGTTTTCAGCAAGCATTTTAAAGTTAGCACAGAAAGCACCTACTGAATCTAGTGGCAGAGAGTTCCACAGGACTGGGCCAGTGACACTAAAGGCTCAGTTTTTTGATGTTGTCAAAGGAGCCTCACCAACTTGGGAAATGACCAAAGAAGCTTCTGCAGATGTCCTCAGTGACTGAGCTGGAGTATCAGTCTGCACTGTTGGGCTTCCCACTTGCAGCGCCCAGGGAAGAGCTAAACTGTGCCAGGGTTAGCAAGTTCACAAGTGTACACACAGAAACATATATCCAAATTAAATGCACTTCTTCAGTGCCTTGATTTAAATGGTTTTATTCGGAGTATGTCTTCATTTAGGGGCAGGAAAACTCTGGCCCTCTCGATGTTGTTGGAGCCCAGTGTCCATTCGCCTCTGCCAGCATGTCCACTGCTTAGGGACAAGAGGAGTTGGGGTCTGACAGCAGTGGGAGGGGAGCAGGTTGCCCCTCCCCGACTTAGTTGGCTATCACTCATATATTTTGTGGGGAGAACTGCCAGTCCCGTATTAGGAGCATCGCCCTCTTTCTTTCTCCTAAGAAAAATAAGATATGAATTGATTTGTTAATAAGACAATACTTATGCCTTCAGGAAATCACAGCAACTGACATTAAGGGCAGATCACAACTGTACATTTAATGCACACCCAACAAACAGTTAAGCAATATGATCCCCACCCCCAATAATCTTGAGAACTGTCTTTGGTTAAGGGTGCTGGGATATGTAGCTCTGAGAGGGAAACATGTGACTTTCTCCAAAGAATCCTGGGAACCACAGGTTCCCTCGGCAGCTTTGTGGGCTTTTTAGCACAAGGGCTGCAGAAACACCACCCTTGGCAAACTACAGTTCCCAGCATTCATTTTTGGGAGGGGGGCATGCACTAGAAGTGTGTGAAGCTGCAGAACATGCAGTGTTTGGAAATAAAGCAGGACGCTTGTCCCCCAAACCTTTTCAGCTTAGCGGTTGCGCAGAAAAGAAAGGAAAAGAGTGGCTGATGGTTGGAGTTTTGGAAGTTCCCAGGAAGGCAATGAAACGAAAGGAGGGTGAAAACCACGTTTGATGGTCTTAGCAAAGTCAGTGCAAAAGGATATGGGACGTGTGAGGCCCCCCATATTCCTTGTTACAGTAAAATCTGGGTGCGAGGCTGCTCTGCCACCCAGCTTGTCAAACTAAGTCCGCGGGTCCCTGCGGAGGAAAATGAGCTCAGCTGGAGACAGGAGCAAGCTGCAGAAGATCCAAGTTTATTGCGCAACAGGTTCAAGGCGAGATTGAACAGCGAGAAAGGGGTGACATGAACTTTTGAAACTTCCCTCCATGCCCCAGAATACAGTGCAAAACACATACCAGTTACATCATGAATACATTAAGAAGAGGTTGGGTTACACAGATTACATCATGAATACATTAAGAAGAGGTTGGGTTTCACAGGATTAACATATGGAGGAGGGATTTGGACAAGAAAATTGGCTTCCAGGTGGAAAAATCAAAATTGGAAACAGAACTGTTAGATCCCAAAACTAAGATATTATCAAGAATGTATAACTTGCTGTTGAAATGGAATACTCAGGATGAAACGGTGAAATCTGCCATGATTAAATGGGCACAAGATGTCGGACATAACATTATGTTGGCTGACTGGGAACAGTTGTGGACCACAGGTATGAAGTTTACGGCATGTAATGCCTTAAGAGAGAATATTATGAAAATGATTTACAGGTGGTACATGACACCAGTCAAGCTTGCAAAAATTTATCATTTGCCCGATAATAAGTGCTGGAAATGTAAAGAGAATGAAGGTACATTCTTTCACCTTTGGTGGACGTGCCCAAGGATTAAGGCTTTCTGGGAGATGATCTATAATGAAATGAAAAAGGTATTTAAATATACCTTCCTGAAGAAACCAGAGGCCTTTCTCCTGGGCATGGTCGGCCAATTGGTGCCCAAGAAGGATAGAACTTTCTTTATGTATGCAACAGCAGCAGCAAGAATACTCATCGCAAAGTATTGGAAGACACAAGATTTACCCACCCAGGAAGAATGGCAGATGAAGTTGATGGACTACATGGAACTGGCGGAAATGACTGGCAGAATCCGAGACCAGGGAGAAGAGTCGGTAGAAGAAGATTGGAAGAAATTTAAAGACTATCTACAGAAACACTGTAAAATTATGGAATGTTAGAAGGATGCTGGAATGAAGTTATGTGGTTTTAGCAACAATGTTACAAAGGGGTATGTAAAAATGGATTGTTAACAGGTGAAAATATAAAGTTATAATATATTGAGATAAAATATCAAGATACTGTAAAAGCAAAAGTGGTAAGGACTTGCTGAAACAACTATTGAACTAGAATACAAAAAAGGGAGGTGTGAGGAGGTCAGGGAAATAAGCAAATAAAGACAAGACATGGAAAGACTGATTTGCTTTTAATTGTTTTTATTTTTCTGTATTTTGTATTTTTTGTTTCTTTTTCCTTTTCTTCTTTTAATTTTTGTAACTTCTTTGAAACTTTAATAAATACTATTAAAAAAAACAACAACATATGGAGGAGGGAGGGGGGAATATGCAGAGCTGGAGATATGCGCAGATAAGCACATCCTGAGTACCAGTGATGAGAAGACAATGGTCCATGTACTGGCATTGTCTGGAGGAAAGGCTTGGCAGAGTGATTTTGACAGGATTAGGGTCTTGACACCTTGCTTGAGGGATTATGGAGGACAGGGGAGGTGTCATGGAGTCCTAGAGAAATTGAGCAAATTAGCACGTTAATTTTCTATGAATTTTATAGATTTTAGTCCCTTTTGACATTGACAATTGGAAATAAATGGATATATTGTAGCGAAGAAGGTGAAGAAGACATGCCCCCCTTCCGTATCATCCTTTTTGTGTTTGCAGAAGCGCGCTGCCCGCCCCCCGCCCCGCAAGAGTTGCTTGGCGACGGAGCCCCCGCGCGCCAGCAGCCCGACGCCCCCTCCGCAGCCACAAGGGGCAGCAGCGAGCGGAAAGGGCCAAGGCCTCCTGCCCACCAGGTGGCGGCAGGGAAGCCCCTCTCGGGGCCTGCCAGGACTTCCCCCCCTCCTCCACGACCTCCTGGCGGCGGGCGGCGCGTCATCGTCTGCGTCACCAGGAGGCGCCGGAAGTGCTGCGGGGAGCCTTGGAGACGGATTGAACTATCGCTATATCCGTCGAGACAAAGATCTCGGAATTAGAGGCGAGCACTGCGTGGGGGTCGCGCGGGGAAGGCGAGGGGGGCGGGGTTTGCTAGGCCGCGTTTCCATAGCAACATCCCTTTCGCCTCCCTCGGGGGCTCCCTCTGCAGAGCGAGGAAGGGGGTCTCTCTCCCCCCCCCCCCTGGGTGCGGCCGCCCTTGCGCTGCTGCCTCGGGCGCCTTGGGGCAAACTTTGGGCCATTGGGTGGGATGGGAAGCCGAGGGGAAAGGCCTCCCCTTCCGCCAGCTCGGGGAGAGGGCGACCTCGGCTGCTCTTTTTATATTTCTTTGGACTCTCCTTTTTTCCAACTCCAGGCGGCTTACAGATAAAATAGAAACAGCTGAAAATAAAGAGGGGTGGGTGGGAAGAGCCATTAAAAAGCAATTAAACAATAAAATTGAAGCTATCTATCTCTCTATCTGATATATGAGAACATACAGATCATTATACAGTAGTAAAAACATCACAGCACCAAACTTTTAGGACTTGGAAATCATGACCTAGTGAATTTATGGCAGAAGTGAAATTAGAACATGTAGCTTGTTTTCTTGCTCTCTACATTGTTTATTATTTTATTGCTTTCCTTGTAACTTGATCTTACGCACATTTATTTCTTCACTAGGAATGTTTCTACCTTGGTTTGACTACCCCTCTTTCCTTCCCCAGACCAATTCTGTGTGTCCTCAGTTTGTATGAAGAAATGACTACGCAAGTAAGTGTATCAGAGCCACAACTTTTAATTTTATGATTTAAATTTTATTACTTTATAACAGGGATATTCCTTTTTCTCCCCTAGTACAGTATTCTCTTCAAGCAAGAACAAGGTGAGGAAATAATCCTACTTTGTGCCTGATTAACAAAAGTTGGCAAATTGAATGTATGAGAAAGGTGTAGACTTGTTAACATAAGTTATGAATTCCATCTTAACTGTTCAAAGAAAGAAAGAATTTATGAAAGAAATGTTCTAGTTGTCGCGATTTCTGGTATGTTTGAAATATGAAGACACAAAATTAAGGATCAGAAAAGGGAAAAGTGTGAAAAATGAATCCAATTTGTATCCAGCTGTCATAATTTCTGATACCATAGGGATAGGGTACCTTTGGCCCATCACATGTTCTTGGGCTCCAATTCTCTTCAGTCCCAGTCAGCATGGTCACTGGTCAGGATGATGGGATTTGTAGTCTCTAGGTTGGAGAAGTTATGTACAGTCTTGAGAAGAGACAAACGGGGTGGTGGGAGAGACATCCTAACACTCTTCAAATGGCTTCCTAAATAAAAGCTGGCAAAGGCTTAAACTCTGATGTTCAAGAGGACATGATTAGATCTAATGGGCTTAAATTGCAGGAGAGTAGATTTTGGTTGTACCGTTCTTGAGAATGAGCAGTTTGACAATGGAACCAGTTTCCTAGAGCAATGATAGTGTGTCAGACCTAGTCACTTTGGATATCATCATCAACCTTTATTACAGTCCAGAGACTCAACAAATCGTTACAAGGCAATACAAAATTCATACAGCCTACCTCCAAGTTAAACAAGCATTTTGTTCAGAATATAGGAATCATTGGTTCTTGCAACCACCGATAAAAACTTTGCCACTGCTAATGTTCTAGTGTTTGTCCGGTCTTCCAATAGGAACCTGATATAGTAAGCCTCTGATTTTCCCAGGAAAGGTACCAGCAAGGGTAGTATCAGTTCAGCCCTGGCTTGCTCATATTTTGCACAGTGCAACAAAATACATTTTATGGAATTGATGACTTGAGCACACGAGCAAAGTCTGTCCTGGTAGGGAACTCCTCTCAACCTGCCATCCAACACTGCAGAAGGAAAGACGTTTAGTCTGGCTTTGGTGAAAAGCCTTCGATAATTTGGTACTATCAGGTTTTTAATGTAAGATGTTACCTTAAAGACACTTTGGATATGGAGCCAGATTTTCTGTTATTCCATCCACCCCTACCCCACCTCACTAGCTGAGTAAAACAAAGGAGAAATATATCTACTTCTAAAATTGTGTCCAGAGTGGACTAATGGATATTAGGGCAGAATTGATACTATCTGTGACACCTTGCTGTTATCCAGTAAAACTTAAGATAACCACAGCTGTTAAACTGCATTCCTTTTTGGAATCATCTTGCATTCATCTTTCAATCAGTTATTTTCTTTCCCAGCACATGACGACGCCATCTGGTCAGTGGCCTGGGGGAAGAATAGAAACGATGGCTCAGAAACAGTCATCTCAGGCTCTTTGGATGACATGGTGAAAGTCTGGAAATGGTGAGTTCCAAAAAAGAAAGAAAGAAAAAGAATTGGTTAAACTGAATTCTCGAGAAGCTAGGAGCATGATGTAAACATGTGCTGGTTTGTTTGGCATCATAGCTAGTTGCTGCTGATATAACTTCTGTGAACTTGTATAATCCTTATTCTTTTTGCTCTGATAAAATTTGGTTTCCTGTGTATACACGCTGTAGTTCAACACAAATTCAGATTTGATTTTTAAGCTGTGCTTTGATTTACCCAAGCAAGCCTTGCAAAAAAATTGTTTTCATTGTGCTGTTAGTAACTTGTGGTTTCGAAAGTGTTGACAGTGGGTTTCAGACAAGGGTGTTTCCTTCCTGGAAATGCCAGAGATTGAATGTGGGATCCTTGCCACTGAGCTAAGGCCTTTCCCATTGACTTTCTTGGGACTTCTATGTGCATAATTATTTCATCTCCTTTTCATGTGGAAGACTGAAATTTGGGGAGGGCAATGGATTGTGAAAACCAAAATTAATATGGAAATGGAAAAATATGCAGAACAGAATTTCAGAATGTGGTGATAGGTGTGCCATATGAAGAAACATGTATTGTTTTTAAATTTTACTTTCCTTTTATTTTGCAAAGGAACGGAGAGAAGCTGGATCTCAAGTGGACATTAGAAGGTCATCAGCTGGGTGTAGTTTCGGTGGATATTAGTCACACGGGTACCATTGCTGCATCAAGTTCTTTAGATGCTCACATTCGCATTTGGGATTTAGACACTGGCAAACAGATCAAGTCAATAGATGCTGGACCTGGTAAAGTTCAAAAGTTCTCTGACTACTAAGAATATACGGTTCAAGGGCTGCAAGTGTTCTAATGAGTAGTTAATATTTATTTTTAGTTTATTTAGTTTATTATTTATTTTATACTGTTTCTAGTATTTGTGTTATGAAATTTATATGAGAGTTATACATTGCTCTGAACCCTTTGAGAGGAAGGTAATTAATAGGTTATTGATTTATTGTTGATATTTAATTTAAAACATTAATTAAAGCTTTATGTATGTATTTGCTATTTTCATAAAAGAGGACCTTGTGGCGGATTACAAGGTTAACATATCATCATCAAACCTTTTGTTGGCATCACATACAAACATCCATAACATAACAGTACAGAGTTACCACTTCCCCCGTGGCACAAAACATTTACCAAAAAACAGGAGAGGCTGAGCAGACTATTGTCACACATCTAGGTCTCCAGGGAGATCAGTCGTCTGCAATGTGTTTCAACAACAGAATACCAGATAAACATATTTGGCCACTAACTTGGTGAGCTCCTGGTCATTCCCCAATAGTAGAAAGTGTATGACCACTGACTCTGGTTTCTATTTGGGGATGCAGAGTTGCTCTAGGAATTGCTGGTGGAGATCAGCATATAGTTTACATTTAAGAACCATATAAGTAAGAGTTTCCACCAGGTGGTCATCACATGGGCAGATTCTACCTCACACCGCCTTGCCCGAGAACGTTTCTCCAAAGGAGGTTTGATGGGTTTGAGTTGAACCTGGCCAGCGAAAATGCCCTTCTTTCGTGAGGGTTAAACAAAAATTTGAGATAGTTGTGGTTAGTTTCATGTGCCCAAGAAAGTAAAGAGGGGAGCATGTTTTTTTGAGCTGCTACTGTTAGATCTGGCTTTCATTGTTCCACAACCTAGCCTTGGCAGATGGTAGGGACATTGAACACAGAAGTTCCATTGACAGCCCAAGTTGCTGTACCTTTGTGTTAAACTGTTGTAGCCCTGGGGAAAGAAAGGGATCTAGCAACACTTCACTAAGGAGAGGATCTTTATCTGTTGTGAGGCAGATGTTTAACCAGCATCGAAGAAATCTTGTCCAGGCAACAGTCTCTACCTTGTGTTGACCTCCCTCTAGACACAAGGCTGCATAGGGTACACAGCGTGGGACAGCAAAAATCTTAAAAAGGAAAGCTGCCTGCACTTGTTCAACCATCTGGGTAAAGCCTAGCAGCCAGATTGGAATTCCATAGAGCAACTGAGCTATAATTTTGGTGTTGAAGACCTTAAGGGTCATATGTTCCATAAAAATCTAGTCACAACTAACTGCAATCATATGCATGCTGACTGTAGTTCATCACATTAAACTCTTCAGGACTGACTTCTGAATAACTTGACACAGGATCAGGCTGTGGATCCCATAGAAGTCAATGGGGAGTTAGTTAGTAATTTGTTCCATTAGGAAGTAGAGCTCTGCATGTTTGCTCAGATGGTTTGTTCATTGGGACAGTTCCAAGGTGACTGAGCTGGTGATGATTCAGTAAGGGGCCCCAGTTTTAACCTTGTCACTGTGATGAAGTTCACTAGCTGAATTTCAGGTAAGCCACTTCTTCTCAGCTTCTTTTTCTCCATCTTCAGAATGGAGGATAGTAATCCTGACTAGTGATGTGAGGTGAGAATATTCTCCGGAGAATATTATCGAGAATGAGAATACAGTGGTACCTCGGGTTACAGACGCTTCAGTTACAGACGCTTCAGGTTACAGACTCTGCTAACCCAGAAATATTACCTTGGGTTAAGAATTTTGCTTCAGGATGAGAACAGAAATCATGCTGCAGCGGCAGCGGGAGGCCCCATTAGCTAAAGTGGTCTTCAGGTTAAGAACGGACCTCTGGAATGAATTAAGTACTTAACCCAAGGTACCACTGTATTCTCTGCTAGAAAATTCTCTGGAGAATATTCTCCTCAAATTATAAATTTGAATGTAAGAACCAGTTTTACAACCCACATTTTAAAAATCTAATAAATAGTCAAGCCAGTGTAAGTAATGAAAAATGATTTTTTTGATCCAGTTACATTACTGGGGATTGTGTCATTCACCACTGGCAGTTCTGAAATGTGAGCATTTTTTATTTATTTTTTAGTTTTAAAAATGCTATTCATTTAATCTGATGTGCATTTTAATTCGTATGCATTTCAACTACATGTAATAGCCTTTTTTCTATTTTGGTGTGACCTTATTCTTAACAATTCTGTACCCTTGGCCATACAGTGTTATTTTTTTTTTACAGAAAGTAGCATTAATGCTTTATACACTTAAAAGTACCTAGGCTTATACAATTATGTGTAACAGCATGTGAGGTGGCTTTGATTTAAACAGTTGGTGTTTCTATATTTTTATTTAGTGCCAGTAACTGGTTTTTGCAGTGCCATTCAATGGTACAAGGTGCCATTTACCAGGGTTTGACATACTGAAATATATTATCATTTTTATATGTGTGCATATAGTTTTGTTTATCAAGCTGTGTTTTAGTCACCAAAACAGTTATTAAGTGTTAGAGCTATTAGAAGCACAAGATAGCCTATTACTGAATTTACTTGTATCAAACCTTAACATGCCAATTAGATTTTTTGACTAGTCCTGTAACATATACAATACGTGTTCTAATGGAAGAATAAAATATGATTTAACTACTGAGTTTCGTTATACCAAACCTTAACATGACCATTACTGGTGCCATCACCTTAGAATGGTTTAACTTTAATTATAATGAATATTCTATTTTAAATGAAAATTCTCTAATATTCTCATTAATCAAGAATATTCTCGAGAATATTCTCCAAAAGATTATTCTCAAGAATTTAGCATCACTAATCCTGATTCACCTTATTGGATTGTTTGTAAGGATTACAAGCTCCACCTGGTACGCAGGCTGAGACCCTACCTGCCTGTGGACTGTCTTGCCAGAGTGGTGCATGCTCTAGTTATCTCCCGCTTGGACTACTACAAATGTGCTCTACGTGGGGCTACCTTTGAAGGTGACTCGGAAACTGCAATTAATCCATAATGCAGATAGACTGCAGCTAGACTGGTGACTGCGAGTGACCAACAAGACCACATAACACTGGTCCTGAAAGACCTACATTGGTTCCCAGTCGTTTCCGAGCAGAATTCAAAGCGTTGGTGCTGACCTTTAAAGCTCTAAATGGCCTTGGTCCTGTATCCCTGTCTCCTTCTGCCCGAACACTGAGGTCCAGCTCCCAGGGCCTTCTGGTGGTTCCTGCCTTGCAAGAAGTGAGGTTATAGGAAACCACGCAGAGGGCCTTCTCGGTAGTGGCGCCGGCCCTGTGGAACGCCCTCCTGTCAGATGTCAAGAAAGTGAGCAACTACAGTGGTACCTCTAGTTGCGTGCACCTCTGGATACGAATCCTAGGGTTACGCACGTGGCAAACCCAGAAGTATTTTCCCAGGTTTCGCCATGTGCACCTGCACAGAGCAGGCACCTCCGGTTGTGAAAACCTCAGGATCCAACTGGAGCTCCTGAATGCATCCTGTCCGCAACTGGAGGTACCACTGTATCTTACTTTTAAAAGGCATCTGTATCTTACTTTTAAAAGGCACCTGTTTAAGGAAGTTTTTAATGTTTAATGCTGTATTGTATTTTTAATATTCAGTTGGGAGCTGCCCAGAGTGACTGGAGAAACCCAGCCAGATGGGCAGGGTATAAATAATAATATTATTTATATTATTATATAAATAATAATAAGTTGTTGTTGTTAAATAATTAATATAAATAATTTTGAATGATTCAAACCATTACAAAGATATCATCTTCAACATCATCACCAGGATATTGAGCACAATAGCATGTGAACGATGATAATAGCTCGCAATGGGATGCACCTTCTAATATCTGCTTTCATGCACAGCTAGTCATACATCAACATTGCTGTGCACTTCAATCAGTGTTGGATATTTAATCTGGAGTTTAGAGCACTAACGTTTCCCTCCTTCTCCTCTCACAGTGGATGCCTGGTCACTCGCTTTTTCACCTGACTCCCAGTATGTTGCAACAGGAAGCCACATAGGGAAAGTGAACATTTTTGGTGTCGAGACTGGAAAAAAAGAATATTCCTTGGATACAAGAGGCAAATTCATCCTGAGTATTGCATATGTAAGAATCCTGTCTGTTAATTGGCCTTTGGTGCAATCTCTTTTACTGTCTCCACCACTTACTAATTTGTCCTGAATGCCCTGTGTTTTGCTAGCATTTAAAAAGTGGTGCCAAGGGAGAGATGACCAGGCCCCAGACCTCTGCTGTGCTAGGTCATTAATGGTTTCAAAATGCTGATCAATAAGTGCTGCTTAAGAAGATTTTCAAATCCAGCCCCTCTTACTCCGTTTTCTTCTTCACAAGGCTGTGCGTGCAAATCTAAACCGCATAAAATGCTATGCTTTCACACTATATGGGGCCCACAGTAGGAAAATTGTATGGGTGCCCAGAGTCATTAAAACACAGGCCCAGATAAATTGAATGTGACAAGAATATAACTGTGTACTTGTCAACAATCAGTGTTTGTTTTTTCATGGGATTTATAGGTGTGTCCCCACTAGCTGATCCTAGAATATGTTCTGGTGGGGAGCCTTTGTCTTGCCAGCCAGTCGTTGCCCACCAAAGGCTCTAAGCTGGCCAAGGCTGTTTCCCCCAATTCCTGATTCAAGGGCTTTGCATGGAACCCCAACTGAAACAGAAGTGGGGGGGGGGACCTTCCTTTTAACAGCACTTTGTACATTATGTCATTTTGATGACATGTGATTGGCGTATGGGCAGCCCAGTGAGGCTGATCTTGATAAGGATCTGGCCCATACCGCCAGCCTTGTGATATAGCCTGAAATCAGCAGTTGGCACATTTTATGCCCCGGACCAATTGGTGCACTTGATTAGGGATTAGGGATCCACCTCTGGGTTTTCTTGCAGGAAAATCAGAGCCTTGTTGAAGTGAGACTGATACCCTCTGGTGGAATGTAGACCAGTACTGCAAAGCATCTAGTGCTCTGCAGACTTGCCTAAGCTGCCAAACTAGCCCCAAGCAGGATGATTTGTAAGAGACCTGCAATGTCAAGCTGCAGCTTGAAGCCTTTCCCATCACTGGATCTGCTTGATATACCCACAGGCATATTTAATCTTTGTGCAGAGAGGGCTGCCTTTCTCATCTTTGTCCCAGAAAGAAATTGGCTGATGTTGGCGAGGCTTAGGTATAGCTGACTTTTTCTGGGTTCCACAACCTCTGGTCTGAATCCCTGTTGCTGGGGAGAGTGCTGCTGCTCTCAGGCTTCCCATAGGCACCTGATGGGCCACTGTCAGAAAAAGATGCTGGACTTGATTAGACTGGCCTGATGCAACTGTGCTCTTTTGACGTAATGTTCTTATAACGTGACCACAGTATTCAAGGCATTGGTGACTTCAAGGTTGGATTACTGCAAAGAACTCGGGGCGGGGGGTCCTTGCCATTGGTTTGAATACTGCAGTTGTTGAGAGCAGCATATTATAGCTCAAGATTTGCACTGGGTGCCAGTTTGTTACTCAGACAAGTTCAAGGTTTACTCTTATTACATAAAGCTGTTGAGAACTTCAGACCAGTTTACATGAAAGATCACCTTACCCCTTACATGCGTACTTGACCACTTTGATCTGTGGAACTTGCACTTTCACAAAATGCCACATAATGTTCATTCCTCATCTGTTTGGACTCATCCAGTCTATGCTTTGGAGCAACCTTCCTAACGTTAACACAGGCAGGCATCTTTTCTATGCTGTTCTAGATGCTTTCAAAAAACTTTTAATTTCAACTTAGTGGTGGTTGTTTTGATTAGGTGGTCTGTAAATTTCTCTGAATAGAATATGTTTTCCCTTTATGCCTGCTTGCACTTGGGGATGGAGGAAGATAGCATTTTTTTTTAAAAAAATTGCAAATTCTCTGTTATTTGCAGAGCCCGGATGGAAAATATCTTGCCAGTGGAGCTATAGATGGAATTATCAATATCTTTGATATTGCGACGGGAAAACTTCTTCACACGTTGGAAGGTAAGGCTTGGAATGCTTGCAGCAGATTGCTCTCGATCTCTGGGAAGTGGTCTGAAGCCTCCAAATATAGAGGCTGTGCTTTGCTTTCTTCCCTCGTTTTCAGGTCCCCAGCAGAGCTTCTTCTGCCCATGCTTCCAGAAACAGTTCAGGAAAGGAGCTGGTCAAACAGGGTTGCAGGGGTGGGGGCAGTACAAGATGTGATATATTCAGGCCTTCATGGATGAAAGTGGGATTCTTATATATTTCAGGGCACGCTATGCCAATCCGTTCCTTGACATTCTCCCCAGACTCCCAATTACTTGTCACAGCTTCAGATGATGGCTACATCAAGATTTATGACGTGTAAGTGCTAATCCTTCTCTGTCCAGAGCATGGCAATGTCTCTCAAAACTGATTCAGTGGTAATGTAATGGTAAAATCTTACCTTTTGGAGATAAAAAAGTCAATTTTCCCTTGACTCTTGTACACCTTTCTACCTCCTTGTATCTCCTCTTAACTGCTCCTCAGTTTCCCAAACCAACAGGAAGTTTCCAAACTTGCCAGGATGTATGTTGATAGCATGTCCTTCAGAGGTTGTTGGATTCCAATTCCTGTGTCAGCGCCAGCCTGCAAGGCCAATGGTCAGGGCTGGTGGGAGTTGTAATCCAACAACATCTGGAAGGCACCAGGACGAGGAAGGCTGTCTGAATCACTTACGTCAGTGACAAACTTTGGCTTGCATAGAAAAGAGCAAACAGCCCCAGAAGACAACCCTAATCTAGTGTTACCAGTTTCTTACAGTGGCCAACAGAGTTAGAAACTGAGATATACAAACTAGACATCACATTAAGCCTAGGTTATGGTCAACAATGGAAAGTCTAGCCACACACACCCCCAAGATTACAAAGATGAAAATGAATTGTGTATATCATCAAGCAGAATCAAATTTAGCAGTGGTGATTCCCCACCTTTTTGCTGCTGTTTTGATTCCTTCCAGGTGTCTTTTGTGGCCTTTTGAACAATGGAAGCAATTAACCATTCTAAAAAGAAAGCATCAAAAATAAAATGAGCACCCCAGACCATACCTTTGTGCTTTGGGCAAATAAATCCAGAGTAATTACCACTTCCTGATTCTGTTCTAACCAACACCACCACTTATTACAGCCTATGCAACTGATGGCAGAGAGGCCCAATACATGCACGTGCATGTGCATGTGCATGCATTGCTTGCTAGCTTTTTAATCCAGTTGAGACAAACAATTATAAGTGAGCAGAACATCATCAGAAAAACTACCAAATAAAACAAGTATCAATAGAATCGATATGGAAGCAGGCCATTCTTCAATGGCAAGGAAATCTGCATGCTTCCCATGGCTTCCTCCACTACAGAAAAACTGTGTTAAATTTTCACCTACAAAGCTGGCCAGGCCAAATTTAGGGTGCAGAAAAGTCAAAGAAAGAAAGAAAGAAAAACGAAATAGGCCACATCACCATGATAGGGTAGGTTTGGTGGCCTAGATTTGAAAGAAAATGGGAAGGATCTTACAAGAGTTGGGGAGATGAGGGGGGGAAAGGGGCCATTGCATTTTTAGATAAAGGAGGAAGGAAGGAGGAGAGCAGAATGGAGCCTGCAGAGAGAGGATTCAAACACAGAACACTGTCCCTTTAGAAGGGGTCTGGGTGGTCAGGAGGGAAGAAATGGGGGAAATATCCAGACAATGAAAAGGAGAATGATCCGGTGGGGCGGGGGGAGGAAGAGGTCACGAGAAAGCTGGGATTCCTCCCCAAAGGCAGAAACGGTGGGGTGGTGAGTGGGCAAGATAAACTGCAGGAGGCAGTAGAGTGAACATGGTATACTTTAAAACATACACAACCCCTAGCTGGCCAGGCAGCACTGGCCCTGGAGAAGACGTTACCTTCATATGTTCACTCCAGCCTTAACAGTCACACACGGCTTCAGCCATTCAAGCACAGGCAACCCATGCATGTTTTACTTTGGAGGAAGCCCCATGGAGTTCTGTTGCAAGTAGAAGACAAACACCAGATCAGGGATGGAAACAACCCTTTTCTCCAAATGGCACACACATGCATACCTCTTCTCCCTCCCTCCCTCCCTCCCTCCCTCCCTCCCTCCCTCCCTCTGCCGTCGGGGAGATCTCAACCTCCGTCCCTCCTCCCACAGTGGTGGCTCCTTCCCTCCCAGAACTCAGACAGGCTCTCTGAAGTGCAGATTTAATCCTGAATAAAAGCCTCCCCTATGGCACCCTCCCCCCCTTGCTTGTTCTTTCTCAGCCTCCTGTGTCTGGTGGAGAAACACACTCAAATGCAGCTGAGCAGCAGACACACACCAGCAGCAGGCAGCCGCCTTCTCTCTAGAGAGCCAGTGTGGTAGTGGTTAAGAGCAGTAGTCTCGTAATCTGGTGAACCGGGTTCGCGTCTCCGCTCCTCCACCTGCAGCTGCTGGGTGACCTTGAGCCAGTCACACTTCTATGAAGTCTCTCAGCCCCACTCACCTCACAGAGTGTTTGTTGTGGGGGAGGAAGGGAAAGGGGAATGTCAGCCGCTTTGAGACTCCTTCGGGTAGTGATAAAGCGGGATATCAAATGCAAACTCCTTCTCTTCTTCTTCTTTCTTTTTTTTTTTTTTAAATAATATTTATTAAGGTTTTCCAAATTAAAACAAATTAAATCCAATTTATAAACTTTTTCCAATAACCAGGACTTCCCCTCCCCACCCCCTCTTGCATTCCAAATCTTCCAAATAAACAATTAAATTCAACAAATTCTTATCCCCAAATTACACTCATCATCAATAACCCAAATTTTTTTTTCCAAATTCCCATCCCCTAAGATCGATCTACTCCCTTCCACGAGGTCCCCCTTTTCAGATATAATGCAGATAAATATAAAATAAAGACAGAAAAAATATAATTTTACAGCTTTTGGGTTCCAAATTTCCCTCCCCCCCTTCCCTGTTGCGTTCCCCATATCCCTCCATTTCTAATATCTTTCTGGGGTTCCCACATTTCACTCCCATCCCTCTGATTCTTTGCCAGTCATTTTTAATTTCGAGTGTCCGATCATAGAAGGAGCCTGTCTCCAAAAGGGGCCCATTTCTTCTATCCAGATTTTTGTATCCAGGAGTAAAAACTCCAATTTTATTTCCATGAGCTTGTCAAATCTGGATATCCCAAATGTTCCCACTTCCAGTTCGTTCTTGTTTCTTTGTTTATTTCCCTGTTCTCCCGCAGAAATGTTCTTTTTCCAAAAACTTCTAGATTCTCTGCAGAGGCTTGTTATTCAGGAACCAAACGTTGCGTCATGTCCCTTTCATTTTTCCAACAGATAAATCCATTGTTTCTTGTGGTGTGTAGACCTCCGTAGACAAAATAATGTTCCATTTCTGCAGTTTCCCAGGAGATTAAAAACTCTGTTCAACTATTCGAGTTTCCTGTCGAAAACACATGCAATAACCCTCGGCTCCTCTAGATGGACCACAGCAACTGAGCTCCCTTCCAGATCACATCCACCAGTCCAAATAGCTTGTTGATTCTTATTTGAAACAATTTATGTCCAATTTATCACAAATGTAACCGGCAAAGTCCTCGTAACAAAGTCTCCAATTTATTCTTCCGTTTTGACAGCTCTTTGACAGCTGTCAAAACCTCCGTTGCTCTTCTCCAGACATTTTCACGAATCGCTCCAGGGATTCCGGGGGGGGGGGGATGTTACTTTTTAATACAAATTCCACCTCTCTCCTCCAGCTCACTCTTATATTTTCCCCTCACGAAGTTGCAAATTCATCAAGGTAAGGTTACTCTCGATCTTAGTTGTCAAGTCCTTTGTTTTGGCTCTTCTACAATTAAGGGGGGGCTGACTTCCTTTTTCCACCTCCCCCGTTCGCTCCAAATTTTAAAAATTTATCCCTCTTTTTAGTCCATAGTCCAATTACTCACGGGTTCTTCTTTTAGGTCCGAATTCTTAATAGAAGAAGCTAGCGCTCTCCACCGAATGGCATGCGGCTTCGCTCGGCAGGGGAAGCGGAGGACTCAAAGCACCACCCCTCCTCTTGGCGCCCGTTCTTTAGCCTTTAAAAAGGCTCTTTCGCGGGCCGGGGAGGGGCGCAAAGGTGCCAGCCGAGTCACCATGTCCATGGGCCCCGTGCCCATGGTTTTTGAGGGTCCCCGCGTCGCCGGCGCGGTAGGACCCAACCCCTGCCGAGCCGGCTCCCTCCGGAGCACGGAGGGAGCCCGCCATTCGGCGATGGCGCCAACCCGGAAGTCCTCTTCTTCTTCTTTCTCATGTCTTTCTAATGTAGGGTGGCATTAGCATTCACGTGTGCAAGTAGATCCAAGCGGCAGCCAGCAACAGGCAACAGCCTCTTAGAAGCGCCAGCAATTTAAATTAGTTGCAATACACGGCAACAAGACATAAGAAATTCCTCACAATCAGCCCATTCTCTGTTACAGGAGGTGCCTGGTGCCCAGTTAGTTTCAAACACTGGTGGCCACCCAGATGCCTTTGGGTATCCTGCAAGAGCGGCCTTCTATGTCTGAATGTGGAAGTTCTATTTGGCTGACATGTCTAATAGCTACAAAAAACCTCTTTTTCCTTGGATTTGTTTTGTCCCCATCTGGCCATCAGCCCCCAGGAAGCTGCCTTTATACCAGGTGGTATTGGTTCATCAAGCCCATTTTCCCCCTGGACCACCATAAAAATATTTACCTTCATCCATTTGGCTTCTGCAAAGAAGCATCTTTTGGTGTTGTTTGCCCTTTTCCTTTGGAAGACGAAGGTTGTAATTAATGTGACTGATAAAGGCAGCCTTCCCCAGCCTCTTGCCCTCCAGTGGCTGTTGAACCCCAACTCCCATAAGCCCCGGGCTGCATGGCAACTAGTTAGGGATGATGGGGGTTGGAGCCAGACATCTGGAGGGCACCAGGTTGGGGAAGGTTGAATTATATCCTGCTAAGTGATGATGTTGGTTGTGTTTCCATGAAGTGTGAACCCTTTCACATGGCAGTAAATATGGGATGCAGTCTAGTACATACATTTTATTCTTTCGGAATGCTAATCTCTTGGACCTTGAATGAAGAATGTGGTAAAACGGACCCATCACTCCCAGGTAGCTGAGAATTGCAAGGAAGATTCATGAGAAGCAACCGTTTTGTCATACTTGTCCACAATTGCTCCAACTTTTCATTGAGAATCCTCTGATAAACATCTGAAGAAACTCAGAAGTTCCTTGGAATATTATTTTGAAGAGCCTATTGTTAGGGTGTATTTCTAAACTGGAGCCTGTTTTTGAATTCTGCAGGCAGCATGCGAACCTGGCAGGCACCCTGAGTGGCCACGCATCTTGGGTGCTAAATGTAGCGTTTTGTCCTGACGACACCCATTTCGTTTCTAGGTATGTAGAATGTTGACATGGCCTGATTTGGTTGGGTTATGCGTTACATGTTCATCTTGTACTTTCTTCATGGAACTCTAGAAAGGAGTATGTCACTGGTGGGTTCATTGTTGAGCAGCACTTAGCCTAATTTCGTGTGGGTAGCAAGGAGAGGGGGAAAATGGAGGGGAAAGGAGGTGGTGCAGAGAGACAGAGAAGTGGTGACCCACACTGGGCTTTGACCTTTCCACGCCTGTTGCTTGTATGTGGCCCCCAGCAGAGGGAATGGTTGCCTGCTGCAGGCCTATGCTGGGTTTACTCTCTTCTGCCTCCCCCCAAGCCATTCTTTTTAAATCACTAATTTTATAAGGGGCAAGACTACAGACACATAACACATGAGAGGAATCCCCAGAATTACAACAGAGGTAAGTAGAGCACCCTTGTAAAGCAGGCTAGGCTGAGATAGACTCTGGTCCCTCGTCATCTGGTGAACTTCAAGGCTCAGTGTGGATTTGAACTTGCCCCCTGAACCTATGACATTGCAGCATCACCATTCATTTATGTGGATGGGATGTGGAGAGGAAGGCCTGTTTATAAATGGAGCTTCATAGAGTAAAAGTCACATAGTTGTAAAACTGAGTGCATGATTTTCTTAATTGGGCAGAACTAAGAATTAGCAGCCTTATTTTCAAAAGGTGCCAAGTAAGTAGCATTGTATTCAACTAACTTATACTCAGATAGACTCCTTAAAAATTATGGACCTAAGTCATGGCCAGTTAATTACAATCATAGGTCTACTATTGAGTAAAAGTTAGTTGAATACAACCTATGCAACTGCTTCCCCTATTTTTAAGATGAGTTTTGCACAAATGAATATACTGTATTTGGGTGGGGGGGTTGCCCAGAGTTGTTCAGCTTTTTTGAGGTGGGGGTTGCCAACAATTGCTCCCCCGCCTGACCAACACTCCCAATTGCCAGCAGCCACCAATCACCCACCCAATCGCCACTGACAAACTCCTACTTGCACCTGCAACCAATTGCCCATTCCCCCCTCTGCCCTCTCTGTGTTTAAGAGGACTCACTAAAAAAACATCATCTTCTACACGGAAAAATATGTGTTGACATTTAAAGAAGTCTGATTAAGAGTGTATTGGGATAAATGACAAAGAATTCCTAAGGGAAAATTCTCAAATGGGGTCTGCTGCCCAGAGAAACGTGTAGGAGTCATTCCATTTCTTTACCTTGCTGATCTTGCTCTACTGAGTGTGGGTTTGCTCTATTCTGCTGCAATGTACTTTATCAGTCTACTTTCCTGCTCGTTTCAGTGTGTGGCTTTCCCCATAAACAGCAAGGTGTTAGCAGCATACCTAAACTCTTGCCCTTGTTCTCCTGGGTTTGTTTGTGTGAGTGGAAGAGAACTGTTGGTGTCATCTTCAAGCATGGCAAAATGAGGGGCATCTATTGCAGGGGTATGAGCCGTGCAGAATTTTTCTGACAGCTGCATTGAGCCACACTTGTCTTGTGGGGTTGTGCAGGACAAAGGAATTGCCTTACGCTGACTCACACCATTGATCTATCTTAGCTTAGGGTTCCCTACACTGACTGGCAGCCCTTTCTGCAAGTGCTGGGAACTGAAGTCAGATGCCGCACCACTGAGCAAGGTTCTGTATTAGACACAGTTGCAAGCTGTGGGCTCACTTTCTTGCATGATGTTTGGTAACTGGATAGCTGCCGGTCATCAAGTGTACAGCGAGTGGAATGTGTGAACTGCATTTTGCTGTGGTGAAGGAACATGGATGCTTGAACTTTCAGCTGCCTTGTTGGATCAGGCCAGTGAGTTCTGCAAGTTTGGTCTCGGTTGGAAACTAAATGCACTGCAGTCTTTAATCTTGTATTGCTAAGGTCAGTTAGTTACTCTTTACTCATCTGCTTAGTTTTTGTGGTGCTGTAGTGTGTAAACCACTGAGCCTTGGGCTTGCCGATCGGAAGGTCGGCACTTCAAAGCCCCACAACAGGGTGAGCTCCCGTTGCTCGGTCCCTGCTCCTGCCAACCTAGCAGTTCGAAAGCACATCAAAGTGCAAGTAGGTAAATAGGTACTGCTCTGGTGGGAAGGTAAACAGCATTTCTGTGCACTGCTGTGGTTTCACCAGAAGTGACTTAGTCATGCTGGCCACATGACCCGGAAAAACTGTCTGCGGACAAATGTCGGCTCCCTCGGCCAGTAAAGCGAAATGAGTGCCACAACCCCAGAGTCATTCGCAACTGGACTTAACTGTCAGGGGTCCTTTATCTTTATGTAGCATGGCAGCTTCTGCTTTGTGCTGTCTTGCACAACACATGGACTGAACATTATGCATGGCAAATAAACACTTTGGGAAACAAACAATTCTGATGCCAGTCTTCAGATTTTCTGCAGAGTCCCTGCTCCAAGCATCTTCTTTAGCATGCTACACTCTTAAAAGAGGACCTTTTCTGCGTCCGCTCAAGGGACACGTCTGGTGCCAACACTGGCACCTTTTTCAATACCAGGGGAAGACCTTTTTGCCCAGACAATTCAGATGGTGGTTTTGTTTTTGCTTGCTCTGTTCTGCTTTTCTTTGGGGTTGGAGGTGTCAGTCACTTTTGTACACCAGGCCTGGAACTTTTCAATGAAATATCCTAAATAAACGTGACAAAATAGTGAGTACCGTGGCTTCAGGATAGATGAAGTGAGAGATGTGACTTGCAATTTTTTAATTCCCCAAAGAGGGAAGGGCGAGCTCAGGGTTGGAGGCTCACACCAGTGGACTGCACAAATGGTGATTCCAGGAAGCAGAGGCCATTTCCTATTTCTGGTGGGTTGGTATTAACAGGGAACAAAATTGTTGATCATTGTTCTTTTCCAGTTCATCAGACAAAACTGTGAAAGTGTGGGATGTACCTTCCAAGACCTGTGCTCATACCTTCTTTGATCATCAAGATCAGGTATATAGAACTTTGTGGCTGTCGGTTGTGGCAGCCTAGGGAACTTTCCTTACATTAAAACCTATAGTCCAGGCTGCATAGAACTAGTCTTGAGACGTTCCAAAATTTGAAGGGTTACTTCCTGCTATATTTGTGGTTTTCTTACAAAAGTAGTATATAAATTTTGTTCCATAAAATAAATGTGAAGTGTGTCCAATTAATTGTCTATTAGTGCTGTCTACTGAGTTCTCTTAAGACTTGAAACGGAAGATTTCCACCCCCCCACCCCCAAATAAAACTGGCATTTTAATTCAAGATGCTTGAACCACTCAGCTTGCCTCTGTGCAAAGTGCTGGTAACAGGGGTGTGAGAGACTGAAAGTACAATCCCATTGGCCTGCCTTTTTAGCAGAATGAGTGTGCTTTTGCTGGCAGAGGGGCCATAGCTTGGTGGCAGTATATGCCTGGCATGCAAAGAATGCAGGTCCAATGCTTGGCATCTCCACATCAAGGAGCAAGCAATGGGTAAGCTGTGCCTCAGGCTATGAGTTGCTGCTACTCAATATGAGGCAGCTTCTTGTGTTTCAGTTTTACGATTGTCACTGTTTGACTCCTATCAGCCATAGTCAGGCACAGTGGAGTTGCAGCCCAACACCTGAGGGCCCATTGGGTTGGTTTTCTCTTATGCAGTGGGCAGTACACAGCATCTATAAATTACCTTTAAAGAAAAGGACTTGTGATCATTATAATTTTTTTAATGTCTGTTATAAGCTATTGCCTAACTCTATGCAATCAATCTTAACAGATTTTTTGGTTTGTTCACAGGTCTGGGGAGTGCAATACAACGGAAATGGTTCTAAAATTGTATCAGTTGGTGATGATCAAGAAATCCATATTTATGACTGTCCAATTTAAATGTACCTAAATCAATTTGGGTTCCTTTTGAAAGCTGTGGAACTTTCAAAAGGTGTCAAGAAAACCTTTAGATTTTGACAAATGCAAATAATCAATATATATCTAAGTTTGTATGAATTTTGCTATTTATGTTTATAAATGTATTTGTTACTTTAAATTACTTAATTTGCCAACTGGGCTACTGGAGTATCATTTCCCCTATTAGACATTTTTCTGTTTTGGGGTTGGCAGTGCTTGTCATGGACGGCACAGGTGTGACTACAAACAAGAATAAAGGCTGTGCATGTGCTCAGGGGAGCCCTGCAATTTGCAAATATATGCAAAGAGTTTCTTTCCAGCAGGGGGCACCCAAGCATAAAAAATCAGAAAAAGATTCTTAAGCTTCCCTCTTGGTTAAGAGTCCTCATACCACACAGAATGGTCCTGTTTTTATTTGAAGCAATAATTCAGTTTTACAGCAAACAGGTTTAGAGAACAGCCCATTAAGCTGAAACTATAGCTGTTTTATGTAAATAGTGTTCTGAAAATTATTTCTACATTAGGGATTTTTAGAGAAACTGGAAGTGCTTATTCAACCAAGTTGCAGTATACTTAAGTCTTGCTACAGAGGGATTTTTTTGGTGTGGGTTTTTTTTTTCATGACGCTTAAATATATAGTTACAAAAATGATACTCAGCATCTCTGTGCTGAACATGACAAGTGGCTTCAAAAGCCAATTTTTGAATCTGTCACTAGCAGTCCAGTTACACCTCCAGTTCAAGATGTCTGACACTGCACACCAGTTCTAGGACCTTCGTCATCCTCCTCATAGGCTTCCCCATGATTACGGAAAGCTCGCTCTCTTGGATCAAATTCAACAAGATCAACTTGATCCATGTCTTCTGAAATCATCACTTCTTCTCTAGGAGGAAGCAGAGCTTCTAACAAGGGTAGCTGTTCCTTGGAAAGCCACTGATGCTCTGGGAATGCAACCTATAAGAAAAAGGCAGCATTAATGTGACTAGTGCGGAGCTATGCTCACATCCTGCATTTGGAACAGCAGCTCCTTGAACACAAGCAAATACCTTAAGGCTGGTTTTGTTAACTACCATCAGGAATTATTGCCACTGTCTTGCATAGATGGCAGGGTAGGCAATCTGGTGTGTGGAGGGGTCAGAAAAAATCCAGCACTCTCTCCCTCGTTTTGTCCCTCAGCTGCTTTCTACCAAGATGACACACAGCTTGGCTTTCTCAAGATAGTTTACAATATAAAACAAGCCAGCAATCCCAAAATAAGAGCAGATTAAGTGGCAGAACTAGGTGAAAACTTTGCTAAAAAGCTATTCAAAGGATCCCAGATGCCATTAAAACAAGAAAACAGGGTGATGCTCATTTGACACTGAACAATGAGTAGTTTTTAGATAACAAGGCTGGAGAGGGAATTCCTTTGTGCACCTCCCTACCTCACCTCGGAACAACACATTTTGGCACATCCCTCCCATTTTTACAAATCTTCTACTGCTTCATGTGCACAAACCCTGAAGCAGGAAGGGACAGTTGAGGTGCCTCATGAGCTTGCAGTTCAGTGTGTTTCAAGAACGCTTTGCTGCTTGTGTGGCACCTACAGGGAACAGCCCATGTTGCTGACTTTACAACTGCCCATTCAGTTGGAAATGCACTTCATCCAGCTTGTAGGCAGATAGATTCAAACAGCTGTTTAAAAGCAACTTACTTACTTACTTACTTACCAAGAACTGAATTATTAGGGAACCTTTTTCCAATGGTGACTTGTAAATTGGCATTCCCTCATTTATGATGCATTTGACATCTCCATGCTTTATCACCTCACCTGTTTGAATAGCGATTACACACAGTTAAGTTCGTTAGCTTTCTGAAACCCCTCAACAGCAAAATGATACATGAAACGCTAGTGGATCAGACAAGGGTCTCTATCTCGGTGGTGAGGAACCTGAGGCCCACTGGCCTAATTAGGTAGGTTCTGTCTCAGCTCAAAGTGTGTTGCAAGCTTTGAGCCTTTCAAAGCTCTGTAGAGAATAACGTTTTGAAAAGGGCTTCTGACAATCTGGACAAAACAAAACAAAATGGGCAAGATGTCATTGTGACATCAGGTACCTGACAGGTGACTGACTCTGCTCTCCTGTCCAACTTTGCTCAAGATGGGTGGGTAGGGGAGACAATCTGGCCCTTTGGGCTAAAAAGCTCAGTGTGGTTCAGCATTCTACTTCCACACAGCCAATCAGATATTTGGAAAGCTCAAAAGCAGAAAATGGAGATATTTATACAAGATATGAAAGAACACTGTAAACATCTGAAAATGTAGGTTTGAGTTAAAATATTTTGTAATGCTAATATTTGGAGCTGGTTTACAATAAATAAGGTAAGTTTTATAAAGATAGAAAGAAGGTAAATAGGCGGTTATAGAAATGCAAAGATGTAAGTGAATATTTATGAAAGCCAGAGAGTGGGATGGGGGGGGGGGAGTCGAAGCTCAGTTTGAGAAATGTTTTTGGTGATGAGATTATTTAATGGATTGTGATCATGGTAAAATGTAAACTTAATAAAAATTATTTTAAAAAACCACAAAAAAGCAGAACATGAGGAGCTATAGCCCTTTCCCACTGTTGTTCCCTGCAATGGATTCTGAGAGACAATCCCTTTTAAAGCCATCTAAGTTTGTGGGCATCACATCTCATGGAAACCAGCTCGTCTTTTTGTCCATCCTCTGTCTCCAATCATCAGCTCCAGTGGATGATCTAAACTGGTTTGCAGCAGAAACTCATTAAAATCAGTATCTTAATGGAAACATGCAAGCTGCTAATTAAATAGCATTTGCTAAGCATTTTTTTCTTTAACAAGGTAGATGCAACACCTACCTGCTTTGGAAGTTATTACAAGGACTCTGTCATCCAAGGTATCAATTGTCTTTTTGAAGCCACACAAGGCTTCCGTGAGCTGAATTTTCATTTTCATAATTAAGTCATTGCCTCTTCTCTGAAACACTGGGTGGTCTTTCTGATCTAGCACAATGATGACATCTCCAGGCTCCAAATCAGGTTCCTGGTCACCTTCTCCATGAAATACTATTTTCTGACCATCTTTCATACCTATGAAGCAACACATACACAAAAGAAATCACATTCAGAAGATTTGTCAAAACAGTGCCAGCAACCTGATTAATGGATATCCTGTATCTTCTAGCCTATGGCAAGTTAGGAATACTTCCAAAAGTTCCAAATTATGTGACCTTATTTCCAAAGTAAAACTGATGCATTAGGAATGCTTCTTTTTAAGTTTTTAAAGTTTTTTGCTTCTTTTCCCTTATAACAAATCATACGTATTGATAAAAACCACTACAATCCTAGCACAATCACAATGCAATGTTAAGTATTATTGCATGAAGACTGCTTACTCTGCAGTGTGTTTATAAATGTGTGTGAGGAAGAGGGTGTGCTGCAAATTAACTCTAAAAAGCAGCCAACTATATACACTGGGATTAATTATCCTAGTTAAGTTGTAACTTAAGCAACAAAGCACAGCGAAGCTTCAAAATGTGGAGGAACGGGAAGTCCATCCATCGCTTAGTGCCATGCTACTCTACTGCTGCCTTCTGAAACAACTGAAACATACTGTATAGGATCAAAATTCCAAAACTGACAATTTTGAAAGTATCTCTAATATTTGAAACAAAATTTAAAAAATCCTTCCAGTAGGCACCTTAGAGACCAACTAAGTTTGTCATTGGTATGAGCTTTTGTGTTCATGCACACTTCTTCAGCTATCTTGTCATACCAATGACAAACTTAGTTGTTCTCTAAGGTGCTACTGGAAGGATTTTTGTTTGTTTGTTTAAACTACAGCAGACCAACAAGGCTACCTACCTGTATCTAATATTTGAGATACTGTTTATGACTTATTTTAATCTGCTGTGGGTTCCCTACAGGGCAAACAGCAAGATAAAAATTATTGCATGCCTATGTGTCTGTCTGCCTTCCTTTCATCACTATGTAGTTACTTGAGCAATGAAATTCCAGTCCTCAAAGATCACTAGGATACCTTAGTGCCTTGTGGCAGTGAAGCCATGCCATGAATGTCGTGCTTGAAAAAGGAAGCAATGGGCATGTGCAGGAGGGACAGGCTTTGGGTATGAGCAAAGAGATATTCCCTCGTGAGCTGCCAATTTGGGTAGCTAGCTGCCTGGGAAGGTTGGGTGTGATGAAATCCTTACCTTTGTCAATGTGTATTTCTATTATTTTTTTCTCTCTAACCACCTTGTTGCCATTGCAGGTGGTGCATCTGTCTTTGGGATTTATTCGTTCCCCTTGGCCTTTACAGTCTGGACAAACAGTCTGGATTTGCTGCACCATTCCAGGTGCGATCTGCTGAACAAGCACCTGCACTCCTCTTCCTTTGCATGTAGGACACTTTTCCACAGCACCTTTCTTTCCACCGAGGCCTTGGAAGGAAATACAAAGGAAAGCACACAGTAACTCCTAAAGTTCCCTGATGGCAGACAGCAACTCACCAAGCTCTCGTTACCAATCTCAACATCCGTGTATAGCTCTCGTACCAAACAAACAGGGCTTTGACTACATCTTATCTACAAATTCAGTGCCAAACATTACTCCCTCTGAGCTCTGCGTCTCCCTGGGTCTGGCATAGTTATTCAAAATAATGAACAAGTCTAAGCATATTTATGTACAGTTTGGACAACAGCAAAGAAACTATTTGATTAAGTCTGCAAACATTGCTAGGCTGCTCAACAGTTTCCAGTGCACTCTTTGAACAGAACAATCTGTTCACTTCTCATGACTTTTCATAAGACTACCAAATATTTGACAATAGCCTTGAAAAGTGGAGATCAGTTGGAATCCCATCATTCACAATTTATGTGATATACACTTATCAATCCACAACTGACCTGTATCATCGACCTGAGATGAACACCTTTTTAAAGAGGATCATGGCCACTTTTACTATGGGCTTATTTTTTTTTTTTTATAGCAATCATTCTTGTTTTGTCATTAAAAAGAACGTTTGCTGTTAAGAAAATTAGCCGTTTGCCTGTTTCAGAGGCAAATATGTCTGAAACAGAAAGTTTCCCGTTTCACCCCTTTGTGGATTGAGATTTTGGATCTTAAGTTCCCTTGGGGAGTGAATTTAACTTGGCAGCTTGTAGAAGAATACAAGCTTCCTAATTAGGTAAAGTATATTTTTCTCCATTCCCATCCTCAGAAGTTTGTCCCAAAAGTGATTTCTAGAGATAGAGTCAAATGCTCCTTTAAGGTCAAGAAAAGGGAAATTCTAGAAAATACCACTTGTAGAAAGACTATGCCTCTGTGCACAGACAAATAGAATCCGCTGCGCATAATTGGTTGGTTGGTTGGTTGTTAGTAGAGAGTGGTATTTACATGGATTTAATGTAGCCTTTTTTATGTTTACTCAGGATGGGGATAAGATGGAGATAGTAGCCAGGTTTCTGCACCATGCAATGAGGGCTCATGAATGCTTATACAGTGGTACCTTGGGTTACATACGCTTCAGGTTACAGACTCCACTAACCCAGAAATAGTACCTCAGGTTAAGAACTTTGCTTCAGGATGAGAACAGAAATTGTGCTCTGGTGGCCCAGCGGTAGCAGGAGGCCCCATTAGCTAAAGTGGTGCTTCAGATTAAGAACAGTTTCGGGTTAAGAACAGACCTCTGGAACAAATTAAGTACCGTATTTTTCGCTCTATAGGACACACCCGGCCATAGGACGCACCTTGTTTTAGAGGGGGGAGAACAAGGGGGGGGGAAAGGAGGTGCTGCGCAGAGAGGAGAATCCCCCCCCCGTTTTCCCACAAGGTGTCGTCCAAGGTGCATTCAACCTTGGAAGCCTGGAGAGCGAGAGGGGTCGGTGTGCACTGACCCCTCTCGCTCTCCAGGCTTCAGGTTGCTTTTGACCTGCTCTGGTGAGGTGGTGCGCGGCTATGGCAATACCCCACCTCCCGCAAAAGCCCACAGGAGCTGCGCACCCTTTAAGGAGCGCGTGGCTCCTGTGGGCTTTTCTACAAGGAGGGAGAAGGAAGTGACTGGCCGCGTCAGTCCCTTGTCCCTCCTGGGGAAAAGCCCGCAAGAGCCGCGTGGTGCTTGTGTGTGGCTTTGGGAGGCTTTTCCTGCCTGCCTCCCCCCTGCATTCGCTCCATAGGACGCACACACATTTCCCCTTCATTTTTGGAGGGGGAAAAGTGCGTCCTATAGAGCGAAAAATTCGGTACTTAACCCGAGGTACCACTGTACAATGTTAACTCAAGTGTTAGATGCAGGTTCCTGATGAGTGATTTTATTGTACTGAACCATACTGGAATCTTGTGTAAACGTCAATAAAGGTTTGTGAATTTGAAAGAATGTAATGGCACATTCTTGATTTTAGATTTAAGAATGGTTTGGTGAGCACCGCAAGTACTTCCTGAGTAATCACACCCACAAAATAATTCTGTGTCTGACTTTAATGTATTCAAGGCAGCTGGTGCCTTCAAATATCCCTGCATATAATGTTCAGCATTTTCACTTGAGGTTACAGGAGTGGCCTTTAGAGCACTTTTTGGGCACAGCCCAACTTCTATATTCAAGTTCACTGAGTCATTACCTTTGCACTTATCACAAATTACATTCTTCTGAAGCGCCAGCTTTCTTGTGGCTCCATTGTACAAGTCTTCAAGGGATATACTCAACTGATGGACAACGTTCTTTCCTTAATGAAAATGAAGGTCAGATGCTTAACACAAGATCCCCATTTCCAATGTTCATTTTATGCTTTTTATCCTACCTCCCTGCAAGCCTAACAATCCTCCAGAATGGAATTTGTACCTTTTACTAAGAGGAAACTGCTTCTGGAACACAACAGCTCTGTTTCTGCAATACGGCTTAGCTTTTCAGAATTTTGTAAAGTTAGCTTCCTATATAGCTATTTAATTTTTTCCCTTTTTAACTTATCTGTAATGCCACACATGGACAAAACCAAGATGAAATTCCCCTCATCTGGCTTTATCATATATGCATCCTAGGGAAAGAAGGCGGCCATGGCAGTTCCTCCCTCTCAAAGGCAATTTTCTTGAAAAAACAGCCAGGGCTGCCAGCAACCATGGCAAGATATGATTTAAAAAATTGTACTTGGGAAGGTTGAGCAGAGGCTATTGACCAGAATAAAGCTGGTCCTCTGGACAACTTACCTCTATCCACTTCCTTGTTTAGACACTACTGGGCAGTGCTGAAATATGTACCCCTAAACCAACCAGTTTTCAAATGCATTGTATTAATAGTTATAGCCCTCAAATTCTAAACACTATTCTAAGTGCAGAACAAACCCTCCCCCCCCCAAAAAAAACCCAAGGGGAAACTCTCAAAATTAGTATGTTTCCTGGATATGAAACCAAAGAACTGATAAAACTATCCTGGTTTGAATTTTGCAATTTTTTTTGTTCAAACCCACCCCCCAAATTATTTGGTTCTGAGGTCTATCACCTGAATCTAAGCATTTCCAAAGATAACCTCAAGTTACAGTGCTTCAGATAAACCACACTGCCATTTCTGCAGTAATGCCAAGTAAGATATTGTTGCCATATTCCCAGAATGGAAAAAACAGGTGCAACAGGGCCAACAAAAGTCAATCAATAATAGTAGCTTTGCCTTACAGTAAGGCCAAGAGAGCTGCCTCATGAATGAAACCTTCAGTTGCAGTTCCCATTGGTAACTACAGTGGAACCTTGGTTCTCCAACGCCTAGGTACTCAAACATTTCAGCTCCCAAACGCTGAAAGCCCGGAAGTAAGTGCTCTGGTTTTTGAACTCTTTTTCGGAAGCCGAACATCAGATGCGGCTGTCAGCTATTGTTTTCAGGGCACCCACGCCAATCAGAAGCAAAGCCTTGGTTTTCGAATGTTTCGGAAGTTGAACAGACTTCTGGAACGGATTACATTCGAGAACCAAGGTACCAGTGTAAGTATTTTATGCTTTGGACACAATACTACTGTAGCATTTCTACATTTTGGTCTCACACACTAGAATTTAACTGATGCAGTATTTAAAACACACATGCATACCTCTTCTTTCTCTATTCATTCTGCCTCCACCACCAAAGAACATGTCAAAGATGTCCATGGGTGAAGAGAAATTGCCGCCACTTAGGCCTCCTTCTTTAATAGCTTGCTCCCCACCCTGGTCATAGAGGTCTCTTTTCTTTGGGTCTGACAGAACTTCATAAGCCTGGGATATGAGTTTAAACTAAGAAGAGAAAGAGACCCTCTAAATAGCTGGCTAGCAGACAACAATAGTTAAGTTTCATACAAGTGATTAAGAAAACTCCTGAACATCCATCAAGAGACTATTCAGTAAATATATACCCAGCAAAAGCAGTCGTCCACCTATTTTAGAGTATTTTCCCCCCTGCAGTGGTTAATATAAGAAAAAGCCAGGCCAAAATAAATGCTGTAAAGGAAATTATATATATATAATATAATATATCAATCAGCATAAGAAATGTTCACAGTATGCCACAGAAAATAGAACAGATATACAGTGGTGCCCCGCAAGACGAACGCCTCGCAAGACGAAAAACCCGCTAGACGAAAGGGTTTCCGTTTTGGAGGCGCTTCGCAAAACGAATTCCCCTATGGGGTTGCTTCGCAAGACGAAAAAAATCTTGCATCCCCCCACGGGTTTTTTTCGCTTTTTTCGCCCTTTTCTTAAGCCGCTAAGCCGCTTATTAGCTGTTCCGCTGATAAGCCGCTTAACAGCTGATCGCTGGAAGCCGCTTGACAGCTGTAGCGCTAATCCGCTAAGCTGTCAATGGGCTTGCTTCGCAAGACGAAAAAACCGCTATACGAAGAGCCTCACGGAACGGATTAATTTCATCTTGCGAGGCACCACTGTACAGCATTACTCACTGAGGAAAATGCTCTATTGCCTGCAAGACTTCCCATCCCTGGGTTCAGATGGAACCCAAGAAATTACTAGCAAAATGCCAATCATTTTGATGGATAAAATGTAATCTATATTGCAAGGATCTCCGGAATAGAGTGTGTGTGTGGATACTCTGTATGGACACCTACTGTACTCCTGTGCATAGAGTACCTGTTTTAGGACTGTTGTTTAGTCGTTTAGTTGTGCCCAACTCTTTGTGACCCCATGGACCAGAGCACGTCAGGCACTCCTGTCTTCGTTTTAGGACTACTAAGTGTCAAATGTTGGTCATTCCCACTACAATAACTAAGGACAGTGGTTTACTTCCTTCTGCAAAACACCAGCCACTTGCTTTCATGAACTAAAAAATAAAACATGTGCCTCCTAGCTGGTGTCTCAACTGGCCCACCTGCAGTTGCCTCCCTAAGACCCCCACTTCACCCTCTCCAACCGAAGTCCATACCCGCTCGCCCTCGCTGGGATTCTTGTCCGGATGGAACTTCAGGGCTAACTTGCGGTAGGCCCGCTTGATCTCATCCGAGGTGGCACTTGGCTTCACCCCCAGCGTATCATAGTAGCCCGTTTCCTTCACCATGGCAGCAGCCTGAGAGGATGAAAGAAACAGAAGGAATGAAGACAGCACTCAGGCTTTTCTTCATCAAATTTCCCTCATTTTGATAAAGAATTTCCCATCCTGGAATGCAGGTTGTCATCAAATATGTTGGAAGGCACTAAGAAAGCTTTGTACATGGTAAAAACCAGAACTGGATACTGCCATTTAATCAAATGTTCCCTTTTTAAGCTGGGGTTTAAGACAGAAGAACTTGTAAAAATACAAATGGCAAGAACCATTTTAGAAGAGGTATGCTCTTTCCTTACACACAAAGTAAATGCTTCATTATTTTCTACATACATTTTATTGTCTAAACACAAAACATGGTTTCTTCAGAACTACTGTATTATGTAAATGTATACTTTAACAAATTAATCCAAAATGAACGCAATTGAATGAACACATTAAACAAGCACAAAAAATGTCCCAGACAGTCCTTACTTTCTTCAATTATCAGAACAGATATCCTCTGGTACAACAGGATTCACCCTTCCACTCCTCTTCCCTGCAGCCAAACTCCTTCCTCCCCCAAACTCTTGCTTAGGATGGTGGGAGAACCTCTGCAGCAGGTTTGAGGATGGTGGGGGAACAGAGAAGGGGAAGTCCACTGACAGGGTTATTGGCTGTTGATATGAGACTATGCATTTTGCATGCTGTTTTCAGTCACGTTAAAAATATTTTGGCATCTTCATCTAATGCATTATTTCATTTCATCTACTTGAGGGAACTGGAATTTTTTTTTTCAAACATTGATAAGAGAACATAATAGCAACACAGCACAGATTTTTAAAGTTTTGTTTATAGGTTAAATAACTATGGAAAAACAAATTCCCATCAACTTAGAGCAGAAAAAATCCAACAGAAGGCCCACACCACTAGACACAGAAACTACCTAAAAATGACAAAATCAATTTGCTGCTCTCCTTTTTTAAAGAGTATTCTAGTATCTAAGACACTGAGGCCTTTAGCTCAATGACAGAGCACTTGTTTTTGCCTGAAGAGTCCTTAATTCTCCAACCCTGGGCATCTCCAGCTGGTGTTATGGAAAGACTGCCGCCTGAAACCCTGGAAAACTGATGCCAGTCAATGTGCTGCCCTAGATGGACCCATGGGCTGACTTGCTGCAAGGCAGCTTCTTCAGATCATGTCTCAGGTCTCAGCCTGGAGTTTTCTAGAAGGCCTTAGATGAGACACTTGGCTTCAGCCACTTCACTCAACCAGCAAATGGGGATGACAGTGCTGGCCCAGCTTGCACAGAGAAGTACAAGGCCGTAGGCTAAAATAAATTATGACATGGTAACAAAAATGAAGCACTCTTGAACATTAGAAATGGGCCACGGTTGTTCTCCATCTCCTAGAGATGGGAGATAAAAACTGAAGGTCTCCAGTTTGACTATCCCTATAGCCACCAGTTCGTTCTTTTATCAGTCCCCATTTGTCACATTAGTACTGACCTACCTCGCTGGGTTGTCAAATATATATATATATATATCTTCTGTAAATGCAAGGCAATACCAAGACGGCTCCAGGTGTCCTCTTTTAACCCCAGTGCCGCCACGGGAGGATAACAGCTGACAGTGTTTGCCTTAACCACTACAAGGCAACTTACATTTCCAAAATGCGTATTAGAAATTATCGTATTGTGCCAATAACAAGTTCGACCTGATGCAATTCTTGTTTCTTCATTCATCTATATTTTTATAATACTCTTCACCACGAAAAACAGTGCTTGCGCCTATTGGCATCCGCCACGCAAACCAATGCCTTGCTTAACCCGTTTCCAGCACAGAGCGGCGCCTGAGGAGGCGGGGAAGGGGCCCCCAGGGATCATCCAGCCCACCCCCAGTCCCAGGGCTGCGCCTGCAGCTCTGAAGGCGGCGGCGAGTCCTTCCTCGGGAGCCGCGCCGGCCTCGGCCCGCCCTCCGCCCGCGCTTTCACCCCGCGCCCGCACCTCAGCCTCGCCGGCGCTTCTCTCGCGTCTCCCTCGCGCGCTCCGACCCGGCGAGCGGCGCCTCGACCGAGAGCCTTTTATAGGCGCCGCCTCCGCGAACTTTCTGGAACGACGCCGCCGCGACGTCACGACTAAAGCCTCGACAAACCTAGCGGGACCAATCGGCGAGCGCCGGGAGGGCGGAGGCTCCGCCCCCTCCCTTCCGCGCCCTTTCAGAGGGGAGACGAGGACGGAAGTTGCTAAGCGACGGCCGCCGCAATCGGGCCGGCGCCGTGCGCGAGGAGGGCGGAGCATGAGGCCCCGCCTCTTGCCTTATATGGCAGCCGGCGGCCGAGCGCCTCCCGGATTCTGCCGCTTTCTCGTGGCTTCGCGAGCGGCGCTTCTGGGCGCCCCAGTGCGCAGTCTCCGCCCAGGAGGACGGCGGCGGCGGCGGCGGCGGCGCTGCTCTAAGGAGTTCCCGATTTGCGCAGCTGCCTTGCGATTCGTCCTTCCCTTTCCGCCTCCCCCGCGGGGTCCCTTCCGATCCCTCCAAGCCAGGATTCCTCTCGGAGGAGCGGAAGCCCCGGGGCCTCCCGCGTGGGACTGGCTGGAGCGGGAACCTGTCCCGGCGGGCTCCGGGCAGGAGACTGCCCTGCTTATTTCTTACCATTTATTTATTAAATGCATTAGACTCCTGTTATGGCCCAAGGCATAGCGGCTTGCAAGCTAGGACCTAGGCTCACGTGGTTGACCTGCAACCTCTGGCAGGTGTCAATCACCTGGTGTCATAATTACATCAGAAGATGTAATCGTCCCACTCGCTTGCTAAAGCCGTCACCCCACCCCACCCCCCTACTGAAGGAGGTGAGGACAGGTGCCCCACCTAGGCCCGAAGTCACCCCCCCCTCAAATCAGGCCTCAAGCCTCAATATTTTTTCCAAAATTACTTTCTCAGTAATTAGAAGCATTTCGCTCTGCTGTAACAAAGGTAGCTGAATAGAACAATGCCTTTTTGCTTCTCAGGCTAGCTGACCTTGCAAAAAGTACATTTAACTTGCAACTTTTCTTTCCGGGACCTGTGCCAGTAGAGCAAGAGAAAAGAAACATATCTTGGACACGCTGAACGCAAGGCTTCTCGTCCCCTTTTCCTGGGAAGGGCGCCAAGAGTCAAAAAGAGTCCCAAGACAGGAGCTTTCTGTTCATGTTCAGGAAACTCAACATGGGGCAGGACTCTGGAGGAGGAGAAAGGGGAGAGAACTGAAGGGGAATATATGCTCTGTGCAAATGGCTGTGAACTCGTGCTTGCTTTGTGAATCTATCACACTTGCTCCTTCTACCAGCCGGATGGTAGAAATAAAGCTAGGCTGAGAAGCAGCCCAAGGTCACCCATAGCTGGGGGGGGGGGGTCTCACAGGTCCTCACCTGACACTCTCACCACCCCACATAGGTAAGATATAGAATTGCACAGATAACAATGGGTGGATAAAACCGAATTCCAATCCCCACTTGGCTGTGATACTTGCTCGGAGAGCTTGGGTCACTCTCTGCCTCTCAGCTTAATCTACCTCACAGCGCTGTGGTTGTGAAGGTAAAATTGGAAAGGGGGTACCATGTAGGCCACCTGGAGCTCCTTGGAGAAAGAGTCAGATACAAACATAATAAATAAGCAAATTAAAACAAAATTCAAGATGAGAGTCAACTCCATTGAGCTCCATGAGATGCAATTCCAAGCAAACATATTTTAAAATGTATTAAACATTTGTTCTCTGTATTGGATATATTGATATATCCAATATTTTGTTGGATATCTCAACATGAGATATCCAAGGAAGCTGACCATTGAAAATAAATAAATAGGTAAAACAGTTAAAAAACAAACGAAGACCCCCCCCTCCCGCAGTTACTTAGGAGTACGTCTTGTGAAGTTAAGCAAGGCTTATGACTGAGTAAGCCTGAAAGGGGTTGATTAATGATCTGCCCTTTACCTGAAGGTTCCAGAGTGGAAATATATACACTTCAGAATAATAAAACTAAAAATATCCATGATACAAAATAAAGGTTTCCTTGAAAGCAGCAGTGGCCAAAACTACAAATCAGCAATACACATCACCCCTCCCTCTTCTTTTGCAATGCAATTATAGACGTGTGTAATCAGAAGCAAGCCCCATTGAGAAAGGACTGCAGCCTTACAATGCAATCGTGCCCATGCCTACTCAGAAGTAGTTCCCGTCAGGTTTGATGGACAAGTGAGAGCATAGGACTGCAGTTTAAAGCTGGACTCCCTTGCACACAGAAGGCTTTTTTGAGCATTGTCCTGGGCATCTTCCCAGTTTTCAGGGCTGAGTGAGGACTGTCACTTCTGAGCCACCTCAAGAAGGCAATGGGGTAAGAAGGTCACTGCCCCGACCAGAAGCGGTCAGATCAGTGGATGAAAACCAATGGAAAGGTTTTGTGCATGCAGCACCAAATGCATGTAAATCCGAAGCTCATGACACACAATTTGGAAACAAATTGCATTGTTAGGACGAGCCTTCCTCAACTTGGTGCCCTCCAGATGTTTTGGGACAACAGCTGGAGCAGATGGCTGATTAAACCATCTACAGCCTTTAAGATGTGTTTGCAGGGAGGGGAATTGCTTTTTTGTTAAGATTTAATCGCAGTGCCTGGAGACAATCGGTCAGGCTGCGTATCCACAGCAAGGACTAGAGGAGGAATGAGCACTGGGAGGAGTGCAGAGAGAAGAAGAAGTGCCAAGGTGCATCTGCAGCAGGCTTCCTCTTCCCCAGCTGCAACAAAACCTGTCTCCTCTATAGCCACAGCAGGCACTGTAACTCTCCATTGGTTTGACTTTAGCTCTGAAAATGCAGTCCTCCATTGTCTCCCGAGACAGACAGATGCCAACAACAACAGTTTTTTATTTTTGTTTTATGTTGTAATCTGCCCTGTGATATTTGGATGGGCAGTATATGAATTTAATAGTTAAAATAAATAAATGGGGGTTGTACTCAAAATATCTGCAGGGCATTAGTGGTGTGTTGAGGGGGGAGGCTGACTGAATGTTATGTGTGCAAATCCTTCAGAAATATTGGGATGTCTCCAAAGTCAGTCGTACTCCGAGCAGACCCCTTGAAATCAATGAACATGACTAATTTCAAAATAGCCACTGTCGGCTCCTTTGGGAAGAATGTAAACTAAATAAAAATTATTCAGGTACATTGATTTCAATGGGTCTACTCTGAGTAACACTTTGCCGGATACAACCTACTGGGGTGCATTGTTCTGCTAGTGGAAGCTAGCACAAGGACTGCTGCTGGTGCAACTCTCCTGCCCCCTTGCCATGTGTCCCATGTGTCTTCCCCAGGCCTGCTCTGGGGGGCCAAGAGAGCCCCCAAAACAGTGCATGGGAGGGAGCAGGAGAGGGGAGATGGTTCTGTTTAGTCCAAAGAAATGCTTGCAGATATGAAGCCATCTCAGAGCCACATTGCATTCCTGCCATTACATCCGCACAGGGCTCTCCAGTTGTGAGCTTGGAAATAGGACCCATGTGCCCGGGTGACAGGCAGCCTGTCTTGGCAGAGAGGTCCGTTCAAACTGGCCCAGTAAGCAGAGAGCAAGAATGCACAGACCTGAAATTTAGGAAAGGCTTCCATGAGGGAGTGAAAGGCAATTCATATCAAACATCTAGAGAGCTTTGTGCTAGAATGACCTGGCAGTTTAGAAGTAGTTTTCTGAAAGTGTGCTGACATGTTATAAAATAGTATCTTGGATAACTTTGATTTAAAGGAAGGAATATGCATGGAATATAAGGTTGTCTTACTGCATTTCCATCAGCTTGTTTGTCCTCGGTTGCTTGCCCATCCACTTGCTGCTTCTCTGCAGAATTGGCACTGGATGCCTTGTCCTCTGCTGGCTGCCCATTAGCCTTCTTCTCCTCTGAGGGCGGCCCGTTGGGTTTTTTGTCCTCTTTAGGCTCCATTTCAGGTTCCTTTGTTTAGATATGCTGAAGTAGATTGGGAAAAACATTCAGAAATGATGAGATATGAAAGTACCTATTCCCCAAATGCAAATTGCAAGTGTGTCCCCCTTGCCCATGATCCATTTTGGGAACACAGTACACATAAACCTTATTAAAAAAAACACTTTAAAAACCCATCCTCCACATCAGGGTCCCAATTTGGATCAGCACCACTATTCCTGCTGACAATTTGTGGAAACAAAAACAACAACCTTGCACTTTAGGACACAGATTCATAGCTAACATAACACATACCGTACTTGGATCTTCACTGTCAAATAGGTGCACAGTTCTTTGCAATCTTAAAGCAAATTTATGCATGTTTCCTCGGTGTTTACCATGGAGGTCAGTTGTACATACCCTTTGGGTAGTGGGTGTAGGATTTCAGGCCTAAAGTCAAGCCTGTTTTCTCAGAAGTAAGTCCCACTCAATTCAATGGGACTAACTCCCAGGAAAGCATGCACAGGGTTGCATTCTTCCCTCTGCATTCCTTTTTCTTTGTCTTTTAATATATGTAGAGTGCATAGAAAAAATAAGGTGCTTTGGGAGTGTTAAATAATATTAATATACACACTTATATGGGATCACGTCCTATCATGTGTTCCTAAATTCTGGCTTGGATTCAAATCTGCGCCCAGGAAGAATTGTCAGCTGATTCATCTTTCAATCATCATACTGCACTGATAGCACAAAAAGGCACCTGAGTAATGTAGCTTTCCTAAGATGTACTTCCAAAAGAAGACTGGACTAAAAAATACACCAAACTTCTTTTGGGACGAGGGGGATTTCTGAGCCACTCCAACCTAGACTGAAGGGAAAGTGAGTTGCCCATCACTAGTGCTTGTACTGAGCATCATTTACCACCATTTTGTCGAGTTGGAAGAGACTCCAAGGGTCATCTAGTCCAACCCCCTTCAATTCAGGAATCTCAGCTAAGGCATTCATGACAGGTGGCCATCCAACCTCTGGTTGAAAACCTGCAAGGAAGGAGAGTCCACTACCTTCCATGGGAGTCTGTTCCACTGTCGGACAGCTCTTATAATCAGACTGTTTAGTTGGAATCTCCTTTATTGTAATCTGACTCTATTAGTTCAGATCCCACCCTCTGGAGCAGCAGAAAATGAGTTTGCTCCATCTTCCATGTGATAGCCCTTCAGATATTTGAAGATGGCTTTCATATCCTCTTCTCCAGGCTAAACTTACCCAACTCTCTCAACTGCTTCTCATCAGGCTTGGCTTCCAGACCCTTTTATCACCTTAGTCACCCTCCTTTGTACACTTTCCAGCTTGAACATTGACTGAGCATTGACTTGTAATCTGAAATGTCCTTTAAAATGTCCAGTTTTTAAGTATAGGGACTGAATCAGGGGTGCCAACCTGAATAAAATATGGGGGGGCAGGTAAGCCCCACCCCACATAATCAATCACATGACATGGCACACCCACACCATATGAATGGCAATGCCCATGAACTTTGGGGGGCTGAAGGGACCTCAGTGCCTAGGAGGTGGCTCCTATGGACTGAATTATTATTATTATAACAATCGTGAGCTGTAATCTTTTGTTGAAGAGGTGCTCAGGACAGGACATACCTGTATTTACATAAGAATTCATCTAACAAATGTGATGCTTGAAGACATCTTGTCCAAATGTGCAGATGGGAGATTCAGCTGTGGCAGGTGTAAACAACAGAAGATCTGCTTGAGAAAAACAAAAACAACAGAGAGCTTAGAAACATCCCGTCCTTTCAGAGACCACTGAACAATACCACCACCAGCCTTTCCTCTGGCCAACTGTCAAATGGAATGAATGGAATGTTTCCCCCTTTGACCTTTATGGTCGCTTAGGAACACAGTTGCTCCTGATTTGCTGCTTCCTTTACCCTCTAAAAATATGTGTGTTTGTGTGTGTGTACATGGACTTTTTAAAAGAGTGAGGTCTGTTTTATGTGTTTAAAATATTTCCATACTGCCTTGTCTAGTGACTTAATGCAGAACAAATTACTCTGCCACAGAAATGTGTGTCACCCCCCAAAAAATCTATGTAGCAAAGCCACAATTTATTAAAACAACTTCAATAGTAAAAATGCCTGTGCAAGTGATGAGAGAGAGAGAGTGATTTGGGGGAGATGGGGATGCAAATTTGGGCCACAGAAATTTGAACTGGCCCAAGACACTTGGACACCTGAGGCAAACCACGAAATGATGCCCTCTCCCCACCAGGGAAGAAGGGGTGAGTGATGATCTACAGCGGGAACAGGGAGTGGGGTGGGGAATAAAAATCTATGTTGGGAACAACGGTGGGAAGAGACCAGCAGCACCTCTATTTGACCTCCAGCAAGCACATTGCAGCTGTTGCTGCCACAGCAGCAGTGGTGATGCATTGCTTGGAGGCCAGATCTGCTGCCCCTGTGGATCCTGCCACCTGCGGTGGTTGCCTCCCCTTGCCTCATGGGTGGGCCAGCGTGGGTGTGAAGTCCCTATGGAACACCGGACAAGGCCACTGCAATGGTTTGAGGCCCTGGCTGGGTTGGCTCCAGATCATTTCAGGTCCCCACTCTCATGTGCTGGATTGGGCCCCAAATCAGATTGAGGGGGGCACACACCATTCTAATACAGACTTGGAGTAGAATCCTAAACACCCTTATCTGGGAGTAAATCCCAGTGAGCCTTGTGGGGCTTGCTTCCAAGAAGACATGCACAGAATTAAAGCCTTGGAGCAGGAACAGCCATCCTGGATTCTGTTGGAATGCAACTCCCATCTGTCATGGGCCAGAAGTTGGCTTCACCTGCTGAGCAGCAGCCTGAAGGAGCAGAAGATGAAGTGGCTCTACCTGCTGCTGATCAACCTTCTTGCTCTTGATGACAACCAGCTGGCTCCAGCTTTCTTAAGCAGGGTTTCCAGTCTCAGTGAGTTGCTGAAACAACATTCATAATTCCTGACCAGACTCTTGCTGCTTCATGTGACGTTGGACCCTTGGCTTTCTTGACCCCCGGATCGTCTGACTATGTGAACTGAGATACTCCTGAACTTAGGACTGGACTGGACCTTGTACAGTGGTACCTCAGTTTATGAACTTAATCCATTCCAGAAGTCTGTTCTTAAACCAAAGCCGTTCTTAAACCAAGGTGTGCTTTCCCTAATGAGGCCTCCCACCACAGCTGCCCCTTCCACTGTTTGGCTTCCGTTCGTAGACTGAGGTAAAGTTTGCTAATCGGAACACTACTTCCGGTTTTGCGGAGTTCATATACCAAATAGTTCATAAACAGGGCTGTTCTTAAACCGAGGTCCCACTGTATATGGACTCTGCTGTCAGGCAACCCCTCCCCTGAGACTCTGCTGGCTGGCTGGCCTCTCCCCCCACTGAGCTCTGCCATGGCCGGCAGCACAGGACTACCACCCCATCTCTGCTGACTGTTGGCTGTAGCTAACAACATCTGGGCAATTCCATATGGGCTATCTCAGGCCCTCCAAGTGTCCCTGTTTTCCAGGGAAAGCCCCAGATTTACAAAAGCTGTCCTGGATTCTGATTTGATTCTGGAATATCCTGCTTTTTCTTAGGATGTCCCTATTTTCATCAGAGGAATGTTGAAGGCAGTGCTATTTTTCCAAAAAAAGAGATGCCAGAACTCACCATGAACACCTCCCTCTTTCTCTCAGAATGGTAATAGTGGCCACCTGGAAGGTGATGGAACCCACGGAGAGGTGCCAGAACAGAGCTGTGGTGCGTTCCGGCTGCAAAGAAACCCTGGTTGGAGGGTGAAAGATGTGCTGCCTGAGCCTTAAAAACTTGCAGCCAGCTGGCAAGGGGTTAGGCATGAGGTGGCCAGCAATGGTTTGGGGGAACTAAAGTTTTTTAGGAACTGTATGAAAAACCTGCTCTTTTGGTTTCCTGCCGATCGGGAAGGGAGCGTGCATCTGATCGTCCGATCAGTCTGAGACCTGCAGGGGAAAGAGGGGGGAGCTCCAAGGCAAGCCCCCCCCCCGCAAGTTCCGCTATGGTGTGGAACATGGAGAAGTCCGGCAGAGCGCCGATCTCCCGCCCCTGGAAAACACCACCGAAAGGCAAGTAGCGGGGGAAGAGTGGTCTAGACTCTAGAGCGCTCATGGCTGCATCGCGACCCTGGGGTCAAAGCCTCAATCTGCCACCGTAAGCAGGGGATTTTCATACCAACATTATAAAGTCGAAAAATATCAGTAAGAAGATTTCTGTAAATGTTTGAAATTTCTTTCTTTCAATTCAGTCAAAACGGAAACTAGAAAGGAAGTCAACTTCCATTTTCTGGCTACTTTCCAACTGCTGGGGAAAGATTTGTAAGTGGAAGATTGACAAGCCACTTCAATCGCTCTGGTAAGAAATTCTTTTTTTGAGCTTCATTAGCATATCTATCTTATTAGAATACTGGATATACTCTTTGATCTTTTAACTTGAACTTGAACACTGAACTTGAACCGTGATATAGAATATTGGATATAATTTTGATCTTTAACTTAAACTTGCACAGTTTATGATTTGGAAAATACCTTACTGAACTATTTGGAATTATTTGGAACTACCTGGAACTTCACAATCAAACCCAAACCTATGGAGGGGAACACTCATCTAACTTTGGACAAAAAAGTCCATGGAAAAGCCTGGAAATAGCTGGAGGTTGGGCAACTAATCAGGCCAAATAAAGTGATTGGTGAAGACCAGAGTATTTTGAACTTTGGAAGGAAATAATAACTGATCACAAAAAGAAGTAGACTACATTTAATTGGACTTGGGGAAAGTTTCTCTTTGTCCTTGCAGCCTTTTCCTTCAACCGACGGTTCTGGATTGATGTTGAGAGGACTAATTAACAACTACTGCATACCATCTAGACATTGTAAACAGTATCATTTTGTTAACTTTCCCCACTTTATTAGCTTTATTTTCTGTCATTATTTTGTGGAACTGTCTTTGTTAATTTAGGGTATTTCCATTTCCGAATTGCTCCTATCACTTTGTCTGATATTTTGCTTGCTTTCTATTTTGCTTGCTCCCAACTAAGGCTGCGTGGTGAGAACAGCCAAGGGGTGACTTGTGGCCTTGAAGGAGTGATAAGACTGAGCTGAAAGAATTATTGTTTTGAGAATAAACCAGAAGACTGGCTAGTATAGAAACAGTGTAAACTAACTTTGAATGACAACATCAGAAAACAGGCTGCTGCAGGCAGAAGGGGATCTATGCAGGAGACACCAGGCAGACCTGTCTCTCCAGAAATGGCAGATTTTCTGGCAAAATTTTAAAAATACATGTTGAAAGAAATGCAAAAACAGTCTGAAATGATGGTAGTGGAATTGGGAAAAAATACTAAAATGGTCACAGAAATGTGCAATAAATTAGAAAATTTAACAAAACCCCCCCAGAAGATTTGCCGCCTTGCCGACATGGGGATCCAGGGCACAGTCCTTCAATGGCTGCGTTCGTTTCTCTCTGGTCAGGGACAGAGGGTGGCGCTTGGGGGGGGAATTGTCACCGCGCCACTCCTGGGTGTGTGGAGTGCCTCAGGGTGTGATACTCTCCCCGATGCTTTTTAACATCTTTATGCGCCCCCTCGCCCAGCTTGTCCGGCGTTTTGGGCTGGGTTGCCATCAGTATGCTGATGACACCCAACTCTATCTGTTGATAGATGGCCATCCTGACTCGGCCCCAGACACACTGATCAGATGTTTGGAAGCTGTGGCTGGGTGGTTACGTGAGAGCCGGTTGAAGTTAAATCCTTCGAAGACAGAGGTCCTCTGGCTGGGATGGGATGATATGGGATTGAGGGGGCAACTCCCATCTCTTGCAGGGGTGCAATTAGTGCCAGCACCGCCCGTTAAGAGTTTGGGTGTAATCTTCGATACCTCCCTCTCCATGGAGGCGCAGATTACAGCTATAACAAAGGCGGCATTTTTTCATCTCCGCCAAGCTAAGCAGTTGGCTCCTTACCTTTCTTGCCCTGACCTAGCCACTGTGATCCATGCGATGGTCACCTCCAGACTGGATTGTTGTAACTCGCTCTATGTGGGGCTGCCCTTGAGACTGACCCAGAAACTCCAGCGGGTGCAGAATGCCGTGGCGAGACTTCTTACGGGGTCTTCACTGCGAGACCACATTCATCCGGTGCTATACCAGTTGCACTGGCTCCCGGTGGAGTACAGGATCAGGTTTAAGGTGCTGGTTTTAACCTTTAAAGCTCTATACGGCTTAGGACCCTCGTACCTACGGGACCGCCTCTCCTGGTATGTCCCACAGAGGAACTTACGGTCTTCAAATAAAAACATCCTTAAGGTCCCAGGCCACAGAGAGGTTAGTCTGGCCTCAATGAGAGCCAGGGCTTTTTCGGCTGTGGCTCCGATCTGGTGGAACGCTCTGTCACAAGAGACTAGGGCCCTGCAGGACTTGACATCTTTCCACAGGGCCTGCAAGACAGAGCTGTTCCGCCAGGCCTTTGGCCAGGGCACAGCCTGACTCCCTCCTTTGGCAATCTTCGCGGAGCTCTGGCCCAATGGTTGCCATCGGTTTGATTTGAATTACCGTAATTTTTATAATGAAATGTTTTTAGAATGTTGCACTATTTTATTGTTGTTATCCGCCCTGAGCCCAGCTTCGGCTGGGGAGGGCGGGATATAAATAAAATTTATTATTATTATTATTATTATTATTATTATTATTATGAAATACAAAGATATTTTAGAGAGGAAAACACCCAGATGGCTTTCGCCAATGGAGGCAAAGGCCCAGAAAAAGTTAAATATGGAACCCAAGTGGTTGAGATACTCTGATCTGTTATTGGAAGATAAAGGATACAAATTAAAACCATTTGATCAAATTAAAGATAAAATAAATTGGCTACACTACCACCAGATCAATGAACTGTACAAATTAGATAAGAAAAATGGTTTTGCTTCAGAAAAAACTACCGTAAGTTGAAAACGGAGTTTTTGGACTCTAGAGTTAAAAATTGGTCTAAAATGTATAATTTACTGTTGGAGTGGCATACAAAGGATAAACAAGTTAAATCTGTGATGATAGATTGGACAAGAGATGTGGGACATAATATAATGTCTGAAGATTGGGAAAGGTTGTGGAGGAAAGGAGTCAAGTTCACTGCATGTACGGTGTTAAAGAAAAATATTGTGAAAATGATGTATAGATGGTACTTAACCCCTGTAAAACTAGCAAAGATATATCATAATAGTAATAATCTATGCTGGAAATGTAAAGAAAAAGAGGGTACCTTTTATCATATGTGGTAGACCTGCACCAAGGTGAAAGACTTCTGGGAGAAGATTTATAATGAATTGAAAAAAATGTTGAAATATACATTTATTAAGAAACCAGAGGCCTTTCTTATTGGAATAACAGGTATGGAATTGCCCAAAAAAGATGTTAGATTGTTTTTGTATGCCACAACTGCAGCTAGAATTTTGTTAGCCAAGAACTGGAAATCACAAGAAGTCCCAACAATAGAGGAATGGCAGATGAAGATGATGGACTTTTTGGAGCTAGCCGACCTGATTGGAAGAGTCCACGGCCAGAAGGAGGAGGAGTACCAGGAGGAATGGATGAAATGCAAAGACTATTTACTTAAATATACTAAGGTAATTTAATTGGAAAAACTTGCAAATATCAGATAGGCTTAGGATTTAAATATGTGATGTTAGAGAATAGTATGTTTAAAGTTCAAATGAAAAGAAAAGAAAGATGCTAAGTGATTAAGTTAATTTTATGAGAAAAATTGGTTTTGTAAAACTGTTACAATGATATACACTGAAATTCAGGCAGGGGGATTTGAGGAAGTCACTTAACAATCTTACTAAGATTGGAACAAGTAAAGTTAAGATCTATGTTTGTTTGTCTGTTTAAAATTTTGGAAAATCAATAAAAAAATTTGGGGGGGAAATAGATCAGGGGTCAGCAACATGCAGCCCATGGGCTGGATGCCGCCCATGAAGACCATTTTACCGGCCCATGAGCCGCCCCTGAACCGAGCCGCCTGCTTGGCGAGTCTCCCGCGCGCTTCGCTAAACCTGTACAGTGCGGCACAGGGACTCACCAAGCGGCGCTAGAAATCATGCCTGTGCATGCACAGATACCGGAAATCGCATCTGTGCATGTCCAGACACCAAAAATCGCTTCCACACAGGCACAATTTTTGGCGTCTGGGCATGCGCAGAATTGATTTCCGCCGCCGCGGACATGTGCAAATGCAATTTTTGGCATTGTGCTGCGCCAGTCTAGCCCACGGATGATCTCCGTGAAAGTGATTCGGCCCATGGCCAGTAAACCTTGCCGACCCCTGCATTAGATAGAGAGTTTACAGTCTTTTCACATGTCTACGAAAGTAGTGCAAGAAGTCATGCAATGTGGCTCTCTAAAGAATTGGAATTAAGAGAAAAGAAAAAGAAATAATGCCAAGAACACAATCCATTAATTTTAGAAGTGCAAAATGAAAAACATTCCACTCTGAGATGGAGATTGAATGAAGATTTGTTAGACAATTGGAATCTGTTAGAGGAAAGCAGAGAAAATATTAGGGGATTATTCTGAGCTAAATTTTAAAAAAGGAACAGACCTTCAGATTGTTAGGGATGCCAGTAAGGCTGTGATGAGAGGTTTTTTATTCAACAAAATGCATACCAAAAGAAGGTGAGGGAACAGAAGAAAAGGGAAATTTTAGAGGCTCTGATAAAAATGGAAAGAGTTAATAAACAAACCAAATAAAGAGAGTACAAAGCAAGCTATTAAATTATTACAAACACAATATTCAATGATCATTAGTAAAGAATTAGACTGGAAAATTCATTTTTTAAATTTTCCAGTCTAATTCTTTACTAATGATCATTGAATATTGAATGATCACAAAAATATTTTGAGAATGCTAACAAACCAGGGAAGTTGTTGGCATGGCAATCAAATAAAAATAAGATGAAAAATACTATAAGTAAAATTAAAGTTAAGGAAAAACTTATAGATAACTCAAAGGAGATTAGGAAATAATTTTTCAAAAATTTCACAGATCTATATAGGACAGGACTAGAAAAGAAGATTGAAATAGAGGAATATATGAGAGCAAGCAAATTACCAAAAATCACAGATGAGAAATTAGTAATTCTAAATGCCCCAATAACAACTTCAGAGGTATTGGAAGTAATTAATTGGGCAAAAACAGGGAAATCGCCAGGACTGGATGGAATATCAGCCAAATATTATTAAAAAATAAATAAACAATTATTAGCACCATTACAAGCTACAATGAATGAAATTTTCATTCATTTTGAATGAAAGAGAGAGGAGTATATAACCCTAATCCCAAAACAAGAGACAGACTTGACCTCAATAAAAAATTATAGATCGATTTCGCTATTAAATAACGATTATAAACTGTTTGCCAATATATTGGCTAATAGGATGAAAACAATATTGAAGGAATTTATACATCACGATCAGGCAGGTTTTCTTCCAGGGAGACAAATGAAGGATAATATAAGAAATATCATAGATGTGATAGAATACCTGGAAGTAAGAAATGAAAAACAGGCAGCGTTGATGTTTATAGATGCTGAAAAAGTGTTTGATAATGTTTCATGGGAATTTATGAAAAAAAGTCCCTGAAGAAATGAATTTTGGAGAAAACTTTAGGAAAGGGATTCAAGCAATTTACTCTGATCAAAAAGCCAAACTAATTGTAAATCAGGTGGTAACAGATAATTGTAAGATACAGAAAGGAACAAGACAGGAATGTCCATTATCACCTTTATAATTTATTTTGATTCTAGAAGTCCTGACGAGAAACATCAGGGCAGATGAAACCATTAGAGGAATTACGGTGGGGGAAAAGACATAGAGGCATATGCAGATGACCTTGGAATTACAGTTGAGGACCCTAATAATTCTCTTTCAAAAGTTTTAGAAAAAATACAGAAATTTGGGCAAGTAACAGGTTTTAAGTTGAATAAAAATAAGACAAAGCTGTTGGTGAAAAATCTATCAGAAAAGGATATAAAAGAACTACAGCAGAATATAGAAATAGAGATCCATAAAAAACCAACATATTTAGGAATTTGGTTGACAACCAAAAACATTAACATTATTAAAGACAATTATGAAAAAAATTGGGATGAAATAAAAAGGAATTTAGAAATATGGGGGAGAATGAATATATCATTGTTAGGAAGAATTGCAGTGATCAAGATGAACGTATTGCCAAAAATGTTATTTTTATTTCAGACTGTACCGGTTATAAGTAATGAAACATGGTTCAAGAAATGGCAAAGAGATATTACAAAATTTATCTGGAAAGGGAAGAAACCAAGTATAAAATATAAATTACTTACGGATATCAAAAATAGAGGAGGTTTCTCTCTTTCAGATTTTAACTTATATTATGAAGCTGCTTGAATTGCTTGGATTTGGGACTGAATTAAATTAGAAAATACAGATCGGTTAGACTTCAAAAGACATAACAGATTTGGGTGGCATGCGTATTTGTGGTATGATAAAGGGAAAGTGTATAAAGAATTTTACAATCATATAATTAGGAGATCCCTTCTAAAAGTCTGGGAAAGATATAAAGATTTATTAGAACAAAAGACCCCGTGGTGGTTGTCACCAAGAGAAGCAACATCAATTAAAAAAATAAATAGGAAAGAAAAATGGCTTACCAGAAATAGAAGGAAAATTAAAATTGAAAGATTATGAAGAGATTTGAGAACATGTCAATGACTGGTTGCAGTACAGTGGTACCTCGGGTTAAGTACTTAATTTGTTCCAGAGGTCCGTTCTTAACCTTAAACTGTTCTTAACCTGAAGCACCACTTTAGCTAATGGGGCCTCCTGCTGCCGCCGTGCTGCCGGAGCCCAATTTCTGTTCTTATCCTGAAGCAAAGTTCTTAACCTGAAGCACTATTTCTAGGTTAGTGGAGTGTGTAACCTGAAGCATATGTAACCTGAAGCGTATGTAACCCAAGGTACCACTGTATTTCCAAGTAAATGAGGTATTCAAAGAAGATAAAAAGAAAGGATTCAGCTATACTTTATCTAGATTTCAAAGAGAAATTATAGATGACAATACCAAATTACTGAAGATGTATAATTTATTGCTAGAATGGGAAAAAAGATGAAAAGGTTAAATGTGTAATGATTAAATGGGCACAACATTTAGGACATAAAAATGGAAGATTGGGAAAAATTATGGCAATTGGATTTAAAATTTACTGACTGTATAACTTTGAAAGAGAACTATATGAAAACGATGTATTGATGGTATATGACTCCTGTTAAACTTGTAAAAATGTAAATAAAACCTCTAAGTGGTTATGAACTCTACAATTCTATGATATGAAATCCTTGGACAGCAGAACAGTAGAGGGAAATGGGGGGGACGGACGACCCCAAGCATGGTTTCCAATACGAGAAAACTTTTCTGACTCACACACAACACACACACACGGCTTGCAACAAAACATTGCAATGTGAAGTTCCCCTGTTCAGTATTCCTGCCAACCAGCCTGCCATGCCCTTTCCCACAATACTCCATTCTGCCCCCCCCCCCCCGTTTCCCTCACTTGTCTGCTGCACACTTAGCCAGATCAGCCCTTCTGTTTTGCACCCCTCCTTAAGTTTTTCCCCTCCTCCAAATCTTGGAGTTCTCCCAAGCTTGCTGATCTGTCCAAAGGCTCCAGACGTGGAAAATGAGTTTGTGACGAGTATATTGTGAGCGGTAAGCTGCCTCATGGGCTCTTAGATGCTATGTTAGTCACCCCTAATCTGAACAAACATATATGTTGCTGTTGTTTAAGAGCTGGAGGACTTTATTTCACAAATTTTGCACAATAGCTGCAGACTCTCCCATGCTGAGATTAAGCAGTATGAATCTGGGTTTTGAATGATGTGTGCCCCACATTCCATCTTTCTGTCGGTCTGTTGCAGAAATGCCTTAAGAATTTCAACACCCTTTCCCCCATGTCAGTGACTGAGTTCCAGTTCTGTCCTATAGAAAGAGAACCACTATCCTACAAAATATAATATTCAAATAAGAGAACTGGAATAATTTGAACCAAAGATTAGAAGGGGGGGAGCAAGAGAGAGAGAGAGAGAGAATTTGCATCTTAAAAAGCAGCAGTCTCATTGACATTCTTCTCATGGATATTAAAGAAAGGCAAAGGAAAGTTGTAACTGCTGAACACCATCCAAGCATTGATACATTTTTTACCATGGTCAGTGAGAAATGGCTCCTAGGAACTCTGAGTCTCCTCCTATTGCATTACGTCTTTGACTAAGAAAGTGACCATTTGCTCTTGGTTTCCTAAGTCGTATCAGCTTATTTCTGCCTGGCCACACAAAACTCTTCGCATATTTGAAGCCAGCATTCGTCTGCCAAAGAAGTAGCACCTCTCCCCCATCTCCCATCAAGAATAAAGCAATAAGCGGAGAGAGAATGACCGAAAGCAATGGAATCAGGTAAAGTAATTTTTGTAAATTCGATATTTCTTTCCTAAGAAATAGTGGCTGCAGTCCAATGCAAACTTACCAGCTAGAGTCCTCCTGAACACAGCGGGGCTTGCATTTGAGTTGATTTTCTGTGCCTTCTGAGAGCATGGACCTGATTCTGCTCTTGTAAGAAATTAAATGAGTGTTCTCTCTCATTCCATGACAACAAGTAGTATATGTTGTAGATTTCAGCGAACGCTCCCTGTAAATCAGCAGGCTATGGGTTGCTCATTTAAAACTGGTAACAAGGATAACCAAACAAGGAATTATTTGTTAATGGAAGGACATGGAAGTTTGCGCACCGTTTCTCATTTGCTGACATTGACTTGGGAAAGAGAATTTTTGCCCTTCAAAAAATAGCTACTTTGCACCTTGTTTTTTGTTTTTGTTTTTTTAACAACAACAACAATCAAGCAATAATTTTAAGTTGCTGAACCTTCTAATATTAGCATACTATGTATGTTAGTACATAGATGTGATTCTATTCCCCCCCCTAAAACCCCCCCACACACCTGAAACCAGTAAATGGAGAAAATAGAACAGGAGAGAATGAAGTGGGGAAAGTAGCAATTTGCATTCAGACATGGAAACAAGTACTGCTCAATTGGGAGTGAAGCCAAGTCATAAGAATGCATGCAGAAAGGGGCAGGCAGGGAATGGGAAAAGTTTTGTAAAATCGCAAGGTATTCTGCAAACCACATACATGTACATAAAGCAGCAAAAATTGCTGTTATGGGAGTAAAAAACCAAACAACAAATAAATAATAATAGTAACAACAACAAGAAGAAGAACAACAACATAGTTTGCACTGATTTTCTATACTAGACACCATTATGTTGTTGTTGTTGTTGTTGTTGTTACTATTATTATTTACTTGTTGTTTGGGGTTTTTTAACCAAGGTAATTCAAAGCAACTTACAACATATAAACAAACACATGTTGAAACTGTCATAAAAGAAAGAAATCTAAAAGATAGTTCTGTTTTTAAAAGGCAGGATTAGAACATCCCACCCACTCAAGGATAATTAAGAGCCAAAGACCTGGAGAAAAATAATGGTGTCTGATGTGTGACATTGGGAGTGTGGCAAGGCACAGCTGGATTGGCTGTGGGGTTGGCTGTGCGGCCATGGGGAACTCAATCATGCAGCTAATCCCCACTCAGAAAGCAGCTCTGCCAACCAAATGCAGGGTGCTTTGCTGGGCATAGAGCTTGCAACACCCCTTGTGGTTCCCAACTTCTCCCAAACCAGGTCACTGTCAGATAAATTGTCCTGCCCACCTCTCCAAGTTGGCTCAGGGGGTGGGGGTTAATGAGCAGGGCCAGCCACCCTGGGCTTGCCTGAACAATGAATGAGAAATCTGGAGGGTGGCAACATGAGAAAGGGCCTTTTTGTGGTGTCTCCTCAGTTGTGGAATGCTCTCCCCAGGGAGGCTCACCTGGCGCCTTCACTACATGTTGTTAGGCACCAGGTGAAAACATTCCTTTTTAACCACATTTTATGCAAATCTATCTCTTTTCTTTTGGTGATGTGCTTCTTCTGAGTCCATGTAAAACTCTGCCTACACACTTTCTTCCCCCTTCTTCAGGAATTTGTCAGAAGCACAGAACAACTGGAAAGATTCTGGAACAGAGCAAGAAGATTCCTCAGGTAAGCATATGTCAGGAAAGGAGATACCCACAATGTAGTCCATAATTGCCTAATTGGGCCTTCTGTGAAAGGGGGGAGTGGAGGAGGAGGCACAAGAGGCCAATTAACCTGCTCCAGGTGTAGCACCCATCTTTGCTGCAGGTAAACGGGGGGGGGGGAGAGCAACTGCTAAAGCGCAGCAAACGCAACCTATTCCTGCGCCTGCAGCACAACCCAAACCGTCCTCCTGAGTCACCACCACTTTCTCCCACATAAGTTGGATGGGAGCCTTCTGGATTTGTCCGTGGTAACTTTTTATACTGTTAACCTGAGTTTCATACCTCTCCCTGCTATGCGCACAGAGTTTCAAATGCAGCAGCGACTCCTTTCCCCTCTTGTGGTCTGCGACCTCTCTTGCTCAAAGCATAATCAGGAAAAAGCCAAAAATGAACTAGTTGTCGGTGTCTGCAGAATAAAGAAGCTTTTGTGGGGACCTAGAATGGCTTTTCTGTTCCTCAACAACTTTGTGCAGGGTTTCGATGGCACTCTGCCATTTCTTGCTATGGGAGCATTTTGCCATTGTTGAACGGAGCCAGCTTTAAAAAGGGGTTTCCTTGCTTCTGGGACTCAGAAGGGCTTCCCCATTGTGTCTGTTCCTCCTTTGTGCGCGGCAACTTCCTCAGTGGTGAGAAGAGCCCTCTTGGATCAGACCAAAATCCTGTCTGATCCAGCATTGGGTTCCCTAAGGGGGGGGGGGCAGTTTGAATCCGTCTGCACTGAATGAAAGGCAAAACTATTTCTACTTCCCCAAACAGTATTCTCACAGAAACCCAGCCATCCTTTGAAATTTGCACTTTGTTTAATTTTGCAATGCAGTTTTCCCACCAAATAATGCTCACAAAAAGGTATATACAGTACTGAGGATAAAGTGTGCCACTGGGCTGCATGTTCCTCACCGCTGTCCCACATGAATGACTTTGTGCACATAGAAACGTAGCACAGCAATGAGAGGACAAGGCCAGATCCTTTGTCTTGGCTTCAGGAAGTTCTTATATGGAAGAGCATTCAAATATTGTATCTCCCACCTGGTGGGAAAACAAACAAACAGGTTTTGCACCTTCAACAATTCCAAACAAGAGGGACCCTCAGGAATGTCTAGCTCAGGGATACAGAGGCCCCATTTTGAACGAGCCTCGTTGTGTGGCGGTGGCAATCCAGAGTAGCTCCACCAAAGAGTTTCCAATCCCTTTCAAATCCTCTGCTGCCTTCCTCCCTGACTTTCCTTCCCTGGAAAAATGCAAACTTTCCCTCTGTCTTTCTTTGGGGGATTTGTTCTCCCTTTCCATGCCTTGGTGGCAAAATGATCTTCGCCTTAGTTTTTCTCTCAGCTGAGGATGCAGCACATTCCAAAAGGGACTCTCAAACTTTCTTTCCTTCCCGCCTCCTGGCTGAAGTAAGAGTCGAGTAGCACTTCCCCCACCCCTCCATGGGTTAGAAACAAGTGCTGCTCTGGGGGCGACTTGAGAACTAAGTGTGTTGTTGTTGGGCTAAGCCTTGTCCTGTTCTGACTGCCAAACCCTCTACCTCCATGCTTACCAGATGTCTGTCTCCCCTCCATGGATCCAAGTCCTCCCTCCCTGCCACTTTCTGGATCCCTTCACTTTGTCGCACTCTAGCACAGCCATGAAATAAAATACATGGCTCTATAGCACCTCCTCGTTTGGAGGCAGTGATGCTTCTGAGTTGCAGCTGCAGGAGAGAGGCTCCTTCTTATGCGTTGGGGTGGGGGCTGAAGACCTTTTGCTCTTTCTGCAGTGGGGTCTCTGCAATATCCCAGTCTCCAGGGCCCTGGAGTCACCCCACCAACATAAGAGGGGAGCTGTTTAGCCACTGCATGCTCCAAAGTTGAGCATTCAGGAACTCCGAAAACATTCAGTGCCTCCATTTCCAGACAATGGGATCCAGCAAGTTCTGTGACATGCAGAGGGACTTACAGGAAAATACGACTTAGGTCACTCTGAAAGTGATGTTGGAGCAGCCTGCGTCCTTTGCCCAGTATGTGCACAGCAAATAGCAGATCTTGGTGAAAGGCAACATGTAGCAAGGATCTTTCTAATGAATTTATTATTATTATTATTATTATTATTATTATTATTATTATTATTATTATTATATAAGATTATTGTATCATCTTAGAAGGTTGCACAATCTTAGAAGGGTCATGGCTGTGACTATTGTGAAGGACCCCGCACTTCTGAATTTGCTACCTTACTCCTGGTGTTGGGTTGGCCTCTGTGCGAAACAGGGCCCTGAACTAGATGGACCTTTGGTCTGAATCTTGGGCTCTTATTAGCTATGATAAGAATGGAACATCCATGTACAAATACAGTATACCTCTGAATATCAGGCAGCAGGGGTAAACATTAACAAGAAGTGAGGACTGTTGCCTTCAAGCCTGGGCTTCCTGCTGGCAACTGGTTGGCTACTGGGGCGGGGGGGGGGAGGACATTGGACCCTAATGGATATTTAGACTTACTCAGCAGAGCTCTTACCTTCTTAGCGCTCCAAGCTTTTGTAGTTTTTATTCCTTTAAAAATCTTGACAGTGAGGAATTGCATCTAAATGCCAAATCCCACCTTCTCTATAGCAGAATAAGCTGCCTGTAGAATGGGTGGCAAGCACTGAGACATCATTAATGAGAAAATTGTTATGTGCCGCCTCAATCGCTAAGCACGGAGAAACTTCAGGGATTCCAGGGCTCCGTTTCCTTGGAGACGGTGGTGTCTTGAGGATGTGTGGTTTTAGTTGCACACATATAGAACCTGAGCCTAAGATGGAGTAACGCCCCAACAGATGTTGCTTCTCCATTAGTCTCAGCTTGAGAAGTAGCACAGAACAAGCAGGGTTCTGGGTCTCCGGATTCAGTGGCAGACCTTGGCAACTCAGATTTCAGTGGCCCCCTGTGCGATGCCAACCTCTGGTGCCCCCCACCTCTCGCCTTCCATTGGACACCATAGTTGTGGCACCTGCTGCAGTGCCTGCAAGGCTCCCTGCCCTGTGCAACTGAACTGGCCTAGCTCTGCCTCTGCCTGCTTCCAGCTCAGCTCTCTCCCCCCACTCTCCCCACAGTTCTCCTCCCAAGCAGCTAGTGGGGGTGGGAGTAAAGGCCACCCAATAGCCTGGAGGGCAGTTAGCTCTTACAACTGAGCTCCGGGTTTTTTAATATGCTGATGAAGACCCTTAGGTGGCCCCCTAAGGCCACTTAGCCTTACAAAGAAACCTGTCTGACCAGTCCAGCAACCTCCTCCATGAGATTCCAGTCCTCCCTGGGCCCAAGAGCCCAAGATCTGGATGGGACCCAGGGCATCATACAGACTGGCCCCGCTCCTGCAAAACACAAGAGAATATTTCATTGTCTGCATGGAGATGCATGGGTGCTGCAGCAGTCTCTCTTTCTCTGCCTGTTCCCCAGTGCCTCTCTGGACCACGTCTGCTGATGGGCTGGTTAAGCTGAGGATGGACCCCACGTGTCTGCAAGCTCCCATAACTGTTCATCAGATGTTTCAAGAATCCTTAGAGAAATATGGGTCTCTCAATGCAATGGTCAGCAAGAAGGATGGGGAATGGGAAAAGATCACCTTTGCTGAGTATTACAACTATTCTCGCAAAGCAGCTAAAAGCTTCCTGAAGGTAAACCTGGGGGGCCTGAAGCGGGAGATCCAAAATGCTGTCCTTTGGGGTGTGGCTCTTGCGTGGTTGCTTTTCAGAGTAATTTTTAAAGCTTAAGGAGAGGTGTGAACAATAAGGCCACCCAGTAAGAACAAACAAGCATCCTAGGAGGGTGGGCAGGTCCCTGGCAGGAGGACCAACAGCCCCAACGTCGAGAGCAAGCCTGAGAGATGTCTGGTCCAGAAGCTCTCTCTCTCTCTCTCTCTTTTAATAAGATATTTTATTAGAGTTTCCAAATTATAACAAGAAAAGTAAAGAAATAAAAAGAAAAAAGAGTACAAAAAATAAAAAGAAAAACATAGAAAAAAACAGTTAAAAACACATTAATTTTCACAACATATCTTCCATAGACTTATTTCCCCAGACCTCCTCATCCCTCCCTTTTTTGTATTCCAGTTCAGTTTGTTAGTTCAGCAAATCCTTACCATCAAGTTTTTACCCTATTCTAATCTTTCGTTGCATTACCTTACTCTATTCTTAAACTTTTATACCAGAGCCAGGCAATTTCATTTCATACATCCTTCTAATATTCATCAATTATGTAAGATAGTCCTAATAACAAACAAACAAAAAAAGAGAAGATCCTCATCCAACGTTCCTTCCCCCAGGTCCCGGGTTTGTCAGTCCATTTATCCCATTAAGCTGGCACATTAACCTGGTAATCTTATATCCGAGGCTCTTAAATCCCTTCCATGTCCCTTCCACTGTTTCCCTTCATATTTTCTTTTCACTCGTGTGGTCTCCAGTTTAATAATGCTTTTACCTCCTTCCAACCAAGATGTCCCTTTTCCACAGTCCAGACTGAGCTCCATATAGTGCTTAAATGCATGTTTCAAAGTCCCTCCAAACTTTGGAATCCCCATATCTCCAAACCTCTCTGAATCCACTACCAGACTCGGAAAGTCCATATGTCCCTGTTCAGGGGGGTCAATCCAACCCCCCATTTCCAGTCCAATCCAAACTTCATCTTTCCGAGTCTGATTTTTACAAGAGTCAATTGCCAATTCCAAAGGTTCATATTCCTGCAGGGCCGCAACCTCCATCTGTGGCTCCATTTCTGTTTCCCAAAGTTCAGCAGAATCCTCTTCTTTCCTCTGTTCTGACAGGGCACAATCCTGGTATAATTCCTGGGTATACTCCATATTTTTTTCTACTGCCTGTCCAATATTTTCCACAGTCTGCTTAAGATTTCCAACCAAATCAGTCATCAAATTCATTCCCTCATGCAATTCTTCCAGTAAATCATTTGTTTTGAGAAAAGCGCACAAAAACATTTCTGAAAAGTTCCAGTTACAGATAAGTAGCTGTGTTGGTCTGCCATAGTCAAAACAAAAAAAATTCCTTCCAGTAGCACCTTAAAGACCAACTAAGTTAGTTCTTGGTATGAGCTTTCGTGTGCATGCACACTTCTTCAGATACAAACATTTCTGAACACATTGTCCTTCAAGGTCACCACTCAATTCCCACGGGTTATACTGTAGCAGCTGGAAATTCCCTAGTTACAGTTTCATTATCTCCCCCTAGAGGGAAGACTTCTGTTACAAATTACAAATCCAGCCACAAAGTTTCTTTTACTTTTAGGTACTTAGTCCATCGTTGTTGTTTTTAAGTTACAAGAAAAAACAGTGGAATTCCAGTTTTGTCCCCCCCCCCTTCTTTTAACCATCTGTCAAACAGCTTCTATCCTGGTCAATGAGCTTCAAACGTCAATCCTGACAACCCGCTTCCTGGGTTAGGACGGTGGAAAATTGCTTTATTTTAAACTTACTTCTGCAGGTTAAAACAGTTCGAAAAGAGCACCCCCTTCTCCTCCTGCTGCCGAAGGGGGGGGGGTTCAGCTATTTTAGACGATGAAATCCACTCCTTTAAAATGATTTTCAAGACTCCAGTTTATTTTGTCTTTGCTTTGTTCCAACTACAAAAAAAAAATGGAAGGTTGACTTCCTGTTAGACCTTCCGTTTCAATGCCCAATTTGCAATGAATGTTAAGCCCGATTCCTTTCTTTCCCAATTCCCTAGATTATAGATCAATTTTCCGAAGTTTAGGTACTCACGATGGTTGTTTTTTTAAAAAATCCAAATTGTCCAAGAAGAAGGCAGCACTCTCCGACAGCGGCTGTGTGGCTTCGCTCCGTGGAAATAGCGGTAGACTCTCAGCACCGCGCCACTTCCCCCTCTTCGCTTCGGAGCCCGTTATTGGGCTCCTTTGCGGGTTGGGGGGGCGCTAAGGGTGCCCGCCGAGTTCCAAGTTCACAGGCTTCATCCGCCTGTGATTTCTAGAGGGTCCCCGCTTCGCTGTAGCGGGAAAGACCCGTTTCTCGTGGAGCTTGTCCCTCCGTTTCAGAGGGAGCCCGCCATTTGCCGGAGGCGCCACCCCGGAAGTCCCAGAAGCTGTCTGTGTCTCGGGGGGGGGGGGTTACTGATGTGCCAGTGGGCCAAGCTCATAGTGTTTCTATTAGTGTTTCAAGCCCTAGCAACTTGGGACCAGGTGAACTACAAGATGGCCTTACAAGACTGCTTCAATCTGCAGAACTGGCACTATTGTAGGTGCCACATATTCCCAGTTCCACATGTGCTGGAAACTGATCTTTTAATGCAGCATCACCTGCACGCTGGAACTTCCTACCTATTGACCTCAGGCAGCATTCAGACTCCTATTTCTTTTGCAAAAAATTGTGCTTTATCTTCTCTCTCTCTCTCTCCAGCTTGGCCTTGAGCGGTTCCACAGTGTAGCGATACTTGGGTTCAATTCCACAGAATGGTTCATTTCAGCCGTGGGAGCTGTTTTTGCTGGGTAAGCTTTGGAGGAGGCATACAGGACTTATTTCAGGCACTGTTCAGCCAACCTTGCTTTGCAAGATCAGAAACAAAAGGAACCACCATTTATTCCATTATGTCACCACCTCACCAGTATTTCATTTTTCATTTTTTTTACTCTTTTCTTATGTTGACAACTCACCTTTCTTCCAGCTTGGAACCCTGAGCACATGTGCTTAGCTTTTGCAAGACTATATCCTGGGGAACACATTCTATACTGTAAAGCCAGCGATGTGGAGCCTGTGGCCTTCCAGATGTTGTTGGACCCAACACTCATCAGCCTAGCCAATGGCAGGGGTCAGAGTCCGGCAACACCTGGGTGGTCCAGAGGTCAGGGTAAGGGACCCCTGAACATTAGGTCCAGTCGTGGCCGACTCTGGGGTTGCGGCGCTCATCTCAATTTATTGGCTGAGGGAGCCAGCGTACAGCTTCCGGGTCATGTGGCCAGCATGACTAAGCCACTTCTGGCGAACCAGAGCAGCGCACAGAAACGCCGGAGCGGTACCTATTTATCTACTTGCACTTTGAGGTGCTTTTGAACTGCTAGGTTGGCAGGAGCAGGGACTGAGCAACGGGAGCTCACCCCATTGCGGGGATTCGAACTGCCAACCTTCCGATCGGCAAGCCCTAGGCTCTGTGGTTTAACCCACAGCGCCACCCGCATCCCAAGAGGTCAGGGTAGAAGACTCCAATTTCCAGTGTTACTTGCACTGTTTCCATTACACTGCTGTTTAGTTTCCAACAAAAATGACATCATTGGGCTTGCTGTCCACTGTGGGGGAATTTTGTGCAATTAGCTGCATTGTTATTATTATGTGATATTCCATACCGTTAGTTTCAGTGTGAAAGAAACACAATGACAATGGGTGTATATTATTCATTATGTGTTGATTTGTGGACTGAAAGCAACAATAACAGTAAATACAGTCCATATGCATCAGACTGATTTCCATTCTGGACACAGGACGAATGAGTAAACCTTGTCAATTTCCACACCAGTTTCCGTCGGCATCCTCCGACCTCCTGAGCCACAGATTCCCCAGCCTTATGAGTAATTCTGGCAGGGTGAGGAAGGAGCCTTGGAGTACCATGGTGTGACCTAAGCCCTTGCAAGGATGGTCAAATTTCCTATCTGGACTTGGAATAACCCGCCAGATTACCAGTGTGGCTAGAAGCTGATGCTGGAAGCTAAAGAGACAGAGGCATCTCTGCTCAGCACTGGACCCCCGGCTGGGGGGGGCACTTCCTTGGCAACCTAATGGGGAAGTGACATCTGCTGGAGGGTTAATGCTGTGACTGCCTCCATCCCATGCTCAGTTTGTGTATGGGTGTAAATAAAACCATAGGTCCTAAAGACACCACCGTCTCTGCTGACCTTTGTTGCAAGGAAAGTGCAGGAACCCCTAGAGCCTCTTGGAGATTGAGGTGCACACAACATTGCCAGGAAGCAAAGCTTTCATTTTTGAAAAGTGTCTTTCCCTCCCCTTCCAGCGGCATTGTGACAGGGATCTACACAACCAGTTCTCCTGAGGTCTGCCACTACATTGCTCAGGACTGCCGAGCTAATATCATTGTGGTTGAAAACCAGAAACAACTGGACAAAATCACGCAAGTAAGAGACTCCAGCTTCTTCTTCTTTTTACTGACCTGCACAAGAAGGTTTGTGCTAGAAAGCTAACCCATTCCCAGAGGAATCGACTGGTTGCAGCTGGAGAAGGACCTTGCTCTGGGGTGAAGCACCTGCTCTGCATGCAGAAGGTGTCAGGTTCAATCCCTGCCACCCCCAGTTAACAGGATCAGATAACAGGATCAAATAACCTTCTGCCAAAGAGCTGCTGCCAGCCAGGGAAGACAATACTGGGCCAGGTGGAGCAGCGCTCTGATCTGTCTGCAGGAGGGCCTTGTTTTCTGGGAAGGCCTGAAGAGCAGAGTCAGGCCTCACTGAGTTGGGTTGTATTCCATCAGCCTGAGCAGCTGCAGATGAGGAGGACACTCCGCAGATCAGCAGACCTTGCACTGGTGCTGGCGAAGGGAAGGCTGTGTGGGTGGTAGTGCCCCCTGGGGGTGGGATCACTTGGCAGGGTGCTAGGAGGCAAGGGGCAGCATTGAAAAGCTGGGCTCACTGGATCAAGTTCATCCATTTTGTTGAATTAATTAAACCAAATACAAGCACCCCCTACTTACACACATTTTACTTGCATGCAACTGTGTATACGCACAGCACCAGGAAATACCGGTAAATAAATCGACTCTAGCAAGGTAATGGTGGGAGAGAGCTGGAGAGTCCTCATGACACCCAAGGAGACCCTCCCTGGAGCCTGAAGGGGACAGCAGTGAGGGCAAAGGATGCCCCAGAGAGACCAGTGGCGCAGCGGGGACCATCGGCTGTGGGGAGGACTGCAGGGCCTGCCCCATTCCAGGGCCTTTTCCAGCTCGCCCAGGCCCTCATTTGGAACAAACTTTTGGGGAAGTGCAGGAAGTTGTTCTGCTATTGCTTCCCTGTTCCAAGTGGTTAATGTGTTTTAAAATGTCCTTAAGCAGTCGGTGGCATTTTAAATTTTTCTTTCTTTTTCTCCTTTTTTGCTTTGTTGGGGGTGGGATGGATATCTGGTTGGGGATTAATTTTAGTATAATTGTTCTGTTTTTGTTTTTTGTTGTTTTATTGGTTCTGTATAGTTTGCGTTTTGTTTTTAAGGGGCGGGATCAGGGCTGCCTGGGAGTGGGGCCCCAGCCAACACAATGGCTGGGGCAAGTTCCACGGGGGGGGGGGGAGCACTGGGACATCCGATCTCGGTGATCATGGGCAGGAGGAGGAGTTACACTAAGACCAGACCATGTCATTACCGAGGAGGCAGGTTTAGTCGTTGTTTGAAGACTATCCCTGCCTCCGGGTCTGGCCTTGACCGGATGGATACTGGAATCAACAGGGGAAACCCACATGACCTGAAAGTGTTGCTGTGTAATGCCAGGTCAATGATGAATAAAACCTCTGCCATCCATGACTTGATCGTGGATGGAGGACTTGACCTGGCATGTGTAACAGAGACTTGGTTGGATGAAGCAGATGGGCCTGTCCTTGCCGCTGCTTGTCCACCAGGTTTCTCTTACGCACAGCAACCCGGGTCGTGTGGGTGGGGAGGGGGGGTTGCAGTGATTTTTAGGAAGTCATTAGTTTGCATCAGGTGTCCTATTGGGAAGACCCACTTCTCTGAGTGCATGTTCTGGAAGGTGGGCAATAGGGGCAGTACAGGATTCCTTTTGGTGTACCGACCTCCCCACTGCACCAAGGATTCCCTGCCTGAGCTGCTTCAGGTAGTGGCCCATGTTCTCCTGGAGACACCTAGTTTGGTTGTCCTAGGGGGTTTTAACATCCGTGCCGACACGACCTTACAAGGGGCCACTTGGGACTTTGTGGAAAGCATGGCCTCCATGGGGCTGTCCCTGAATAAGTTTGGTCCAACTCATGGCCACGGACATGCCTTAGACCTGGTGTTCACCTCTAGTGAAGTGGGTGATCTGACACTAAGTAAAAGTGAAACAAAAGAAGTGCCATGGTCAGATCACTTCCTGGTGCAAATGGACTTCTCCACGACCCTTCCCCTCTGCAGGGAGGTGGGAACAATTTTGATGGTCCGCCCCCGCCACTTAATGGATCCAAATGGTTTCCAGAGAGTGGTAGGGGATGCTTTATCCCATGTTGATGGCCTTTCAGCTAATTCCCTGGTGGCCCGCTGGAATGTGGAGTTAACCAGGGCTATTGACTGTTTGGCTCCGAAGTGCCCTCTCCGATTGTATGCAGCCTGGACAGCCCCGTGGTTTTCTTTGGAGCTGAGGGTGATGAAACAATCGCTGAGACGGCTAGAGCGTCGGTGGCAGAAAACTCATTCCGAATCTGACCAGACACAGGTTAGAGCTCAACGTCGAGCCTACCAAGTGGCGATAGCGACGGCGAAGAAGACTTTATTCACCGCCTCTATTGCATCTGCAGAAGATAGTAGCAGGAGACTCTTTCAGGTGGTCCGCAATTTAATGGAACCACCTTTACCACCGGGGCCTTGTAAAGACCCCAAGATCTCCTGCAACGATTTTGCAAAGTTTTTTGCAGATAAAGTCACTCATATTCGGAAGGAGCTGGACACCACTGTGGGAACAGGGCTGGGGCGGGAGAGTGCTAGAACCCTGTCTGGTCAAGTTGCATGGAATCAATTTCAATCTGTTACCCCTGAGGATGTGGACAGGCTGCTTGGACTCGTGAAACCAATCACCTGTCTCCTTGGCTAATAAAAGCAAGCCAGGAAGGGCTGGGCGATGGGCTCTGTGGGGTGGGGAAAGCTTCCCTCTGTGAGGGAACATTCCCAGATCCACTGAAAGAGGCGGTCATTAAACTGTTTGCTCTGACTGAGCGCCAAAGAGTGGTTTTCCCTGAGGGAGGCCATGGGTGGTAGGTGGGGAGCAGTGGAAGAAGAGGGGGTTTGGAGAGGCCCCAGAGCTGCGCTCCTGAGTCAGCCTGGTCACTAGCAGCTCAGGTGGCCCCATGGCTGAGAGTCTTTTCCCAGCTCTTCCGGGTTCACTAGCTATGGGGGTTTTTTGGAACAAGGATTTAAAATGCAATAAATTCACATATGTTTCATCTCTCTCTCCCCCTCCTTTAAATGTTGCACAGATCCAGAATTGTTTACCACACTTGAAGGCCATTGTGATGTACAGGGGGCCCTTGGCTGAGAAGCATCCCAATTTGTACACGGTATGATGGGCAAGGAACCACAAACCATACAAGAAATTCTGCTTATTTCTGCTTATCTGATTCATTTTGTCTCTTCTTCCTTGTTGCTGGAATGCCTGAAAAACAATGAAAAATGCCTCCAGGAGTGCAAGTTGTTAAAAATAGTAAAGAAGAGCTTTTCTTTGGAATACATTGTGCATGCAGAATAGTTGGTGAGCTGGTTATCCTGCAAGCAGAATATTCCAAGGACTGTTTTCAGTGAGTCTCTTTCTTCCTTTAGTGCAAGGATGGGGGAACCTCTCCCAAGCCAAGGGCCGCATTCTCTTCTGGGCAGCCCGGCAGGGGCCACACATGAACTTGACACACATTTGCAGTTCAAGGGCACTTTCCAGGCAGGCCAGGACACCAAGAAGGCAGGCGAGAGGGAAGCCCAAGAGCCAGGGAGCAGCCTAAAGGGCTGCATCCAGCCTCTGGGCTGCAGGTTCCCATGCCGGCTATACCGGCATTCTGCATGAATTCCCTGAAGCCTCTGCAGAAGAGCCCTGGGGCTCATTTCCCCTTTGCTCTTCAGATGCAGCCCAGCCTTTTCAAATGGCGGCATCAAATGTCTGTGGAAACGGAAACTCTACCCTGCTGCAGGAGCTTGCCAAGAAATCCGCAGCCAGGCGGCTTGGGAGCAGAAGGATTAGCACTTCATGGGATGACAGGGATCACTTGGCCACGATGAGGGCATTATGAAGCGTCACCAGGGAAGGAGAACTAATCCTTGACCCATAACCAGAGGGATGGCACCTGCCCAGCGAGTGCAGAGGGGAGAAAAGGACGTTGGCTCACGGAGACTCGCCACAACAAGGAACGTGGATTCAGGAATCTTTAGCTCAAACATCCATTCTTTATCATCATGTAGTTTATATACAATTGTTTATATACAATTTGGTGTAGATAAGGGCAGCTTCAGATCAGCCCCTATCACTGACTTCAGTTAGATTAACTCTCCAGTAAGCGTCTGCTTACACATTATACATTTAAAGCACCTCACCCCCAGAATCCCGAGAACTGTAGTTTGTTAAGAGTGCTGGGAACTGTAGCTCTGTGAGGGGTAAGCTGTCATTACCATTTGAGCGTGTTTGCAGCAAGTGTCTTTAGTACAGGGGTCACCAACCTAAGGCCCATGGGCCAGAAGCGACTTGTGGAGGTCGTTTGACCGGCCCATGAGCTGCTCCCAAACTGAGCTGCCCGCTCACACTGCACTAAACCGGCACGGCGCGGGGACTTGCTTCCATGGCACTGGGAATCGCGTCTGCGTATGTGCAGATGCCAAAAATCGCATCTGCACAGACGCAGAGCCCGAAAATTGCAGGTGCGTGTGTGCAATCCAGCCCACAGAGAAATCTCCATGGGACTGATCCGGCCCAGGCAAGATAAACCTTGCTGACCCCTGTATTAGCTGATTCACATGTACTTGTACGTTGGGGGAATTTAGTAAGAGTAACAAAGATCAAAGTTTTTTATTTCTCTCTGGTAAACAGGCTATCAGAAAACAGAAGTTCAGCAATATTCACTGATTTATTTAGCGAACATGCGCCCTGCAAAAAAGCTCCCAAAGCAGAACACGACAGTCCCGACCCTCAAGCTTATGAGAGCCCACCTGCTTTTGACATCTGCTCCTGAATTCCAGATGGGGCTTATAAGAATTGCCACACAACTCCAAAAATTAGCTATTTAATTTGCTTGTTTTACTCTTCCCTCCTCTTCCCCTTTTTCTTTTGTGTCGTGTTTGGTTTTGCTTTTTTTATAGATTGTAAGACAGCAGGGAGGGACTGTCTTGCTTTTATTATTATATGAGCTGTTCTGGAAGTCACGTGGCTGAAGGGCAGGGTAAAAATGCTTTATATAAATGATGTTAAATAAGCAATGTCTCTCCTTCCTGTTCTATTGCAGATGGATGAATTTATGGAGTTGGGCAATGAGGTCCAGGATGGAGAGCTGGATGCTCTAATTGAGTCCCAAAAGCCAAATCAATGTTGCGTTCTGATCTACACATCCGGAACGACGGGGAAACCCAAAGGGGTGATGCTTAACCATGACAATGTGTGTATTCCAGGCACCTACCTCTCCATGGGCTGGCCCATGGCGGAAAAGTGCAGTTTAGTCTTCAGCTTCAAATAGGCAGTACCTGGTCGTGGGAATGCTTGGAAGTGACTTGCCTTAAGAACACAACAGGACAGAAAAAAATGTTTCTTAAACTCTAAGCAAGAGAGCAGAACAATCCATGGGGTTTGTTGGGACATCTCTCAAAAGCCTGCCTCCAGAATGTCAAAAATTTCACCCAAACCAGAACGGTTCAGGCCATGGCAGCTGCAGGTAGGGCTGGGAATGAACCCATTTGAAATCATGGAGAGCTGCTCCTAGTCAGTGCAGAAGAGCCAGTGGTCTGAGTCTGCATAAGGCTATATTCCACATGATTTGCACACTGAACCTCCCAGGGTTCAGTTGCTGGCTCCTCCAGCTGGAAGAATAAGCAGACAGCCGGTGATGGAGAAGACTCACTCCCCCAGGCCCTAGAGAGCTGCTGCCTGCCAGAGTCTACCGTGCTGGGCTAGATAGACAATAGGCTACCTCTGCAAAAGGCTGCTTCCTGTGTCCCTGACAGTGGATGCAAAGTTAGTGACTCCTGTTTCCCTACGTGATTTCTATTCTGGCTGGTCGACCTGCTCCTGACAGCTGTCAGCGGAGAGGTTATTTATAATGTCACCCTCAGCCTGGAAAATCCCTTGCCCACATGTGTGGGCTGATGCCCTCTTTATTAAAGTATGTTTCCCTCTGCCTGTGATTAAATTCGGAGCCACAGCATCACAGGATGATGCAGAAAAGCAGATTTAGATGTGCAGGAGACACCAAAGCCTTGGACTCGGAAGAAAGCTTTCTCTGCCACCAGCTCTTGCACCTGCTTGATCTCAGCCTTTGCCCATTGCCCTTCTCCTCACATGCCACAAAGCTTCCCAGTCTTACTCCGTTCCTAGTCAAAGTGCTGTGGTCAGAGTGCCGACTGGCGCTGGTCACAGGACGCAAGCTCTTCCCTACTGAAACAGCTTCACTGGCTACCAGCCTGTTTCTGAAGTTTGGGCCCAAGAACTAAGAAGAGGCTGGCTGCTGGATCCGGCCCATCTAGCCCAGCCTCTTGTCCCCCAGCCAGATGCCCCCAAGGGCAGCCTGCAAGCAGCACCGGAGCACAAGAGCCCCTCCACTCCTGCTGCCTCCAACTGTGGACTTCGAGAGCCCTTTCCTCCATGAATTTGTCTAATCTTCTTCATCTCTCTATACACATCTGACCGGGTGCTAAGCTCCTTGGGGAGGACCTTCTCTGGGTCCTGACAACATCAGAAGCTCAGCTGGTGGTGAGACAAGAGAAAGCCTTTTCTGTGGTGGCCCCCAGGTTGTGGAATTCCCTCCCAAGAGAGGTCAGACAGGCTCCCTCTGTCTATACTTCTGCTGGGAGGTTAGGAGCTTCCTGTTCAGGCAGATGATGCTGAGCACTGGGCAGCTGCCACTGCAAACTGAACTTTAATGCTGATTTTAAATGTGCTTTTATGTATTTTAACCATTGTTTTAAACTAGGGTTTACTTTGTATTTATAATGATGCTTTAAAATGTTGTAAGCCACCTTGAATCCCAACCTGGGATTCTCCCAAATCCTTGGAGAGCTGCTGCCCTTCAGAGTCAACATTACTAGGCTAAATGGACTAATGGACCATGTAGCATTTCAAGAAGCTAATTGGTGAACACAAATTTGAAGTGGGCCAAAATCCCCCCTCCCATCCCCTCCGATCATGGAGCGACAATTCCCAGAGTTCTGTGGGGAAAGGGATTGATTGCTAAACCACTCTGAAAACTGTACCCCCCTGAACCAACTCCCACTCCCAGAATTATTTGGGGCAAGCCATGAATTGCTTCAAGTGGACTCAGTGTTTTCCATGCATGGTGTGAATGTGACCTTGGTCTTTGCTGATGGAGGGCTCCTCATTGTCAAAGGACACCTGCTCCATTATCTAACGCCTCTGTATTTATCTGCACAGATAACCTGGACTTCAGCCCATGCCAGTCGGGCAGGGGACATGCAGCCGGCTGAAATCCAGCAGGAGACCATCGTCAGCTACCTTCCTCTCAGCCACATTGCAGCCCAGATTTATGACCTCTGGACTGGAATCAAGTGGGGAGAACAGGTCTACTTTGCAGATCCGGATGCCTTAAAGGTCTCTGTACAAAAAAAATGTAAAAAATAAAAATGCCCCAGTTATTTTTCACTCTTCAAAACTGTCAAGTTGAACTTGGTGTTTTTCAGTGAGGTGATGCAGAAGACCCTTTAAAGCTTTGGAAACCCCTCTGGGAAACAATAAGAAGCAGACTATATGGGGAACAAACAGTTAATTTACTGCCTTCGGGGGTGATTAAACCCTTCAACACCCTTTAAGTGTAAAGTCAGACTAGTGATCAGGATGGTTAAAGTATCATTGACTGCAGATATATGTCTTTATTCTAACTGTCCCTTCCTGGACAAAGAGTCTGTAGATTTTGAAAGAACTACAGAACTCAGGCTGAGCCGAAAGGGAGCACTTTTTGAGAATGTCTTTGGTAGCCACAAAAATCCTTCCCCTCTTTTCAACAATGGGGTCTTCTCTGAAATGAAGCTTCACCCATTCCGAGTGAGGGCAATTCACTCTCAAGTGGCTTTGTTTGACCTCAGAAATATCAACAATATGTAGCCAAATAGGAGTAGCTAGCTAGTGTCAGGCTATATTGTGTTGTCTATGCAATTTCTGGTTGTCTGTGGTCTCTGCTTTCCAATTTTGCCATCCATTCTTGGTCTTCTTAGGGGGGTTTGGTGGGTACCCTGAAAGAGGCGCTGCCCACCTCACATATGGGAGTTCCCCGGGTGTGGGAGAAGATCATGGAAAAGATCAAAGATGCCTCTTCTCAATCTGGATTTGTGAAGAAGAAAATCCTCTCTTGGGCCATGTCGGTCAGCTTGGAACAGAACCTGAGTGCCTCTTATAGGTATGTCATACAGATCTGGCCAGCAGGAGATTCAGCAGAGATTAGCACCAGGGACTCCTAGTCCTTACAAACAAGCTCGGGGTAGACTTCAATTTTTCCAAGTTAAAAAGGTCAGGTGGTTTTTGTAGGTGACAAAAGACTCAGCTGAAACTTTCAGCTTTCATGTCATGTTAGAACAAGCTAAAAACTAGCCAAGTTCATCAAAGTTAGAGTGCAAGAGACCCTTTACAAGTTGCATGGAACCAGGCAGAGGGCCTTCTCGGTAGTGGTGCCCTCCCCATGGAACGCCCTCCCATTAGATGTCAAGGAAACAAACAAAGATCTGATTTTCCATAGACGTCTGAAGGCAGTCCTATAACTTGAAGCTCTTAATTTTTGAAGTATCGTTGTGCTCTTTTATATTCTGTTGGGCGCTGTCCAATGTGGCTGTGGCAGCCCAGTCAGATGTGTGGGGTATGAAAAACAAATTATTATTAGAAATAGAAATAGCGCTGAATGAGACCCCCAGGTGGAAATGAGGGGAAAGGCCTTCTTCTCTCCCTTCATTCCAGCCTTGCAAAAGACACTCCAAGAGAATGTGAGGCAAGGCCCTTGAAGGGGGTGGAGGTGTGGGAATGTTAAAGATAGTAGGAAAGAATATATTGAATAAGTATTACCCTTCCTTCACTCATACTAGTAAGTGATGTAGCAGAGCAGATTCCACTCAATATAGCTGGAAGCTAGTTTGTAGATTCGTTTGAATCTCTTAGTTAAGATTATTTCCTGGTGTCCCCTTTAATCCCTCCTAAAAGAATAACGACACAAGAGTCTTTCTGAGTAAAGTAACAAAAAGTTTACTCACATTTCAGTTCACGATTTGATCCCTGAAAGGCAGACTTTTCTTAATAGTTACACAAATAAAGTGTGAGTTCATCTCATATGGAGACTGAACTCATGTGCTGCTGGCTGAGAGCCAGCAGACAGCAAAATTACATTAAGAGAACAAAATGGCTGCAGGAGACCAGCATGACAGCAAAAGAGAGAAGCAAGACAACAGAAAGACAAAACCAGACTGAGAAAATGGCTGCGAGACTCAGCTCTTCTGTGGAGTCAGCCAGAGCCATGCCCATCTCCCAGGTCACCTGCAGGGGGAGGATGCTCCAGACCAGAGGAACAGGAAGTTCCCCTGCCTGGATGTCCCCCTGCCTGTGCCCACTCTAGGGAAATAAGGAATGTTGCATTTGACTGCACCAGTGGATTACACCCTACAGGAGGGAGAACCCTGAGGGCCAGAAGCTGAAAACTGGAGGGCCACATTCCTCTCTCCAGTTTGAGGTCCCCCACCCCTGGTGTAGTCCAACAACACCTGGAAAACCACAGGTGGCCCGTCCCTGGAGCAGAGCATTTTTGGCCTCTGTCTGTCTCGGGAGACAATGGAAGAGTGTGTTTTTGGGAATGAAGTCAAACTGCTGGAAGGTAGCAGCCCCTGCTGTGGCTGTAGAGACCAATGCAGGAGAGACAGGTTTGGTTGAAGCTGGGGCAGAGGGAGGTGTCTGGTTGTGCTGATGCAGATGCACAGTAGAGTAGACTAGAAGAGACATTATTCTAGGTGGCTTCCTGGGGGGGGGGAGCCTTTTCCCTGTGGCTGCTTTGCATATTGTTCCATTCTTGATGTCAGTTAGGAATAAAATCCATTTGGCCTCTTTTTCTGTATCTCAAAGCTATTGCCATTTCTCTGGGGGGGGTCTCCCTTCCTCCTCTTTTATTTTCCATAGTGATTTAAAGCCCTTTCGAATGAGGTTAGCAGACTCTTTGGTACTTGCTAGAATCCGCCAGGCTCTGGGCTTTTCTCGGTGTGAGAAGCACTTCTGTGGAGCCGCTCCTCTCTCGACAGAAGCGCTGCACTTCTTCCTGGGCCTGAACATCCCTTTGTATGAAGCTTACGGGATGAGCGAGACCACTGGCCCACACTGCATGTCCAGCCCTTATGTTTACCGGCGTTACAGGTAAAGCTGTGCCATCTTTGTTCTTGCAGCCTGGTCAGAAACAATCTTGCAGTCAGGTCAATGGCCCTCAGTTAGGGATTGATAGGAAATTTGATTCCGTTCACACTGAAACGCGAACCAGCCTAATTTGTGCTTTCTGAAACTGTTCACAAACCACAATACAGTCATCTTTGAAACTTGCATTTCTCTGAATTTTGCAATGCAATTCTCTAGCCCAAGTAATGTGGTTCAAAAATACATATATTGAGGTAAAGTATGTATTTGAATCCATGTATCAGTGAAAATAAAGTACAGAAATGCTGGTATTGAGTAATGCTGCTTCTGGGACAAGAAGGGGAACCAGACGGGGTTAGCTGTATTCCTTCCCACTGCTGATGTTTGCACATTTAACTTTTTTTAAAAAAGTTTTTAAAGCTTCCAGCTGCCATCTTGCCTTTGTCCCCCAGTGCCATTGAAGTTGAATAATTCCGAAGCCTTGTGCATTAAAACAGATGCCCCCCATCTATTTTTATTTTTATTTTAAGCTGGAGCCATCTTCCCCAACTACTCCAAGACTACAGAATAACTCCAGTTCTGGGGCTCTGAGTTTTACAGCATCTGTGTGTCAGAACACTCACATGTTTCCCCCCCAACAAACATACACAATTATTTATTTTTCCACATGGGAGCTCAGAAAAGGGACCCAGGCAGGACTTTGGAGGACATTTGGGCCCTGTCACCTGCCCAAGCAGGGCTTGGGGGGGGGTTAGGCCTGCTGGGGGGAGGAACACAATGATGCGACTGTCCGCTCTTTGGGCTGTTGGTGCTATCGCTGCTGCTCCTCATGTTCTCTTTCCCTTGCAGCTGCGGCAAAGCTGTCCCAGGTTGCAAAGTGAAGTTAATGAACAAGGACGACGATGGCAATGGGGAGATTTGCTTCTGGGGGCGAACTGTATTCATGGGCTATTTGAACATGGAGGACAAGACCAGGGAAGCGATTGATGAGGATGGCTGGCTGCATTCTGGAGATCTGGGGAAGATGGACAGCGATGGGTTCCTCTACGTCACAGGAAGAATTAAAGGTGAGAGACGGAATGGAATGTCAGCTGATTATTGATAGTTATAAGAATTTTCTATAACGACATCAGATATTGATTTTAGTGTAGTGCCTAAAATTTTAATTTTAATCTTAAACTTTTCTTATGAATGGCTAATATCTGTCCTTGTGAGTTGTGAACTGTGTTATACTACTTGTGGTTTGTCCGAGTCTGCAGTTTTATTTGTTTTGTTGTGTTGTGTTTCATGATGGGCGTAAAGCCGAATAAACATTTGATTTGAAAGGTGAGATGCCCTTGTGCAACACTTCCTGGGACCTGGTCATTCTCAGCAGGCCAGCATGCTTAGCCCCAGGGCTGCTCAGTGGAGAGGGTCACACCTTCTTGGTGTGTTTTTAGGGGGACCCTCACCAACCAAGCATCCGGTGCCTTCTCCCCTTGTTAGCATCTACAGGGCCAGCCCACCCCTGAGGCAAGGGGAGGCAACCACCTCAGGCTGCCTGAGATGTAGATCTTCCCTCACTCCTTCTTCCTTGGTGGGGAGGGGGCTCCATTTTTGGGTCTGGCCCTGGCAATCTCGCTCTCTCCTCTCCTGCTCTTTTGCTATTCCAAATCTGCAGTGAATTGTCCTGTCCTGCCCCCTTCTGGTGGTTTTGCAGCTGGCACTTCAGTCTAGCATTTCCACAGGGTGAGGCAGAGGCTCAGCTGTGTTTCAGAGGGAGAACACCTGCTTTGTACATAGAGGTTTCTGGCTTCAACACCAGGCATTTCCACTTTAAAGGTGATGGGGGAAATCTTTCTCTGCGGGAGGTTTTCTCCTCCAGTCCTTGTGGGAGTGAGGTCAGCCCAGGAAGCCCTTACACCTGGGTTTGTCTGCTACCAATGTACATGGAGTTGTGGTTCTCCAAGCCACATAGTCCCCCTCAGCACACCAGTGTATTGGATGCAATCCTGGTATGGACAACTTTGTCCAGTTTCTCTCGGTTTCTCATTATTCTGACCATAAACTTGGCTTCTCACATTTCCACATCACTTTGCTTTTTTAAAAAAACAATCCTCTATATTTCAAAGGATAATTGTGTTTCAGTTCACATGTTGAAGTGTGAATTAAGTAGTTTCTCATTGAACTACAGACAGAAACAAAATTCTCTCTCTCCCCCCACCATCCCCATAGTCCCATAGCAAGGGCTTTACATTTTCCCCACTTTCTTTTTTCTTCTTCCATGGAAAATTGGGCTAGCACTACAGATGGGCAAATAAAACGATTTCAGTTTCTCATCTTCCCAATCTTCAGTTCAGTTCTACACAGTCAAACATTGATTGTTCAAAATTACTTTTTTTAAAAAGAATTAAATTGCCAGACATACAACCTGTTACAGTCCCCCCCCCCTTGCAACAGCAACCCCAACTACATCCAGTTGTATCTAGTACAAATTTCTCCTGACATCCACCTTTTAAAAATGCAATTTTGGCAACTATAAACATTTTTTGCAAAGTAATTTCCCAAATACAAGGCAGTATAACCTGCTATTTTCACTATTCTAGGCAACTATTTTTTGGCACACTTTTTGTATGCATTGCTTGACTGAAGAACTGTCCTCCAAAATCTGGAGAAGTGTGGATTTTGAAGGATGCCTGATGGGGCGTATATTTTGCAAATTTCTCCCCCATCCTAGAAGGCACATGCATGTCCTTTCTTTGGGCTTCCTAATGTCTCCTCTGGTTTGACTAATCAGAAAGCAAGCTAAGCCATCCATAAGTAAAAGAGTGAGATCTAAACTCCACAATGAGGAATGCCTTGTCTGTCTGTTTCTCTCTGAGTGCAAACCAGTGTTTCCTCTTTTCAGAGATCCTGATTACAGCTGGGGGTGAAAACATCCCTCCAGTCCCCCTCGAAGATGCTGTAAAGAGGGAGCTGCCTCTTGTGAGCAACGCCATGCTGATTGGAGATCGGAAGAAATTCTTGTCCATGTTACTGACTTTAAAGGTACAGGTGCAGCACAGTTAAACATTTCTGGCAGATGTACAAATGAGGCATAGAATTCAGCGGCTCACTCACTTGGTGTGAAAACTGTTTATGGCAGTGGTGTCTCCCGAAGGGAGGGTGAGAGGCCAGAGGCAGGGGCGTAGGAAGGGGGGTGGGCGGCGCCCTGGGTGCCATCATGGAGGGGGGTGACAAATTATCAAGGAACAATTACTGCCCTACTAGGGCGGTTCATTAAAAACTTTTTTTTGGAAAATGGCTGAGGGGGGAAACAGAAGATGGGTGGCCATTGGTCAGGCATGGTCTAGTGGAGATCCCCAGGGGTTTGGCTAGATGACCCTCGGGGTCCCTTCCAACTCTACAATTCTCTGGTGCAGGCTTGTGCAGAGTTTTAGGTACAAGTTGGATTCAAGGGGTGCATAGGATTGCAGCCCATCTTACGCACCGTCAACTCAGAAATAAGTCCCACTGATCATGATGCGACTAGATTGCTGCTGTGCAGTCCTGTTTTTTAAATCAATGTTTTCTTTTTCAGATGATAGAGCATGGTGAAATCACAATAAATAAAACCTCCCCTTCAGTAGTTTCAAGCACTACTACACATTCCACATAATATCTGTACTGCATTGTTTACTGTGACAGCACCTGCAATTTGGAACTCCCCACCTACTGCAACAAAGCACGTGCCTTTGCTAGTCCCTTTTCGGGCACCTGATAAAAGCATTCTTTTTTAGGCAAGCATACCTAGATGCTTAGGAAGTTGAAGTAATTTTAATCTTTATATTTTAGCTTTTGTATGTTCTAAAGTAGGATTGTTAATTTTTCTTGATTTTACTGCTGTGGTGTTTTTTGTTTTGGTAAACCACTTTGCAGGTTTTTAAAAATAAATTTTATTAAATAAATAAACAATAAATATAAATAAAAAAACACAAGCCTAAACACAATCCATCCTGTAGATTTAAGTATCTGTCCACAGTCGTCTACTTGTTATTAGAGGCCCAGAATAAGAAAATATGAAATAACGTAAAACCATTTTTGCAGGCAAACAAATTTAAAAAATTCAATGTGGGGGGTGACAAGAAATTTTCCGCACTGGTTACCACCTGACCTTCCTACGCCTCTGGCCAGATGTCGTCCCAATGTTGTCAGATTCCAGCTCCCATCAGCCTCTCAGCCAGGACTGCCTAATATCAGCGATGGCAGGGTGTAGCTCTCCCTGGTCTATGAAATGCCATCCCCAAAATGGTTCAGCTGGTACATGCAGTATCATCTTTTCCAGAACTTTCTGTTCTCTAAATTTGTAACTCTCATTGTGCTGCTTTGAAAATCCTGTTTCTGCATTTTTTTAAGCATGTGCTTTTATTCCTTTAAATTCCAAGATGCTTTCTGGGGCTTGCTGCAGCTTTTAGTTCTCTTTTACATTTACTTGCTGCTTTTATATTGTTGCATTTTAAATACTGTGGATGACTACATAGTGTGGAGAAGAAAATGGGACAGAGAGACGCTTCTCTACCTTTCTCCTGTTAGCAGAACTTGACTCATCCAACAAAACTGCTAAGTTCAGAAGAGGCTTCTTCCTAGGAGTCAATGGAAATTGCTGCCCCAAAGGGCTGAGAGCTGCCAGCTTACCTTGGCCCTTAATTGGGAGTTGACAAAGAGAGAATCCAATACTGTCCCAGAACCTTGAAGCTCTGGGTCTGAGATGAGAAGCCTCAAGACAGAGATGCCCCCCGACTTCACTATTGAACCCTCAGCTCTTCCCAAGCCACAACTCTCAGTGACTCTGCTCCCACCCCCCACCCCCCCAGTATTTTGGCCTGACTGAAATGTCTCCTTGAATGCAAATCCTCTGGCTTGTCTGGATGTAAGACTCTCTGTATGTAGCAAAAATGAAACAAATCCACATTTGCTGCTCTGCTCCCTTTTTGCCACTGGCAGGTGTCCTCTCCACCGCAAAGGCTGCCCGAAAGGGCATGTGGCCTGGCTGGAAAAGGTTCCTCCCTCTGGACTAGATGGAGCTTTGGCCAGATCTGGCCGGGGTTCTCTTTCTGAGGCAGTGGGGAAGTTCAGGCTGGGTAGCCTTCTTGGTACTAGCAGGTCCCCTTTCCACACCAGGATCACTGCCACAGAAGTACCTGTGTGAACACTTTATACTGTAAACCACCCTGTGATCTTCAGATGAAGGGTAGTATATAAATTTAACAAATAATAAAAAGCTGTTTATTTCACCACGCTCTCCTTCCCCATTTCCAGTGTGCAGTGGATCCTGAGACTGCTGAGCCTACGGACAGCCTGACCCAAGAAGCCAGGGAGTTTTGCCAGAAAGTTGGCAGCAAAGCCACTCAAGCGTCTGAGGTTGTGCGGACAAGAGATCCGGCTGTTTATCGGGCCATCCAAGATGGCATAGACAGAGTCAATGGACGGGCAGCGGCCAATGTTCAGCGCATTCAGAAGTGGGCAGTTCTACGAAAGGATTTTTCCATTTCCGGTGGGGAATTTGGTAAGTTTTCCAAGGGCTGGGTTACAATCTGGAATTCAGTTATATTAAAAATTCCAGATATATCTCTTTGAAGGGATAGTAAGACTGCTAAATTTTGGGTTTGACTTTGGTAAATGTATCCAGTAAAGTAGAACTGCAGGATCTCTGGTTTATTCCATCCGTCATATGCAGTTCTTCAGCTGGGATCATTAAACCTCTGGATTAGAATCCACCTTTTCCACACACACTTTCCTCATGACAAACTGCTAATATCAATTCATTTCCATTTTAGGTCCAACCATGAAATTAAAGCGGCAAACTGTTGTTGAGAAGTACAAAGATGAAATTGATTCCTTTTACAAAAAATAAAGTCAGCCGTCCAGTATTGCTCTTCAAGCTCCAATAGAACAGAAACGCACATTCTGTAGAATATGTAAGACCATCTTTCCAAGGAAGCTGTTTGAAGAGGAGCACCGGATACTAACAAGAGCACGTTTTGGGTTCCACTTCTAAATGCTAATTAGGCTGCAGAAGCCAGAGAGAAGCACCCCCCCCAGAATAAGTCTTGGGAGGGGTCCAGAGGGTCGTCTAGTTGAGCCCCCTGCAATGCAGCAATCTCAACGAAAGCATCCATGGCAGATGGCCAGCCAATCAATCCAATATTCATTCCAGTGAATATAGGTTTTCATTCAGCTTATTGATAGGGATGGACCAATCCGCCAGTTGTGATTTCTCATTTTCAGTCCAATCTTAAATAGGATTTGCAACTTTTCAACATCAGTTTGTTTCTTTAAAGAAAGCATTCACTAAAATTCACCATCATTTTAGTGTGCATTTCTCCAAATACACAAATCTCTATTCTGCCTTGGTCAGACCACACCTGGAATACTGTGTCCAATTCTGGACACCACAATTTAAGAATACTGACAAGCTGGAACATGTGCAGAGGAGGGCAACCAAGATGATCAAGGGTCTGGAAACCAAGCCTTATGAGGAACGGTTGAGGGAGCTGGGTATGTTTATCTTGGAAAAGAGGAGACAAAGAGAAGAAATGATAGCCATTTAAAAATATCTCAAGGGCTGTCACATGGAACAAACTTGTTTATTCCTGCTCCAGAGGGTAGAACCCAAACCAGTGGCTTCAAGTTACAAAAAAGTTGATTCTGACTGAACATCAGGAAGAACTTTCTGATGAGAGCTGACAGTTGGCACAGACTCCCTTGGGAGGTGGTGGCTTCTCCTTCCTTGGAGGTTTTCAAGCAGAGGTTGGATGGCCATCCGTCAGGAATGCTTTAGTTTAGATTCCTGCATTGCAGGGGGTTGGACTAGACAGTCCTCGGCTTCCCTTCCAACCCTACAATTTTGATTCTTTATTGTCACAATCAGTGAGTAGGATTCTCCTAATATACATATTTTGTATGCAGTTTTCCTAAGTAAGATACATTTTGACTTTAATTTTGACCAATATATGTAGTTTTATGCACACTTTCCTATAACCTTTGGTTGGAGAACTGCATTGCAAAATTCAGAGAAGTATAATTTCAAAAGTTAGCTGCGTTTTTGTTTCCTGCATTGTTTTGGGACACGCTAATTTGGTATGGTCACATTAAAATGTGAACTAAGCTAAATTTCTCCATCTTTATTTATAGCTTCTGGAAACAATTCAGATTCAAACACTATTTCTGTTGAAAACATAACCATATTTTTTAAAGTTATGTTTTCTAGCAAATGAAGTTAAATATACTAATTTGTACTAAATGCCACAGAACTGCTTTCATTGAATGGGTGCAGGTTGTATTTTTGTCAGCTGAATAACAAATTAAAATAAAATTATGTAGATCAGACTACAGAATTCAAGTTTTGCAAGAAATGAAAAACAGGCATCGGCACAAGATGTAACTATGAGTTAAATCAATGGTCTTTTAACCCAATCTTACAAGTTAAGGCTTTTTCTGGTCCTGGCGAATCCAGGTCTCTCTTAGCTGAACCAAGCACCTTCTGTATGCAAAGGTTAAAAACACCTCTTGAATTTATGCCGATTCATTGTAGTAGCAAAGAACATGACAACACAAAACATATTCCTTATGTTCCTTAATAGGACTTATTTCCAAATCAACATGTAGGATTGCATTGTTTGTGTTGAGGCAAGAGCAGGGATAGGGAACCCCTGTGGAGGACTAGCCAAGGATATTTTTATTGCACACCCATGATTTGTGCTCGTGATGCTGTCAGAGCAGTGGCATGCTGGCCTACCAATTCTGGGATGTTGCAGAATACACCCGCCATAAAACTGTGTGGAGAGGCCACTCAACTACAGTCAAACCTTGGTTCCCCAAAGCCTCTGTTTTGTAACGTTTCGGCTCCCAAATGCCGAAAACCTGGAAGTGTTCCGGTTTTCAAACTTTTTTGGAAACCTAACGTCCAAGGTGGCTTCCGCTTGAGTACAGGAAGCTCCTGCAGCCAATCAGAAGCCACGCTTCAGTTGTTGAACATTTTGGAAGCCGAACGGGCTTCCAGAACGGATTACATTCAACAACTAGGTTTGACTGTACCTCTTTCTTCACCTCCACCACTGGCCATCCCTGGAAGTAAGACTTTGGGGAGATGGGAAAGGAAGCATAGGTCAGCTTTCATCAACCTGTTGTCCTCCAACTTTTTTGGGGACTATTAAAGTTGTAGTCCAATAATTCTGGATCGTGCTCTAGGTTCAAAAAGGCTGGTGCACAATTGTTTTTTAGATTATGCAGCAGGCAACATTGATGTGGAGATGTTGCCTGTGGTACATTTTTTTGAATTATAAATTACACACTTCAAAGGAGCAACATGGCCATGTTACTTTGGGGCACTTATTTGCCCATCAAAAGGCTTTAAAACTGATTAACCAATCCATCCTCTGCTACACTATGAATGAAAACCAGTAGATTCTGGACTGAGGACATTGCAACATTTATTGCTTAACACCTCAGGCACCTGAAATGCATTTCTTCACACCAACACTATTTAGCACATTATATATTTTTAATGAGCCTGTTGTATGTTACTAGCAAAAGCTACTAAGGGGACTAATTTTTGCCTTCCAGTTTATAGAAGATGTACTCAGAGCTGCTTTTTCCAGAAGAGCCAATATGGACTTCCACAGAGCGACATGAGCTCTCTGAAGGCTGGATTATTCAAAGCACTTAAAACTAGTCACCTAATTAAGAACCAAAACAAAGGCAGTGTATCTTGGGGGGGACGGGGACTTTATTTTTTCCTTGCTTTGTGTGCGAATGGTAACCTCAGTACAATCCAAGAGACAAACAGAAGCAGCAAAAATATAACACACACAGATCAAGCAAGAGCTCTGTTTCCCAAGTTCTTTGAGAAGCCCATATTAATACACAATATTGAAAGGTACCTCTCAGTGCAGAAGCAAAACACAAAAAAGACAAGCTCCCAAAGCCTCACTCTCATCCCTACTTCTGGTTGTGCAGATACTACATGGAAAATGGCAAGGCAAAGCAATCCTGCACGACGGCTTTAATGTGTGGGAGAAAAAGCCAGATTGGTGGCACCAGCCAGCTGCAGGCCCAGCCCCAGTTCTCCTATTCCTCTTGGATAGAGACACAATGGAGAGAATCTGGCATGGGACTTCAAGATGATCAAAAGGTTTGTAACATTCATGCCCATAACAAAACGTGCAAGGGGCATGTTATGAACTTGCAGCAAGAGTTGTTGCAAAATACAGCATCCCTGAAAAGTTCTCTTCCTTTGCCCCTGGATAACATCTGCTCAACACAATCTACGCACAATGATGCTGTAAGATCGCCCACCCATTTTCCCACTTCATCTGTTGTTGCTTTGGGAAGGCACAGCTCAGGGGTACAGCATCATGCACTTTAGTGTTACCAAATGTCAGCAGGAGGTGCAGAGCTGCTGTTTCCAGCAGCAGCTATGAGCCACGCACCATTGTCTCCTGGCCTGGATTAACTATAAAATCTCTCCATCTGATTGGCTCAAAAGAAAACTAATGACCAAGCAGCCTATTTAACGGTAAACTGAAGATATATATATATATATATATGTATATGTATCATTGAGCACAATACAAAAGCCATTACATACATACAGTAGTAACTGTAAATTATACATTTGGTATCCCATCTAGACAGGAAAGCATTAAACATTCCCTTCACAATCTGTAGCCGATAAAATCAAGTTGTATAACTAATCTTCATTGAGGAATGCTAGAGCAAGTAATGTGCAGAGAAGACTAAAAAGGAGTAGTCATTTTTACTTTTAACACTTTCCCTTCAGTCCCAGAAGGATAGAGATACCTTGCATTTTATATATAACAGCTCAAACCCATGTTTCCACAGTTACAAGTCTTTATTTATGCTTCTGAAGGACAGATTCCAGGAGTACCTCTGTATAGCAAGCTTTCTTGTTCTTTGCTTTAGAAAAATATATTGTGCTATTTTAAGGCTGCGCCACCTCCTGCATTCCTAATGGATAACAAACCAAGCCTCCTTCAAAGTTGTAGAGATAAAATCAGACTTTTGCATATCTGCACACTTAAATACATCAAGTGTTTCTGAAAAAGTAGGAGGACTCAAAATGGAAGGTTGCCAATTGCATGCAATATGAGCTAAAACAAAAGGAATTTGACTTTACAAAAATGTGTCTGACATGTAATAAATAAAAATAAGCACTTGGAAAAAGTCCACCAGAAGCAGGCACAAGAAGAATCGCATCCATTTGAGCTGAATTTATTTAACAGAGAGGCTCTCCGTCTAACAGTTTGCTTTCCTCAAGAGAAAGGCAAACAAAATGGAAATGAATTGCAGACAGCTAACACGTTTTAGTAACAGTTTCCATCAGGGGCAACTGAAACCAACAAGCTATGGAGATGCTTTATTCCATCGCCCTTACTCTGCGACATATCTCTGCTGTGAACTCTGAACACTTTGAGTTACCTCCCAAATCTTTGGTCAACACCTGAAAAGAAAGATGGAAAAAGAAGGTGAAGAAGAATGGACACTTTAAACGCTTCAGTTTAATGAAATGTAATTAGCTAACTACAGCCACATAGTCTTTTCCAGGATCAGGACACATAGTGTGGTGTTGTTCTTCTGTGCCCAAAGTTAGAAGACTTGTGCTAGTTCTTGATTAAGGGAAGGTTTTCCAAACCATCATCTCAAAGGCTGGACATTTTGCAAAGTGGTGCCCAACTCAACTGGATGGACATCAAGTGTTTTGTGCTCAGCAGGGCCAAGTGCCAGTTGCTCCATCTGACTGTGTCCTCTCCATAATTATTGTGACAAGTCTGGGTTGAGCCAAGAAAGGCAATGGATTGAACCTGGGATCTTCTGCTTGTATAGCAGGTGCTATAGTATCCCCCCCGTGTGCCACCTGTATGAATTTTGAGTGCCAAAGGCACTCTGAACATCTAATCAAAATCTTATTCAGCACCTATATGCTCACTTAACACATAGCACTGGGATGATAAGAAAGCTCTCCGTTTTCACCGCTGCTCAATTCAATCCTAAGAAACCAATCTAGTTCACGTAGAAGAGAATCTACCTACCCTGCAGGTAGAGATAAGCACTCCTTTCTCCTCTTTACAGAGCACACATGCTTGTTGCTGGATACAAACAGCTAAATATTGTCTCCCAACTAAATGCCAACCTCCAGTTAACAGATAATGCTAGCAGCACTGTTTATAAGCTAGAAACTAAAGCAAATACTGAGACACAAATTGGAGCTGGTGGCGCTATAGACCTAGTAGAGTTTTCGTGTATGTGCTGCAAAAGAGAGCATTTATAGACCTGGTAGAAGAGAGTAGGAGACTTGTTCAGTGTCAGTGGAACTGGACAACAGAAAATTCTTCCAACCTGGCATAGCGTGTGCTCTAGTCCTATCTGAATCACATTCTGTAGAAACTGGATTGCAAGATCGCCAGTGATAGGTGAACCCTGCCAAGACATACCTTTCCATCTTTGATGGTATCAAAACAGGCATCTTCTATTTTCGTGGCGTATTCTTGCATTCCCATGTGTCGCAGCATCATCACTGCACTCAATAGAAGTGCTGTTGGGTTAGCCAAGTCCTTTCCAGCAATATCTGGAGCTGTTCCATGAACCTATGAAAATAAAGAATGCTGACCTGATTCTTTGGCTTAAACTAAAGCATTGATTCAGTGGATTATCTTGCAGCAGCAGTGGAAAGTTGGTGCTTTTTACAAAGTCTGTATATTATCACATGTCTCCTGCTGCCAAGGTAAGTGGTGATGCTGGTAGTGGCAGATGCAGCTGGCCTCTGTGCTACACCAGTGTGTGACCAAGATTCTAAGCAATTTCCCAAGAGTGAATGCTAGTCAACATAAAAACAAAACACTACATCCTTGTTTGGAAGAACAACAAACTCAGCTGTATATTGAATAATATTTCCATATGAGAAGTGAATTTGAACTCCTAATTCTACCTAATTCTTCCAAGGCAGCTTAAATACTGCCTTGGAAGATCCTCTTTTCAAAATATTGCTATGTTCAGTACCGTATTTTTTGCCCTATAGGACGCACCGGCCTATATAATGCACCTAAATTTTTTTTGGGGGGGAGGGTTAAATAAAGGGGGGGAATTATTCCCCCCCCCCGCCCAGGTGCGGGGCTGGGGAGGGGGAAGCCCGAGCTTCCCCCTCCCCCAGAACGGGACCCAGAGTGATGCCGAAGCTGCGTGCAGCTTTGGCTTCGCTTTGGGAGCTTGCAGGGCTGGGGGAGGGGGAAGCCCTCTACCAGCCTCCAAACCAGGTCGGGAGACAGCGGGATGGCGCGCTGCGCCTCTCCCGCTGTCCCCTGAGTTTGCGGGGCTGGCGACAGGGAGGAGCAGGCTTCTCCCCCCTGCCAGTCTTCTAACCAAGTCGGGGGACAGCAGGATGGCGGCGTTCCGCCTCCCCGCTGTCCCCCGAGCTTGTGGGGCTGGCAGTGGGGCTCTGCAGGCTTCAGCGAAAGCCTGCATCCGCCCCATAGGAAGCACACACATTTCCCCTTCATTTTTGGAGGGGGAAAAGTGCGAAAAATACGGTTATTCTTATTTGACAAAAATTGTATACCATTTGATTGTAAAAAAATAAAATAAAAAACCTCTTAGTGTTTTACACAAATATAGACTAAAACATTAAATTGGTTTTTAAAAAGCATTTAGAAATATTCCAACAAACAATTGCTAGAAAGAAACAAAATAGTTGCAACTTCTACATATCTGGGTAGGCTTGTCTAAACAAAAATGTTTTCATCTGGCATTAAAAAGAGTACAGTGAAGGCGCCTGCTTGATGTCAACAGGCGGGGAGTTCCAAAGCGTACGGGTTGCCAGACTTGCAGATCTATTTCTTACAAGTGAGGAACAAGCATGATGCAGCACCTGTAATAGACTGAAGCAGTTGAGTGGGCATATATGGGATAAGGCAATCCTGCAAACAAACATATCCTACCCTGTTATACAATAATACCTTCGTGAACATCCGCCTTGTCTAGCATCCATTCCGTCGAACAACTGTGGCAAACCTGAAAGTACCGGAACAGGTTCCTTCCGGGTTTGCCAATCGCGCATGCACAGAAGCACTAAATTGCGCTTTGTGTGGGTGCACAGAGGCGGCGCTTTGCTCTATGTCCTTTCCGGCTAGCGGCCAGGGCTCCAGAATGGATCCCGGACACAAAACAAGGTACAACTGTATAGCATTAGTAACCCTTTGAAGCTGGCTTGGCAGCAAATGGGCAGCTAGTGCAGATCTCTGAGCAGAGGTGTCACCTTGCTGACAGGTTCTCCCTTCAGCGAGCAACCATGCTGCAGTGTTCTGCACTAACTGCAGCTTCTCGATTGAGTGCAAGGGAAGCCCCCCTCAGAGCGCACTGCAGAAATCCAGTCCTGAAGTCAAGCTTCTTTGTTACATGAACAGACCTGTTATGAACTTATTAAAACCCCGCAGAGAGAGGCATTTGCTTTTCCAGAAAGCAATTATATCAAAAATCAGAGTTCAAGTTCCAGAATTTTATTTCAGAATAGGAATCTTACTGATTCAAAGATTGCGACTCCATTGGCACCAATGTTTCCACTTGGTGTTACTCCAAGACCTCCAATCAATCCTGCACACAAATCACTGGAAGGAAAATGCAAACACACAATAAATATTTGAGTTGGTATATTTAGGCTCTTTAAATTATTATATACTTGCAATGGGAAGTTCGGGGGAAAAGGGAGCTAAAAGGCAGAACTAGTGGAAAACAGATGATGATCTTCACAAGGACCTAAAACACAAAAGGAGTGTTTGGTAGCAGAGTGCAGTCACGCACAGCCTGTTTACTGGGTGCAAATAGGAGCAGGCCAGTGCAAAGCATGGCTTGAGTAATGGAGGAGGCCAGACAAACTTAGAAAGCTACAGCACAGGAAGACCCAGAGAAGCTGTGAGCAAGTGATGCACTCTGATGGACTTTTTAGGTATCCCAAAACCGTTCCTCCAACCAGAAGTACAGGGTGGCCAACAACACAGACTAAATGAATAGAACATACAATTAAAAAACAACAACACAAAATCAGTGGTGACAAATAACTATAATCACCTCTGAAAAATCAATTCCAATCGTGGTCCAAAAACCTGGACAAATGAGTTGTCTTTAGTCTTCATTTAATACGTTTTTATTGTGGGGGTGAACTGGATGTCAGCTGGAAAAGTTTTATAAGCAGGGCATCACCACAGAGAATGCCATCTCATGACATTGTCCTGACAACTCCAAGAGATGGGATGAGTAAGGCATCTCCTGCAGATTGTAACACACGCATCAGTTGGCACTGGGGAAAACACACCCAAGTTACTGGGTCCCAAGTGGTTTAGGGCTTTACATGTAAACAGCAAAACCCTGAATTGGGCTCACAGCTGACCAGCAGCCAGTGCAGTGCTTTAAGAAGTGGAGGGATGTGGTCCTTCCCTGCTGGCCAGCAGCATTCTGCACCAGCCGCAGCTTCCAGAACATCTTGAAGCTTAGCCCGGAGCACAACACATTTCAGAAATCTACCCAGGATATAACTAGTGTGTGTCTGAGAGAGACTGAGGCCAGGCTATTCTGATCCAGGAACAGCTGTAGCTGGCAAACCAGGTGGAGCAAGGCACAAGTGCCCCTTGGGCATCTCCAGTGGGCACTTTCTGAGTTAACATGCTTCAAGTTCCATTTTATGCTGCTTTTCTGAGATTTGTTCATTATCTGCACACCACTTTGAGAGCTTATGTTGAAGAGCAGTTTATAATCATCTTATAAATAAATACATACATAAAATCCTTCACACTAGCTCAAGTCTCCTTACCTAAGGATGTCACCATACAAGTTTGGCATTACAAGGACATCAAACTGAGATGGATCCTGCACCATCTAAGGGACAAGAAATAAGCTGCTGTTTTTAGGAGGAAAATAGCAACTATGAAGCACCTTAATCATGAGTTTGCTATATACTCACGTTCAGACACACAGTGTCGAGATACATTTCATTAAACTTAATGTCTTTACAGTTTTCTGCTGCTTCCCTGCATTTTTTCAGGAACAACCCGTCAGACATTCGCCTGTGCATCAAGGGGGAAAAAGCCGCATTTTAGGGTCCTAGATGTGCATACCAGATTAATGTTGCATTCAGACATGGGGGAGGGGATAGTAGTAGAGAGGGAAAGCACCTGTCGACGGCAACTATAGTGTAACATGCCAGGCGTTTAGTTTGAGTTCAGAAGCAAATATCCATGTTTCAAAGGTAATATTCCTTTCTAATCTTAAGCAATTCACAAATTTTAAGAGAATGAGAAAGATGGAGATATAACAAGTTCTTTTTATGCTTTCTGCCCTAAAAGCAGAAATTGTATTTCTCAGGGAAAATTTATAACCTGCCTTTCCTCCTAGATGCTCAAGGGAGCAAACATGTGTTTTGTTCTCCCAATAAACCTGTGGAGCAGGTGAGGCTGAGACTCGCACAAGGTCTCCCAGTAGCTTCATGGATGAACGGGGATCGGAAACACTCTCAATCACTACATTACACAGAGACCTTACAAGCTATTGTTATATTTGATACTGTTCTCTTGAATGGTCACAGAGATCTATACACATAATGATGTGCGCACACACCCCTCTGGAAGCCAGCGAGGTCAAATTGTTTCTCTTCTTTTTGGTTGTGCTCAGTATATATTATAGTAGACAAGTCCACTGAAGAGAACGAAAGGTCAAAACATATCTGACCAGCCAAGAGAGATTTTTCACTTACCGCTGTAGCTGATCCGCTGGGTGGCTGGCAAGGGCCCTCCAGATATTCATGGGAAGGTCTCTTTCATGCCACCCAGGGACAATGCTGTGGTACTATTTGAGTCAGATTGTTCAGTGCCCGTAACATGATGTAAAACTCTTCAGAGCAAGGATGGCTAACCTGTGGCCCTCCAGATAATGCTGGACTTCAACTCCCATCAGTCCTAGCCAGCAAGGCCAATGGCGAGGAAAACGGTAGTCCAAGATCACCAAGAGAGACACAGGTGAGCCATTGCTGCTTTGGCCATGGTATCAAGTGGCCTTCAAAACTGTTTTTAAGATACAGAAATACAAACTGTCTATATCCTCACCCACCATAAAATTATCAAAGCAAGGTATTTAACCATAGACTATTAAAAAAAGAAGTCTGTGGTAAAACTGAAAAGCTGCTCTGCCTTCCTTGTTCAGGAGCATTGTGATTCCAAGTTATGGAGACAAGGGAAGTGGGCACACTCAGCTATAAATAATACAGCAACACTGTATTGTACCAAACATTTGGCAAAAATTTCTTTTTCCCGCCCTAGGTGCAGATTTGAATACAAATTCGATTACAGTATTCATGCAGCAGCATCAGGTTTAGGTTATTCTCAGTTACAGTTTTAGATAAATGTTGCAAAATTTAATTGTGCTATCCTGGATTACTGAAACATCCTTATTAATACAAAATTAGCTTTTTTCTATGCAAAACCTTTTTTTAGTTAAGGCTTACTTTCATAATTACCTCTAGTATGCACCATCTGTCAAAAACAGGAAAAAGAGGTGAATTATTTTCATCTAATAAAACATACTGGGCTATGGGGAAAAAGGTTTTCTAACCGAATGGAATTTAGGAGGGAAGGTTTCTAAACAAGAGTGCTATTCTTACATTCTAATACAGAGCAGACTGAACTGGGGCAGAGAGAGAAACAGGAGCCCTTCTGATGGCCCCAGTGGAAGATGAGAACCTGGCTGTTATTTATTTAGAGCATTTTTATCCCTCTCTTCAGCCAAAAAAGGCTCTTCAATGTGATCAGAAATTAAGAACGTAAGAAGTGCCTGAGAGCTCAGGACAAAGGGGGCACACCTAGTCCAGCCTCCTGTTTTCACAGGGGCCAGCCAGATGCCCCCATGGGAAACCAGCAAGTGGGATCAGGGGCACATGAGCCCCTTCCCCTCCTGGGGTTTCCAGCAACCACTATTCAACCGCATTAATGTCTCAGATAATGGAGGGAGAGCATAGCCATTGGGGCTAATAGCCGGGAGGCCGGGAGCAGCAGGCTATCTTTCCACTCTCCTCCATGGCTTGGACAGAGGGAGTGGCTAATAATTTCATAAACACATGAAGAACTATTTTTTAGTGAGTTAACATATAAACTTTTTTTTTTAAAGTAGAGCAAGGGAATGGAGTTTAAACTTTGACAAAGGCCTGACTGCCAAAAGAAGGCTCCATCAAATGTATGGCATCCTCTCCCGGCAGCAACAGGAGGCAGCAACCCGACACGCTTGTCCCTTAAAAAAAGCAGCATGACTTTTGTACATTAGAACTGGGTTAGCATCATGGTCACGTACATAATGTTTGCTTTGTGCACAGCTGTAACTTTGCTTCTTTGATTATTTCTGGCATACTCAAAGGCAAAATCAGCAATGCGTTTGCTGGCATCTTCTGTGATGAGCTTGATACTCTGTACAACACCATCAACAATCTGAAAGACACAAAACAGTAACACGGGTAGTCAAAAGCAGACTCCTAAGAAAGTAATTCTGTATAGGTCCGGCAGGGCTGGTCTGGTGAATCATCCAGCCGGAAGAATACTGCATTTGAAAATTCTACAGCAGTTAAGGAAGCTAATTTGTTCAAGTATGTTTCCGAGCACAATTCAAAGTGTTGGTGCTGACCTTTAAAGCCCTAAACGGCCTCGGTCCAGTATACCTGAAGGAGCGTCTCCACCCCCATCATTCTGCCCGGACGCTGAGGTCCCGCGCCGAGGGCCTTCTGGCGGTTCCCTCATTGCGAGAAGCAAAGCTACAGGGAACCAGGCAGAGGGCCTTCTCGGTAGTGGCGCCCACCCTGTGGAAGGCCCTTCCAGCAGATGTCAAAGCAATAAACAACTACCTGACATTCAGAAGACATCTTAAGGCAGCCCTGTTCAGGGAAGTTTTTAACGTGTGATTTTACTGTATTTTTGGTTTTTATGGAAGCCGCCCAGAGTGGCTGGGGAGGCCCAGCCAGATGGGTGGGGTATAAATAATAAATTAATTATTATTATTATTATTATTATTATTATTATTATTATTATTATTATAAGTGCTTTCTAGCTTCTGGCTGCATTCTGCACTCATACCACGTGCTCGATTCCGCTGTATTCCCCTTCTGTGTTCTCTCGTATTGTGACTATGTCGACATCTGTGTAAGGGGTTTTGTAGCCTTCAATCGATACACAAGGGCGGACGTTTGCATAAAGGTCAAATGTTTTACGAAGCAGGAGGTTCATTGACGGGTGGCCAGCAGCTATGGGTGTTTTCAAAGGGCCTGAAACAGACAAAAGGAATGGACGAGGTACAATTGTCAAACCACGGCCTGCTCCTTAGCAACAGCATTCCTCCCTGCCACTCCAGAGTTAAACCCTCTGGTTTGAGATGGGAGGAGGGGAAGTTCTCCCTTATAATGAATGCCTGTCCTTGTTGCCAGGCTCTTGCTACAACTTGCCATGGCATACTGCTCAGCACTAAGCAGAATTTTACACAATGGGTGTCACGGATGATTGGATGATTGGTGGGTGCTAGAAGAGATAAGAGCCCGGGACTCCAGCCAGCTTTACAGGATTTATTAGGTCCATTTTACTATTAATACCACAGAGCTCTCAGAGCACGTCTGGCTCTTTCGGTATCAGTTGCCGAGACTGACCCCTCCTTTCGTTTTCTCCAGCATAACCATTTCTGGAGCCCTCCCCTCTTCCTTTCTCTTTTACGTCAAGAGCTAAACCCCGGAAATTGCTCCCCCCTCCCTGATTCATTGCTTCCTGACAACCCTTCGTCATCCTCCCCCTCTGATGAGGTGCAGCTGCTTATCTCTGTATTTCCCCAGCATTTCCCCCTTCTCAGCCCCCGGTTCCCTGACAATGGGGATATATTCTGCAGGAAAGTTCCTCATCCTCAGCTGCAGTATTTCAAAAGGCAAGAATGATTTCAAACTTTTGGAATCTGCTGAAGGAAAACATGTAAGAGAAGCGGCTGTGTGGGGATCAGGCAGGACAGCCTGCCCTGACACGGCGCCCTCCAGGCGCTTCAGACTACAACTCCCATCAGCCCCCGTCAGCACAGCCAGAGATGACAGAAGTGTTAGTCCAAAACATTTGGAGGTCACTAGATTATAAATTATTGCCATTTTTATTCTGTTTGGCAAAAAAAAAAAGGCTCCCAGACCAGCTTAAAAATATCACTGACAATACAGTCCCTGTCCTCGGGCCCACAATCCAAGAGATACAACTCAAAAGGAAAAGGGACTGGGAGGGAGAAGGGGGGAAAGCAGGCCCTAATTCTTAGTAATGGAGACTTTGCAGCAGGAACAGAAAATTTTGGAGAGGAGTCAGAAATTGTTGGTTCTTCAGGTCCTGCAGTCCCAGATCTTCCTCTCCTTGGGGAAACTGCACAGGAACCTGCTTCAAAGAAGGCCACACTTTGTCTATCGTCTAGCATTATATACAATAGCAAATAGCAGATCTGCAGGACTTCAGGATGAGCTCTTCTCTGTCACCTGCTGTGTTTCTTTTAAATAGAGCTGCAAAGAATTACTTTGGACCTTCAGCACGCACAGGATGCACCCCACCACTGAGCTATGTTACCTTTACAGTTAGCATAACAAAGAAAATTCAGCATCAGAATTGAGAAAATATTTGGAGGCAATTTTGGGGAGAAGTATGCATGAAAATGTAAGCAAGCAGAAGTAGGTAGAATATTTATTTAGGACTCCCCTCTTTTTCTGGGTTTTTTAAAAAAGAATATTCAACAAGATGGAATAGGGCTGGGGCGGGCAGAGGCTGGGGTTAGGTGTTGCTAGACTACAAGCCCTATCATCCCTGGCCTTTGGGCCATACTTGCTGGACCTGATGGAGGTGGTTCCTCAGCCGTTATGTGAAGGGCTACAGGTTCCCTTCCCCAGTGAAGGGCTCCTCCATCATCACTCTGGACTAGAGATAGGAAGGTCTGGAAAAAAACCAGAAAATTTTCCCCCAAAGCCATTTTTTCCCGGAAAATTTGAAAAAAATAGTTTGATATAGTTTGAATATTCCATACACTATTCCCCCCCCCCATTTTTCCTGAAAAAAATGGCTTTGGAAAAAACCTGAAAAAACTGCCCCATTTTCCCCCCAGGCCTTCCAGCACCCCCACTTTGGAGCTCCCTGCCGACTGACAGCAGGCAGGTTCTCTCACTGTACTCTTTCCGGCAACTGCTCAAAACATTTTCATTAGGGCAGCCCATCTGAACACGTGGAAGCTGCATGTGATTTACTTCCTTTTAACCATTGCTGACTTTAATCATCTTCTGAATACTCTTAAATACCTGCTTTTAACTGTGTTTTATCAATCATTTTAATCTTCTGTTGTACATTTTTGTAAACTGTTTAGAAAGCTCTCTTACCATCATGTGCTTTATAATATATAATAACAAATTCAATTCAAAAACACACACACTCCTTTTCCTTTCAAACAGAGTTTGAGCCTTAGTGCAACATACTATTCAGTAACTGAATGTTGGTTACTTCTGGGCCTGGCATGCAAAAAATCTTCCTTATGCTTTGCCCCAGATGGACAGGCCTGGGGGGAAAATCGAAAAGAAAAAAATTGGGGGGACAGCCCCCCCTTTTTGAAGTCCATGAGAAAAATGACAAAGAAGGAATGATGGCAGTAGTTCAGAAAATGAGATAGAATAAAGTGACTGTATATGTTATGTCTCTCCCCCCCTCCCTCTTTTTAAAGCAGTACTCAAAAGGTAGACCTCCTATGGAGTTTAAATATTGAGGTGGACCTTAACTTTATTTGCTGTTGGTGCTAAGAGGCAAATCTGATTGTTTTTTGTTTATAGTTTCTTGCCTTTTTTGTTGCTTTTGAGGGAAAGGGGGTGGCTACCTGTTTTATTGCAAGCAAATACTTTTATCTACAATGTGTTTCATGCAATTTGTAACGCTGAACTTCTTTTCAATTTTTCCAAAATTTCAATTATTTCTGGGGAAAAGCAGGGGGGAAACGTTTTTTCCTTATGGCTTCAAAATTTCCAGAAACTTCACATCTCTACTCTGGATCTTCACACCCATCAAAAATTAGGCTTAGGGAATGTTTCTCATGACACTTCCTATACATACTGGGGGAAAGAAGGGGAGCTTGACATGAACAGAACAAATTGTATGTTAGATTTGTGGATCTTGTTTGCTCCAGGAGATCAGAGTTCATAGGGTTTTCCCATTTATCAACAACTCTTTGAAGGAGGTCAGGTTGAGTGATAATGATGGGCTCTGGCTAGAGGTCACCTAGTGAGCTGAATAGGGATTTAGCCACAGGTTTCTCCAGCTGAAGTCCACTTTCTACTACACAACACTGGCTGCCCCATATGTAAGAGAGCTGAGTAATTAAGCACCAGTAGAAGGAAACACTTTTGAGGTTGTTCTTTTCATAGTGAAGGGATCGTATTATTCTGGTGTCTTACAAGAAGACTTACATGGAGTTCAAATGCAATGCTTGAAGAATATATACAAGTTGTCCTTGAGAAGCTGCAATTCTACTCACACAACCTGGGGGTAAGCCCCACTGAATAGTCAGACTTACTTCTGAGTAAACACACAACTAGGGTGCTCTGTGCACTTTACAGAGCTGGAGAACATGACATGCTGCAACAACACCATTTCTCCAATAATGATGCTTCTGTCCTTAGACACAAACTATTAAGGGCCTTGTGAGCTTATAGAATAAGGAAGTTCAGAACATTATTAAGAAATTTATTTGTATAGAGCAAAACTCTGTACAAAATCAAACACAGGTTTGTTCAGTAAAGATGCGCCTCCCCCCCCCTCAACAGGAACCTCCAACATACCTTTCAGTCCTATTTTGTTCTTGTCCATGGATTCTTTGGCATCTTGAGGTATTGTCCATTTGCCTCCTGGCCCTTGTATTGCTGTCACGTTTCTCTCTTCAAATTGAACAGGTGCCTAAAAACAATTGTTTCACATTATCTTCTGATCTGCTTTGGGGGGGAAATGATCAATTGCCAAAGGGACTTTGTCAAAACACACCCTGAAAAAGAGACACACCCTGCAAAAGAGAAAACACAGCCAGTGTTTTCAGGTTGGATAATGGGAAATATTTGCACAGGAATACAAGCTAGCAGGAAGGATGAAAGTATTATTATGAGCTGCTGTTTCTGGATATGGTGGGCTCATGGCAGTATAAGTGGGTGATAAGAGGAAACACCATCAAGCAAGTTAAGTGGTTTAAATATCTAGGCGTTTATTTTCATTTTAAGGCTGGCTGGGTAGCTCAGAGAATCCGCCATTAATGCTGCTAAAAGCAGTGTGTCAGTGATCACTCATTTCTATTATTCCAAAGGGAACCAGTATGTTCCAGCAGTCCTGAGGGTGTTCAATGCTAGATTAAGCACACAACTACCATATGGGATAAATGCCTTCAATCAGGCTACTGTAAGACTTCAGTTTTCCTTTGAAAAAAAATTGGGGTACCAAATCGTGTCCCCTACGCTGGCCTAATCCTAGAAACAAACCAATGCCTTTTAGTAGCAAAAGCCTGGCTGCTAACGTTCAAGTTCTGGTTGCAGCTGCATTTTAGAAATGAACCTAACAGTCTGGTTACAGACATGTGAGCTGAATAAGCAACCGTCATGATGGTTGAGAGGAATTGAGAAGAATATTAAGCATCCCGGAATCCTACTAGACACCCTGTACTCCTTACTGGAAAATTCTGCATTTCAGACAATTAAACACAGATTGTTAGACAACACATTTCAAGAACTTAGTAGCCAAATCAGGAATAGTGTCTGTGTAAGTCTGGGGATGACGCGAGGCAGACAGCCAATGGTGACTTACCTTTTCCACTTGACCAACCCAAATCAACGCAGGGCAGGGTGGATAAAAATCCATGGTGTTATTATTATTTTTTTAAAAAAATTAAATCGGATTTTAAAAATTTAAATTGGATTTTTAAAATAAAATATTTTTGGAGGGAACATCTTTCTAAATATAGTTTTCTATTTAAGTTACATTATAGTAATTTTTGATATAACTGTAAAAACTACTCCAAAAATTTATTATTCCAAAAATGAAACCTTCATCTGGTTGTAAATATTAAGATTATACCAGCAAGAATGAATCTTTCTGTAAAAAAAATAAAATTAAATCAAGTCTTACTGACTAGTGATTTAAATCAAATCCACCCTTACGCAGGGTGTACATCCTAGTCAGACAGAACGTGCTACCTTTGGCAATACTACAGAGGAGACTCTAGAAAATGCCATTTGCAGAATGCCATTTGCCCCTGTGGACAAAGGCAAATAGAAACCATTGCATATGTTCTTTTGTCCTGTCCCTGGTATCAGACAATTCAATCTAAGTTTATTGTTCAGTTGGTTGCTAGTAGGGAGTGGCATTCAGACAAATGTTAGGTAGCTTCGTTATGCTTACTCAGGTTGGGGATATGATGCAGATAGCAGCCAGGTTTCTGAAACATGCTATGAGGATTTGGGAATGTTATACAACATTATCATAAGTGTTAGTTGCAGGTTTTGATGAGCGATTTTACTGTACTGAACCCTACAGGAATCTTGTATATATGTCAATTAATGTTTGAGAATTTGAACATGAGTGGGTTCATGTCAGCAAAGTTGAAAATTTTCTGGTGGATTTTTTTACCCATTTTTAGAAATTCATTGTTTTTTACAAAATTGGTAACATAATAAAATGAAACAATGCAAGCTGAATTAGGGAACAGGAATGGACAAAATGTTGGCCTTCATTCAGTCTTCATTGCCTTCATTCCCTACCCCTTTAAGTCTAAGTGACTGGATTCTAATTTACAAAGTATTTTCACCAAATACACTTTAGTGATTCCCGATCCCATGCCCCACCTACTTCCACTACTATTGGCTACAGGGTGGAGTGGGGACTTCTTAGGTCTTTACTAAAACTAAGTGGTCTTTACTAAAGGCAAGTCAAATAAGCGAATCAAATCAGGTCTCCAACATCTTAGGGTAGGGATAGGAAACTTTTGACTCTCCCTGTGTTACTGGATCCCTACTCACGTCAGCATGGCCATTGGTTAGGAATGACTGATGGGAGTTGTAGTCCATGGAGCAGCAAAAGAAATGTTTCCCTAAACACACTGGAACTAAATAACATCTCTGGTTCTGAGAGATTTTGTTAGACAATGTTCACAAGGGCTTGGAACCAATCCAAGACTTCTGATATAGCGGTAGACTAATCTAAATTTAAGTGTTCCAGTTGGTGGAGTCTCTCTCAGCTTTCTTAGATGACAGTCACCTGGGGAATATCCTTTTTTGCAAGCAGCTTATGTGACTTGGCTTGGAGCTCTCATTTGATTACAAGGATAGCCTATCACATCAAAGTCTCCTGCTGTTATGCGCAGAGCCACCACAGCCAAGGCATTTGTTGCTCTATCCTAAAAAGAAAAACAAGGGTTCCCAAACAAGCAGATCACTTCTCAAAGCAAGAGACCCTTGCTCTTTTGAACCTCTCCTTCAACTGAACTTTCATTAACTTATACCAAAAGTGGACAAATCCCAATGGTGTCAAACTGAACCTAAGACATGCAGTCTTTCTTACTTTAGCAGCTGCGAAAATCTCCACAACAGCAGCAGATATTTCTGGTCCAATGCCATCTCCTGGGATCAAGGTTACTGTCTGAACCTAGATGTAAAAAAAAAGGGGGGGGGAAGCCACCACATGCCATGATTAAACACAGATTGACAGAAATCTATATGCCACTTGGGGCTTGCATGGTTTTAAGTTTCTTCTTCTTTTTATTCTAACAGAAATAGAAAGAGCAAGAGCAAGGGCAACCCTCTCAAGCAGCAACTGGCAGAGAAGCAACAACAGTGCATACTAAGCTTTCAGAACAGCATCACTACGCAGCAAGGCACACAACTGGAAATAAAGTGGAATATGATACTCAGATGAAAGTGACAGTTCTGCTTGCCTGAGATTTATTCGTTTAAGGCTAATCCTTTTACAGTTACACAAGTTATAATCCTCCAGATTTCCTCATTCTCCACTGACGCTTGGTTATTACAGCATTACCACTGTCAGCCAATAATTTTTTGAAGTTCTCTTTGCCTATGAAACACTAGATGCTACTATGAGGGTTCCCTTACTCCCCATCAAGATGTACATGTGAGATATTTTAATATGGGCACCATACTTTTCGCTCTATTGGACGCACCGGACGATAAGGCGCACCTAGTTTGGAGGGGAGGAAACAAGAAGAAGAAAATTCTGAACCCCAGAAGCCAGAACAGCAAGAGGGATCTGGCTTCTGGGATAGCCTCTTGCTGTGCTGTGCTGGCTTCAGGGACAGCCTGTGGAGGCTTTGCACAGCTAACCCCAAGCTAGAACAGCGAGACGGAGCGCTGCACAGCGCTCTGTCTCCCTGTTCTGGCTTTGGGCTTAGCCGTGCAGCCTGCATTCGCTCCGTAAGACGCACACACATTTTCCCTTACTTTTTAGAAGGGAAAAAGTACGTCCTATAGAGCGAAAAATACAGTACCTAAAGTGTGAATGTGACAAACACTTGGGAGGGAACCAAGGAGGATCACCAGGCACTGTCGTTATATCACTTTAGGTTCCTTTCTTCAGGCCTCTGGCTTTTAACTATCTATGGTCTTCTTGCAGAGGTGGGATGTTTGAATTTTTTTTTAAAGTCTTTTAGACTTTTTAAATTGCTGGTTTTAAATGTATGTATGTGTTTGCTTTTTGCTTTAAATATTCTAAGTCCCTTTGAGCTGCCATCTCAAAAAACTGGATAATAAATGAGTTAAGATAGACTACAGTTCCTTGATGAACTGCATAATGTCTCCAATTTATTCAGTTTTCAAGATCCTACTCCTGCTGATTTTTATTATTATTACATATGCATCAAGTATATACATCAAGCATATGTTTGCAGCAAGGTTAAAAACAAAATAAACACGCTCAAAATAAAGTCATGGACAAGCTTGAAGAAATGGAAGATTTGCAAAAGGCAACTCACACTATGCTAATAGAAGCATACGTAACAACTGTAATTAAGCACTATAAAAATCGTTGAAATAAACCGATGAAACAGTTCTGAATATCATCACTGTTGAGGAATCATTCTAAAATAATTAAGGATTTAAGCTACAGAGAAATCTACTCTAGATAGCAAAAATGAATAGGTCTACTGCCTACAGGGGAAAATATTCAAAACAATGGTGCCAAAGATAAGAAGGTTCTCAACTGTCTGTTCTCCACCGCTTTGAAATTTTCCAACCGAGAAGCATTAAATACAAACTATTATTTTCTTTGACTCATGATAAAAACCAAGGCTTGGGTTGGGATTTGGTTTTTTGCCACTATTTATTCAACAGGGTTTTCTCCAAATGTGTGACCACACAGAGATCTATTTAGTCAAGTTAGACTGAAATGTGGTACTGCATTGAAGTGTATTGGAACAGAATTAGGCTACACTGGCAGAGAAATTCCACAAGCTTGGTTTTATCTTGGTATTTAGCACTTTTATTGAGAAGCTTCTCAAAAAGAAAAGAAAAAGTTATACTATTATACTCACAGAACTACCAAAACTTCTGGTCACCTGTTTTTGGCCTTTGAAAGCCCCTAGTAGACGAAAGACCTGTAGAAATGTAACAAAAGCAGAAATGCCAATATGTTACACAATCCTGGCAATTAAAAAATAATAATTCAGTATGGCTGTATTCTAAGTCAGCAGTGAAAAGACTTTTACAGTGGCACCTCGGTTTACGAACTTAATCCATTCCGGAAGTCCGTTCTTAAACAAAAACAGTTCTTAAACCGAGGCACGTTTTCCCTAATGAGGCGTCCTGCCATCGGTGCCCTTCCATAGATGGGATTCGGTTCCTAGACTAAGGTAAAGTTCTCAAAACAAGACACTATTTCTGGTTTTACAGAGTTCTTAAATAGTTCTTAAAGTGGATTGCTCTAAAACCGAGGTACCGCTGTACTCCATAAAATGGTTTGCATGTATGATTGCAACGCACCTATTATAAGATGGCCTACAAGAAAAGAAAGAACTTTTTATCTTACAAGAGTTCCTAACTGTGATTTCCCCCCTGATCTCATAGGTGTCAAAGAAGATGAGAAACTGACTGGAGCAAACTGCAGGAGGATTGCTGTCTATGAAGTTTTCCACTCCTGAAGCCCAGTGTCTCCTTCCTTTCAAGAGTCAAGTGGGTACTCATCTACATATACACCTCTCTTTTCTCAACACAACCATAATTGCAAATACAATTCGATAAGTACTCTTGAAATTGTGATGAGGAAAGCTTATTGCATCCCCAACAATCACATCAAATACAGAGTCTGTTGCAGTGATGTGCTACAGAGAGCTGCAATATGAGGTAGCATGAAAATCTGCAAAACATATTTAACTAGACACTATGGAAGGACATGAATTGCACCATATGCAGCAACAGACCTACAATGTCACCTCTTACATATCTGATAGAATACCATCACTACATATTCTGAGACTGAAAGATGCTGCAGTATGACCAGCCAAATTCACCAGCTCCCAAAGAGACATCAGAGTAGAATATCAATTTTTACCAAGCCCATTCTTTTTGTATCACTTCAGCAAGCCAGAAAATTGTCAAGATTACTTGAGGACAAGAGGCCATGTCACATTTAATCTTGACAAGCACAAGCAGCAACATGCTCCACTGACCCTGCATAATCCAAGCGCTCAACCATTCTCCCTAATGGACAAGAGCAGTGCAGGAAAAACCTCTTCACCCGTTTGAGGAAAGGACAGCCAACATAATGTTCCATAGTAGTCTAGAATATGACACGTTTGTTGCCACACTTGACTGGGTGCATCCACAGATCACAGTAACTATCACATTTGCTCAAACCTGATTCGGAAACATTCAATTCCCACAGCCCAAACTGCCCTCTCTCCTGTTTTCCTCCCCATCTGACAGGAACCAGTATGACCTATAGACTACAACTGGCAGGCTAGATTTTGGCAGCAAGCAGAGTGTTTTCCCTCGTGGAGCAAAGTGTTCTCACCCCTTCTTCAGATTTAGGATTCACACTGCTGCAACCACAGGATAGCTCTGTATGGGAATAAGCCTCAAAGTTCAAGTTACACACTCAGCTGCAAAGCTTATTAACAAACTCTGACCATCTCTCATGGGCATTTTTGCACCAGCACTTTGGACTTTTCTTCTCTTTGCATGATAGTGAGCATCATACAGAGAAAACAGGGGTGATGAAGCATCTGGAACTGTCACATCGCTCTTTAGTAACACAGTTCCTTTGACATACTCAGCAAAAGCAATCTTCTGCTGATAAAGGATGCAAAGCCATGACGATAAACAGAATATCCCCTTCACAAAAGTGCTTCTGAGCTTGACAGGGAACACTCCACAAAGTAACCAAACACTTTTAAGTGCATTGCCAGTCTACCCAACTCACTCTTTCACAGAGTTGCTGCAATTATTTTAAAATTTAAATACTATTGCTAACACACTTCAAGCCCTTGGGAAAGAGTAACAAAAGCATTTTAATTAGAAGAAAGCAAGCCAACTAAGTATGTGAGGAAATCCAATGGAATAATACCTCCAATAAAGGATGGGATGTAAACGGGTTGAAGCTTAGATTTGAGGAAAAAAATACTATCAGTCACTTAAAAAAACAAAATATACCAAGAAAGATGACTGCCATCCCTCCCCTTTCCAGTCATTTATCCACATGTGAATGAGAGGTGAGAGAAATTTACTCAGAAGTTTTATCCGTGACTCTCTTCCCACACTAACAAAATAGTACAATAACACCACTGAGTTGCCTTCCAACCCTGCTTCTCAGCATCCCAGAGATACCTGGTTGGGCACTGTGTGAAACAGAAACTAGCCCAGAATCCTGTTTACATATTTATCACATTTATATATCACCTTTCCTTCCAAGGAGCTCAAGGTGCAGTACATGGTTCTCCCTTCCAAATTTTATCTTCCCAACCCTGTGAGGGAGGCTGGGCCAAGAGACAAGGGGCAGGCCCAAGGTCACCCAGTGAGATTCATGGCTAAGGATCTGAACTCTGGTCCCTCCAGGGTCAGAGTCCAGCCCTTCAGCACTGGGCCAGCTCACAGTAACCAACCAGACGCCCCGAGGAGAAGCACCCGTGGCCTCTCTTCTGCTTCCAGAGCGCTTCCTCCTTCGCCCCTGCCTCACTTACTTGCCCATTCCTTCCTTCACTTTCCTGCCTCGAACAAAGCGCAACAACATGTGGTGACAGCACCCAACAATAACCAAGGACTAATAATAAATAGCAATAAACAAGAGTCCTTCGTGGGCCCCTCGGGGTGGGAAGCTGCCGGGCCAAGAAAGACCAGCGCCGGCGCCCCGGGGCCCCGAGGGGCTCCTGCCAGGGGAGGCGCGGAGAGGCCGCCCCCGCCCGCGGGAAGGTCACGCAAGGTCACGCCAGAGGGAGGGGCGCCGGCCTGAGGGGAGAGAAGCAGCCTCGGCCTCGCGCCAGCCCCCCTCGCCTCACCTTCGGCGCCCACCAGGCCATGGCGGCAGCTCCTTCTCCTCCCCTTCGAGGCGCCTCTTTCGCTGCAGAGGAAGCCGCGGCCTCCTCGACGGCCTCTGCCCGCTCAACCTCGCGCTCGCCGGCGCGGCCAATCGGAGCCGTCGCCTGCCTGCCCCGGATGTGGCAGCTGGTTGGCCGGGAGCAGCCGGGCAAGGTGGGGCTTCTGGCGGGCACGCCTCCGCGCTTCCTCACTGGCCGGCGTGGGGCGGGGCCACCGGGCACGGACTCCGCCCACTGGCCTCGGCCCGCTAGGGGGCGCTGCGGGCGAGGTGGGGGGTCGCTCCGCCCGCGACCTCCCGGGAGCGCCAGGAGATCCCTGCTGGAGCAGCTGGCCAATGGGCTTGCCTTGGTTTATTTCTAGAGTATTATTTTTTAAATACCGTACTCTTGGTTGAAAACGCAGGGGAGGAGGCAGCCGCCTCTGGTTTCTCTCGCTGAGGAGGGAATGTCTTCTAATCTCAGCATGCTTGTAGTGTGCACGTGAGAATCATCTAAAAAACAAAGGCCTCCGAAATATTGTTTTCATCACTTGCAAATGTAATTGACAGATCAATTAGCCATCTAAAATCCATATGCTTAATCAACATTTCTTGTAATAGGGTTGTTACTCTATTAAAATGCGTAAAGTCTCCCTGAATGGTGCTTACATCCAACTGACCTGTTCCACAGAGTTGCTGTATCATGATGTGCATTGAGAAAACTTACTTTTTTAGGAAAGATGCCCAACTGCCACATTGTGCGCTCACTTACTTGGGAATTCAGTAGCAGTTATTGCTGAATAAACATGGTACCTGGTTGCAGGGTCACTATATCCTGTGTCCAGGCACAATGGCTACATGCTATACTTCCATGGCTGGAGGCAACATGCCTTGATGCATATTTCCCACAATGGGGAAGGTGCCGTGGGCAGAATTGGCAGGGGTGAAGGACTTCCCACCTGTCAAACACCTGATGTTACAATAATATCAGATGACTGAGTGCACTGAAGTCCCACAGCAAGAGCTTTGAAGGGCCCAGAGTGGCTTGCAAAGAGTGGCTTGCTTTCAGGTCCCTGAGGCTGCCCACCAGCAGATGTGGTGGGGCCAAATCCTACTTTCCTTTGTCAATGCCAATCGAGAGAGCACTTTACCTCCCCACACCTGATGTCTCCACCTGCCGCAACCTTGTGCCACATGCAATGCCAGGTGTGCGATAGGTGGCTGTGGTTTGAGGATAATGGCCTCATGGGCTGGATCTGAACCCATGTTGAGCCAGATGTCTGGTTGGTGGCTGTGAAAACCGAATGCCAGGCTGGACAGGCCTCTGATCTCATTCCACTGGGCTCTATGCCTACATTCTATGCATGCTTACAAGAGTGAGCTCCACTGAAAGCCACAGGACTTGTTCTGCATAATCACACTTCAGATCCACTGCTGCAATCTAATGCCCACTTGAAACTGAAGCCCCCTTCAAGTGAGTGGAGGTGGCTGCGCTTCAGGTTTGCAACATGCAATACTGGGGCCAGCCCTATCATTGGCTTCAGGCCACAGGTGTATCATTTTATTTGTGTGCTGCGTCTCCACAGTTAAAACCATGTGAGATGTTGAAGCACAGAGCTGTGTGCACCATGTGTCTGATCTGTGTTCTCCTGCTCTTATGGGTGGTAGGGACACGGTTGTGCATGGTGAAGTAAGACACAGCTGCCAGCCTGGTTGGCTTGTGAGGGTCAAATTGGGTGGCAGCGGCACCCACTTGACCTTCACCGCAAGCAGCCAAGCAGCTGGGGCCAGCCCCATGCAATATATGGCTGTTTCTGTCCTCAGGAAGATGGCAAAGAACAGCTTAGCAAGTCAGCGACCTTTTGAGCCTGTTGAATAGATAAGCCTCTGAGGACTGACACCCTGAGTAACCGGTGGTTGGGAGCGGCCGCCAAGGCCATGTAACACCAGTCCTAAAGGATCTTCATTGGCTCCCAGTGTGTTTCCGAGCACAGTTCAAAGTGTTGGTGTTGACCTTTAAAGCCTTAAATAGCCTTGGCCCTATAAATCTGAAGGAGCACCTCCACCCCCATCATTCAGCCCAGACACCGAGGTCCTCCTCTGAGGGTCTTCTGGCAGTTCCCTCACTGTGAGAAGTGAAGCTACAGTGGTACCTTGGGCTACATACGCTTCAGGTTACATACGCTTCAGGTTACAGACTCCGCTAACCCAGAAATATTACCTCGGGTTAAGAACTTTGCTTCAGGATGAGAACAGAAATCGTGCGGCGGTGGCACGGCAGCAGCAGGAGGCCCCATTAGCTAAAGTGGTGCTTCAGGTTAAAAACAGTTTCAGGTTAAGAACGGACCTCTGGAACGAATTAAGTACGTAACCAGAGGTACCACTGTATAGGGAACCAGGGAGGACCTTCTTGGTAGTGGTGCCCGCCCTGTGGAACACCCTCCCATCAGATCTCAAGGAAATAAACAACAATCTGACTTTTAGAAGACATCTGAAGGCAGCCCTGTTTAGGGAAGTTTTTAATGTTTGATGTTTTATCATGTTTTTAATATTCAATTGGGAGCTGCCTAGAGTGGCTGGGGCAACCCAGTCCCTCCCTCCCTCCCTCCCTCCCTCCCTCCCTCCCTCCCTCCCTCCCTCCCTCCCTCCCTCCCTCTCCTATAGCCATCTCTAGCACTTTCCTCCATGGGAAAGTTTTAACTTTGTACTGCACAAACCTCCCATCCTTCTGCTTAATTGGATGTCCACAAATCATTGTGTTTTAGAGGCCCTGAGGAAGGAGCTGAAGATTTATGACAACACTGGGAGGTTATGCAAATGAAATCTGAACACGCCCTCTGCAAAAAGAGTCAAGGGAATGTTCTTTTCCCCAGGGGAAAAAAGATTATCTCTGTTCTGGGGGAGGGGGGGAGTGGAGTGTCTGCAACCCAGAGGTGAAGAACCTGTGTTTCCATCAGTCCAGTCTTAATGGTCAGAGATGATGGGACTTGTTGTCCAGCAGCATGTGGAGGGCCTCCGGCTGGGGAAGACCAGTCAGTGTTGGGCATCAGTTTAGGAATGGATTGGGGGGGTGGCAGTGAGCACACTCAAAACAGATCCAGACAAGGCAGGGTTGCTGTGGTCAGGAGTCTTGCTGATGGGAGAGAAACTGTTTAATGCAGATTTCCCCACCTGTTGCCCTCCAGATGTTGGACTCCCAAATAACAACAACAACAACAATTTATATCCCGCCCATCTGGCTGGGTTTCCCCAGCCACTCTGGGTGGCTTCCAACAAAATATTAAAATACAGTGGTCTGTTAAACATTAAAAGCTTCCCTAAACAGGGCTGCCTTCAGATGTCTTCTGGTAGTTGTTCTTCTCTTTGACATCTGACGGGTCAGGTGCCACTACCAAGAAGGCCATCTCCCTGTAACTTGGCTTCTTGCAGTGAGGGAACTGCCAGAAGGCCCTCGGCGCTGGACCTCAGTGTCCGGGCAGAACAATGGGGGTGGAGACGCTCCTTCAGGTATATACCATCAGCAACATCCAGAGTGGCTAAGGAGGGGAACTGCAAATCAGCAGCATCTGCAGGGCAGCAGTTCCCCATCCCTGATGCAAACAAAGGAACACATGCAGAAAGGTGCTTGGTTCCTAGTCTGTATGCTTTCAACAATGTTGATCCAAGGCTTTATCTGCAAAACCTTTGATTGCCTGTGATAAATTTTTATTTGGCCATGCAATCTTTGGGCAATTGGTTGGCCATTTGCAAACAATTCAAAACAAAGTGAAGCTGAAGCAACACCCATGATGAAAGATGGTGGAGCTGATAACACAGCAGCACCCACAGAAATGTGCTGATGTCACATGGCAAGCTTATCTCGCTTGGATAAATATTGCAAAACAGCCAATGGGAGCAATGGTCAAACATCCTTTGGGGCTGTCAGGCTGAAGTCTCAGGCCCACTAACTTGGGAGTAAGTGTGACCTCAGAGGGACTTCACTTCTGCATAAACATGCCTTGGGGATAGGTGGGCAAAGAAAGCACCCTGGTGGCACATGGCTTCCCCCAAAGAATCCTGGGAAATGTAGTTTGTTGAGGGTGATGGCAATTGGAACACTGTAGTTGATAGCATCTTAAAAAGCAGAGACATCACCTTGCCAACAAAGGTCTCTATAGTTAAAGCTATGGTTTGCTCAGTAGTGATGTATGGAAGTGAGAGCTGGACCATAAAGAAGGCTGATCGCCGAAGAATTGATGCTTTTGAATTATGGTGCTGGAGGAGACTCTTGAGAGTCCCATGGACTGCAAGAAGATCAAACGCATCCATTCTGAAGGAAATCAGCCCTGAGTGCTCACTGGAAGGAAAGATCGTGAAGCTGAGGCTCCAATACTTTGGCCACCTCATGAGAAGAGAAGACCCTGATGTTGGGAAAGATGGAGGGCACAAGGAGAAGGGGACGACAGAGGACGAGATGGTTGGACAGTGTTTTTGAAGCTACCAGCATGAGTTTGACCAAACTGCGGGAGGCAGTGGAAGACAGGAGTGCCTGGCGTGCTCTAGTCCATGGGGTCACAAAGAGTCGGACACGACTAAACGACTACGACTAAACAACAACAGATCACCCCTCACAGTGTGGAAAGGGAAGAGTCACATCCAGTGACCCTGCCCACTGCCAGCATGTGGCCTTCAAGCAGAAAAAGATCCTTGGCATAGGCGCCGACTCCATGGGGCCTGAGGGGGCCCGAGCCCGCTCAAAAATTCGTTTGGGGGGGCTCTGCCCCCCCAATAATTTAAGAAAATTATTACCATAAATTTCGCTGTATAACACGCAGATTTTTTCTCCTAAAAAGTAAGGGGAAATGTCTGTGCGTGTTATTGAGCGAATGTGTGGTCCCTGGAGCTGACTCGCCGGAGCGCAGGGGCAAAAATCAGGCAAAAATAAGATCGGGCGGTCGGGCGGAGGGAAGGCAGAAGCTGCTGCTTTCCTGCATTCTGCCTCAGGGTCTTACTGCCCACCCACTTCTGTTGCTGCGCTTGCTCAAACTCAACAAAGAGCAGGGAATCCCCTGCCCTCCTGGCAAGCAGAGGGTTAAGGAAAGGATCGAGTCCTTCCTTCTAATTCTTTCCTAGTCACACTGCGTGCAGGCTCCAGCCCACCACCTCCTCCTCTCTGTGCTCTAGGGACTCGCAGGCAGCCGAAAAACATGCAGGTGGGAGAGAGAGAGAGAGGGCTGGCTTGGGGGGGGGACTTTTGCCTTTCTTTCCTCCCCCCACCCCGTTAAACTCCTCCCCTGCATTCTTAGCCAGCTGCTTCTCCTCACACCCCTCTTGTGCTTCTTGTCCCTTCTGTGTTTTTCCTTCCCTCCCCATTTAAAACGTGGTGACAAAGCACGGATCCACATGGATCCTCAGGATTTTTGCATTGGGTCACCCCAAATTCACCATCAGATCACATTACATGTCCATGGCTACAGTCTGTACCAAAAAAATCATGCACCCACTGTTGCCTGGGGCTGCAATGGTGCAAAAACGTGGTTACAAAGCATGGACCCACAGGATCTTTGCACTGGGTCACCCCAAATTCACCATCAGATCACATAGCACGTCCATGGCTACATCTTGCATCAAAAAAATCACGCACCCACTGTTGCCTAGGGTCACAGTGGTGCAAAAACGTGGTTACAAAGCACGGATCCACATGGATCCTCAGGATCTTTGCATTGGGTCACCCCAAATTCACCATCAGATCACATAGCATGTCCATGGCTACATCTTGCACCAAAAAAATCACGCACCCACTGTTGCCTAGGGTCACAGTGGTGCAAAAACGTGGTTACAAAGCATGGATCCACATGGATCCTCAGGATTTTTGCATTGGGCTTCTCCAAACTCACTGTCAGATATTAAAAATCTTTATAAAATAGAGAATTAAATACATACAGAATGTTAAATTTTCAGTTTTGAAATATTAGTACTAGTTTAGTACTGTATTTCTATATTACTATAGTACTGTATTAGTTATTTTCAAATACTTAAATATTTTTAGGGTGTAAGACCCAATTAAAGCCCGTTATTTACATACAGTATTACAGTATTTACATACAGTATTAGGCATACTGTATTAACTTTATTAACTGTATTAAAGCATTAACTTTGAGATATTATTTTTATTTAATGAACCCTCAGCCTTATTCAAAGTAAGCTTAAATTAGCTATTTCACTTATTAATCAAAGTGCTATTACTGTGTGACAGCAATATTTTATGTTTTATTCTTTTAATGATAGTTTAGGATTTATTTAAATATCATTTCAGTCTTTTCAGAGCTATATATTCACTGCTCTGTAATAGTCTATAAGCATAATTGTTACTGTAAATTAAATTAGCTTTTTACGAAAATACCGTTCGTGTTTATGTTTTGTTTCTTTTTTCAAAGCCAAAAAGTGTTTCAGGCTTGTCGAGTTTCCCGGAGTGTGGAGTTATAGAGAGTCGAGTTTTCGGGGTTCTAATGTTGATCATATGACTCTAAAATACTTTAAAAAAACTTTAAAACTCACTAATTTTCATCTAAAATTTAGAAAACTTCCCGGGGCAGGACCCCGGTATGGGCCCCCCCAATATTTTTTATAAGTCGGCGCCCCTGATCCTTGGTGTATGCTGCAATAACTTGGTTAGTTTTTTAAGCTGATATAAGACCCAAGTTCTGTTTTTAAGTACGGTGGGCAATCACAATGTCATATCTAGCTGCTTCTCCTTCCCACCAATTTCTTGAAAGGATCCAGAGTCCCTGGCTGGATCTTGCCTGTCCTTTCTCCACCCTAAGACAGGAGCAAACAAGGACACACTATTTTTAAAGCTACAAGCTTATTGCTACAGAGGTAATCTCATGATTAAAGGGATCTAAATGTTTGCCTGTGTAATTGTATTGATCAACTAGGATTTTACAGTGGGAACAGATTTACTTTCTTTAAACTATATCAGTGTTTTCCTTTTCTTTCTTTCATATGTCTGAACTCATTGAACACAGGTAGGGAGCTTGAAAAATCTGATGTGCTCAGAGCAAACTACATGTTCCATGTCTGCACACATGCTGTACATTTAAATCACAGGACTTCCTCCAAAGAATCCTGACAACTGTAGTTTACACCTCACAGAGCTACAATCCCCAGCACCCTTAGCAAACTACAGTTCCCAGGATTCTTTGGTGGAGGTTGTGTGCATGAAATATAGGGTGCCTACACAACCAATGTCTGGTGCACCCAAAGTCATTTTCTTTTTTGGTAATAGGAGGAAGCAGGGAATAGGCCTTGCCTGGCACTGTTACTGGCTGTGGAGGGGAATACTTACATGCTACAGCAGCATGAGGAAGGCACATCACAGCCCACCCTCTTTTTTGCAGGGAGGACAAGCTAGTCTCAGTAGGGGTGGGCCAAGGTGGTGCCCCCAGATGCTGTTGGGCTGCGACTCCCACCAGCCCCAGCCACCACGGCCCATTAGCCAGGGTGAGGGGAGTTGTAGTCCGTCATCCCATGAAGAGCATCCCACTGGCCATCCCTGCCCTACAACCTGTTTCAGGTGGGTCCTCCACAAGCAGCAGCTTCTTCTGCCGCGCCCTTTTGGCGAGTGCGGTTAGCATCACGCCTGAAGACACCCCGAAGTCGGCGCGCTCCCCGCGGCGCGATCTTGCTCGGCCTTAAGCAGGCTGGGCGGAGGCGAGTCTCTTTTCAAAAGGGGCTCTTGGCTGCCCCCCGGTGGTGGAGAGCCTTCCGGCGCCCGAGGCTGCAGAGAGGAGGGAGGGGTCTTTCGCCGGGGCGCTGGAGATCCGAGGCAGCAGCCGAGATGGTTTCTCCGGACCCGGGAAGCTCCGCATCGGATTTTCGCCCTTCGGAGAAACCCTTCCGTTGCACCCGAGGCAAACGTGGGGCAGTGGAGGAGGCAGCCTTCGGGGGCGATATTCGCGTGGGGTTTTAACCCCCTGCCTCCTGCCTCCCCGATGCGGGCGCGGGGATCCTCTTCCACTCGCTCCTCCAGTTGCGCGTCTGCTCTCGATGCCCGCGGGGCAGAGGACTCCTGAGTCTTGCCCTGGGATGCCTGCGCGTGCGGAGAGGAGGCCTCCTTTAAGATGGGCAACAAGCAGACGATATTTACAGATGAACAGCTGGATGCCTACCAGGTGAGCCGCACTTGCCTTGCTGCGGGGGCGCGGAGCTCGCTCTGGATGTAGTCTTCTCTTGCCAGAGACAGAAAATCCAGGGAGCAACCCTCTCTCCCCCCCCCATGCACAAAATACTGGATGCTTTGGAGTTGGTCTTGGGCAGGGGTCAGCAAACTTTTTCAGCGGGGGGGGGGGGCTTGTCCCTTGTCCCTCAGACCTTGGGGGGGGGCGGACTGCATGTTGCCATGATTATGACCCACATTTTTGGCAAAACCCCTTATTGGGACCAGCCCCAACGTTGCCCAAATGTGACTTTTTTGGAGGGGGGCGTGTTCCCTCATACACCCACGCTGCTTCCTTTGCATTTTATACATTGACGGTTCTTATTTCTCTCGTAAGGTGGGGTGGGTGGGGGGCTGAGGTAAGCGTGCCATTCCTGTCAGCCCTGGAGAGCGTGTGCGCATGCGTGGTGAAGGGAAAAGCCCTTGGCCGGCGCTGCTCAAGCAAAAACCTTCTTTTCCCCACGTGGCGGCGATTTCCCTTTCCTTGGCCCGCCCCGTGCAGCTCCCGAGCGGCCTCCCCAGCAGAGCGCAGAGCTGCATTGGAGTGCAGCCGCCCAGGCGCCTCTGACTGAGCCCCTGCCGCCGCAACTGCCCTTCCTGAAATCCAACCTGTGGCTCCTTTTCCCTCTCCCTCACCCTGGAAGAAAAGATTGCTGCGCGTGCGACGGGCCCAGAAGGGGCTGGACCCCCAAACCTGGCTGAGTCACAAAAACCATTGTGCATGCGCACACTATGCCGGCTCCCTGGATCCCGCACCGTCCGCGGGCCGGATCTAGAAAGCAATTGGGCACCCACCTGATATCACTCATACCTGGCCCCAGTTATTTCATTACAGTTCACCAGTACAATTTGCAGCTTGCCTCCCTGCACTTCCTCAGCCTGCAGTGCGTTCACTTGGTTTCAGGTGGGGGGGGGGGATTTCAGAGGAGAGCCTCCGAGAGTGCGTTCAGCATTTCAGCAGATTCAGTGGAAGGTGGTCTATCAGTTGAGTGCATGCAAATCTTGCTCCTCTTCCTCACATGACATCCTTATGAGACTTTACAGCAGAAATGCAGTGAACGGAAACATGAAGTGAATGTGGACCCACGGGCCTCTGCTTCCAGGAACGCCTGAGCAAGTTTGGCAAGTTAGCCGGTCCCTTGTGAATGTTCTCAGCAGGCCTTGTCTTCCTCTTTAAACATGAGGGCTAGAACCTTGCCCCTTTATTATTAATTTAAGCTGAGCAGGTAAATAATGCGTGTGTGACCATGATTGGGACAGGTGTGAAAGGGATTCAGCCTCCTTGGCTGCCAGTTTCTTACCCCCGGAGAATACAGTGGTACCCCTGATTATGAACGCTTCGAGTTACGAACTCTGCTAACCCGGAAGTAGCTGCTCCTGGTTGCAAACTTTGCCCCAGGATACAAACGGAAATCGCACGCCGGAGGTGCACATACAGCGGGAGGCCCCATTAGCGAAAGCGTGCCTCAGGATAAGAACGGTTTCAGCTTAAGAACGGACCTCCAGAACGAATGACATTTGTTACCAGAGGTACCACTGTATAACTAGTTTCTGATTTCTGGTTGTAGTTGTTGCCACGTGGTTTTAAACAGGGAGCAGAGACCTTCACTATACAGTATCTTGAGTGCATTACATTTGAGCAGAGCTGGTTGTCTTCACTGACCCAATAAGATGGAGGGAGATTAAACAAAGACTGCTCATTCTTTTGGATACATGACACTTGACCTGCAAGGGCATCAGGGGCCATCAGCTGACCATGAGTTAACTCTGTTATAAAGGGTCAGGATGGGTGGAGCTTCAGGTTTATGCGAGGGCCTTATTTGGAGACAAAATGTGTTAAGGACCAAAGAGGGCCTCTGGGTGGATTTGTGGATAAAAGAGAGAGACACAGAAACATCAGCATATATGGATAATAAATAATGTATAACAAATGCATTTTCAAATAAAAGTAACCCCAAAATCCCCAGGCTGGTAACCAAAGCAGGACTATAGATACAGATTTTCTAGAAGTACCTAGACTATACTGCCAGCAAAGTCCATCCATTCAAATAAATAAGGAGTGCATAAGCCACTTTGTACATCCACATTGTGAAATAGTAATAATAATAATAATAATCCTGCTCTTCCTCATAAGGAGTTCAGGGCTGCAAACAACTACCCAAACTTTAAAAACAACTGGATATATCCACAGCTAAATAATATAAATGATCCAAGGAACATTATCTTTCAGCCACCCAGTATCTGGATGGACAGGAATGTTCTTAAATTAAACCATAATATGGGTATCCACAGGGACATTTTCAACCAACTGTTTGTGCAAACATCGTGTTTCGATATGGAATAGGATTCCCCCTTCCCAGGATTTAATATAGCTAATATATTAAATTATATCATATCAATAGAGCCAAAGTAGTGTAGTGGTTAGAGTCTCAGACTATGATCTGGGAGAGACAAGGGTTTGAATTCCCACTTGGCCTTGAAGCTCACTGGGTGCAGTGGCAGAGGAAGACTCTCAGCCACCTGGGGCATCCCTGTGGGCGCCACATGCCCCATCCCGTCCCTAAAGGGACGGCCCGTGGGGCCTCAACCGCCCTACAGCAGCTGGCGGACAGCGCGGAGCCTGTGGGCGCCAAGATGCGTGGCTTGTGTGCGCTGCAGGCCCTGCAGGGAGTGCCACCGGCCATTTTGTCACCCCCCCTCAGGGTGGCACCCAGGACACACCACAGCCCCTGCATCCCCCTTCCTATGCCCCTGACTGGGTGACCTTGGGGGCCAGCCACTCACCTTAAACCTAACCTACCTCACAGGGTTTTGGGGAGGAAAAATGGGGAGGAAGAGAACTCTGTATGCCACCTTGAGCTCCTTGGAGGGAAGATGGGATATAAATGCAATCCATCCATCAATCAATCAATCAATCAATCAATCAAACAATCAATCAAGCTTCTGGACAGATTGCAAAACCATGTGTTTTGAATTAACTCCATCCACTTCTTCTCTGACAGAGGAAGAAAGTCTAATGTGTTCATTAAGTCATTCTCAACGCTGGTGCAATTTTCTAGCCCAGGGAAGCTGCCGGATCGGATGTGGATGATTCATCTCCATCTTTCTCCAGGCAGGCCAAAACATTTTAATTGAATTGGAATTCAATTGCCAGAGCTCCAGCTGCTACAAAAATAAAAAATAAATAAATTGGAAGGTAAAGTTGGCTTTGTGTTTGCCTGGTGGAATTGGCCAAACATTTATTTAAAAGAGCAGGATATTTTCTAGATAATGGCTTGGATCCAATTCTAGTCTTACTTAGAGTAGACCCACTGAAGTTAACAAGCATGGCTCATGTATGCCATTAATTTCAATAGGTGTACTCTGTATAGGACTGAGTTGGCTACAACTTGACATCTTAAACCTGATATTTAATATTTATTGAGCTGGCTTGTAAAACACAATGACCTAGATAGAATAAATAACGTAAAATAATTTCAGGCTACAACTTGAAAGCTGCAGAGAATTGCAGTCAAACTGTTTTATTGTGTGTTGCTTTAACTGGACAGATGTGCAAACCACCCTGGGACTTTTCTTGATGAACAGGGTGGTTAAAACATCATGTAGATTAAAGCAAGGAAGCAAAGAAGCAGGCAGGTGGTTTGGGCTGCCCATGAAAGAGTCTGGAGGCACAGCGGGAGCAATCACTGCTAAATATCCCTTGTTCCCTCCTTGTTTATTTGCCCCTCTCTCCCTCTGTTAAGTTGTGGGTTGACATAGCAGACGACACAGCGATTTCTCAAAAGCAGCTCTTTATTTTGTAAGCTAGAACAGAACTAAGCTGAGGAGCTCAGTCAGCCTGCTTATATAGAGCTCCAGAACAATGTAACTGTTGCCATTTTCTAAAACTATCCAATCACTGAACGTCACTTTTCGATCCTTCATTTGCATACAAAACTATCCAATCACTGAACGTCACTTTTCAATCCTTCATTTGCATAACTATATACAGTATCCCCCTGCTGGCCCAGGGTGAGAACTTCAGTACATAACACCCTCCTATTTCTGTCCTGCAAGGATGGAGAATTTGTGACTTCCAGAAGTTGTTGGACACCATACAGTATCCCATCATTCCCAGCCAGCTTGGCCACTGCTCTACTGCCTCCCCTGTGCCAATTTTTATATTGCAAATTCCTCGGGGCAGGGACCTTTTCATTGTTACATAGTAAAAGCTATGGTTTTCCCAGTAGTGATGTATGGAAGTGAAAGCTGGACCATAAAGAAGGCTGATCGCCGAAAAATTGATGCTTTTGAATTATGGTGCTGGAGAATTATGAATTATGGTGCTCTTGAGAGTCCCATGGACGGCAAGAAGATCAAACCAATCAATTCTTAAGGAAATCAGCCCTGAGTGCTCACTGGAAGGACAGATCGTGAAGCTGAGGCTCCAATACTTTGGCCACCTCATGAGAAGAGAAGACTCCCTGGAAAAGACCCTGATGTTGGGAAAGATGGAGGGCACAAGGAGAAGGGGACGACAGAGGACGAGATGGTGGGACAGTGTTCTAGAAGCTACCAGCATGAGTTTGACCAAACTGGGAGACAAAAGTGCCTGACGTGCTCTGGTCCATGGCGTCACAAAGAGTCGGACACGACTAAGCGATTAAACAACAAAAACAACAACAACAACCGTGCACATCAATGGTGCCTTGTATGCCTCTGAAATTGGGGGTGGCTAATGAAGATAGGGCCTTATTTGTGGTGGCACTGCAGTTGTGAAGCTCCCTCCTTTCACTACCTGTGCCAAGTGTCTGGTGACTTTTAGGAAGCAGGTGAAGGCTGCTTTATTGTCTGGCACGTCCAATGGTTCTAAACACATTTCTAGTGGCTTTTAGCCATCTAACAAGTGAGGTCTGCAGCAAAATGTTATAGTGTGGAGTGCTCCAGTTTAGGGGGCCAGTCAGCCATACTGGATACTCTGTGATGCTTTATTCCATCCCCACTGTCCTTGGTTTTCCATGCCTGCTTAACAGTGCCCAGTTCTCACTAGGCTATTTTTGTTTCATGCCCTAGCTAAGGGGTCTTAGCCCACCCCCCATTTTTTTATTGTACTTCTACATAACTTGGTGTTTCACTGCAAGTCTTTTAAAGCCCCCTTTTTGAGTGTGGCTGGTGACTTTATTCCTAGGAAAGGACTGGCACTCAGAAAATAAGTTCTCTATTTGTATACAGGATGATTTTACATAAAAACCTAAGTTGTTTGTGGTAAACTGTCTGGACAAATTCACAGAAAACAGATTTCGGTTTAAAGCTGCTAGTCCATGGCAGCTTACATATTTATTTAGAGATTTGACGATTCACCACTTTTCAAGGCAAAATGTCTCTGCAAAACAGAGGGGGCCAGATGTGAGTGCAGGGGTCAGATCAGAAGCTCAGGCCCTTTGGGAGCCCCCCCCCCCAGCAGCCCTTCATTTGCCTCCTGGACAGGCTGGGATGTATCCTTGAAGTGTGATTCTGCCGCTTGCCTGCCTGTGGAGAGGAAAGAGCTGGGGGTAGTTGCAGGCTCAGAAATCTCTGACTCCTCTTGCCCCTGACCACGCCTACTTGGAAGAGACCCCCTGGCCCCTGGAGGGTGGCCTGTGGCGGGAACATGGCCCTCTGGGACTGAAGGTCATTTGGAAGAATCAGTCGAGGCTGCTCTGTATGGGCCAATGGGGCACTGCCCCACCAAGCTCCCTCTTCATTCCTCCAGACCACCTCCAGGCTGTCTATAAAGGTAAAGGTAAAGGTACCCCTGCCCGTACGGGCCAGTCTTGCCAGACTCTAGGGTTGTGCGCTCATTTCACTCTAGAGGCCGGGAGCCAGCGCTGTCCGCAGACACTTCCGGGTCACGTGGCCAGCGTGACAAAGCTGCTCTGGCAAACTGGCACCAGAGCAGCACATGGAACGCCGTTTACCTTCCCGCTATAAAGCGGTACCTATTTATCTACTTGCACTTAAGGGTGCTTTCGAACTGCTAGGTGGGCAGGAGCTGGGACCAAACGACGGGAGCTCACCCCGCCGCGGGGATTCGAACCGCCGACCATGCGATCGGCATATCCTAGGCGCTGAGGTTTTACCCACAGCGCCACCCAGGCTGTCTACTCCCTCCTTATTCTGTCTTGCCATCCTAGCAGCAGAGACAAGGGTAGAATTTCCCTTTCTGTCTGTCTCCCTGCCTTCTGCCATATCCGCCCTAAGAAGCAGCTCTGGGAAGAAGAAGCATTTCCAGGGTTCTTGTGTTTTCCTATCTTTGCACAGTACTGGGGAAAGGCATCATCATCATCATCATCATCATCATCATCATCATCATCATTATTATACTGCCCTATACCTGGAGGTCTAAGGGTGGTTCACAGAAAAGTCAAGGCAGTTCCTGTTTTGCTTCTGAGCACTCAGAGGCTTTCAGCAGACCACTGTCAGAATGTTGGGCTAGCCATCATGGTTTGATGGATAGTTAGATAGATTTTCTTTATTGAAAAATAAGTATAAAATTACAACTGTGCAAGGTAAAATAAGACATGAATAGTAATATAATAAAATAGCACCCATGTAAAAAACAAACAAAAAACATAAGCATTACAATATTGTTATTGTGCTTATCCTAAACCTAACCTAATGCAGTGTTTATAAAAGTGATTTACAAATATTGTAAAATTTGTCCACAGCAAGTCTATGTTTGTACGCAACTTGTTCATGTGTTGCAAGTTTATACATATCTTTTTTCCATTCGTTGAAGAGAACCTCATTTTTATTCTTCCAGTTCATCAATACCTGTATTTTTGCCATAGTAAGGGCACGGAGAGTCCATTCATATTGTCCCTTTGTATTGGATATATAATTCAAAAGTATATTTTGCTCTGCAAATTTAAGAGTTTTCTATACAGTCAGTCGTTTCTATTCTCTGCCAAAAATTTACCAATGTAGGACATTGGAAGAACGTATGTTTTAAATTCACCGCTTGACTGTAACCTTCCCAAAAAAAACCCTCAAAGTGGTTTCCCTAAAATATATAGCAATAAAATTATCAATAAAAAAGAATTAATAATAATTTATGACTTTTGGGGGGAAAGTAGGCTAAGAATTTTCTAAGTTGCTAAACATGTGGGTAGGCTAGTCTATACAATGTTTTTTTCAGCAGACACCCAAAAGAGTCCGGGGAAGGCACCTCCTGATGTCAGTGGGCAGGGAGTTCCAAAGTGTAGGCGCTCCCACAATCAGGGATCTCTTTCCTACCAATGTGGAACAGATGATGATGTGGCGTCTGCAACAGGGCCAGTTCCGCAGATGGGAGCATTGAATTGGCCTATATGGGGCATCACGATACTCCTCCCCAGCAGTAGTGCAGTATTATTATTATCCCTGATTGAGCTCAGTGCGCTTGTCTTCTTCCTTGCTGACTTGGACATTTGGATGACATTCCACTCCCTTTCTTGTTAAGTACTGGCCTTGGCTGCTTCTCCAGGCCGATATAATTACACAGCAGGTTGCTTTTGCGAGAGTTAACCCACTTCTCTTTGTTACCTTGCGCCAGCCTTTTGAAATGGAGCTCCCTGAAGTGATAGCTCTGAACAAGTGAGGTGTTTTGCACATTCCGGGATGAAGGCAGACGTGGCTCTGGCAGCTCTTATTTCCCTTTGTGCCGATTCAGACCAGGTGACATCACCAACCAGGTGCCTGCTCCCCGCTCCCCCTGTGCCCAGGAAAGAGCCTCACTTTCGGATCACTTGGGGGGGGGGCTTAATAATTGGTTCTTCAGTAGGCACAGAGAAGGTCTTGAAACCCAAACCAGTTTGGCCCAGCCCAGGTCTGCTGGTTCAGCTTCTTTCCTTTCTTATGGTTAGTTAGGGATGGCAAATTAGAACATGTTTAGCTAGTCAGAATTAAACTAGTTTATTGGGGCATCCTGATTGTGTGTTTGGGGGTCTGTAAGAGCACCTCTTGCACCCTTGGCACTGGAGAGGAACACAGGCGCCTGCCTCATACTGAGTCAGATCACAGAGCTCAGTAGTGACCACACTGACTGGCAGCAGTGGCTCTCCAGGATTTCAGATGGTGGACCTTTCTTCTATCAATAAAATAAAATAAAATAATTCACTCTCATGAGTGAAGTGCAGGGGCTCTTTTTTGGTCTTGCTTACCTAACTTTTAAGCTGACTGGGGGTGGTGATTATGTTTTTTTAAACCTTTTTTATTTAGTTCATAAAATTTATATACAACTTGATTGGAAAAACCCCCTCAAAGCAGTATTTGTGATTGTTCTTGCTTTCATTCTGTAAAGCATCTCTTTTTTTAAAAAATGAATATTTATTAGCTTTTTCCACAATAGAACAAAATAAAAATAAACAAAAAATAACAAACATACAAAAATACAAAACTTAAAAACAGTTAAAAAACACACACACATAAAATTTCAATTACTTAATTTTTTTTTACTTGTTTCTCAGACCTCCTCACACCTCCCCTTCTTGTATTCCAATTCAAATTACTAGCTCAGCAAATCCTTATTACTTATTTCTCAACATTAACTTAGTAATTTATCTTAACATATTATTATTTTACTTTTTCTCCTTCATCCCTTTCCTCAATTTATTTTTGCTAACCTTATTTTCATTTAGTTTAATTCATTTTAAAGTCCAAGTCTACCTTATCCAAACTTAGACATCAATACTTATCCATCAATTCTTATTCTTAAAACATTTTTTCTAAGGTCGACCAAGATTCCCTTCCACGAATTTCCCAGTTTTCATACTAATAACAAACAAAATAAAAACAAATTAAATTGTAATTATGAACCCTTTGGATTCCCAAACTCCACCCCCCCTTTCCCGGTTTCAGCCCCCAACAAGTGTCCATCAGTCTTGATCTACTATCAGCCTGGAGATCTCACGTCCGAGGCTCTTAATTCTCTCTCAGTTCCTCTCTGCCGGTCTTTTTGATAGTCCTTAATATTGAACACCAAATCTCGGAGAAGCTCCGGCCCAGCAGGATCCATGTCTCTTCCAGCCAGACCTCCATACTTAGAAGTAGGGCCTATGGGGTGTTCCAAATCTTGTTTCTTACTCTTTTCCAGTTCAAAAATCCGCAAAGCTCTAACTTCCACCTTAATCAAATTTGTAATCCTTAGGTCTTCAGATCTCCTCATAAGAAGATCTCTCCATTTCTCAATCTCCAATTCAGGCCAGACTTTCCACATCAAGTCTTTATTTTCCTTTGTTGTCATCATATCAGGCCTCAAACCCTCTTTTGACATCTGCGAAATTACAGCTCCTCCTTCCTTTTCTTCAGAAGCAACATATGTCTCCTTCTCCAAATTCTCAAAGCTCACGAGTTTCTCTGTTTGTCCAGTTACACAGGCTTCCTGATTCAAATCCTTATCAAATTCAATGAAATTATTTACTGTTAAGTCCAGAGTTGTAACATTTGTAGCCAAAACATCAATTTGGCCTTGTAGCTTTCCCAAGAGAACAAATACTCTGCCCAACTCAGCCTGGATTTTCCGTCCTCCAGCCATTCCTGTAATGTCCCAAAACCCCCTCTAGTGGGATTTTGGTTCCTTAAATGTTTCTTTCAGTTCAAATCCAAAAGTCAAGTTAGTTTGTATCAGCTCTTCCTTATTTTCAACAAATTGTAACAAAAATAACCAGCAGAAGCCACAGAAACAAAGTTCTCTTTTTCCGTCTTGACAGCTAATTTGACAGCTGTCAAACTCTTCAATGCCTCATCAGCAGGCTCTTCTGTGTGATTTTGAAGCAGGCTTTGTCTGTTTACAAGCAGCTGTTTACAAGCACCCTTCTTGAGGCCTTTGCATGCCCCTGAGCTTCTGCCACAATTGGTCAGTGCTTTGGCTAGAAGTTCAAAGGGACTGGCAGGCTTCCCGGGGCAAGAGCACATACCTCTCATCAATCTTCTTGACATGCAGAGAAGATAAGCTGCATTCCGCTCTGGGCCCATAACCAAAAATGTTGGAACCTGCGATTGGCTGAGCTCCTCCGGAATCGCCTTCGATGTGATTAACGACCTGAGCCTTTGATAAGGCTCCAGGCACATTCCCCATTACTCACAGAATCAAAGCAGCATGCGGAAGTGAAGAGATTTATGGCTACATTGCAAAGAGTTTTATTTTCCTAGCTATGCAGACAGAAAACACATCCTCTCTCTGTGAAAGCAGAGAGCAACTGGGAAAAAAAAGGAACAGGAAACCAGTAATGTCACATCCGTCTCCCGTCTCCCGTGAGACTTCCAACAGCCTGGAATGTCTCTGGAATGTAAACAGAGTCTTGTGACTCAAAGCACTGCACAGTGGCAAACAGAAACTAACAGCCAGATCCAGCAGATGCTCTGCTCATGTTCTTAGAGTCTTGTCTTTTTGGCAACTACTGAATAAGTTCTTCTTCTAAATAGAGAGCTTTATCCCTGCTGATTTTATTTAATTATTATTTCTTATTCATTTTATTTCTATACCACTTTATATTTTTAACATTAATACCTCAAAGTAGTTTGCAATCAACATTAAAACATCAAATTTTTAGAATTAGACATTACAGAAGAAGATCAAACATGAAATATAAACTCAAAGCAACATAATTAACAAAAAAGTAAAATATTGTAGAATCATAGAATCATAGAATTATAGAGATTGAAGAGACCCCCAAGGGTCCTCTCAGCCAGAAAGCATCCCTGGCAGATGGCCACCCAACCTTCGCTTAAAAACCTCCAAGGAAGGAGAGTCCACAACCTCCCGAAGGAGACCATTCCATTGCTGAACAGCAATTACTGTCAGAAAGTTCTTCCTGATGTTTAGTCAAAATCTCCTGTTGTTTGACTCCGAGCTGGAAAAAGCTTGCTCCATTATCTTTTTTATCTTAAAGATTTCAAAACAAGCCTTTTTTTGCAGCAAACTTTTTTTATTATCTTAAAGTTTTCAAAATAAGACATTACTAAAGGAGGTCAAATGTAGAATTCACATTTAAAACAGCATAGTTAGCAAGAGAATAAAGCATTTTCTTAAACACAGAACATAATTGTGCTGTTGTTGTTTTAAGTTGTTTCTCTATATGTAATTGTTTTCTAATTGTTCTTACAGATTCCATTGTTTTAAATGTTTTCTATATGCCAGTTGTTTTTGGATGCCACACAGGAAGCGATTCATAAATGAAATTATCACCACCACCCTCTCAAATCAATCAATACTTTTCTTACCACCTTCCCAATGAAAACACCATGTTTCCTTTCTCTTTTTGTCTCATTTGCAGGATTGCACTTTCTTCACACGAAAGGAAATCCTTCGGTAAGCAGATCACACTTCCTTCTGCTCTGCTAATTTGTGCTGGGCCTGGTGGTGGTGCTCACATCATTCCCAGTGGAAGGAATTCAGGAAGTTCAGATTCCTTTTTAGAAGAAAGGGTTTGTGTACTGAGATGTAAGGCTTGGTGATATAGAAACCACCCAAGTGAAGCAAGATAAAAGAAAGGACTTCTTCATGCAGTCCAGTTAAACTATGGAACTCCCTGCCACAGGAGGCAGCGATGGCCACCAACCTGGATGGCTTTAAAGAGGATTGCACCAATTCATGATGGAGGAGAGGGCTATGGATGTCTGCTAGCCAGGATGGCCATGCTCTGCCTCTGCAGCGATGCCTTTGAATACCAATTGCGAGAAACTGCAGGGAGAGGGCTTTTGTGCTTGCTAGTTTCCCACAGACATCTGCCACTGTGAGAACGGGATGCTGGGTTAGATGGGTCCTAGGCCTGATCTAGCAGGCTGTTTGCATGTTCTTGCGTTCTTATCGGTTTGGTTTAAGAGGGAGAAGATGATCCCAGTGAGGGCAAGCTGCTGCCTGGCACCATCTGGCGGCCACCGCCTTGGTCTGCCTGATCTGGACCATCCTTGTCTCTGCTGAGGACTCATCTGCACAGGCCTTTGCTGGGGGCCCTCTAGGCACAAGTCCATCCAGGCTTCCCAGGCCCAGCTCCTGGTGCTTTCCCTTGGAAAACCTGTGTTTTGCCGCTGAATCGGAGCAAGCAGCAATTCTCAGAACCTGATAGCTGGTTGCTCCAATTCAGCGGTAAAATGTGGGTTTTTCTGGGGAAAGTCCTGGGACAAACAAACACCCTGCTTGGACACAAAGCCTGGGCGTGTGCCTAGAAACACGGAGCAAAGCTAAGAGTGGATGAGGCCCAGCTTGCTGTGCCCTTTCCAGGGCTCTGGCAGAGGTCTTTCCTATCACCTCCTGCCTTATCTATTATGGAGATTCCAGGGATCTATGAAGCAGGGACCATACAAACCACACTTTCTACAACGGAGTGATTGTCCTGCTTCCAGGCACTGTCTGACTTTCCTACCATTTAGCCCAGTGTTCTCTACTCTGGCTGTCAGCTGCTGTCCAAGAACTCAGGCCAGGGTTGCTCCTGCCCTCCTAGCTGAGAGCCTCCTGAGATGCCGATCAATGAACATGCTCAGATGATGATGACCCAGACAAGAGTCTCTGCTCCCTTTTACAGATGTTTCCCATACCAGAAGAAATGTCATGTCTTCATGCTTTCAGGCTGGTCTCATCACAAATGTTTTCAGCAGACACTGAAAAAAGTACAGTGAAGGCACTTGCCTTATGTCAATGGGCAGGGAGTTCCACAGAGTAGGTACTGCCACACCCAGAGATCAATTTCTCGCAGGTGCAGAAGGGTTTTATGTGGCACTTACAGCAGTGCGAGCTAGTGTAGACCCTCCCTAGAATTATATGTATTCATTTCAGCAAAAACAGGTGTCACTTCTGTGTTCAGTGTACCTAAAAGGTAAAATAAAAATGAATGATAATTCTCTGTCCAGCCGAGGCTGCAGGACTTTCAGTTCCCACAAAGAACATAATAGTCTGAGGAGAAGAGAATGTGTCAGGCAGGCACTGGAGGGTGGAATAAGGGAACTGTGCTAATGGGTACAGTCTCCGTTGGTTTATTGATGCCCTGCCTGGCTCACTCTTCCTCACAAATATTTCCCCTTAGGAACAGCCAACATTTTCTGTCTGCTAGGTATGCTGTATCTTTGCATGGCTCAGCCAAACCCCCCATCCTTCCCAAACTGGTGTTCTGCTGAAACCTGACTTCTTGTTTCTCCAAAGTTTTCTTTGCCTCCAAATGATGCTTCCATTCCCCTGCCAAGTCTCTTTGAAAGAGTGCTAGAATTTCATTCTTTGTTTGGCAGGTGTGAGATTAACCTACGGTAATTCATCATTTTAAAGAGGCTGTGTGTGGTGCATGTGTGCTTTTATTTCTCTGTCCTGCTTTTGAATGCCAGTTGCTGGAAACCACAGGGGAGGGGGGAAGTATTCTCACACTGGGAGGGGATCCCGCTTGCGAGTTTCCTACAGGCATCTGGGTAGTCACTTTGAGAACAGGAGGCTGGAGTAGATGGGCTATTGGCCTGATCCAGCAGAGCTCTTTTTTTTTTTAAGATATTTATTCAAAATTTTCTTAATACAATGTAAAAAACAAACAAAACAACATATAACTTTACAATAATCATACTTTCTTCACTTCATTGGACTTCCTCACGTCTCTCGTTCCTGCGTTCCAAGTTTATCGAACTTTGTCCAGCAATTTATTACCTTGTTTCAATTCTTATTTTATAACTTTCAGATATTATGTCCCAAATGTTAAATAATTTTACCCCAATCTTAAAAACTTAATTTTAACATATTATTTAACCAAATATTAGCTTTTCACGTTTTCACTTATCTTCATATTCCTTTCAACTAATTTAATGGTGCCATATTATTTATAATCTTGCATCTTTCTCAACACTCATACAGTTTACAATATTTTTGTAAATAGTCCTTGAATTTCTTCCAGTCCTCCTCCACGGCTTCTTCTCCCAGGTCTCGGATTCTGCCGGTCATTTCTGCTAACTCCATATAGTCTATCAGTTGCATCTGCCATTCTTCCAGTGTGGGTAAATCTTGGGTTTTCCAGTACTTGGCGACTAGTATCCTTGCTGCTGTTGCATACATAAAAAATGTTCGGTCCTTCTTTAACACCCTCTGGCCAACGATGCCTAAAAGAAAGGCCTCTGGTTTCTTAGGGAAGGTATACTTAAATACCTTTTTCAACTCATTATATATCATTTCCCAGAAAGCCTTAACTCTAGGGCAGGTCCACCAAAGGTGAAAGAATGTTCCTTCTGTTTCTTTACATTTCCAACATTTATTATCAGACAAATGGTATATTTTTGCAAGCTTGACTGGGGTCATGTACCACCTATATATCATTTTCATAATATTTTCTTTCAAGGCATTACATGCCGTGAATTTCAGACCGGTGGTCCATAACCTTTCCCAGTCAGCAAACATGATATTGTACCCAATGTCCTGTGCCCATTTTATCATAGCCGATTTAACCGTTTCATCTTGTGTATTCCATTTTAACAGCAAATTATACATTCTCGAAAGTACCTTAGTCTTAGGTTCTAACAATTCAGTTTCCAACTTTGATTTTTCCACCTGGAATCCTATCTTTTTATCCAACTTAAAAACCTCTTTGATTTGAGCATAATGTAGCCAATCTCGCACTTTGTCTTTTAATTTCTCCAAACTCTGCAGCCTCCAATTTTCTCCCTCTTTTTCTAATATTTCCCAATATTTCGGCCATTTGGCCTCCATATTGAGTCTTTTCCAGGCCTTAGCTTCCATTGGTGATAACCACCTTGGGGTCTTGTTTTCTAGCAAGTCTTTATATTTTATCCAGACATTAAACACTGCTTTCCTGACAATATGGTTCTTGAAAGCCTTGTGACTTTTAGATCCAGCAGAGCTCTTAATGCTCTTCTTAACCTCTGGCTTTTGTGTGGCTGGCATGCAGCCTCCTGTGCAAAGGTGAGAGTTGCACCCATTGCTCTGTCTGCTGTTGCCTCTGGCCCCTGAAAACTTTCCCATGTGGAAATGTGGCCCTTGGACTGAAGGAGGTTCTGCACCCTGAACAACTTCTCTCTTTCATGGCTGCTCATCATCTACTGGTATTCAAAATCTTGAGATTAACTGCCAAGATGACAACTCCCCACCTTGTCTTTTCCCAAAGGACCCACCTTCTCCTTCCTGTAAAAATGTTCAAGAGAGTGGAATAATTAAATCTGGAAGCCTCTCCTGGCTAATGGATTTTTGCCTGTCTCCTTCTTCTTTCAATGATAATTTGAAGAAAACCTTTAATGAGGGAATATGATTGATGCTTGTCCACAGCAAAAAAGAAAGAAAGAAAGAAAGAAAGAGAAAGAAAGAGAAAGAAAGAGAAAGAAAGAAAGAAAGAAAGAAAGAAAGAAAGAAAGAAAGATGTGCTCTAAGATCCCCTTAGTAACTGGCAATAGATGGAGATAAAAAGCAGGCTTTTCAGGGTAGCTCAGCAGGCATCTCAGTTGGAGCATGGATCTCTGAAAGTGTATGTGGCACAACATCCATGGGAGCACATAGCACCTTGGGACTTGGCCTCTGAGAGATGCAACACCCTCCCGCCTATGGATTCACGGAGGGGGCCGTGTTGCTTTCCACTGAGCCAGCTAATTGGTTCTGGGTCTGTCTGTCACCACATGAAATTACTCCTAAGGAGAATTGCTTCAGCTTTGGATTTTTTGGAAGGCCACAGGCAGAGGCGTAGGAAGGTCAGGTGGTACCTGGTGCAGAAAATTTCTTGTCACCCCCCCCCACCCATTGATTTTTTAATTTTTTTGCCTTCAAAAATGGTTTTACGTTATTTCATATTTTCTTACAAAGGAATATGGATTCTGGGCCTCTGATAACAAGTAGCCGACTGTGGACAGATACTTAAATCTACAGGATGGATTGTGTTTTGGCTTTACACAGAGAGGAACCCCACACGGGTTTCCCCGCATATAACGTAACAGGCAGGGAGCCAGCGCAGATGGAGAGAAAGAACTTGGGGGAGGGGAGGGGAAAAGAGTGCCCAAGTCAGCCCATTTGATCCTCTTTGGGGTGGGGGCGCTAGGGCTCTGGGACCACCCTCCCCAAAAGATTTACGTGTCTTCAATGTATTGTTACCACTGTTATTCTATAGTACAGATCCCTCTTAAATTAAACACTTCCTCTAAAATTAAAACAGCAGAAGTAATCAGTAGCATAGATATCAAAGGAAAGGCAAGAGAATAGTCCCTAATAGATACAAGGGAGACACAGATACACCAGCACACAGAGGTAAATAATGTGGCCTTGGGAAGAGGGGTGGGAATGTAGTTTGCTGTACTTAGCCTTGAGATGGGAGACTGAAAGGGCTTAAAAAATAAAAAATAAGTCTTGTGTCTAGGAATATTTTTCTGCAGAAGCATCAGACTGGTTGTCAAAAGTGTGAACTTCATTAATAGACCCTAATTGGTCAATTAGCCTCAGAATAGCTTTCTGCTTTTTCTCATCTTCTTTTAATTACACAACTGCTTTTTTGGGGGGGGGGGGATTCCTAGCTTCACGCAGGGGAGGCTGGGGGCAAAGGGGAGGCCGGCCTGCCGAGCGCCCAGGGCGGCGCTGAGCTGCTCCTCCTGGCGCCACACGCGGGCAAAATGGGGCGTCAGCGCTGCCATTGTCCCGCACACTCCACTTTTGGGGGGGTTGTGCCGGAAGGGGGTGCGCAGGATAGACAGCGGCCTTGGCGAAGAAAAGGAGGCCGAGGAGACCAGGCCTTGCCTTGCCTTCGCCCCGCCCCCAACCCAGCTGGCCAATCGGCTGCAGGCGGGAGGGGGCGAAGGCAAGGCAAGGCCTGGTCTCCTCAGCCTCCTTCACCAAGGCCGACTTTCCAGGACCCGGGAAGCCCAGCGGAGGGTGGGGCAGTAGGGCAATCCATAAAAAACTTTTTTAATAAGAAAATGCCTGCTTCATTTTTATAAGAAAATGAATTTTAACAGGGAGAAATGTAAAGTATTGCACTTGGGCAAAAAAAATGAGAGGCACAAATACAAGATGGGTGACACCTGGCTTGAGAGCAGTACATGTGAAAAGGATCTAGGAGTCTTGGTTGACCACAAACTTGACATGAGCCAACAGTGTGACGCGGCAGCTAAAAAAGCCAATGCAATTCTGGGCTGCATCAATAGGAGTATAGCATCTAGATCAAGGGAAGTAATAGTGCCACTGTATTCTGCTCTGGTCAGACCTCACCTGGAGTACTGTGTCCAGTTCTGGGCACCACAGTTCAAGAAGGACACTGACAAAGTGGAACTTGTCCAGAGGAGGGCAACCAAAATGGTCAAAGGCCTGGAAATGATGCCTTATGAGAAACGACTAAGGGAGCTGGGCATGTTTAGCCTGGAGAAGAGGAGGTTAAGGGGTGATATGATAGCCATGTTCAAATATATAAAAGGATGTCACCCAGAGGAGGGAGAAAGGTTGTTTTCTGCTGCTCCAGAGAAGCGGACACAGAGCAATGGATCCAAACTAGAAGAAAGAAGATTCCACCTAAACATTAGGAAGAACTTCCTGACAGTAAGAGCTGTTCAACAGTGGAATTTGCTGCCAAGGAGTGTGGTGGAGTCTCCTTCTTTGGAGGTCTTTAAGCAGAGGCTTGACAACCATATGTCAGGAGTGCTCTGATGGTGTTTCCTGCTTGGCAGGGGGTTGGACTCGATGGCCCTTGTGGTCTCTTCCAACTCTATGATTCTATTCTATTCTATTCTCCAGAGCCAGTGTGGTGTAGTGGTTAAGAGCGGTAGTCTCTAATCTGGGGAACCGGGTTCACGTCTCCGCTCCTCCACATGCAGCTGCTGGGTGACCTTGGGCCAGTCACACTTCTCTGAAGTCTCTCAGCCCCACTCACCTCACAGAGTGTTTGTTGTGGGGGAGGAAGGGAAAGGAGAATGTTAGCCGCTTTGAGACTCCTCAAAGGGAGTGAAAGGCGGGATATCAAATCCAAACTCTTCTTCTTCTTCTTATCTTACTACACTAGGGATTATATAGCTGTATCTGAAATTTCTTGCATATCAGTTAATATCTTGACCCTGCTCCACTGAATGGAAATTTCAGCCTTCATGACATAGGGAAACAACCAAGGAAACAGCTGTTTTCGTGGAGGAGGGTCGAGATATTAACTGATATGCATGGAATTTCACATATAGCTATATAATCCCTAGTGTACTAAGATAAGACCTTTGGAGCAGGCACTTTTTTTTAAAAAAAAGTTTTTTATGAACTACCCTAGTAGGGCAGTGATTGTTCCTTGATCATTTGTCACCCTCTCTATGATGGCACCCAGGGCGCCCCCCGCCCTCTTCCTACGTCCCTGGACACAGGTAAATTTTATGATATCAGCTCTTGTCTGGCCATAGCCTTTCCCCAATTTCTGTGTTATTTATGGTTTTAGGTGTCCCAGGGATATCTTGAGAAGAGCCAAGCTTGATTGCTGTCCATCACAGGAGTTTCTGAGGAAGCTCTGAAGGGACCTCTTCAGGCTGGGGGGGAGGGGTCTCCTCACCAGCCAGAGGCTTCTTGGGGCTCCCCTCCTGCCCCTCTAGCCTAGTATTTCTCTACACTGACTGGCAGCAGCTCTCCAAGGATTCTGGTAGGAGTCCCTCTGCACCCTGCATGGAGGGGTGGAGGGTTGAACCCGGGACCTTCTGCTTGCAAGGCAGATGCTCTACCACTGAGCCCTGGGGAAGGCTGGTCTGATCCAGCTGGCATCCAGTCTCTGGCAAACCTCCCTTCCCAGCCCTGAGACCCAGTTCTTTAACTGGAGATGCCAGACATTCAGCTTGAGACCCTTCTGTATGCAAAGTGGGCAGAGTTAACTTGAGTTGCTGTGGTGTCCAAAGCTTCAGCCCATAATTTTTATTTTTATTTTTTTAAAAAATGAAAACCCACAAGCCATCATTTCTCTCCATCACATGTCTGCCCCCCCCCGAATAATGCCTACTCATTTCCCAGCCCATCTGTTTTTGTTTTTTTTAAATCTCCCTTTAGGCTTCAGGACAAGAAACCCAATTCAGCAAATCCAGGTGCCCAGGAATGCGCTTTTGCTCTCCTGCAGAAGCATCACAAATGAAAATGGAATGTTCAGTCGGCTGGCAAATTGCTGACTGAACATGGCCCACCCATCCATTGGCTGAATGTGATATTTATCCTGGATAGCTGCCCAGTTTCTGTGTCTCCACTTCACCTGGCCCCTTCTCCCCTCACATTCAAAGCTGCTCGTCTGGACAGAGCAGGGATTGGATAGGTCTGAGTGGAATCCCTCAGCTCCACCTCATCATTGCTCTGAGTTCCTGGCATCCCTTTGCTTCTGCTCCAGTTGAATCCCAGAAGGACTTTGGGATTTCAGAAAGTCAAAAGGATTCTGCTCATGTGTCCTAAATTTGTGGGGTGGGAAGAGAAAAATCTTACAAACTAATACGCAGAGAAAATTGAAATCCATCACTTCTGAGTTTGAAAAAAATGTGTAAAAAAAAATTCTTATCAGCACCATTATCCCACTTTTAGAAGGTAGCAAATTCTTCTGAAGCAGCTTACAAGTAAAATTTTTTAAAAATCAGTCATAACCTTACAATATCAGGATACTTCACACAGTGGTGGTGTTCTTGTTTTTTTAATTTTTATTTTTTTATTTATATTGTTACATCGTTACAATTTTAATATAACCTTGCAATCTTTTTTAAAAATGAACATTGACTTCCCTTCATCCTTTCCGTGGGTTCTTTCTAATATCTTTTACTACTGCATATGATTATTACTCCATATTGTCCCGTTTCTCGTTTCATTTCTGCATATTTTGTACTGCTGAATTTATTCTAAACCTACTAACGTTTTTACCTGTTTACAGTAGTTCTTCATATATTCTACAAACATTTTTCTAATCCTCTTTAAATACTCTTTTATCTTGCTCTCTTATTCTGCTAGTTAGACTCACCAACTCATTGTTTTCAGCTGCCATTCCTCTCTCTTGGGACTGCTCCCTCCCTCTACTTTTGGGCATATACAATTCGAGTTGCAGTTGTTGCATAGTGAAATAAATTCTTATACAGTAGTTCTTAGGAACATCTGACTCAATTATTCCTAAGAGAAACGCCTCTGGTCTTTTTGGGAATGAACTTTTAAACATTTTTTATCCCATTATAAATAATCTCACCAGATTCTTTAGCTGCTCTGCATGACCACCACATATGATAAATGTCCCCTCTGTTTCTTGGCACAGTGTGGCTGTTCAGCAGTATTGGGTGGGAGAAAGAGGGCCTCAGACACATTTTAGGAATGTAAGACTATAAGTTCTCATTGAAAATGAGAAAATCCCATCACCAGTGAGGAAAACAGTTGCAGAAAAGGCATCGAGCACCGCAAAATGTATGCTGGAGCACTGGTTCACGTCTCAGGGTTTGGTGTTTCCTTTTTTGGTGGGGGTGCATGAGGGGGAAGGAAAGGATCCTCCTCAAATCCGAGGCTCTGGAAATGGTGAGATATGTACCCCGCCCCTGTCAATGCACATTCCTGGGCAAATGGTTTGCAATCTCTTCTGCAGGCCAGAATCGACTGGCATTGTTGTGGAGGAGACATAATGAGATGCTCAGAATCTCTCATGGCCTAATGGCCACTCAAGCCTTCCTAATCAATGAGCTATTACCAGCTTTTATCTTCCATTCCCAGCAGTTTGCCTCCTGGGAAGTTCTTGTCACAAAGGTGGCAGAGGTCTGCACAGCCGGCTAGAGTTGGCCTTACAGCCTAGCAAAGAGGGCACTGCCCTGCCAACTGCAGCCATCCCCCCACCTGCCTGCCTTGTCTCTTACAACCCGCCAGGTGCTGGCTTCACTTGCATTGGCTCTGGCGCCACCTGCTGTTGGTCTCCCTGCCTTTCACCCTACCAGTCCCAATATGCACCAGCTGAGATGAGCAGGCCCTGGGTCCACCTCCTGGTTCCCTGGCAACCAGTGAGAGCTGGAAAGACTAGCAACCAATCAAGAGGCAGAATGGAACTTAAGTTAGCTACTGACAGTGGGATAGGGACTTCCTGTCTGGGTAGGCAGAGGGATCATCCTCTCTCTCTCTCTCTAAAACACTGTATTTTTCACTGACCATAAGATGCACCTAGTTTTTAGAGGAGGAAGACAAGAAAAAAAATATTCTGAATGAAACAGTAGATGTATGATTTTTGTGGTTCATGCTGTGGCCATGTGATCTGATGGTGAATTTGGGGTGACCTAATGCAAAAATCCTGAGGATCCATGTGGATCCATACTTTGTAACCACGTTTTTGCTCCCAGGCAACTGTGGGTGCGTGATTTTTTGGGTGTAGGCTGTAGCCATGGACATGTTATGTGATCTGATGGTGAATTTGAGGTGACCCAATGTAAAAATCCTGAGGATCCATGGGCTTTTACCTCCCCCCCTCCCAGGCAGCCTCCGCTAGCATCCCTTATCTCTCTTCTGATCCCAACGATTAGCTGTTTCCTTTCAACTCTCCCTTCCCTCTTGTTTGCCTTAGGGTCTTTACTTAGCTGGAGCAGTTTTTTGCTCCTCCTTTTCTTCTAATTTCTCTCCTTATTGCTTTAGTCTTCCTGTTTCCCCACTTTGCAAGTTTGCTGTCCTTACCTCCCCACTCCCAGGCAGACTCCTTTATCTCTAGCGTCCCTTATCTCTCTCCCTGATCGGCAAACGATCAGCAGCTTTGTTTCGACACCCACTTCCCTCTTTCAAAAAAGAAAAGAAAAGAAAAAGCATGATCTGCTTTTTGCCCCTGGGCAATTCGGCTCCAGGGACCACGCATTCGCTCCATAAGACGCACAGACATTTCCCCTTATTTTTTAGGAAGAAAAAAGTGTGTCTTATGGAGCGAAAGATACGGTACTTTATTGAAACAATACTTTAAAAACAAACAAACAATAAAAACAAAACAATGCAGTAACAATACCAAAGAACAAAAAACCCCACAAAAAAACCACATGTTCCTTTGATTTCCATTCATTCTACAATGTTTTCTTGGCTTCATTTTCGATTTCACACTTTGATTTATCATTATACTCATTATACATGATTCCCAACAGGAAGGTTTCTGGGTGTTTTTTTTAATGAACATTTAAAGATTTTTTTAAAGTTCATTATATATAATGTCCCAGAATTCTCTAACTTTCACACAGTTCCACCACATATGTAGCATTGTACCTTCTGACTTCTTAAACCTCCAGCAAATGTTCAATTTTTAAAATACATTTTGGCTAATTTGGCTGGAATCAGGTACCATCAGTAAAACATTTTCATCAGATTTTCTTTCATATTATAACATGCGGTGAATTTTATGTCTACCTTCCAGAGTCTTTCCCACACATCCATTTGGATATTATAGCCAAAATCCTGGGCCAATCGAACCATAACTGATTTTACCTCCTCCTCCTTGACTTTCCAATCAAGGAGGAGTTTATACATCTTGGATAAAAGTTTTTATTTCAATTGGATTAAATCTTTCTTTTATCTTGATAACTCTGCTGCAAAAACCTTTTGTTTGTCTTTTCTAAATATTTCATTAAGTTGAGAATATTGGAGCCAATCAGTTAGTTGTGTTTGGATCTCCTCAAATTTTTTAAGGCTTTATTAATTATATTTTTCTTCCAGCAAGGTTTTATAAGTTGCCCAGTTCTTTTTCATATTTTTTTTTCCTAACTACAAAAGCTTCTATAGGGGAAAGCTACTAAGGGGTTTTCAGTTCGAGTAAATCTTTATATTTAGTCCATACTTTGTAAAGGGGTTTTCTTATCATATGATTCAAGAAACCCTTGTGGACTTTTACCTTGTCATAAGCCAAGTATGTGTGCCAATCATAATGGCTGTCAAACCCCTCTATGTCCAACAGGTCTGTGTTTTGCAGTACTACCCATTCACGGATCCAAGATAGGCATGCTGCATTGTGATACAATTTGTGATCAGGCAAGGAAAAAAACCCTCTCTCCTTAACATCAATAGCTCATGCTTAATCCTAGGTCTTTTCCCTTGCCATGTGAATTTTGAAATGTCTCTTTGCCAGTCTTTAAAGCAGCGCATTCCTCCTAACACCGGAATAGTCTGGAGGGAAAAAATCATTTTCAGAAGGACATTCATCTTAATTGTGGAGATTCTTCCCCAAAAAGAAAGATGTAGTCCACCCCAAATTTCCAAATTTCTTTTTATCTCATTCCAAGTTTTTACAGAATTATCCTGATATAGGTTGATATTCTTTGTACTTGACCCTAAGTACTTGACTTTCTTCTTCACCTCTAATCCAGAAATTTTTTGAAATTCGTTCTTTTCCTCCGGCCCTATATTTTTAACTAACTTTTTTTTTTTTACAGTTAATTTTAAACCGGCCACCTGTCCAAATTCTTTTACCACCTCAATCACTTTTGGTAAACTTTCTTTGGGGTTTTCCATAGTAATGATAAGGTCATTGGCGTAAGCTCGCAATTTATAAGATTTTTCCCCTAATACTATACCTCTTATAACTTCATCATTCCTTATTTTCCTATTCAGAATTTCCAACACCAAGATAAATAGTAATAGGGACAGGGGACACTCTTGTCTGGTTGAGGGGTCATCTGCACTTAGGGCTCCTCCACACTTCCCTTTGTCCCACTCCTTTTCCACAGTTTAGTGTGGAATTGGAACAAACCACAATTGGGGTATCTGCAGATTGCCAGAAATTTATTTGCCAATAACAACGAAAGGCTAGACTTGAAAGTTTCTCTTTAAAGAATGTGTCCCAAATTGTTCCTGACCCAAATAGGAATTCAAATTATGGAAAAGGGGAAAGGAAGGTGTACTGTTTCAAGACTCCTGCCTATCCTCTTGCAGGTTCTAAACCATGGTCTGAAATGGTCTCATGGTCTATTAAACAGTAATTTCCCCCCCAAAAGCAGCAACCCCCCTAGAGATATGTGGTGCCATTAATCAGCAACTTATTTCTGATTTGGTTGCAAGAAAAGTGAGCATCCCTTTGCTATTAGTACATTTTCCTAGCTGGGACTTCTTGAGGATGCATTGCTAGTGTTGCTTTAGTTCAACAATCAGACCGTCAGCAGAGATGATCAGTATAACATGCATGCCTGGTCTTGGGCTAAGCTGAAATTGCTTTGAGAGGAAGCCTCAGCAGCTCAATCCCCAGCCTGTTTTGTTTGCAATAAAAGAGGGCTTTAGAGCAGCATGTCTGCCTGAGTCTGTCTGCACTGTGGAATGGAAACAGTTCCTTACAGCCTCTTCTCAGTGTTGTTCTGTTTGTGTCTGTGTGCTTGTTTACAGGTTGCACGGCCGCTACCATGAACTGGCACCAAACATGGTACCTATGGACTATACGAAGAATCCAGATGTTAAACTACCTATGCAGCTTATAGTGAACATGCCAGAGCTAAAGGTATTACTTTTCATGTCTCCTTTCTACCATTCTTCTGCAGCCCAACTCCACAAAATTTTTGACTGGGGGGACTGACTTTGGCTGTAAGGCTGCGTACACACCATACATTTAAAGCAGATTTGAAACAGATTCTTTCTCTCAAAAAATTCCAGGCACTGTAGTTTTCACCTTCACAGAATTACAACCCCCAACAAACCTTAACAAACTGGTGCCCAACTTTTTGAGGGGGGAAATGTGCTGTGCCTCCTCCTCACCGCACTATCTCCATTCCTCCATTCTTCCTGGGAGTCAGCAATGGGGAGAGGGCTGTTGTCCTCAGGTCCTGTTTGTAGGCTTCTCAGGGCCACCTGGTTGACAACTGTGAAAACTGCATGAGGGACTAGACAGGCCTTTGGCCTGACTCAAGAGCCAAGCACTTCTTGTGAGCTTCGTTTCTTTGCTTAGATCGGTTCCTCACTTCCATATAAATTCAGCTTCTTTCTTTTTAAAAATGTTTTCATATTTGGCTATATGGGTATACCACCTCCCCCTGCCTCCCTTCTTCCATAGATTCCCAGGGCAATCCCTGACTTCATCCAGAGTCTATTCTCGAGCTATTGCAGCTTGGTTGCTTTGACCTGCTCACAACCTTGAGGATTACTTTACATCATATCCATGGCCTTGTAACTTCATATATGCACAGGGTGATCGACCACTCAAGACATTATATACAGGAGTCTAAATTCTTGGGTTGAGTCAACAGACGAGTTAATTTTAACGCTTCACATTTTGAAGGAAGCTTTGGGATGATCAGTTGCCATATGATATATTTGTATGCTCAGTATGGAACAAAGGAAGGTGGAGGGGAGAAAAAGGTACCAATTCATCAGATTGCAAAATGGGAGATCACAGCATACAATATGGAGCCTAGACACTGAGGTCCACCTCCAAGGATCTTCTGGCGGTTCCCTCACTGCAAGAAGTGAGGTTGCAGGGAAGCAGGCAGAAAGCCTTCTTGGTAGTTGCGCCCACCCTGTGGAACAGCCTCCTGTGGAAGGGCAATCCAGTCAGATGGATGGGCTACAAATTGTTGTTGTTGTTGTTGTTGTTGTTATTAAGCAAGGTGGTGGTCACCTGCTTAAGCCAGCATGTCATGGAGGTGCTGCTTGTATGAACCTGGGCTTTCACATGGAAGGTGGACTCAGGGTTTCCATGATTTATTGCAGGCTAAAGAAGAGTGTCCTAACTCCTGGCATGATGAATGGCATGGTGCCTGCCACGTGTCCATCCTCATTTGGAAGACAGTGTTTACTTGCATTTCTTAGTATGTCTAGATGAGTCTTCCTGGCTCAGGAACTCAGCCAGTGGCCCACACACTGCTGGGTTCCAGGTGGAGGTTGCAGCCACTTGAAGGTTTTCAGCAGGAGTTCAAGTTCAGGGTCGCACCTTGAAGTGGAGCTCAGGTTGGCAACTCTCACAAGCAGACATGAGTGTTGCTTCCTCCATCTCACTCCATCAGCTCCTCAGAATCCATGGCATCACCCTCTGAAGGGGAGGAATTTGGCCCAGGAGAGCAGGATGCAGGTGCTCCTGCCTGTATGATCCAGACCTCTGAGTAGCCACTGCATGCATCGGAGCACCCCAATATTCTCCAACTCTTTCAATTATTTGGGTGGGGGGAATTCCCCCAAATGAATGAAATTGTGGGCATTTTTTCTCTGCACTTCAGTTAAAATTAGGTAGGGTCACCTAAGGGCCAGATAACATTTGTTGGCAGACCGCATGGGGGGGGCCTGGTATAAGAGTGCAGCCCTGCGGTACGATTTAGGTTCATTACCTGCTTCTGAGTGTCCTTAATTCATCACTTTGCAAACTGCCATCACCGTAACTGGATCCTGTGGCAATATACTCAGTTGTAAGAGAAACCAGTTGGTGGTAATGCAGGGGCGTGGAAAGGAGAGAGAGGCTGCTGAAGTCCTGGTTTGCCCAGGATGTTATGTCTGGGTGCAGATAATAACTCTTCAGACGGCTGCTGCTCACGTTCCAACCTGGGCATGGGGGGAGACAGCAAATGGCTCTGTTCTGCTTTTTGCAATGGAAAGGCATGTCTTACTATTTCGTCCCAGCCTGGCCCATCCTCCTGGTGGACTGGCAGGGGACTTGTGTACAGGGACTGCAAGAAAAGAAATTTCCCTTGTGTGGCCACATTGGCATCACTTTAGAGGAAGCGGTATGGAACATTCTTGGCATGTGCAAGGCATCTCCAGGTAGGGGCTGGGAAATATCCTTCCTAAAACCCAAAAGAGCTGCTCCCGGTCAGTGTAAACAGTGTTGAAGGAGATGGACCAACGGCCTGACTTTGTATAAGGGAGCTTCCTGTGTTGCTGGAACTGGCGCACTGAGTAGATGAGACCAAGAGTGGGTCCAAGGGTCAAGAAGGCAGTTTCTGCCCGTGCCGTGGAGGGAAGTGAGGGGCAGATGGGGCTCATCCACCTGGGAAGGGAGCCCATCTAGGAGAAGGAGAGAGAGAGCACAGGCCAAAGGTCTCCAGTTGAATTCCTAACTTCTCCAGGTAGGACTAGGAGATTTCTTCCTGAAACCTTGGAAAACTGTGGCCGTCAGTGCAGACGGGACTGAGAATGATGTGCACACTATCTGAGTCAGCAGAAGGCAGCTTCCCATGATACACTGCTTTGGTGAGACAGGCTTCACAAAATCCCGGCTCCCCGCTGCCCTCCCTGCCTGCTTTCTCTAGCCCTCTGAACAAACTCCTTCCCAGCCCCTCTACTTGCCAAAACATCCTTTCCCTTCCTGACGTCCTGGGTGGTAGTAAGAGTAGGGATGGGGTTGCCTGGGGAGAATGAAGTCTGTCCCTACCCTGCTGTGCTGAAAAGTACATCTCCCATGAACCACTGGGCTTTCACCCGGGGCACCTGTGCCACTAGCAGGCTGCTCCTGGTCCCACCATTTGGGAAGTCTAGAAGGGGAAGCCCTGGGACATGGGTAGGAACCTCAAGCCCCCAGCCTGGAAAAGCTTATCCATTCTTGCAGCTCTACTTTCACGCTTCTTTTCCACCGGTTAACTTAGAGGCTCCAGCCGTCTGACATTTGCAGCTTTACCTGTGCAACTAGTCAGTCAGTCAGTTTTATTGCACATAGCCAGAGGATACTGCAATGTACACAGAATCATTCAACAGTTAAAAGGAAATATGCTGAATTAATACAAAAAACTTAAAACATTTATATTATCAAAACATTACCTACTCTAAACAGAGCTATAGAAGTACCTTAATATACAGGTGAAGACTTTGAACAAATTTATAGGCTAAAATCACCACATGTCCACTAATATATTAAAAATAATGTTAATTAATATAGTATGCAATTATATTCGGAGTTTGGTGATAAAGATAGAATATATCTTGATGTAAAGGGACCCCTGACCATTAGGTCCAGTTGTGGTCAACTCTTGGGTTGCGGCCCTTATCTCGCTTTACTGGCCGAGGGAGCCGGCGTACAGCTTCCACGTCATGTGGCCAGCATGACTAAGCCGCTTTTGGCAAACCAGAGCAGCACACAGAAAACGCCATTTACCTTCCCGCCGGAGTTGTACCTATTTATCTACTTGCACTTTGACGTGCTTTTGAACTGCTAGGTTGGCAGGAGCTGGAACCGAGAAAACGGGAGCTCACCCCATCGCTGGGATTCAAACCGCTGACCTTCTGATTGGCAAGCCCTAGGCTCTGTGGTTTAACCCACAGCATGATCCACATCCCTTTAGCTTGTAGGGTCAAATAAATTGTAGGTAGGGTCAAATAAATTCATCTCCTTTACAGTTGGTGCCTATCTTGGCTATATAATTTGCTCTAATTTTCCTAGCAGCAATTGCAAAAAGTGCTAGAAGCCAGGTCACATACTTAACTATTTCTGCGAGCAGATATAAAATCATGTCAGAGGGGTTCTGGCCAGGGGAGCTTGTCATTATAGGTGCTAAAAATCATTCTCTTGCTTCATTATATAAGGGGCAGCGCAAGATAAAATGCATAAGGTCCTCTACTTCAGGACATCCCCTAATGCAATCACGTTTGTTTCTTGGTATGCCTCTGTGTCTCCCATCTCTATAAGCAGAGTTTATTGTATTTAATCGTTAACTCTGTAAAAGCTTTCCGAAGTTGTACAAAAGTCAGTTCATTGAAATAAGGTGTTTGTTCATGGGCCTCTCTAAGTTTAAAATATAATGGGGTGCATGTGGATGTGTACATAGAGTTTAGGTTGTTTTTAATTGCCACTGCCCTTATGGTTCATTTAAAAATGTTTTTCTGGGAATATAAGGGAAGTCACTGAGAGGTCATATTTGTCCATCAGTTGGGCAGTGTGATATACCAAGTTTTTAAGGGGTAATCCATTTGAGAGTTCAATCGGGCATTTTTTTGGTAGCCTAGCCTTGTCCATCTGTTGAATTCTAAACCAGTAGCAGAGGATTCTTTTATTTATTTGGCTCTCTTTGCTCAACATGCGAGTTTCCAACCTGACCATGGCAGATTGCATGTCTCTGGGTAAACCTAAAAGGACTCTTAAAAATAATTCTGTGCGGGTTCCAAACCAGAGACCTTTGAGGTACCCCAAACCTCTGTACCATATAAAATCTGGGCCATTGATTTGGAAGCTGGGTTAACCAGATTTCCACCTTTACAAACAGCAAATTTAAAAATAGCTTTTGCTGATTTAAAGGCTTGCAAATTTAATATTGGAGAGCTTTATATTCCAAGATGCTGTTTCTGAATAAACCAATCCCAGATATTTAAACGTATTTACTTAGTTTATGATGTGTTCATCCAGGTGCCAAACATGCTTTTTAGGGTGCTTCCCAAATACAATGACCTGCGTCTTATGGCAGTTTATAGATAAAGCATTCCTTGTGCAATATGGACTTAATTTCGCAAGCAGCCGTCTCAGGCCTACCTGGGTTCTAGATACAAATACTAGGTCATCAGCATACATTAAGACTGAGAATTTTTGGTCAAGAATTGTGACAGGGGCAAACTGTAGGCCCTCCAGTTCTTTAACCATGTCATTAATATAAAAATTAAACAAGAAAGGTACCAAAATGCATCCCTGTTTGACTCCAGAAATGGTCTTAATTCTAGTAGTAAGATGGCTGTCCAGATCCACCTTTACTTGTATTGATGTGTCAGTATATAATGTTTTGATGAGAAATAATAGATGACGGTCTATATTTGTCTTTTCTAATTTCTGCCACAATGCATGTCTAGGAACCGTATCGAAAGCTGACTTTAGATCGATAAAAGCAACATATAGTTTTTGCTTCAAATTATGGATGTATTTACATAGCAGAAAGCACTGGTCCTATGTGGATTTCCCTCTTTGGAAACCTGCCTGGGCTTCAGATATCACCTTATTTGTATCTGCCCATTCTTCCAGTCTCCCAAGAAGGAGCCTGGCATATAGTTTAGAGGCTACATCTAACAAACTAATGGGTCTATAATTGGCAGGATTTTTCTTATCACCCTTTTTATATATTGGGGCAATTATACTCAGTTTCCACCCTTCTGGTATGCGACCTGAGCTGTTAATGTATGGAAACAGTTTTGCAAAAATGGGTGACCAGAAATCCGGTCTTATCTTATAGATCTCCATTGGGACCATGTCTTCTCCTGGAGCTTTATTGGCTAGTTGGCTTACGATTAGCCTCTTAATCTGATTGGGTGTGACGTCTGGCCATTCTGGCAGTTCTAATAACTGAGTATAGTAAACTTGTGAGGATGAGTCAGAGCGGGGGCTGTATATTCCTGTAAAATATGTCACCCAATCCTTTCCTTGAACAGATACTTCTAACGAGTAGCCCAGCCCATTTGTGCCTTGGGCAACGAGATGCCAAAATTTTCATGAGTTCTTTTGAAGTGCTGCATCTCCCAATGCTTTCCACTGTTGCTCATAATATATTTGTTTCTTGTTTTTAAGTAATAATTTATATTTGTATCATAATTGGGCTACCAATTATCTTGCTTGTAGAGCAAGATTGTGCTTGTCATGTTTTAACTTCAATTTTCTAAGATAGGCATTTTTTGCTATTCTGACATTCCTTATACCAAGTCTGTCTTTGAAACTTTTTATTTTTTACTCACTAGCTGTGGACATCAGTGGGCGCATTTGGTTGATTATGTTCTAATAAAGTCTGATTATGTTTCCTGTTTCTAACAACATTTTCCCCTTTAATAAAGCAAATTCATGAAATCCAGGATCTGAATTATTTTTTCTTGGACCTGTGCATTCCATTTTAACCTCCTGTTTCCAAGTATCAGATATTCCGTTTCATCCAATAATTTAGGAAAGGCAGGAGAAACGAATGATGTCAGAGATAACTCAAGTAGAAAGTGGTCACTTTCAGCTCTGGGAATTATCCTAAAGGTGTCTCAGTCAATTGGCACATTATTGGATGTTAGGATATAATCTATGGTGCTAGTAAAGCCTCTGGGGGAGATAAAAGTAAAATAACCCTTGATTTACAGTTAAAGGGGGAGGCGAGCCACTGTTCTGTTATCATGTTTGGATTGTACGTCTGATTTGGCAAAAACTCCCCTGGAAAGGCTGATTTATGGAGCAAGTGGTCTGGGAAAATTAATGAGCAGACGCTTAGACTTTATTTCATCGGAACTGTCAAAATGGCGCCTGCCGGTCGAATAGGACTTTTGGATCAGTGTGAAAGTCCACACAGAAACATAATAATGCTTGCTTCAACTCGCCTGTGGAAACAACTCAGAGGTTATTAAGAAGAAAAATGATAACAACAAGAAGATTGGAAGATGGGACTTGTGAACATTAAAGCAGCAGAAATATGAGATGATTGGACCCTTACTGAACTCGAAGCATGGGTACCCCCAACAAAAATTTTAAAAAACCGGCAAAATACTTGGATTTTATGATATGTATTGGTATAATTCGGATTAACTAATGTGATATGATTGGATTGTTAAATGGAAAACTTAATAAAAAATATTTTTTTAAAAAAAGTAAAATAACCCTCTTGATCCCCTTGACCATGCCCATTGCATAACAAAAGGTTATGCTTAATTATAAGTTCACAAAGATATTTCCCAGTGTGGTTAGAGGTGGTGTCCATTGCTGCCCTCTGACAGATGTCTGGTTGTCCTCCAAGTTTAGTCCAGATAATATTGCATTTTGTGGGGAAACAAGGCCAATCCGGGCATTGAAGTCGCCTCCCAAGACAAGACAAGGGTTGGGAGACAGAGAGTCTATACTTTTGAGTAGTTGGGAGCAACTAGTCATTCCTCAGGAGCTGAAAAGCACCAATGATTTGCAGGAGCTTGAGAAAAACTCAGCGTTGAAATGGACTTTTTACCAGTGATCTCTTGTGGAGATTCAGAGTTCTTACTTATAATTGGGATTTTGTATTAGGTTGTACACAGTGTTTTTCCCCTAGAAAAATAGGTCCCGGTACTCAGCATGAAGTTGTAACCGTAAGTGCCGCACTTTTTAACAACAAAAAAGAGGTGCTGGTACTGCGTACCCTTGAGTGCCCCCTGGGAAAAAAGCTCTGGTTGTACACTTGTTTTGGGTGATACAGAGAGACTTTTAAAGGAGTGTTTCAGCTAAAGTGCTGCCTTTTTGGGTTTCTTTTTAAAAGAGAAGCAAATCTGCAGGTTGCTCATGCATTCTGTCTGTCTGCAGGAGAACCCCTTCCGGGAGAGGATTGTCCACTCCTTTTCTGACGATGACGAGGGGAGCCTCAGCTTCAATGACTTTGTTGACATGTTCTCTGTACTCAGCGAAACGGCCCCTCGAGAGCTCAAAGCAATCTACGCCTTTAAGGTCTATGGTAAGGAGAGGAATTGGCATTGGGTTAGAACATTGACCAGAAGGGAAGGGAATTTTGTTTTGGTCATTTCAGATTTATATTTAATAAAATTTATACACTGCTTAATTGTAAATAAAAATGTAATAAATAAATAAGTGATAAATTAGAAACAGATTAAAACACACAACAAAGTTCTACATATCAGCGTAGGCTTGTCTACACAAAAAGATTTTAGCAGGCGCAGAAAGAGTTCAGTGAAGGCTGAGGTCAATAGACAGGGAGTTCCAAAGTATAGGTTCTGCCACACTAAGATACAGATTTTTTTACAATGCGGAATGAATATTATGCGACACCTCTGGCAGTTCTACAGATTGAAGCAGCTGAAGGGGCATATGTGAAGTAAGGCGATCTCATGGGTAAACTGCATGGCAGGGGTTGGACTAGATGACCCTCAGGGTCCCTTCCAACTCTATGATTCCCTCAGCTTCCTGGGGGTGCTGTGTAGTTGGAAATGGTGCATTCACTCTTGCCTTATGGAACAACTGCATTTTTTTTAAAAAAATAAAACCTTGGGCTTCTGAGAAGCAACATTCTCAGAAGCATATAATTGATTTAGTATAACAACTGCTTTTAAATTTCACCAAAGTGTTTTTTGGGTGGGGTGGGGGCCCAATATTTAAAAAAAAACGCTTTCTGATTTATTTTCTTTATTTCAGAATGACCTACCAGATGCCAGAGCTTTTGCAAATAATTCCACGCTGACTGTTTTACTGACAATTACCCAACATGCTAAATGACATTCTGCAGCTCTATAATTAAATAGGGCTGATGCTAATCCTGCTTCTTGGGCCAAAGACAATAAAACAAATCAATACAATGGCCTTTTAATTGCCATTCTCTTATGCATTTGCAAGATTAATCGGCAAGCACCTGGTGTAGAGCAGCCAACACCTGCCGAATTCGCCCCCTTGGCCTGCTGTTTTGTAAAGTGGAACTGGGGAGGACTGTATGGTCACTTAATGGTTACTTGGAAAAGTCGCCCCTGTAGCTCTAAACTCTGTGGAACCCGTGCTGTAAAGCCTTCTGGGCCACAGACCTGAGCCTTCCCCAAGCAGATGAGGAGCCGTGAACAGGGGCAGGAAGCAGGTGAAGTCATGGTCTCTCCTCAGCTCTGAACTGTGGCCACAGCCACAACATACATTGAATGCACATGGCTTCCTCCAGGCATCCTGGGAGCTGTAGCTGTGAGGGGGCAAACTATGGTTCCCAAGCCCATGTGCTTTAAATTTGATTTGAATTATGATCTGGATGTGACCCATGAATCGTGATGGCTAAGAGTGGGACCTTCATGCCCACTTCTCAATTCCAGTTGCTGGGGGACAAACAGTCCCCATTGGTGGGATTTTCAGAGGTATCTGGTTGGCAGGATTCTGGATGAATGGTTCAGTCCAGCAGAGCTCTTCTGATATTCCTGACTGAGATAACGTTCACACATCCTTTAGTCACCTGCCATCCAGGGGTTCCCTTTGGGCTTACGGTGTCCTTGGAGAAGAGGCATATCGACCACCTGTTTTCTCCCATCTTTGCTTGCCCAGATTTTAACACAGACAACTTCATTTGTAAATCTGATCTGGAAAAAACCCTCAACAATTTGACAAAAGAAGAGCTGACAGAGGAAGAGGTGAGCCTGGTCTGCGAAAAAGTGATCGACGAAGCGGATATGGACGGTGATGGCAAGCTTGGATTTTCTGATTTTGAAAACATGATTTCCAAAGCACCCGATTTCCTCAGGTACATGTGTAAGCATTTGCAATGCTCCCAGAATTGATTGACTTCCCCTCACCCCCCAGTTTCCATTCCCCCCCTTTATTCTCTTTGCATATAACTATTTTTCTTCACTTAATTTCAATTTCATTTTCACATCCTAATTTTACCTTTAGTTCATAAATGCTACAACAATCCTGCTAATGTTTCAACATTTTTACAGTGTTCTTTAAAATACTCTATAATTTCCCCCCATTCTTGATTAAATTTTCCTTCATCTTGGTGCCTGATCTTCACGGTTAATTTTGCCATTTCGGCATAGTCTATCATCTTAGTCTTCCATTCTTCTTTCATTGGGACGTCCTCTTCTTTCCACTTCTGGGCAAGTAGCATTCTGGCAGCTGTGGTTGCCTACATAAATAGTCTCTTTTGCTTCTGTGGCACTTCATCTCCTAATATTTTGAAACATTTTTTTCATTTCATTGTATATCATTTCCCAGAAGCCTTTTACCTTTTTGCATGTCCACCACATATGAAAAAACGTACCTTCTTTTTCTTTACATTTCCAGGATAAAGTTAGATGAGTTTTTATACATCTTAGCAAGTTTTACAGGTGTTAAATACCATCTATACATCATTTTCATATAGTTTTCTTTTAGCGAACTACATGCCGTGAATTTTAAATTTTCTTTCCACAGCTTTCCCCATGATTCAAATGGGAGCTGACTTTCCTTTCAGGATGGGATGAGGGCATTGCTTCTGTAGCGTTGTTTGCAGATGTGTGGAGAGGAGGAGCAGAGCATAAAGGAAGGTGCAGTCAGGATCCTGAAGATACTGGGTTGTAGCCAATGTAGCGCCAAGTTAAAATCACTTAGCAGTTGTACTTACTGTGTCGGTGAAATGCTTTGCACCAGTGGAATGTAGCTGAGCAAGAGAACACCTACCGTAAGCAAGTTGCTGGCAATTTTGTGGTGCCATAGATCATGAAAAGGGTTGTTCAATGGGTTTAACCTAATGCAACGGCTGTACTGAATTCCTCTTTGCACAACATTAACACTCACCCATCTGCTAGTGTTCTTGCACGAGTGGACACAGAATGGTGGCTACAGACCATTGGCTGCATTCTGCCCCACAACACTCTAGAGACAGGAAAAGGATAAAGCCACCGCTCAGATATCTCCAGACGGAACTTGCAAGTTCCTTTGAAGATAGGGTTCTCCTCCTGCGAGGTGAAGGTAAGAAATCCAGGAATTTAGCATCACTGCAATGGGGCAGCAGCACATGCACATGCCTGCGCACACCCACACCCACCCACTAGACAGGACTGCCCAAGAGGTAGTAGCAAAAGACCGGAGTTTGGGTTCGTTCTTATTTGGGATTTGCTTAATGGGGGAATGCAATTACAGGTATAACAAGATTCAGAGTTTCAGCACAGCCTTTCCCCAAACAGTTCCTACTGCTTAAGTGGTGTTTTGGGTTGGAAAAAATTAATTAAATTAGGATTGATGAATCAAATGCTGTGGTTCAAATACCAGCTTCTCTCCCTTTTTGGAACTGAAATAGTCAGCATTACCGGAACAGATACTTATTTTAGGCGTTATGTAACATACATTGAATATACACTAAAAACAGAAAGATATTCATATAAAATAAAAGTTAAATATTCTAACTGTATGATTAAACAGAACCACCAATTGGATTATGATACTTTTTTAAAAAAAGAAGAAAGCTCCCTTGTATATTTGATTTGACTTGCTTTTAAGTGGTAACAACTAGGCTCATTACTAAACAAGAAAGTTGTAGCACATCTCCGTTGATAAATTTTAACTTATTTCACAATTATAAAAAGATGAAACCATTGCATTACATGCAAGAATGTTGGTTTGACGACATAAGGATCCACACTTGCCATTGAACTTTGGAACATCAGATAATTCCTGTAAATGGCAGGGTGAAGAGTTCTAGATTGGCCTCCTCTGTGTGCAGAGACATTTGGGGTACATGAATTCAATCCTGCGAGCCTCCTGCCAACCCTCTTCTGCACTTTAAAGAGGTGCTGTCCAAACACCTGCTGACGCCCCCCCCCAGCTGCTTGTGAAATGTAGGCCTTCTGGCACAGCGGCTCTGGGTCGCAATCTGGACAGATAGCTTGACTAGGCAGAGTTGATCAAATCATTCTAAACACACTTTTAAAGCACATGCTCTCTCCCAAAGAATCCTGGGAATTGTAGCTTGTTAAGGATGCTGGGAATTGTAACCCAGTGAGGGGTAAACTACACCTCCCAAGAATCTTTCTCTGTGGTGGGGGAGCCGTGTTAAATGTGCTATGAATGTATTTTGTGGATATGTTGGTCTTTTGCATCCAAAATATTGGACTGGCCTTTATAATCCCTCCCCCCTAAGTGCACGCTATCTCTGAGAATGACAGCAATCCCAGAGGGTTTTAAATTACTCCATAAAAGAGGAAGAGTTGGCGCCAGAGGAACCCAGTATCTTTGAGTTACTGTCCTGCTGCTTCTGTATATTGTTACTTTCATTACTCCTTGTAATATTAGTCAGCTTCATCTCAGTACATCTGGGCTGCCTTTGTTTATACTGCACAGGGAACTTACCAGATGCTACAAGATCACGATTGCCTCTCTGTTCCAAGTTCTTACGTGCATATTTTCGAAAGGATTTCACTCTTTGAAATCTTTTTTGTTTTTCTTTTGTTTTGCAAAAGCAGATATGCATAGAAGTGCTGGAGGGACCTGGTAAGCATCTAGTTCACCCCCAACCCAGCTCAGTGCAGGAAATCCAGATTTTGGCCATATCCACAGTGGACAACAGGTCACAGGAAATATAAAACAACAATGAAACAATTGGTTCGTCTAGCTCCGTATGACCTACCCAGACTGGCAGCAGTTCTCCAAGGTTTCAGATGGGAGAGGTTTAAAGTCCGGGGATTGAAAATGAGACCTTCTGCATGCAAAGCAGATGCTGCACCCCTGGAGCTGTAGCCCTTCCCTCTAAGCGCGGAAGAGGAAAACTAAAAAAACTCCAATGACAACCCATCCCTCTGTTCTAATAGCTGGCCAGGACAGAGGAAATTGTCTGTGCTGGACAGAGTCCAGAAGTAGGAATAAGTTGTAAATGACTGAGACAGTGGCTGGGTCAGAAAATTTGATCCCTGTAGGTTTATTTCACTTTTTAAAAATGTTATCATTTTGAGGCTGCTTGTATTTTAATGGACCCATTAGCACTCAGAGCTGGCCATGGCTTAAGTGTTCTGTTCTACAAGACTGGTTACATTTCCCACAGGAAATTGTTTTATAAATCATTGTGGAAGCTAAAACTCTTTTTTATTTTTTAAAAAACAGATCTGTATGGATTGGTACAGGTGATGCAGCAATAGCTTCAACAGAGACCGTCAGTGCCTTGCCCGGGGTTATCTGAGCCCCTGATAGCAACCTGGCTTGATTACTGCATTGCATGGCTATGTGGTTGCCCTTGGAAGATATTTTTGCTACTGCAGAAAGTGGCACAGCCAAGTTATTGACTGACACCAGCTCCTCTGATAACGCCAAGGTTGCAGGTTCAATTCCCACCTGGTACAGCTAGGGTTGGGCTAGATGATCCTCGGGGTCCCTTCCAACTCTAGAATTCTAGAATTCTGTGAACCACCCTCAGACCTCCAGGTATAGCGTGGTATATAAATTCAAACAACAGAATTCTATGGTTCTATGATCTTTACCAGTCTCCGGTTTGCTTTCATGTACAGTGGTACCTCGGGTTACATACGCTTCAGGCTACATACACTTCAGGTTACAGACTCTGCTAACCCAGAAATAGTGCTTCAGGTTAAGAACTTTGCTTCAGGATGAGAACAGAAATTATGCTCTGGTGGCGCGGCGGCAGCAGGAGGCCCCATTAGCTAAAGTGGTGCTTCAGGTTAAGAACAGTTTCAGGTTAAGTACGGACCTCCGGAACGAATTAAGTACTTAACGCAAGGTACCACTGTACAATTCAAGGCGCTGTTTGCCCAGGGGTGTTGCGAGTATTTGAAGGGGAGGCTCCAAGCTGTGAGCCCACTGTTCAGATATTTGTGACAAAATATTTAATCCACTACACACACACCTGAGTTTTGTCTGTACTTCATTTATTTACTGCATTTATATCTCACCTTTGTCAGCTCTTCCAAAGTGATGCTTCTGCTCTGCTGTTACCTTGAATCTTGTTTTTGTCTCTGCAGCACCTTCCATATACGAATCTGAAAATGTTGGGCTGAGCTGCTGGGAATAATTTGACGCCTGTCCTGCCTCTCTGAATCTCAAGCACTGCATGTGTTTGCAGGGGGAGGGGGCCTACATGTCAGCCTCCTCCTCTGAATTCTGTAACAGAGGAGTGAACAAATCTCAGAGTTTCACAGTAACGAAGAGAAGAAGCTGTTTCTCTGGAATGAACCTGTGGAGACATTTGGCTCCCCCCACCTTCACCGTTGGCCAGTGATGTGGCAGGCAGATGAAATGTTGTGGGGTGGCCACATTGTTTTAACCAGACCAGATGCTGCTCGGTGTGTCTCCCTGCAATTTTTATATTTGTAAAGATTTGATATTGTTGTCCCTCCAAGCAAAAAGGAAAGAGCGATCTAGCAGAGACTCCCAGAAGGTAATGGATAAACATAAAAACCGGCCTTACAGGAGATGTCTCCACTGTTGCGTAGCACCGTCTGTCCGGAGCTGTCACCTGACACAGATGGATGTGGCTGCATCCGTGATCATGGAAGATGGGTGTCCGTGCCCAGGGAGCCACTGGGCTGGCTTTAGGTGCTTAAGCAACCAGTATTGTATGGATGCTCACATCCTGAAGAAACTTGAAACATTTATCTTTTTTTTTTTTTTAAAGTAATATATTAGCAAACAATTCTTCTTCAAATGGACTCTTTTTGAATCATCTTGCTGGCATCCAATGAGGGTCTCATTTAGTTTCATATTCATTTCAATAATTCTGACATATTGCAAAACAACAACAACCACACACACAAGATGAAGCCAAGAATATACTCATGAAAAAGTAAAGAGGAAGTACATCACCAAGAATAAGGACATCTCCTGCTTTTTAAAGAAAGCCAGCTATGCAATTTTCCTCCTCAAATGCATGGCAGCAACCCCTGACTCTCATACCCTCTCTACAAAACCAGCTTCCTTCCTTTTCTTTTCATGCCCAGTCTTGGCTGAAAACTGGGGCAGGATGACAATCACACATGTACAATAACTGTTCTCTAACAGTCTTATAGAAGGGCTCTGATACATATTTGTGGCTTCTGTATCCAAGTTGTCCATGATTAAACTACTCCTGATTTTATTCTTCTTGGTGGTTTTTTGGCCTGGTATAACGAGAATGATTTCTGAAATTAGTTCTGGAATAGGAGCTTTAATATTCATTCATTGCATTTATATCCCACATTTTTTATCCAAGTTGCTCAAGGTAGCGTAGATGGTACTTTCCCTCCTCATTTATTTCCCACAACAACCCTGTGAGGTAGGTTAGGCAGAGAGGTAGTGACTGGCCCAAGGTTACCCAATGAGTTTTGTGGCTGAGTGGAGATTTGAACCCTGGTCTCTCCCTGGTCTTGGTCCAACACTTTAACCACTGCACCACACTGCCATGTGTGTTAAGCAGCATTTTATTAGGTTCCTTTGCATTGTTCCCACCCTTTGTGTTACTGATGCATGTCTTGCTAAAACACTGCACAAAAAGCACTCCACAATGGCTCTGCTCTGCCTCTACCGTCAAAGGCATATGCATCTGAATACCAGCTGCTGTGGATTATACAAATCATCACACCAAATCAGGTGTACAAATCACACTACAATTGCTTGTAGATATGCTTCTGTGGGTTTAAAAAAAATCATTGTCTGCATGTGCGTTGGTGATGTGGACGGGGTAGGATTTTAAAAAGGACTGAATTCACTCTGAATTCTGAAGAGAAACTTGTCCAAAAGGGATGGAGGAGGATCAATGCATCCATTCTGCTTTGGAAAGAAGACCAGGTAATTCAGAACTCCCAAACCAGGGGAGGCCTCTCTGGACAGAGGGCCAGGGCATCTATTACCATTTCACATGTGACCAGCAAGTTCTCTCTTGCTATCATGACACCGTCCCATCGCATTGTGAATTTTCATGCTTTCTCCTAATGGCTGCTAGAGACAGGGGGCAAAGAACCTTGCCACAGCATGTGGGAATTAACCAGGAGACAGGCAGGCAGAAGGTCCCAGATTCAATCCTTGGCATCTTTTCTGATGATCTTCCTGAGGGGAGAAGTGACGGCTGCCCACAAGAAAACAGTTCATCCAACGTAGAAAGTTGCCTTATATGGAGTCACACCATCATCCCAGGATTCCAAACATGGCTGCCTCCCAGCAGAGGCAGTTTTAGGGTAGTGCGACCACTTCTGCCACACTGGGCACACTGCCATGGGGGGGGGGACTACAACAATGATGTCAAACTGAGCATGAGAGGCGGGGGAGGGGACCAAATATTAGCATTGCAGAGGGCACTGCTGAAACTTGCGAGGCCAAAGTCTCCACAGCTCCCAGCCCTTCCTGGAGGTGCCAGGGGTTGAACCTGGAGCCGTCTGCATGTAAAGCAGATGTTCTGTCATTGAGCTGCAGATGGAGCCCCAAGATGGGGAAGGGAAGACTTCAGAAACAGAGCAAGGAGGACCGAGTGCACTCAGGGACCATGAAATACTGATTGAAAATATTACAGAGGGGCAGGATGAGAAACTGGGGAGGTGGGCCGGGGGAAGGTGGAATTGGGTGACTGGAGCACTGAACAGAAGTACCCAAAATGAAATGTTTTGTTTAGGTATCCAGGATTTTAATATAGATGCAGTTTGAGGATAGTGTGTCAACCCCGAAACAAAAAGTAGCAGCAAAGTAATTTTGAGTATTGGACCCTCCCCACCCCCCTTATCGTGGGTGCTTAGGGTGATTCCAGATGCTGTTGGGCTCCAAATCCCATCACCCCCGTTGCATCCCAGTGATAAAAGTGGCTAGAGAGATTTCACTCTGTCTGTCTGTCTGTCTGTCTGATAGTGCTACTACAGCAGCCATTCCCAGCAGGGTGCGCTGCTTGACTACCAGCCCCAGCCAACATGGCCAAGAGGAAGGGATGATGGGAGTTGTGGTCCAATTGCAAAGGGAGAAACACAGATTCCCCATTCCTAGGGGAGAGAGTTATATGGACCAAAAGGTGTACTGAAAATCCCCATAAAAAGGTAAAGGACCCCTAACAGTTAAGTCCAGTCGCGGGTGACTCTGGGGTTGCTGTGCTCATCTTGCTATACTGGCTGAGGGAGCCAGCGTTTGTCCGCAGACAGTTTTTCCGGGTCATGTGGCCAGCATGACTAAGCCGCTTCTGGTGAAACCAGAGCAGTGCATGGAAACGCCGTTTGCCTTCCCGCCTGAGCGGTACCTATTTATCTACTTGCACTTTGACGTGCTTTTGAACTGCTAGGTTGGCAGGAGCAGGGACCGAGCAACGGGAGCTCACCCCGTCACGGGGATTCGAACTGCCGACCTTCTAATCAGGAAGCCCGAGGCTCTATGGTTTAGACCACAGTGCCACCCACGTAGCTCCTAAAACCCCCATAGTCCTGTGATATCCCCGTTCTGTGAATTTGGGGTCTCCTGCTCAAAGTGGGGCAGTTGGGTGCTGTGTCACAGTGCTGGCTGCGGCTGATGGGAGTTGTAGCCCAAAAGCATTCCCTGGGCACCAGCTTGACAAAAGTCATTATAGGAGTTGTATCCAGGTGAGACTCTTCTAACAATGATTCCAACCCTGTTACTTTTCTATATACATGTTCTTTCATAAGCAAAATACACCACCCAAAACAGGACTTTGTTAAATGACCCCCAACGGTTTTTCTTTAGTTTTAGAATTTATGCTTTTATTCATTTAGGATGTCCATGTGGCCCCTGGAAGGTTGTGCACGAGAGAACTTGGCTCTTGGCATAAAAACCTCTCTGCTCTAGGGCAAAACTAAGCAAATGAGAGGACACTGAAAGGAGGAGAAAGGGGGCTTGTGATGGGCTTTACAATGGTGCTTTTGAAACATTTCAAAGGGGGGGAAAGTGCCAGAGCCTGTCAGGCCTTGACTTCTGTCAAGGTCAGGGGTCAGCAAACTTTTTCAGTGGGGGGGCTTGTCCCTTGTCCCTCAGACCTTGTGGGGGGGGCGGACTGCATGTTGCCATGATTATGACCCACATTTTTGGCAAAACCCCTTATTGGGACCAGCCCCAACGTTGCCCAAATGTGACTTTTTTGGAGGGGGGCGTGTTCCCTCATACACCCACGCTGCTTCCTTTGCATTTTATACATTGACGGTTCTTATTTCTCTCGTAAGGTGGGGTGGGTGGGGGGCTGAGGTAAGCGTGCCATTCCTGTCAGCCCTGGAGAGCGTGTGCGCATGCGTGGTGAAGGGAAAAGCCCTTGGCCGGCGCTGCTCAAGCAAAAACCTTCTTTTCCCCACGTGGCGGCGATTTCCCTTTCCTTGGCCCGCCCCGTGCAGCTCCCGAGCGGCCTCCCCAGCAGAGCGCAGAGCTGCATTGGAGTGCAGCCGCCCAGGCGCCTCTGACTGAGCCCCTGCCGCCGCAACTGCCCTTCCTGAAATCCAACCTGTGGCTCCTTTTCCCTCTCCCTCACCCTGGAAGAAAAGATTGCTGCGCGTGCGACGGGCCCAGAAGGGGCTGGACCCCCAAACCTGGCTGAGTCACAAAAACCATTGTGCATGCGCACACTATGCCGGCTCCCTGGATCCCGCACCGTCCGCGGGCCGGATCTAGAAAGCAATTGGGCCTGATCCGGACCGCGGACCATAGTTTGCCGACCCATGGCCAAGGTGAAGAGCCACTTCAAATAAATAGGTAAATATGGTTTTTGCTGATAAGGATATTTCTAAACATCAGACCTGATACTTATATGTCAGCAGAACCGTCTGACTGAGCAGATAGGACGTTCTAGAAAACCATGCATGCCTTGTGATGGGAAAAGGGACTTCTGCAAAAATGCAACCATTGCAGCCCAGAGTAGGAAACAATGAGGTTTCGTAACACGGTGGAAGAAGACTGTTAGGAAGCCAAGCTGCTGCTGGTTCTCATTTAGTGATCTTTAGTACAGGTTGAGGCTCAGAGCGACAGTTCAAGCACAGTGCTCAGAATTTAGTCTTCTTTTCTGCAAACAGGAATCTTCTGGGCTTATCACTCTGGTAGGGAAATGAATTACATGAAGGTTTATTTCAAAAGGAAGGCAGAGAGAGATTTTTAGGTAGTCTACCGAGCAGTTCTGCACGAGGGTAATTGAAAAGGCAAGTTTTGCACCCTGGAAAGTTCATCTTCAGCTTGGATTTTAATCTGAGCTGGGGAAGAAATCAGGGCTCTTTCCCCACTTCCCACCTGCCACACCTCCTTCAGAACACCCCCTCCTCTTCACTGCTCTTCCAGCAGGGGCATCATGGGAGGGACGGAATCAGAGAATCATGGAATTGTGGAGTTGGAAGGGACCCCAAGGATCATGTAGTCGAAGTCCCTGCATTGCAAAATATGCAGCTGACTCATAAGGAGATCAAACCAGCAATTTTGGTGTTATCAGCACCACAAACTATCTAATTGAGCTAACGCAAAACTCTTTCCCCGCTCCCTTTTGCCTTGCATGCTGCTATGATGTGACCCAGACATCAGGAGCACTGGGAAGTATGAATTTCTCAGCGTTTCTGACCTTGCTAACTGCATTTCCCAGCCAGGTGCCTAATTTGCAGCTGAAGCAGTGTGCTGGGCACCAGAAAGGCATGGGGCGGGAATGGAGAGCAGGAAAAACTTCTATTCCAAGACTCTGCTGCCACCACTGGAGCAGCAAAAACAGATAAGGGAAGTGGGCACATGTTGGGATCTGGGGGAAGGATTGGGCCCTGTTCCATCCTGGGTGACACCAAAGGGGTGCAAGTGCAACAGGATCTGATTTGGATTGGTGCTGGGTTTGGATGAGCGGAGCTATTTTATGCAAGCTGAGTAGAGTTTACCTTTTGGCTTGCCTTGCATTCTGCTTCTTTTCCAGGACTGAAGTGAATTTGTTCATAGGTGTTCTCTGCAGTGAAGACATTCCTTTTTGAGGAAAAGGCTTTGGAGAACGGATCAGGGCTCTTTTTGCATGGATTCACAGTATAGACCTGTGCCTTAGAGGATTTCCCAGTCTTCACAGAGATTTGATCATAAGTCTCTTTGGGCTGTATTAGTGAAGACTGGAGAAGCTTTTCTGAATTGGGGTCATGGGTGATGCCCTTTGACCAAGTAAAAGGAATCTGTTCATAAGTATTGCTTGCTTCATCAAGATCATCACCATGGAGGGGTGCTGTGGATTTAGGGTGTTTCATCTTAATAATCTGCCCATGCATGTTTCCCCTTGGCAAATCTGGCAAACTCTGGGGGTGGTTTGGTTCCTGAGGCTCTTTCTCAAACACAAGAGAGCTGGCATAGGCTGCAAATAGAGACTGCGACCCCCAGAGTTCTGAGGAGGTCACAGGCTTATTAGGTAACTTAGGAGACAGCTTGGGAGGAGCTGAGGCAGGAGGGTTTAGCATTGCTTTCTTGGGTGTAGCAACAGAGGATGGACCGCTAGTGGGTGCAGGGAATGCCAAACAGCTCTTGTCTTGGTCTCGGCTAATTATGGAGTAAGTAGTTTCTGGATGGGAGTTTTCTGCGACTTTTTTGCCATATAGACTATCAGATTGCTTAGTCAATGCAAACACGGCACTTGTTTTTTTCTTGTAGGGAGAGGCACTAACTTGGCTGGGTTCTTCAGGCTTTGGCAAACTGTCCACCAACACTTTGCACATGTCTTTTGGCACCTCCAGGCTCCTGTTGTCTAAGGGGTGTTTCTTCACTGCTGAATAAGCAATGCTTCCTTCGGTTCCAAAGCCTTCCTCAAAGGTTTCTGCTATTAGCAAGCAGCTCTTGTCTGGCACCAGTGGGGCTGCATCGGGGTCCTGCGGAAAGGGGCAGGAAAGCAAGAAGAAATGGCTGAGATTAATGTCCAGTTCTTAAACAAGGATTTCAAGATGAGAGAGGACAGTGATCTTTTCAAAGAACATCTAAAAGAGCTCTAGTGAGTCAGGCCATTGGCTTATCCATTGCAGCATCCTGTTCCCACAGTGGCCAACTGGATGCCTATGGGAAGCTCTGAGGCAGGACCTGAGCACAGCTCTCCACTTCTGATTTCCAGCAACCAGCATTTGGAGGCATATCACCCCCCCCCAGTAGAGGTACAACACAGCCATCCTGCCTCGGAGTCAGTAGGGGTGGAGAAAGAAGTTTGATTCAGTTCACATTTCAAGGAACCTACATAAAGAATTTCACTGGCTGCTGGCTATGTTCCTGGTTTTGGTGTGTGAAGCCCTATAGAGCTTGGGATCAGGCTACCTGAAAGATGGTCTCACCCCTTCTATACCTAGTTGATCACTAGGCTCTTCAGGTGAGGATGCCATCTTACCAGAAGGTCCATTCTGCGCAACATAGGAACCAGGCCTTTTCTGTGGTCGCACCTCCTCTTTGGAATTTCCTCCCCTTGAAAATTAGGCATTGCCTCTCTTACCTTTTCGGCACCTACTGAAGACCTTCCTCTTCCAACTTTTTAAGTAGAGTGAGGGTTTGCCTCTTTTAGTAATTGGTCTATTTAAAGCCATTTAAACTACTGAAAACCACTGCCAGCATCTTTCTAACAGTAGCCACTCAGAGCTTTTTCCTCAAGAAAAATCTACCTCTCGGTTCTCCCTTGACAAAGACTCCTGCTGCTCCTGGAGCTTTTTCCTGGGTGTCGCTGGCTGGGAGCTGCTCTCTTGCTTTGCTGGCCTGGGGGCTGGTGAGCTTCCAGACACTTCTCTGGTCAGCTCCGAAGTGGTGCTTGCAGAGCTTTGCTGGAAAGCTCTTGGCTGATGCACAGAGATTTCATCATAGATGCTTCTTTCCTCTTGCTATCAGGGTATGGAAAAGAAATAGAAAGGGGGATAACAGTAGTTAGATTTGCAAGAGGATTTGGAGGAAAAATGGAATGCTGAATTAGATGGACCTTTGCTCCAGGGAATATGTCACTTTCAGTTTTTCTCAACTTTTCATTTTCCCAGCCTTAAATGTTAACACAGAGTTTTCAGGCAGCTGTAGAAGTTAAATTAATCCTTTCCTGGAGCATCCCTGCAGTTGAAAGAATACAAAGCCCAGTGTCCCTTGACCCCCATAACCTCCTTGTCCACCCCACACCCCTCAAACTACAGCCCCCCCGGCCTGCCTGCACCTTGCCAGCTACAGCCTTCGCAACCACCCCAATACCCCCAGGGCCTGCTCCTTCTCAGGGTCTCCTTATTGTTTTTATTCAGCATGGCAGCTGGATGGGTGGCTGCCAGGGGCCTGCCAGGCCGGAGAGTCAAAGCTTCCCACGGTGGCAGTGTCAGCAGTGGTGCCCCGCTTGTGCCACTCCCTCTTTCTCTTCCCCCGGGCCTGGTGCAAGACTTTCCCCTCTTTCCCTCCACCCACCTTCTCCAACTTGGGCAGAGGAGGTGGCGGTGGCGGCGGCGGCGGAGGAGAAGGCCTCACTTGGCAACTCTCTCTACCTCCGCTTCCCCCAACACCAAGCCATTTGCGGTTAGCGTATCTCTATGAAGATGGGAATTTGGGACTCTGTATGAGAAAGTGAGAAGCCGTGATGGCTTAAGGGTTTTTGTGACGGTCCCGGCATCTTGGGGGCAGTTGGAGACTATGCCCTAGACTTGTGTTTTCTAGTCCAACCTTCAGGATCAAACTCCAATAACAAAGTTATAATAAAACATAAAAACAACACAGAAGATCAAACATGAAAATGCACCCCCAACCCCCCCAATAAACCCCAACAAAATTCAGCAAATTATATCAGAAAGTTAAAATAGGCTATAAAATGTCTTGAAACATCTCGGCACATAAAGAGGTGCTTATCCAATTTTAGGGTACCATCACGTCCAGATGAACGGGATTGCTGATCACATTGCTGTACTTGGCTAAAAGCAACAGGATGACTCTATCTGTGGTTGCTTTTGGCAAAATGTAATGCTCAGATCAGCAATTCAGTTCACAGGATGACTATAGGAAGGATTATATTTTTGAAACAAAGTCTCTAATGCTTGACTCACATTTGGACAGGCTGTAGTCAGATTTTCTCCGAAAGGCTCTATCTTGGAAGTCTGGTAGTAGCTTATGAGCTCTGCAAGGCTTGGATGGGTCTGGGTGTCCCCTGATATGACATAACATCCATTCCGTTGACAACTGATGACAAAATGGCGGCATCGATCTTTTCCCCTGCGGTCAAAAGAAGTGCCCCTTTTAGGACTAGGCAGAGAGGAATTTCCACTGGTCTAGGAGTGTGGGCAAGGGGAGCAGAAGATCTGGGTGCATTGTTAGCGACAGGTCCTGTACCCTTAGGCAGCTACTAAGTCCGCTTCAGAGAGCATGATTCATGTCCTTGACTGGGACGGGGGCAACTCAGCTCCATGCACAGCCTGCAAACAGGGCTTGACCAGGGATGCTTCCAATGTCCTCCTCATTCAAATTTCAACCTGAATTAGCAAAGCACTTAGTCCATACAATCACTCCATACATTTAAAAATATATATTTTATTTTAATAATAATAATAATTTTATTATTTATATCCTGCACATCTGACTGGGTTGCCCCAATACAATAAAAATGTTTGAGAGATTCAGAAATGAGCAATAGCTTTCCTGTTTGACACCGTATGGTCCACAACTCAATACAGCATACATGTAAAGCATTATTATACCACTTTTAACAGTCACGGAGAAGCCCGGGAACTGTAGTTTATAGTTTATCAAGGGTGCTGATCTCACAGAGCTGCAGTTTCCAGCACCCATAACAAACTACAGTTCCCAGGATGCTCCATGCCTGTAAAAGTTCTTTAAGCGTATGATTTGGAGGTAGCGCCAGTTGATCCTTCGTTATTCTGTGTTTCCTAACTTTGTCTCGATTACTGTGCACCCAGGTTGGCAGCCATTGCTATGTCTTGTGGCAGTGAGTTCAGAAGTGCTTATTTCCGTCTGTCCCAAATTTCTCACCATTTAGCTTTGGTGGACAATCCCTGGTTCTAGTATTAATGAGAAAGAATGAAAAACGTCTCTCCCGTCAGTTTCTCCACAACAGACATGCTTTTATAAACTACTATTGTGCCCCCAACCTGCTTCACTTTTTCTTCCTAAACTAAAAAGCCACAAATGATTGTGACCTTTCCTCATACAGGAGTTGCTCTAGACCCCCATCATATTGGTTGCTCTGCTTTGCATTGTCCACTTCTCTCCAATAGCCTTTTTTAGTTACTGCCACCAGAACTGCTGGCATTGCGGGTAAAGCCCAACCACACTAGCAGCAACCAAGAGACCTCTCCAGGATACAAACCTGGGCAGTGTGCAGGGATGTCCTGGGCTTCCCAGAGAACAAGACCCCCTGTCTCTCGGCCTCACTGATGTGGTCCAAAGGAAAGCAGAGCAAGACGTTGGGCACCAGCTTGGCTGCAGGAGTTGCTGGAAGGAGGCAGACAAGGCGCCATCCAACCGTCTTAGGGACTCCACTCCAAATTTGTGTAGGGTTTACTCCTTAGCCTTTTCTTCTTCTGAAGATATTCCACAAGGCAGCAGAGCTTTAGGATCAGAGTTTTCCTTCTCCTAGGCCGACAAGCGACATCTGCCCCTCACATCCCTTTATAGCATGGGCAGAAACTGCCTTCTTAACCGTTGGGCACGCCCTTGGACTCATCCACTCTATCTGCCAAAGCCTGTCTTCGCATGCAGGGGAAGACACAACTCTCCGAGGGTTTGAGTCCCATTAGCTACCCATACCTGGTTGAACTGGCCAGTCAAAGCCATTCCTGGGATTGTGGCCACTGTTGCATGCTGACAGTTTCTAGGAGCCACAGGTGAGAGCTGAGTGCAGGGTGAGGACCAAAGGTGGACAAAGTACCTCAGAAGGAGCAGGACATGTTCCCAACCAAAGGTACTGTCCCTCCGCTAACACATGACACACCCACCAGAACTGCACACATTTGCAAATCAGGCTAGTTGCTGCTTCTGAACAATTGTCAAGGCAGCTCCACATGTGCAGCACTGCAGTAGTCCAGAACTCCTGCCTGGAAGTAAGTGGGGCGCAAAAATCAGAAAGGTACAGAATAGGGACCTCCATGATCATAGGCTTCATTTGGCTTGTTAAAAACTCCAAAGCACCCTAGAAAATGTTCCTAAGAGCCACTAGCTCCCATAAGATAAATTTCATTCTTTCGTTTCTTTTATTTGTTTACAACATAGCAAGTATAATAACAGATGCCAAATAAAGTAAAAGTCGAAAGGATATCTAGCGGTAAACTTATAGGAACAAATTTCCATACCAAAATCAAACATAATAAATTAACATCACAAAGGTTCTGCTTAGCACATGAGGGTTTACCTTATTATACATTAGTACATTAGAAAAAGACTGCGTTTTTCGTGGGAGAAGTTATCTTGTTGGCTGTGCTCTCTGCTTCTCATCATATATTTAATTCTTTTAAGCAGAGCAGTACCAGAAGCCTGAATACTGACCTTCTGTATAAGAAGGAGTACCTCTTCATGGAAAGTCACCACAGAAGGATTGAATTCAGACATAGCATTTGAGAGAAGAGATGGACAGAGCCCGTCATAAGGCTTTGGGTGTGCAATAAATGCTTTTCATTTGACAACAAATGAGCCACAGTGACAGAAGCCACCATGCAGAGACTCATCAAGGGCCTTCGACACATTAACACGTCTGAATTTGCATGAGTACCTCTTTCACCATTTGTGGTATGACTAGCAAACTATCTGAAAGGTCTCGATTAGCACCAGGAGTCAGTTTTCTCTGAACAATTGGCTGCTCTTATGTCACAGAAAGTGATGCTTTGAAGGGGAGCCAGGCTCCACAACAGGACTGGGGAATCCTTCCGTGGTCGCTGGGCTGCAGCTCCCAGCATTCTTGGCCCATGGTCCCGCTGGCTACGGCTGTGGGGAGCTGGAGTCCATCACCACCTGGAGGCCAGCCCTGCTCTGTAACAAAATTGGCAGCACCAGAGCTTCAAGGTCTCACAGTTGTGGGGCGGAGGTGTCCTGGCCATGTCCTGGCCATGCTGAGGACATCACAAATGGCACCCTGAGAGGAGAAGGAACTTTCCCACAAACCAACTCAGAAGCCTGTAAAAATCCATGGAGAATAAGGCTATCAAGGGCTGCTAGCCACACCAGTCACTATACAGTTTTTCAGAAGGTGGCTAAAAGAAGGCAGAAATAGTTCCTGCTGAAACTCTACTGGCATGGAGTTCCACAGGGCAAGCTGCCAGAGGGAAGCTGCCATATCCCATATACTTACCAAACAATTGCTTAAGGATGGTAGACCAGGATCCATCCCCACCCCACTTATAAACCTACGGCCAAAATAATCATTTCAGTGTCAACAGAGCCAAACAATATCACCAATGGATCTCACCACCTGTAGATGAAACCTGCAGAATTTGATCCAAAATCAACCCACAGTAAATCCACTGAAGTTAATGGACATGCCTAACTTAGTTCCACTCATTTCAGCAGGTCTATTCTGAGTAGAACTTGATTCAATTCAGTCTTAGGAGGGACAACTTAGAGTATTGCATCACAGTATGGCATTTCCTCCTGATTGCAGTCAGTGGCCTCAAATTACATGCTTCTCTGGAATTAGTTCCCTGTTGCCCCATCATTCCTTCTCTTTCCAGTGCTCGGGTGACACAGGCTGCTCCCTAAGTAGTCTACCTAAGACCATCTACACACAAGAGAGAAAGCTTTCAGGAGGCTTGAAGGGGCCCAGGGCTTTCAGAAGAACAAATTTATATAGAGGCAGCAACCCTTGGGGTGGCCATCCACCCAAACCACCCCATAGGGACTGAGTGGCCACAGAAAGCGGACTGCCTATTGGAGGAGAAATGGCAGAGAGCGAGAGCAGTGATTCTACATGACGTTCTGCTGGAAGTCCAAAACAAACAAACAAAAACCCAGTATAAGACAATTTGAAAATGGTGGCATTTTCCAGCCAAAGAGACAATCTAAACTCAAAAGCTTACCTGTAGGAGAGGATGTATCCAAACGATCTCTCATTTAATCGGATGAGAAAACTGCCAAAGCTTTTTTCTTTCAGCTGCTCTTCAGTTTGCCTGTACAAAGAGACAGCTTCTTTTATAATGTCACAGCCTGATTTGGTACAGAAGTAGAGGTTAGACATGAAAGATTCTGTCAGTTTTTGTTTTTTCTCCATTTCTCATTTTTCCAATTGTAAATTCAGTTCTTAACATTTCCACATCAGTTTGCATTTTTTAAAAGTCCTCAAGAAAAGTGGATCTAATAAATCCTATCCCGATGATCTACTCACTAACCCACAACAACCCTATCATGGACTCTCCTGTTAAGCACATTTTCTTTTCTTAATAAAAAGAGAAAGGTACAAAACCAGCAGCCTCCCATCAATCCCAAATCATCTACTTCAAAAGACAGTGGCAATTAACTAAAACATTCATTTCAGTGCTTTTCTCCTTACTTCCTTGTAATGAATCCATGGAACCATTCTGGCAAGCTGCCGTCCTGTAACATAAGAGGAACTTGCGTCTGCAGAAACCACCTCAGCACCAGGTCCTTGAGCATCTCGGACGGCTGGTTCTCAATTTCCAGGCTGGCTTCCATCCCTCAAGCAAATTGCGGTGCCTATTATTTATCCAGAGATGGAAATAGCTGAAAGAAGGGAGGGGAGGAAAGGAAGAGTTGCGTGGTCTGTATTATAGCTTCCTAGAGATCTCATTTGCTTACAGCTTTCTCTTCCAAAGAGTAAAAATATAAACAGAGGATCATGTTTCCTCAATAGCAGGGATAGCATGCAACTTTACTTTGGGGCAACTCATGTGACTTTCAAATTGTCTGACAGAGCCTGAACCTCTAGCTATTGTATTTTGTTGCATTTTTATCCCACCTTTTTCTCCAAGGAGCTCTACATGACACATACAGCTCTCCTACTCCTTATTAATTTCCACAACAACCCTGTGAGGTAGGCCTGAGGTCACCCAGTGAGTTTCACCTCTGAGTGGGGAAGCAAACTCTGGTCTCCCAGGTCACAGTCCAACACTCTAACCATTGCACTTCACTGTTAGCAGAGGTCCAGCAGCTCTTCTTGTTAACCTAGTGATCCAACCAGTGTCAATGCACCCCATGCCAAATCCTGGCCAATGCACTAACAAGGCCCACATGTGACCCCTAGCAGCTGTTATTCAGAAGCAACAGGGGAGGCAGAAGCCAGCCATCATGGCTGTAGCCATTAGGAATGCGGGGAGAAATTGGATTCCGTTCTCAGTTAAAGGTCGACCTACATAAAGAATGGAAAGAACCGTACCGGCTGCCGAGCTAAGGTCAAGGTGCTGGCTTTGGTGTGTATCACTTGGAACTGGAAGCAGCGTCTCATCCCTTATATCCAATTGATATCCAATTGATCAATGAGCACTGCAAGGGAGCATCTCCTGCAAATGCCGTCTGCTCAGGAGGCCCATCTATGGAATGTTGGAATTGGGCCTTTGGTGTGGTGGCTCCTCCCCTTGGGAATCCCCTCCCTGTGAATATTAGGCAGGTGCCATCTCTGTTGGCTTTAAGCATCCACCGAAGATCTTCCTCTTCCAGCAAGCCGTTTAAGTTGGGATCTTTCCTAGTCCAGATCCATACTGGAATTGTTTACAAGATGTTACTCATCATTGCCAGCCCAGGGCTCCATTGGGCAGAAGGCTGGGATGTAAATTTAATAAGCAAACAAAGAACAAACAAGCACTATTAGGGTGGATAACATTTTTCAGGCCAAGGGCCACATTGTGCCATGGTCAACCCTCCAGGGGCCACATGCCAACATTCTGTTTTTTTAAAAAGTACACTAGATGGGGTTCTGCAAGGTTGTCACAAAAACCTTTTGACATCATAGAGTCAAAGCAGGAAGAGCCAAAATTTTGTTTTTTAAAATATAATTTTGAGGGTTTCTCTGGTGAACTACAAAAACATTGTGTGTGTGTGTATGAGCAGTGACGGAGCTTCATGCTATGGCACCGGGGGGGGGGGGCCAGAGACCAGGTGGGGCAGGGCTGGCACACGTCCTGAGGGCATGGTGTGCCGCCTGCAGGGGCATGATGCGCATCCTGGGGGGCGTGACGTGCCACCTGCGGGGGCATGGCGCCCAGTGCGGGAAGGGGGCAGCTGCGATGGCACCCCACTGGGATCGTGCTGTCGGGGGTGGTGCGCTCCCCCCGGACTACTCTTCTTCTGCCAGTGCGCACGAGTGCACATGCGTGGCTCACAGCCTGTTGTTTTGCCAGTAGTATACAGTAGTAAGACTTGGAGAGGTGTTCAGACAGTGCCAACTAGTGGCCGCTAAGAGGAACACCATACTTCCAGGGGCCATTTTTTTGAACCCCACCCCAGAAATGCACCTCCTAGGTCTAGAAAACTGGCAAAACATGCCTGTGAGAGAAAGCATTTCAACTCATTTCCAGCAGGCACAGGAGGAAAAAACTTAGTTTGCTTACTTCCCCTCGTTCTGCACAGCTGTTAAAAGTGTGCACAAAATAGCATGCCTCCTTCTGTGTCTCCAGAACTCTTCTCAGGCTGGATGGCAAAGACGGTGTTTTTTCCGCGGGGTGTGTGGAACTGGCAGGACCCTAAGCAGAGTCTTCGTATTTGGCCAGGCTCAAGATGGGAATGTTGGAGGCTGTGGCAGATGCTCCAACGAGGCTCCGTTTGGTTACCCCAAGGGCTGCTGGGGTGATGGAGCAGACAGTGGTTGATTTTCCCACCTCTGGAAATGTAAAGCCCAACCACTGCTCAGTTCTGTCTCCATTGGAGCCAAAACACCCAGATAGTTTGAAAAGGTATATTAGCTTTTCTGTTCTCCTGATCATCTCACCCCCTTCAAAATGGAAGCAGGCAATGTATCTGCATTTGAATAAAGTCTGTTACACTTTTGCATGGTGTTCCTTCATTTGCAAATCTACTAAAAATAGGGAAAACATGAACTCTTTCCTTATTGGCTCCTTTTCGTATTAGATGAGGCAGTGTGGGCCCGGCATTGCAGACTGACCCTGTCTTTGCATGGCACGCCAGAGGCAAGGGCTCCAAACTGCTTCAGTGGGAGAGATGGGAAGCAGGACTCATGCCATCAACTGCTAAAGCCCAGCTCTGACAGGCAGCTTCTACCTCCGAACGGTTTCCATTTCAGCCAGTTCTTATAAGAACTACTTATTTGACTTTGGGGATTGGTTTTCTTCTTCGCTCCCGGGTCCTTTTTCCTTTTGTGTTGTGCCTTCTAGATTGTAAGCCTGTTGGCTGGGACTGCCTTATTTTAACTGATTGCTTGTAACATCCTCTGGAAGCTTAGTTGGGCGAAGAGAGTGGTAGAAATAATCTAAATAAGCAAATAAATGCCACAGAGTGCCATGAAGCCTCTTTCAAGTGAAAGGTGTACTGGGATCACCTGCAACTTTCCTTTCCTTCTCCTTGAAACATGGGGCTACTAATCTGATTAGGTGAGCGATGATGAGGAAATGGGGGCTTTGACCTTCAGCGCATTTCCCCTCAATCTACTTCCCCTCTCTTCCCCCATTAGCTATAATTTCTGCAAAGGGCCAAAGCAGGTGCAACATCTGGATTGAGACTGCCTGCATACCCAGCCGATCTCTGCACTCTGCTGGAGAAGGCATCTTGCAGATCCTATAGCAGTGGTAGGCAACCTAAGGCCCATGGGCCACAAGCTGCCCGCAGGGGTCGTTTAACCGGCCCATGAGCCGCCCCCAAACCTAGTTGCCCGCTAAACTGGCACAGCGTGGTGGGGGACTGGGCTGAACGCACTGCACATGCGAGATGCTGAAATCGTGGCGGTGTGTGCTCACATGCGCATGCAACCGAGGGATCTCACTGGAGTGAAGCAGCTGAGTACTGCCAACCCCTTGCAGTTCCCTCCCACCACATGCCGGACAGACACCTTCTCTATTGTCCTCTTTCAGTGAGGGCTACCTGTACAGGATTGGAACTGATCTTATACATAGGTGTTGTTGTAACACACCCACAGACATCTGTTTTATACAGTGCTTTTTTCTTTAAAAATGTTTAGGGGTAATATCATTTTCCTACTCATATTGAAATACTGCCCCTCCATGAGGTCAAATTTAGATTCACAAAATGTTTAGGGGTATGTGTACCCCTGTGTCCCCCCAGAAAAAAGCACTGTTTTTATATATGCCATCGTTCTATATATGTTTTAGTGTTTTGCAAATTGCTTTGGGATGCCTCATGGGAAGTGATTCATTAATGGGATAAATAAATAGTGTTCAGGGCCATAACACAATTGTCACATTCAACTTGGTTTTGACAGCCTTTTCCTTGTGCAACTGAACCTCCAGGAAAGGAACAGACAGATGCAGCTTCTTTCTTGACTGCTTCCTGAAATGCAGAAGATTTAGAAAGAAGTTAAGTAGTCTAACCTAATATTTCAGAAAAAGATACAAGCAGATGGCTAAAAAAACCCTGAATGGTTGTGCATTTTGTCATTTTAACGAATGTGTAATGCTCATTGTACAGCCCATGAGCTCTCATTAAAATATTGTGAAACCCAGCTTTTGGTTGTCATGTGGTTTTAAAAGAAGAACAAGAAGCACCTGTCCGTCATGAATTCAGAGCTGTGCTTGGAAACAGGATGTAGAAGCAAACAAGCATGAAGATTGGCAGCCAGGAAGCCAATCACAAGTCCAGATCTTCTGTGCTGCCAGCTCTGCATTTTGATATATTTAGACCTGCTGCTGTTGGTTGAATTATGACATTACAAGGTTAGGCATCACAGTGGAACATCATGCAAATAATTCCTTTGGCCCTGCGTAAGTTGCTAAAGGAAAAATGCAAATTGGTCTCTGCTAGAAGGAATATAGCCAGCTGGAAAATATGCAAACTACCAGTACTGTTTTCAATTCGTTGTCTGACTATTGGATACTCTAGCCACCAGTATATCCAAATTTCAGACAAAGCACTGGGAGCAGAATTGAAGGTTTGTTGTTGTTGTTGTTTAGTCGTGTCCGACTCTTTGTGACCCCCTGGACCAGAGCACGCCAGGCACTCCTGTCTTCCACTGCCTCCCGCAGTTTGGTCAGACTCATGTTTGTAGCTTCGAGAATTAAAGGTTTACATATTTTCAAACCAGCTTAGAGTCTATAGAGTCCATGATTCCTGGGTATTGCACCTGGAGGTGAACAGGTTCAGGGATGGGGAATGTCTGGCCCTCCAGATGCTCATGGGCTCCACCTTCCACCACGTCCTGCAAGTATGGACAATGGTCAGGGATGGTGGGAGTTGTTGTCCATCATTTCATTTCACCACCATCACCTTTGCTATGACAAATCTCGATTCATGCCGTTGGATCTGGAGTTCTCTTCCTGCCACCATAAGGACTCTTTCCAAAGGCAAAATGGGTAGGAATTCTGCTTCTGGGCCAACAGAGAGATCCTGGGTAGGACCTTACAGTTCTAAGAAACCAAAAGGGATGAAGGCCATGAGATCTCTTTGTAGGAGATGCCCCTGAGATGTCGCTGAGGAAAAGAAGAATCAGCACAAAAAACATAATACTCAAATGGGGGGAAAGGCAAATGGTCTTCTCCAGTGCTTGCTTTCTTTAAAGAAAAAAAGGTGCCAGTACTCACCATGAAGTTGTTACAGTAAGTGCCACACTTTTAACCTGGGGGGGGGGAGGTGCCGGTACTGAGAACCCTTGAGTACCCCTAGAAAAACAGTACTGGTCTTCTCCCCTTTATTTTTCTTCACACAGGAAAGGAAAGAAGTGTGCATGCACATGAGAGCTCATACCAAGAACAAACGTAGTTGGTCTCAAGGTGCTACCGGACAATTTTTTTGTTTTTTGTATATATTTCTACTGCATGAGACCAACACGGCCACCTCCCTGAATCCTCCTCATCCTCCTGGAAGTTCTTCCTTATCCAGAGGTAAAGTAGAGAGGCAGGCTTGGCAGCAGAGGCAGGAACTCTATGGGGCGGAGGACAGCTCAGCCCCCGCCCCACATGTGGGGATGAGGCTGAGCCATCCCCAATCTTGAGGGTCCCACCGGGCCTCCCTGGGCCTTGTAACATCACACACACGCAACAAGGTTGTGTGGAACTTGGCCCCTCTGCTTGGAGGGCCACATTCCCCTTGGGCCTAAGATCCCCCATTGCTGGTCACTGCTTGGAAAGTTCAGCCGCCTCCAAAAAGGAATGAATTCTGTTCACAATTCACAATTTGCCCATGTGTCCTCCATGTGCCCAACCAGCTGCTGCCTTCAGAATTTCGCAAGCTGCCTGCTAAAGTATAAAATATACTTCAGAAAACATCTAGACACCCCCCCCCACTGTGTCATGTTAGCAATGGTATTACAGTATTTAACTCCTCCAAGTATTTTGGTCTTTAAGTTTCAACAGCTGGCATCACTTTTCAGACATGCAGAAATGGTAAATGCAATGAGTTAAGGGACAACCCTCGCCCCTGGGGGTTATTAAACTGAAACTTTAGTCAAACTGAATTGAAAAACATCCAGAGTTCCACAGCAGAAGGAACTCGATTCACATTAAGTTCAGCTGGAAATTATAGGAAATACTTTCAGGTGCAATTCCAAGATTTCTGAATTAATTCAGTGAATTAGTTAACATGAATTAGAGTTCAGTCCAAGCCCTGTTCCTGCTTTATACTCCTTTCCATGCAGTGAGGACTCTCACTCTGCCTACACTAGGCATATCTTGCTTTCCCGTTCTAATCTACACACCCCGTTTTATGCACTCTGCCCCTTCTCCCTAGTATGAGCAACAATTACAGTAAGTTGGATTTAGAATGTCGGAGGAAATGCTGTTCTGCCACCTAGTGGCTTATCAGGGTGATACGCCCAGAATGCGACGAGCAAGTCCGGAGCATTTATGGATCTTGAAACTTTCGAGTTCACTCATTTTCACCCGCTGCAGTGAAGGTCTCCTAGGTTTTATCAGGTGAGGACTAAAGGGAGAGATGGTTCAAGGGGTGGGGGTGGGGCAAGGGAATGAGTGCAATTCGTGAGGAAGTATTAGAGCACAGGCTATGAAGGCAAACAATCCCTGCTCTTTGCAGGGGGGGGGGGGGCAGAGCTTTCTGGCAGCCCAAAGAGGGGGGCCGAGGGGGGTGGAGAAGGAGGGATGTGGCTGGAGGGGTTAACGGAGCTACAGTCATAGACCACATCTAACATTGTCTTGGGAAGTGTAATTTACCTCTCCTGGATCTACAGTTCCCAGCACTCTTAGCAAACTATAGTTCCCACAATGCTTTGGGGAAGCCATGCAATTTAAATCAGATTTAAATATATGCTGTGGACTTGACCTGGAATTCTCCCTGTGGTGCCAAGCCTGCTCCTCAGAAGAGGTCTCCCTGGGGTGCCACCAAGGACAGAAGAGCTGGAGACTGAGGTCTGAGCTATGGGCAAGAGTTGCTTAGAAGCTCTCTTTCAGAGGCTCTGTTGTAATGACTAGGAGTGCTGCTTGTGCAGTAGAACGTCCCAGGTAAGGCTCCTCCATTTGAGCTACTGGCTAACAACCCCACAACCTCTCTTTTTTTAAAAAAAAATAATTCTTAATTTTCAATTACTAAAATCCAAAATAAACCACATTTTAACAATCTCAAATTACAATTACAATTCAAATATATATAAATTATAAAGCCAATTATACATTTTGCGTGGCCTCCTGTGTACTAGAATTCAAGGTGAGATAATTTTATTTCATCTTGCTTCCGAAGTCTTAATTAATCCATTAACATTTCATCTTGATCTTAATCCCTTATCAACAGCTACAGAGGTTTTTTTTTACTTCCATTCATATTGGCACATTTATAGAATCATAGAATCATAGAGTTGGAAGAGACCACAAGGGCCATCGAGTCCAACCCCCTGCCAAGCAGGAAACACCATCAGAGCACTCCTGACATATGGTTGTCAAGCCTCTGCTTAAAGACCTCCAAAGAAGGAGACTCCACCACACTCCTTGGCAGCAAATCCCACTGTCAAACAGCTCTTACTGTCAGGAAGTTCTTCCTAATGCTTAGGTGGACTCTTCTTTCTTGTAGTTTGGATCCATTACTCCGTGTCCGCTTCTCTGGAGCAGCAGAAAACAACCTTTCTCCCTCCTCTATGTGACATCCTTTTATATATTTGAACATGGCTATCATATCACCCCTTAACCTCCTCTTCTCCAGGCTAAATTTTATTTCTGCAAGAGGAGTTCTGTATCCCATATATTTGGTCTGTGTGATGTTTATTTTGTCCATGTTGTTTCTTCATTCTTCCTATTCTCCATCATGTCCTGTACAGCACCGCTGCTTCCACTTCGCTCTTTCTTTTCCTTTGTTCCCAGAGAATGAGGCTGTAATTTCAACTGTGTCACACACCATCTTTTTGTTGTTCTTAACAACTGAGATACTTAATTCTGTTACAAAGCGGGCAAAGGATGAAGAGAGATGCTTTGATTTGGAGTGTAGACAAGCAAGGAAATGTCTGAGATCAACCTATCGGAATTACAGAAACACTGGAGCACCCTCGCTGTTTATGGCTTACATCTATTTAAGACAAAACTACAAACAGCTATTAAAGGTAAAAAAAACAAAAAGCTGAGAGATTGGCCTGGTGTTATTTAGTGAAGGCCTCGAATGGAAAGACTCAACCTCCTTCTGGCGTACCATTATGGGCCTCCTGGGCCAGGAGCAGATTGGTCCCATATGTACTGTAGAACCCCAGGAGTGGATGAAATATTTTCAAACCCTCTTCTATGACAACAAAGCTCAGCACAATGATCCAAGTGCCTACTCCGAGAATTTACCAGATTGGCCTCCTGTCTCCATAGAGGAGGTGGGGAAACTAATTGCCCAAGTGAAAAACAACAAAGCCCCGGGCATAGACCACATTCCAGCAGAGCTCATGAAGATCAATATCAGTTGGTGGGCTCCTATAATGGCGTCAATATTTACATACATCGATTCAACAGGCATAATACCTGGTTGCTGGACAGAGGCAGTAATTATTCCAATCTATAAACAGGGTCCTATGGCAGATCCAGCGAGCTATAGACCCATTAGCCTCCTTACTATCTCCAGCAAACTGTATGCCAAACACCTCCACATCAAACTAATTGACTGGATGGAAACTGAGGCAGTTCTGGCAGAGGAGCAAGCCGGCTTCAGACAGGGCAGAACAACAATAGACGATTGCTTCGTATTAGCACACCTCATTGACAAATACGTCAATAAAACACGTGGGACTCTATACGCAGCATTTATTGACCTGAAGGCGACCTTTGACTCGATCTCACGAGTCAAACTTTGGGCTAAACTCAATGCTACCAACATTGACAAAAGATTACTATTCTTGATAAAAGGCCTATATAAAGACTCCAAGTTATATGTAAGAACCTCAGTAAATGGGCAACTAATTGGCCCTGTACCAGCCACCAAAGGAGTCAAGCAGGGCTGTATTTTAGCCCCGGCCTTATTCAACTTATATATAAATGACATGGTCAAATACCTAACATCCCTGGAGTTTCATGCCCCCAAATTGGCCGAAAAATCAATTTCAGCACTCCTCTATGCGGACGACGCGGTTCTCTTATCACGAACTAAAGTAGGCCTCAAAAGGCTACTAAGAGAATTCTCAGACTACTGCAGGAGAGATCAACTGGTGGTTAATCACCCAAAAACCAAAGTCATGGTCTTCGCTAGGAGACACAGACATCACAGATGGGAGATGGACAATCAGCCAATAGAACAGGTCAAAATTTTCAAATACCTCGGAGTAGTTTTCCAGTCAACAGGGGCCTGGGAGGCCCATCATAAATATGCTAGGGAAAAAGCATCTCAAAGCGCCAAAATACTGTCTCGCTTTTACTTTACGAAGGGGGGCAGACATATCCCAGCAACCCTTGGCGCAATTACTCTATGGTGCCCAAATCTGGACGGGAAATCATTGCCGCACACTTGAAACGGTCCAGTCTAAATGTTTAAGACAGATTCTAGCCGTTCCACCATGCGCACCAAATGCGGCCCTACGGCTGGAGAATGGCCTCCTCTCCGTCGAAACCCGGACCTGGTTAAGAACATTCAACTATTGGCTTCGCTTAAATTTAAACCCATCCATACTACTATCTCTAGTAGCACGAGATGCTCATAGAAGTCGGTGGTCCAAAGTAGTGCATCAAAAACTACTTACATGTGGCTTCCAAGCACAGCATCTCCTGAAAATGGGTCTCCCCAAGGCAAAAACCTTTATTGACCAGCGCATGAAGGATACTGAGCAGCAGAATAATCTGGCCTATATTAAGAAATTTAGTGCTTGGTACGCTTATCTGCCCCCCTCCCACTTTGATTTTCGGGCACCTTATTTGTCTACCTTAACCATTCCAAAACTCAGCCGGGCCTTTACACTGGCCAGACTAAATATGTTACCCTCAGCTGTTCTTGAAGGTAGATATCAAAAAATTTCATTCGAGAACCAGCTCTGCCCCTGTGGAGCTGGCTATGTAGAGAATGTGTCACACGTTCTCTTGTCTTGCTCCCTATATAAAGATCTCAGGGACAAGACCATCACGCCGCTCCTATCTGCCATCCTGGGCCGCTCTTGTGAAGCCAAATTGTTCTCACTCCTGGCCGACCAGAACAGCTCGACAACAGAGAAGGTTGCCAAATTTATCGAGAGAGCAATGAGACTGAGAACTGCTGTCTGAATGACATTAGTGTCACCACCCGGATTCCTCACCTAAGATCTTATTATTATTATAATTACGTTTTATTATTATTATTTTATTACCTCTGCCAAGTTTTAAGTACTGAGATTATTAATTTATCTGCATCTGGTTATTATTATCTTTCTCCCTGTCCTGACCATCCCTCCGAGGTTATATTTATATTTATAATCTTTCAATTTGGCTGGTCTATTCACTTAACCGACCTGGAACAATCTACCAGAGAAAAGGCCGCCGCCCATGGGACAGAGGGTCATGGATGAATGTTAATCCAGCTTCTACCTAGGGTTTTTTTTATAATAATATTTATTAAAAGTTTTCAACAATAAAAAGCATACAAAGTAACATATAGTTTTCCAATATCCACAATTCGTTCTCCTCTTTGGACTTCCTCGCGCCTCTCGTTCCTGCATTCTAAACTCATAAATTTTACCAGCAAATTATTAACTTGTTTCAATTCTAATAGTACAATTTTCCAATATTAAATCTCAAACTTTAGAAAGTTTAAACCATAATTCTAGAATCTTATTTTTAACGTGATATTTATCCAAAGTTTGTCTTTTCTTTTAATGGCATTTAAATTCTTATTCCTTTTAGCTAGTTTGTTGGTACCATGTTATTGCAAGTCTTACGTCTTTCTTAACATTCATACAATTTATAATGTTTTTGTAAATAGTCCTTAAATTTCTTCCAATCCTCCTCCACCAGTTCTTCTCCCAGGTCTCGGATTCTGCCAGTCATTTCCACCAGTTCCATATAGTCCATCAGTTGCATCTGCCATTCTTCCAGTGTGGGCAAATCTTGAGTTTTCCAGTATTTAGCAATGAGTATCCTTGCTGCTGTTGTGGCATACATAAAAAAAGTTCGGCCTTTCTTTTGCACCCTCTGGCCTACAATGCCCAGAAGAAAGGCCTCTGGTTTCTTAGAAAAGGTATACTTAAATATCTTTTTCAACTCATTATATATCATTTCCCAGAAAGCCTTAACTCTAGGGCAGGTCCACCAGAGGTGAAAGAATGTTCCTTCAGTTTCTATACATTTCCAACATTTGTTATCTGGCAAATGGTATATCTTTGCAAGCTTGACTGGGGTCATGTACCACCTGTATATCATTTTCATAATGTTTTCTTTTAAGGCATTACATGCCGTAAATCTCAAACCGGTGGTCCATAACTTTTCCCAGTCAGCAAACATGATGTTGTACCCTATGTCCTGTGCCCATTTTATCATAGCTGATTTGACCGTTTCATCTTGTGTGTTCCATTTTAGCAGCAAGTTATACATTCTTGAAAGTATCTTAGAACTGGGTTCTAACAATTCTGTTTCTAACTTTGATTTTTCCACCTGGAATCCTATCTTTTTGTCCAACTTAAAAACTTCTTTAATCTGAGCATAATGTAGCCAATCTCGCACTTTCCCCGTTTCTCCATACTCTGCAACCTCCAGTTGTCTCCATCTCTTTCTAGTATTTCCCAGTATTTCGGCCATTTGACCTCCATATTGGGTCTTTTCACAGCCTTAGCTTCCATAGGTGATAGCCACCTTGGGGTCTTATTTTCCAATAAGTCCTTATATTTTGTACAGACATTAAACACTGCTTTTCTGACAACATGGTTCTTGAAAGCCTTATGAATTTTGACCTTGTCATACCACAGATATGCATGCCATCCAAAAGCATTGTTAAATCCTTCCAAATCTAAAACATCCGTGTTTTCAAGAAGCAGCCAGTCCTTTAACCAGCAGAAAGCTGCTGATTCATAATACAACTTTAAGTCTGGCAGGGCAAAGCCCCCTCTTTCTTTAGCATCAGTTAATATCTTAAACTTAATTCTGGGCTTTTTGCCCTGCCAGACAAATTTAGATATATCTCTCTGCCACCTCCCAAGACACTCCATTTTATCGACAATCTGCAAAGTTTGAAACAAAAACAGCATTTTTGGCAATACATTCATCTTAATAGCAGCAATACGTCCTGACAAGGAAAGTTTCAGTCTTGACCAAACTTCAAGATCCCTTTTAATTTCTGACCAGCATTTTTCATAGTTGTCTTTAAATAAGTTCATATTCTTTGCTGTTATATTTACCCCTAGGTATTTTACTTTTTTAACCACATTTAATTCTGTCTCTTTCTGAAACCTTTCTGATTCTGAAGATGTCAATTTTTTTTCTAAAACCTTGGTTTTTTGCTTGTTAAGTTTAAATCCCGCCACCCGACCAAACTCGTAAATCAGTTGCAATACCCTTTTGGTACTTGGCTCTGGCTCCTGTAGGGTCAATACTAGGTCATCTGCAAATGCTTTAAGGTTATACTGTTTCGCTCCGACCTGAATACCTTCCACCAACCGGTCTCCTCTAATCATATTTAAGAGCACTTCCAGGACCGAAATAAATAACAAAGGGGAAATAGGACAACCTTGTCGTGTTCCTTTTTCAATTTTAAACTCTTCCGTCACCACATTGTTCACAATCAATTTTGCCTTTTGCTCCGAATAAATTGCCTCTATCCCATTCTCAAACCCCCGCCCCACTCCCATTCCTTCCAAGTTTTTCTTCATAAATTTCCAAGAAATGTTGTCAAAGGCCTTCTCCGCATCTATAAATATCAATACTGCTTTTGTATTAATATTTGTTTGCAAAAGTTCCAAAATATCAATAATGTTCCTTGTATTAGCAAACAAATGTCTGCCTGGGAGAAAGCCTGCTTGGTCCTTGTGAATCACTTCATTTAACACTATTTTAAGTCTACTTGCTAAAATGTCTGCAAATATTTTGTAATCCACATTTAGGAGGGAGATGGGGCGGTAGTTCTTAAGTTGTGTCTTTTCAGTTTCTAGTTTGGGTATCAATGTGATGAAAGCTTCTTTCCACGACTCTGGTGCCTTCTTCCCCTCCATAATTTCATTGCAAACCTCCATTAATGGATGTATCAAGTAGTCTTTCAATGTCTTATAATACTTGGAGGTGAATCCATCTGGCCCTGGAGATTTGCCCAGTTGCATGTTCTGAATGGCTTCCTCAATCTCTTGTTGTGTTATTTTATGGTTCAGGATTGTTCTATTTCATAGAGACAGCCTTGGTAAACCATTCTTCTTTAAAAATTGTTCTATCTCCAATTCGTTTTGCGGCCCTTGTGTATATAATTGTTTAAAGTATCTCTGGAAACACTTTCTGATCTCCACTGGGTTCTGGATGTTTCTTCCTTCGATCTTTAGATTTGTAACCGTGTTCAGTTTTTGTCTCTTTTTCAGCTGCCATGCTAGCAGCTTTCCACATTTATTTGCCGATTCAAAGGATCTTTGTTTCATTATCTTAACTTTCCATTCCACTTCCTGATTTATCAATTTTGCATATTGTGCTTGGTAAAGTTTAATTTCTCTTAAAATCTCCTTTGACTTTGGTCTCGATCTTAACTTCTTCTCACCTTCTTTAATTTTCTCCAAAATCTTGTCTTTTTTCTCATTCTGTGCTTTTTTCTTTATAGTATTCTGTTGTATCAGAAACCCCCTCATAACCGCCTTACTTGCGTCCCAGACAGTTCTTTTTTCCACTGTGGTGTTCAAATTTATCTCAAAGTAATCCTTCAAAGCTTTTTGGGCCTTTTTAGCAATCTCCTGATCTCTGAACAGGTTGTCATTCATCCTCCATCTAAAGGAGCCGGTTGGAGTTAATCTCATATCCATCTTTACGGCGTTATGGTCGGAGCAGGTCTTTGGGCAGATTTCCACTTTTTTTATCTTGGGTGCCAGGCCTCTAGTTGTCCATATTTGGTCGATTCTTGTCCATGTCAGTTGGGCTTCAGAAAAGAATGTTCCTTCTCTCCCTAGAGGGTTCTTTGTTCTCCAGATGTCAATCAAGTCCATGTTGTCAGTCAATTCAAAAAATGTTTTAGGTAGTCTGCCTTCTTTTGTTACATTTTGGCTATGTGACTTATCCATGTTGGTTGATACCACCCCATTCATATCTCCCATCATAATGATGTTATCATAGTTCAAATAGTCCAGCATTATCTCATGCAGCTTCTTGTAGAATTCCGATTTTCCCTCATTTGGCGCATAAATTCCTAATATCAAAAACTTTTCTCCTTGAGTCTGAATCTCAATTGCCAGGATTCTCCCTTGTTCATTTTTAAATAGAAATTTTGGTGACAGGCTCTCTTTTGCATATATCACCACGCCTCTTTTCTTTACTCGATCCGATGAGATAAATTCTTGGCCTAATCTTTTGTTTATTAGCACTTTTCTGTGTAGCCTAGTCACATGTGTTTCTTGCAAGCAAATAATGTCCAATTGTTCTTTTTTCAAAATATGAAATATCCTTCTCCTTTTCTCCGGGATGTTGGCGCCATTTATGTTCCAACTTAGAAGTTGCAGAGACATCCTGGACAAATCTATTATTGCCCTGGTGGTGGTATCTTTTTGTCCTGGTCTTCAGACCCCGAAGGTGTAGGTGTGGGTTCAAGCTGTGGTCCAGCCCCTGGAGGTCTTTCAATCCCTTTCTGAAGGTCCTCTCCGTAGGTGTTCAAAAATTTATCTCTGTCTTCAGCTGTCTTAATTTTCACCTTCTTCCCTCTAAACGTAAATGATAATCCTTGGGGAAATTCCCACCTGAAGATAATTGAGTTGCTCCTCAGTAGTCTGACTAGTTCAAAGTAGGTGGATCTAAGGTCCAAAAGTTGTTTTGGAATATCCTTATAAATCTCTGCTCTTTTGCCCAAAATTTCAAGTGACTTTCCGTAATGTAGTCCTAATATTTTGTCTCTTTCCTCCTTGGATCTCAAAGTAATCAAACAATCTCTAGGCTTGTCTTTCCTTGTTGATTTTCCCAGTCTAAAGGCAGTCACAATTTTAAAGTCCTTTTCTTCCTCCAAAGGCCACCACTTGGAAAATTCCTTTGTCAAAAACTCAATTAAGTTCCCTTGTTCAGGTTCAAGTTCTGGTATAAACCTCAATTTTAAGTTATTTTCCCGGGCCCGAAGTTCAATCATGGACAGATAGGCCTGTTGTTCCCCAACCTGCTTGTACAGCGGTCTTACCTCCTGCTCCAGTGCCACAGTTTTCTGGATGGCTTCCTCTGCCAATTTCCGATTTTCTACAGTGAATTCAGATAAATTGCCAATTGCTTGTGCGTTCAAGGTGACTTGTTCAGTTAATTTGTTGACACTGTCTCTGGTCTGATCAATCTTTACCGTTTGTTCATCCACTTTTTTGTCTAAGCCTTCCAGTTTTTCAAGTATTTTGTCTAATACTGAAGCAGATCCACCTGTTGCCATATCTTCTTGGTCAGTTTCTTCTAATTCCAAAACATCAGGGACAGATGATCTGCGTGGCTGTGAAAGTAAATTCAAGGTTGTTTGCTTTTTTCCTTTAGCCGCTCTTGCTGGTCTCCCAGAGCCACTCATTCCAGTTCTGTCTAAGTCAAGGTCAGATTGAGTATATTCCCATGAGAATCCACAAGCCCATAAAGTAAACAACCAAGTAAGAGGAAAGGAAACAGAAAGGAAAGTCACATATGTTTGTAGATCCAAAGTCCTCTAGAGGTAGCTCATTTACCGTATTTTTCGCACCATTGGACGCACTTTTTTACTTTTAAAAAGTAAGGGAAAATGTCTGTGCGTCCTATGGAGCGAATGTGTGGTCCTTGGAGCCAAATTGCCGGAGTGCGGCACACTCTTGGACTGGTCTTTGATAGTGGTGGTGGAGCCGTGCTCCCCTGCCGGCAGCCTCGGCTTCCCCCTGCAGCCCCGGGAAGCTTTGGAGCAAGGGGAGGGCTGTGCGCCCATCCCCCGCGCTTCTGGGCTGTTGAATGGGGGAGGTGGGGAGAGCCTCACTTGTCTGCCGGCAGCCTCGGCTTCCCTTTGCAGCCCCGGGAAGCTTTGGAGCAAGGGGAGGGCTGTGCGCCCATGCCCCGCACTCCTGGGCTGCTGAATGGGGGGGGGAGCCGCGCTCATCTGCCGGCAGCCTCGGCTTCCCCCTGCAGCCCCGGGAAGCTTTGGAGCAAGGGGAGGGCTGTGCGCCCATCCCCCGCGCTTCTGGGCTGTTGAATGGGGGAGGTGGGGAGAGCCTCACTTGTCTGCCGGCAGCCTCGGCTTCCCTTTGCAGCCCCGGGAAGCTTTGGAGCAAGGGGAGGGCTGTGCGCCCATGCCCCGCACTCCTGGGCTGCTGAATGGGGGGGGGGGGGAGCCGCGCTCATCTGCCGGCAGCCTTGGCTTCCCCCTGCAGCCCCGGGAAGCTTTGGAGCAAGGGGAGGGCTGTGCGCCCATCCCCCGCGCTTCTGGGCTGTTGAATGGGGGAGGTGGGGAGAGCCTCACTTGTCTGCCGGCAGCCTCGGCTTCCCTTTGCAGCCCCGGGAAGCTTTGGAGCAAGGGGAGGGCTGTGCGCCCATGCCCCGCACTCCTGGGCTGCTGAATGGGGGGGGGGGAGCCGCGCTCATCTGCCGGCAGCCTCGGCTTCCCTCTGCAGCCCGGGAAGCTTTGGAGCAAGGGGAGGGCTGTGCGCCCATGCCCCGCACTCCTGGGCTGCTGAATGGGGGGGGGGGGGAGCCGCGCTCATCTGCCGGCAGCCTCGGCTTCCCTCTGCAGCCCGGGAAGCTTTGGAGCAAGGGGAGGGCTGTGCGCCCATGCCCCGCACTCCTGGGCTGCTGAATGGGGGGGGGGGGGAGCCGCGCTCATCTGCCGGCAGCCTCGGCTTCCCTCTGCAGCCCCGGGAAGCTTTGGAGCAAGGGGAGGGCTGTGCGCCCATGCCCCGCACTCCTGGGCTGCTGAATGGGGGGGGGGAGCCGCGCTCATCTGCCGGCAGCCTCGGCTTCCCTCTGCAGCCCCGGAGGAACGGGAGGGCTGTGCGCCCATCCCCCGCGCTTCTGGGCTGCTGAATGGGGTTGGGGGGTGCTGCTCTGCCAACAGCCTGCCCTTCCCCTCAAGGTTTGCAGCAGTGGGCAGGCTGTGCGCCCATGCCCCACACTCTTGGGCTCAGGGGCGCCGACTTATAAAAAATATTGGGGGGGGCCCATACCGACTTATAAAAAATATTGGGGGGGCCCAAGACCTCCAAACCGCTGCTGCTGGGGGAACGAAAGGGGCGAGCCCCGGGCTGCCCGACCTTAAGTGAACCTGTGAGGTTGGCTGCCGCCGTGGGCGGTGAATATTAATGATGTATCATTTTTGTGCTTCATGCTGTGGCCACAGACATGTGATCTGATGGTGAATTTGGGGTGACCCAATGCAAAAACCCTGAGAATCCCTGTGGATCCATGTTTTGTAACCACGTTTTTGCACCATTGCAGCCCCAGGCAACAGTGGGTGTGTGATTTTTGGGGGGCAGGCTGTAGCCATGGACATGCTATGTGCTCTGATGGTGAATTTGGGGTGACCCAATGCAAAGATCCTGAGGATCCCTGTGGATCCATGTTTTGTAACCACGTTTTTGCACCATTGCAGCCCCAGGCAACAGTGGGTGTGTGATTTTTGGGGGGCAGGCTGTAGCCATGGACATGCTATGTGCTCTGATGGTGAATTTGGGGTGACCCAATGCAAAGATCCTGAGGATCCCTGTGGATCCATGTTTTGTAACCACGTTTTTGCACCATTGCAGCCCCAGGCAACAGTGGGTGTGTGATTTTTGGGGGGCAGGCTGTAGCCATGGACATGCTATGTGCTCTGATGGTGAATTTGGGGTGACCCAATGCAAAGATCCTGAGGATCCCTGTGGATCCATGTTTTGTAACCACATTTTTGCACCACTGCAGCCCCAGGCAACAGTGGGTGCGTGATTTTTGGGGGGCAGGCTGTAGCCATGGACATGCTATGTGATCTGATGGTGAATTTGGGGTGACCCAATGCAAAGATCCTGAGGATCCATGTGGATCCATGCTTTTAAACCACATTTTAAGTGGGGAGGGAAGGAAAAATACAGAGCGGACAAGGAGCACGAGTGGGGTGTGCAGAGAAGCAGCTGGCTAAGAAGGCAAAAGTTTTCCCTCACCTACCCACCCAAGCCAGCCAGCTCCCGAGTGCTTGCGCGCGCTCTCTCTCTCTCTCTCTCTCTCTCTCTCTCTCTCTCTCCCTCTCCCTCTCCCTCTCCCTCTCCCTCCCTCCCTCCCTCCCTCCTGGAGCACAGAGACGACACTCTGCTTGCCTGGAGGGGAGGGGCTTTCCCTGCTCTTTGTTCCGTTTGAGCAAACACAGCAAGGAAACAGAGGAGGGTGGGCAGTAAGACCCTGAGGCAGAATGCAGGAAAGCAGCCGCTTCCTCTTTTTGAGGGGAAAATACGGTAATAATTTTCTAAAATTATTGGGGGGGCAGAGCCCCCCCAAACGAATTTTTGAGGGGGCTCGGGCCCCCTCAGGCCCCATGGAGTCGGCGCCTATGCTTGGGCTGCTGAATGGGGGTGGGGGGTGCTGCTCTGCCAGCAGCCTGCCCTTCCCCTCAAGGTTTGGAGCAGTGGGCAGGCTGTGCGCCCATGCCCCACACTCTTGGGCTGCTGAATGGGGGTGGGGGGTGCTGCTCTGCCAGCAGCCTGCCCTTCCCCTCAAGGTTTGGAGCAGCGGGCAGGCTGTTCACTGAGAGAGGGGAGGAAGAGGACGGAGAGGAGGGGGACCAAGAAGCTGGGTGAAGGGAGATGAGGTACCATAGGTTGCCATGAGTGGAGAGTCATGGTAGAGGGCAAAGGAGAGGGAGCAGTGAATGGGAGAAATTGTAGACGTCCCCTGAGGAGTTTGGGTGAAAGGGATGGAGAGGAGGAGGCTGGAAAAGGGGACTGTTCTGCTTGGGGGGGGGGGGAGAAAAAAGTGGGGAAAAGGAAAGCCTCCCAAGCCTGCCCCTGAGAAGCTCTGCTTGGCTGTTTCTTGACTGTAATTCAAGTAAAGGGAATGTTTGCAAGCAGCTGGCAGGCTGTTCGCTGAGAGAGGGGAAGAAGAGGATTGAGAGGAAAAAATGTGGCATTAGCAATGCTTTGGATGGGTACGAAGATGGTATTTTACATGAAGATAGCGAAGAAAGTGATGTCAGTGACTGTGAGCAACTGAGCTTCATAAATTCTGACTCTAGCAGTGATGAGTTCTTGGGGTTCACAGAAGACTAGAAGAGTACTCAAACCTTAAAGTCTCTCTTCATTTGTTAATGACAGTGATGATGGTTCTTAATGCCATTGTTGACTGCTGTTCACTTTACATGGCTGTAATGTGATTCTGATATACTGGTTGTTTATTAAATACAGTAGTTTATATAACATTTGATTCAGAATATTTTTTCCTTGCTTTCCTCCTCTAAAAACTAGATGCGCCCTATGGTCGGGTGCGTCCAATGGAGCGAAAAATACGGTAAATTAGAGGGAAGAAGTCAGGTTATTAATGTCAATTTTTTAAAACTTCAAAATTCTTCCAAATTCCATAAACTTCAAAAACAATGTCCAAACAGCCTTTGATTTTCACGAAACCTTCAGTTTCCTTGTATTTAGCAGAGTTGGTCTCAATATATAACGAAGTCTCAATAAGTGCAGGATAGAGCAATTCAATGTAGCAATTCCACTAAAGCTCAGCTTGTAGCAGCTCTAAGCAACAAAGTATCAAAAACTTGCAATCTGACAGTTCTGTTATCTAGGCAGTCCGCCTGCCTGGGGTTCTCTGTCAATTTGTAAATCCAGCAGAAAAGGTAAAACACAGTTCATGTTACGAAATAAAGCTTCTAAAGGGTTAAATCCCAAAGCGACTTATGCAGATGTAAGAGTCAATTGCCTTTTAACACCTCTTCAAAGGCTCCAAACTTCAAAGTCTTTGCTTTAAATCTTAAGCAGTGGCCAGAGACGGACTTCCTGGTTTCTGGTTTCGTCTCTCGCTTTTAGCCGAATTAGCAATAATTTAGCCTCCAAATCTTTCTTTTCTTTTCTTACTCATGAGTTGTTGTTTTCCAATCGAATGTTCCCAGGAAAAGAGGACAGCGCTCGCCAACAGCAGCTACGCGGCTTCACTCCACAGAAAGAGCGATTGACTCACAGCACCGCGCCAGCCCTTCCACGTTCCGGGACCTCTTACGAGGTCCCTTCTACATTTCGGGGGGCGCTCCTGGTGCCCGCCGAGTCCCACGGCCACAGGCTTTCGCTGCCTGTGGTTTTCCGATGTGGGTCTCCGCTTCGCCGTAGCGGACAACCCGTTTCTGCGGAGCTCCCTCTTCGCAGTTAGAAGAGGGCAGCCATTGCCGGACGCGCCACCTCCCGGAACTCTACCTAGGGTTTTAATTGGTCATAAGATTTTATGGTAACTATATTCGTAATGTATTTTTGTCAGTATTTGTCCTTTGATGCTATGGCCTGTCGGCTACGCAAATAAAGTCTATTCATTCATTCTTTTTGTTGTTGTTGTTACTGTTTGAGTTTAGATAGAGAGTAATCTGGCGTCCTGCGAAAGCCTTGGCCAATCTTCAAAGCTCAAAATCCAGGTCCTCCCATGGCAATACAGTGAAAGTTTGATGCTTTAAATCCATTTCAATTTTCTCATCCAGTTCTATTTTTCATTGTAATCCATGTATATAACCCCATTCTCTTTTGTCTCCTCTTGCCTTTTATCAGTTTGTTAGCATTCAAAGGGGGGGGGGGAGTTGCTGAATCATTTATGTAGAAAGAAAGGGTTAAGGCTCCCCCCTCACATACCATATTTTACGTCGAAGGAAGTCTTCTTTCCAGTTTGAATCGTAATGGCTTTGTAGCTGTTTCAATTGAGCAGTTTATGATCTTGTTCCATCTGCTCCAGCACGTGTCTGTATATTAGTCATAATTTCACTCTAATAAACAGAAGTACCTCTGCTTCTTAATGGCTGCGTAGGAGGGTTACCAATAGGCGAAGTACTTTTGCACTCAGTGCCTCCCTGCCTCCCTTATTCCATGCCAGAGCGAGAGCCAGGTACTGAGACAATTTGCAAGTGAAGCTCATTCCCGGGCCCTGTGGGGAGCTTGCAAGGACAATTACCCTCAAATCATCCTTGTTTATTCTTCACTAACTGTCTCCGCTGGGGAGGTGGGTGGCGCTGTGGGTTAAACCACAGAGCCTAGGACTTGCCGATCAGAAGGTCTGCGGTTCAAATCCCCACGGCGGGGTGAGCTCCTGTTGCTCTGTCCCTGCTCCTGCCAACCTAGCAGTTCGAACGCACGTCAAAGTACAAGTAGATAAATAGGTACCGCTCTGGCGGGAAGGTAAACGGCATTTCCGTGTGCTGCTCTGGTTCGCCAGAAGTGGCTTAGTCATGCTGGCCACATGACCCGGAAGCTGTACGCCGGCTCCATCGGTCAATAAAGTGAGATGAGCAGCGCAACCCCAGAGTCGGCCACAACTGGACCTAATGGTCAGGGGTCCCTTTACCCTTTACCTTTAACTGTCTCCGCTATTGTGGGAGTGGCATCCATTAAGGCAACAACCCCACCAGCCTCAGTCCACCCTCAGCTACCCGCTGGTTGCCTGTCTTCTAAATCTCAACCAGTCCATGGAATGGCACCACCAATCAGCTTCCAACTTGGTAGGGAGGAGGATGGACACAAAACTAGAATTAGTTGTCTCTGCCTATCATTGGCTTTGATCTCGCCAATATAGGCTGGTCTTCCTGTCTTCTGCCCTGCCAATGCCATTGGGCACCAGCCACCTCTGAAACTTCCTAGTTTGGATGTATCATGTGTTAATTCCCTAGAGGAGGTGTTTGAGGGGGAGTCACTTGCAGTTAAAGTTTCAACCTTGAGTGATTTCTAAGCAGAAGGGAAGTGATCTTTGGCAGTCATCTTTGAGAATTCCTGGAGAACAGGCGAAGTCCCGGCAGACTGGAGGAGGGCAAATGTTGTACCTATTTTCAAAAAGGGGAAAAGAGAGGACCCAAATAATTACCGCCCAGTCAGTCTGACATCAATACCAGGGAAGATTCTGGAGCAGATCATTAAGCAAACAGTCTGTGAGCACCTAGAAAGGAATGCTGTGATCACCAATAGTCAGCATGGATTTCTGAGAAATAAGTCATGTCAGACTAACCTGATCTCGTTTTTTGACAGAATTACAAGCCTGGTAGATGAAGGGAACGCAGTGGATGTAGCCTACCTTGATTTCAGCAAGGCATTTGACAAGGTGCCTGTAATGATTCTAGGGGTTGCTCGTGCGTAAGTTGCCGCCACTCCTGGCTAGGTTACCTGGTTGAACCCTTTCTGTCTGGACAGCCCTTCACTTCGTGGCTGTCTCAGTTGCTGGCAGAATCCATCAGTGGGCGTTTCTTGAACTTCTTCCAGCAAATAAGTTCTTTGACGCCAAGTCTCCGCCTACTCTCCCTGCACGGAAGCCTTCTGCGCAGGGAGGGTGTGGGCAGCGGAGTACCCTTGCTCTCCCCGCTGGTCTCCGGTGAAGAGTCCTGGAGCCTCCTCTCCGATTCCCCCATCTGCCCCCCTTCTCCACTGGTGTTACGGAGATTTCCTTCCCCAGCAGATGGGCTGCCTCTCTCCCTACTGGGACCCTCTCTGGCATCCCTTTGGAGCCTTTCCTCCCCCTCTAGCTCCGATGGCAGTTCCCTGACAGTGCCCCATGATATTCTTGTAAAGAAGCTGGTAAAATGCGGTCTTGACTATGCTACCACTCAGTGGATTTGTAACTGGCTGACTGACCGAACCAAAAGGGTGCTCATCAATGGTTCCTCTTCATCCTAGAGAATAGTGACTAGTGGGGTGCCACAGGGTTCTGTCTTGGGCCCGGTCTTATTCAACATCTTTATCAATGACTTGGATCATAGAATCATAGAATCATAGAGTTGGAAGAGACCACAAGGGCCATCGAGTCCAACCCCTTGCCAAGCAGGAAACACCATCAGAGCACTCCTGACATATGATTGACAAGCCTCTGCTTAAAGACCTCCAAAGAAGGAGACTCCACCACACTCCTTGGCAGCAAATTCCACTGTCGAACAGCTCTTACTGTCAGGAAGTTCTTCCTAATGTTTAGGTGGAATCTTCTTTCTTGTAGTTTGGATCCATTGCTCCGTGTCCGCTTCTCTGGAGCAGCAGAAAACAACCTTTCTCCCTCCTCTATGTGACATCCTTTTATATATTTGAACATGGCTATCATATCACCCCTCAACCTCCTCTTCTCCAGACTAAACATGCCCAGCTCCCTTAGCTGTTCCTCATAAGACATCGTTTCCAGGCCTTTGACCATTTTGGTTGCCCTCCTCTGGACACGTTCCAGTTTGTCAGTGTCCTTCTTGAACTGTGGTGCCCAGAACTGGACACAGTACTCCAGGTGAGGTCTGACCAGAGCAGAATACTTTGGCTGATGGACTCAAGGGCATCCTGATCAAATTTGCAGATGACACCAAACTGGGAGGGGTGGCTAACACCCCAGAGGACAGGATCACACTTCAAAACGACCTTGACAGATTAGAGAACTGGGCCAAAACAAACAAGATGAATTTTAACAGGGAGAAATGTAAAGTATTGCACTTGGGCAAAAAAAATGAGAGGCACAAATACAAGATGGGTGACACCTGGCTTGAGAGCAGTACATGTGAAAAGGATCTAGGAGTCTTGGTTGACCACAAACTTGACATGAGCCAACAGTGTGACGCGGCAGCTAAAAAAGCCAATGCAATTCTGGGCTGCATCAATAGGAGTATAGCATCTAGATCAAGGGAAGTAATAGTGCCACTGTATTCTGCTCTGGTCAGACCTCACCTGGAGTACTGTGTCCAGTTCTGGGCACCACAGTTCAAGAAGGACACTGACAAACTGGAACGTGTCCAGAGGAGGGCAACCAAAATGGTCAAAGGCCTGGAAACGATGCCTTATGAGGAACGGCTAAGGGAGCTGGGCATGTTTAGCCTGGAGAAGAGGAGGTTAAGGGGTGATATGATAGCCGTGTTCAAATATATAAAAGGATGTCACATAGAGGAGGGAGAAAGGTTGTTTTCTGCTGCTCCAGAGAAGCAGACACGGAGCAATGGATCCAAACTACAAGAAAGAAGATTCCACCTAAACATTAGGAAGAACTTCCTGACAGTAAGAGCTGTTTGACAGTGGAATTTGCTGCCAAGGAGTGTGGTGGAGTCTCCTTCTTTGGAGGTCTTTAAGCAGAGGCTTGACCACCACATGTCAGGAGTGCTCTGATGGTGTTTCCTGCCTGGCAGGGGGTTGGACTTGATGGCCCTTGTGGTCTCTTCCAACTCTATGATTCTATGATTATGTTTTTGTTCACATGTACGCTTGTGTGGAGCATTTTAGAAGAAGTTGGTGGGGGTAAAATGCCATGTCGAATAATTGTTTTGATTGATTATTTTAATGACAAGAAGTATTCAGGTCCGATAGTTCTGGGTGATTATGTCGAAAAGGGATCAGTTTGAAGTCATAATACCTCGAAATCTTCCATAAATTGGTGTGGCTGGGATCAACAGAAAGAACCGGAGCAGCCTCAAGTATCCTAATCTTCAATCAGCACGTCGTTCTGTAGCTCATTGTGATGAAATTCCAGTGCCTATCTTCGGAGAACTTCCTGACATTAGTGACGAAGATGCCTCCAGTGTTGAAGGACATGAAGAAGAAGTGGTTCTTGAAGATGATGCTCCACATCTATTTCCCCAGAAGGGAGTTGAATGATCTAGTTCACGACTTCAGCTTGTCGAAGGACTCTGCCGAACTGTTAGCATCCAGATTGAAGGAAAAAAACCTCCTCTCTGACAGTGCTCGCATCAGTTTCTTCCACAACAGGCATCAAGAGTACCTCCATTTTTTCTCGGAAGAGAAGGACTTGGTGTACTGTGCAGATATTGTGCAGCTTCTGCTCAAGCTTGGAGTGCCACAGTACGAAACCAAAGATTGGAGACTGTTCATTGACAGCAGCAAGCGATCACTGGAATGTGTTCTGCTACACAACGGCAACCAGTTTGCCTCTATACCCCTGGCTCACTCAAGTACACTGAAGGAGAACTATGAAGCGGTGAAGTATGTGCTGGAGAAAATTGGTTATGATCAGCATAAGTGGTTTATTTGTGTTGACCTGAAGATGGTGAACTTTTTGTTGGGACAACAGTCTGGCTTCACCAAGTACCCATGTTTTCTGTGCATGTAGGATAGTAGGAACCGTGCTCAGCATTACACAAAGAAGGACTGGCCTGTGTGGGAGGAATTGGTGCCTTGCAAAGAAAGGAACGTCATCAACAACCCTCTGGTGGACAGAGACAGAATACTCTTCCCACCGCTGCACATCAAGCTCGGCTTAATCAAGCAGTTCACCAAGGCTCTGGACAAGGATGGTGACTGCTTCACTTACTTGTGCCAGGCTTTTCCAGGATTGACCATGGAGAAGTTGAAAGCTGGCATCTTTGATGGTTCTCAGATCCGTTAGTTCATCAGAGATCCAGAGTTCGGAAACTCAATGAACAAAGTGGAACTGGAAGCATGGAATGCATTTGTTCTGGTAGTGAATAACTTTCTTGGCAACAATAAGGCCAGAAACTAGTCATAACTTGTCAACAACATGCTGACTGCTTTCAGAAACCTGGGCTGCAACATGAGCGTCAAGATGCACTACCTATTTTCACATATGGACTGGTTTCCTGAGAACCTGGGTTCAATGAGTGACGAGCAGGGGGAGAGATTCCATCAGGACATGAAAGAGATGGAGACCAGGTATCAGGGTCGCTGGGACGCAATCATGATGGCTGACTACTGTTGGACTCTGAAGAGAGACCTCCCTGCCGCTGAGCATTCCAGGAGTTCCAAGAAACGGAAGTTCAAGCCCTGAAGTTTGAAAAATGGTGAAGCAACATGCAATTTACGTGTGCTTACCTTTATCAATGCCCACCATTCAGTTTACAGTAAACCTGACCTGATGGAGAGAAAAGGATGCCATTTCCTGATTCAGCAGTGCAAAATACCCTAAATCAGTTGTAGAAATCTAGACAACATTCAAAAAGTAAAAAATTGTAGCCCAGTGAAAAATAACAGCAAACCATAATGCATAAAATACCACAAAACACACAAAATCTTTGACAAACAAGGACACACAACTCCTCCCATCCCAGCTGCTTCTGCTGTTCTCAAAGTCATGGTCTGGGAAAGGCTGGAGGCAGGGAGTGAGAGGAGGCAGGGAGCTAGAGGGTGGGGCAAGACAGGTGGAAAAGCCATTGCCTGCAGAAAGTCTCTCTCCTACGTGGAGAGAGTTGTAGGTCAACAACATTTGGAGGGCCAAAAGTTCCCCACACCTGATCAAGGGCATTTCACATATTAAACTCAGGTGGTGAAACATACAAGAACATACAATATCCTGAAGGATGGCACGACTGAGTAACCAGAATCCTGAACCAGGAACAGGAGACAAGGATACATGGCACCATTATATTGCAGTTCAGCCTTATTGATTCTAATAAGCTTTCAATCATTTCTTCTCTAGAATGGCTTAACTGAATGCTGGGTCAAGGATTTACTGGACTGAATCACTATAGCTGAATCATGTCAGGGTTCATATTTCTGCATGCTGGTCAGGCTAATAAAAGATCCATGCATGGAGAAAGCTGACTCACAAGGAGAGCATTTGGCTAGGACATTTCCCCCTGATGTGCTTGGTTTGTATGTGCAGGGAATCCACACAACTCTTTTTATTTTTAAAAAACACACAACAGCAGACATAGATCAACATCACATAGAACACAACCAACAGTACATAGGCTAGGATCTAATGTTTGTCCTACTTAGAGTAGACCTGCTGAAGTTAATGAGCATGACTAACTTAGGTTTATTCAGTTTATTGGGGCTACGCTGGGTAGGACTCGCATTATTATTATTATTATTTATCCAATTCGTTCAACACAGAAATTTTGAATGCAACACTGGAAAATAAAGATATTGTAAACTGCCCTATGATCCTTGGATGAAATTAAATAAAATTAAAATTAAATATAAAATATAAAATAAATAGGAAAATAAAATAAAAGTAACATACAAAACCATTTGCTTACCTTTAGTATAAAATGATAGAATTTAGAAAGGACTTTGCCATATGTTAGTTGTAGGTGCATAGCTTGGTTCTAAAGTGGTGTATCCATTATTTTCAGGTCCCCCTTTAAAAATAAGATAGTTGAACTTTCCATCTTAAAAATCCCTTGACATAACTTTGTAGGATAGGATTGAAAACTCATCTGAGTCTTTCCCCCTTTTCCCCTTACAGGCTCCCCATATGCCGTTTCCAGCCGCAATGACATAGATGGGAATGAAGTTGTGTATTCACTTGCGATGAGTCCTGGTGTGAACCCAGATAGTCTCTATTCTTTACCAGAGAGCAAATCCGATCCTGGAATGCAGCCTGGAGAGAATGTGCAAGCAATTTATGCTGTGCCAAAGAAAGAGATCTTGAGTAGCGCCATGGATCGAATGTTAGCTACAGATGTGGAAATTCTGGCTTGATGTCTATGTCCACACTAACTATAAAGCCAGTGGCCATGGACGAGTGTCCTTGATCTCTCAGCTTCAGTCAGGGATAGGCCATAAACAGTCTTGGCTTCCCCCAGAGAATTCGGGTTGCTAGGAGATCCCTGTTTTGGCTCACAGAGCTACAGTTTCAGAGTTCCCTGTGAAGAGGAATTGATTGTTAAACCACTCTGGGAATTGTAGCTCCAGAGGCATAATAGGGGATCTCATAACATAGGGTTGCCATAAATCGGACACAAAAGGTTTTTGAGTTTTTTCGGGGAAAGTTGTTGAGCTTTGGAAGATTGCCCACAGAAAGTTGGCAACCCTATCATAACAGCACTCAGTGCCCTTAATGAACTACAGCTCCCAGAATTCTTGGGGGTGAAGCCAAGACTGTTTAAAGTGGTATCATAGTGCTTTTAATGTATGGTGTGCATGTATGCCTCCCTCAAGAACCTGTGGCCTTCCAGATGTGGACCCACCCTTCCCTTACACCCTGCTTGGGGGCTGAATAGGATTTTTTTCGTAAGCCCCCAGTTGGCCTGGGGACTTACTCCTCTTTTTTTGCTGACGCCATTCTGCTGGGAGTCCTGTTTTTGGATTGGTGTTCTGGACTGGTTTAGTTGGCTTTCATTTTGGGCAGGAAAGACAAGTTAAGATCTGGTGGGGCAAATACCTGAGGCACGATTGGGTTAAGGGCACTCTTTGCCACCCTACACTGCCTTGACGTTGGGTCCTTTGGGATGTCCTTTGGCCTTGGCAAGTGCCTGGGCATGAACTCCAGCCCGGTGGTGCCACAGTGCGCTTGTCAGGTTCACATGCCCATGGGGACAGCATCTTAGGGGTGGGCAGGGCCAGAGGCGGATGTGGTTGAGGCAATTGTTGTGACTCTTCCCTTTATAGAACAGGCTACTTACCAGCCATGCAAAAGTCAGAGGTTTCTGCTTACACCCCCATCTAGGCAAGCAACAGGCGTTGTTCCAAGAAGTGTGTCAAAGAGAGATCTTTCCCAGTCTGCATCTGTATTGGAACTGTTTTAAATATGTTTTTATTATTTTTATTACTTTGTTGCTTGGTGTTTTCTACCTTGAATGCCTTTAGGAGGAAGGATGGGATATAAATTTAATGAACAAATAAAATTTAAATAAAGCAAGTAAGTTGAGTTTGATTACCATCACATCAGGGTTCTGGGACACATTTCAGCCTGGCAAAAGCACTCAAGGAGGGGATGGAACAGAGCCGGAGAGGGTCTGGTCTGGGAGAGGAGGAGCAGCCTGCGAAGGGTTTGGGAGGCCACACAGGGCTCACCCACAGTGGCATAGCGTGGGGAGTGCAGGGGGGCCGGCCGCACCGGGCGCAACATCTGGAGGGGGCGCGCTCGCACTCGCAGCTCTCTGCCCCTACCTGGCTCCACGGGTTGGGTGCTGACAACCCATGCTACGCCACTGCTCACCCACACACCTGCTGCTGCTGCTAGTCCCATGCCTGCAAAACATGGGCCCAAGCAGCAGTGTAGCTAGCTGCTCAGGTGCCCGGGGTGGCACACATGCCCTGCAGCTGGAGGTGGAATGAGCCGCCCACGGGGGCAGGGCGAGCCTCAGCTGTAGGGCGGCTGAGGCGGTGGGCAGACGCAAGCCCCGCGCTACTCGAAAAAGCAGTGTGGAGCTTGCAGGCAGTCCGCCCGCTGCCTCCCCCTCAGGAGAGACACGTGGCTCAGGCACGCTGCGGGCCCCACGGTGTGGCACCCAGTGCCCCCCGCCTCATCTAGCTACCCCTGTGCCTTCATGATCACCTAAGTGTGGACCTCCAAACATTCCCAGAGCCCTCCCCCCATTGCTCTTGCTCCCTCCCATAGGAGCCAGGGAGAGGAATGCAGCCCGCTTATGGAGAGGGGAAGAAATGGGGCCGGCTGGTGGGTTTCTGGCTTATTGCAGAGATTCAGAAGCCGCTTTTTAGGGCAACGAGCCTCCAAAGGCGGCTTCCACCTTGCAGTCATAAAACCCAGAGCAATCCCAGACCCACCAAACGTATTAACTCACTCCCACACCGCCCCCGACAATACCAGAAAAGCAGCCCTCATGGAAACCCGTCCCAAGCAGCCTCAGCCCATTTCAACCCGATCAAGCCTTGGAAGGTTTTCCAGGCGGCTGAAACCTGGCAGGAAGATCCCTGTCGCCCCTCCTGGCTCCGGGGGCAGCCTCGCTCTCTGCCCGGCTGGCCGCGCAGGGACTCTGCTGGTTCCTGCGGAGGGAAGCGGTTTTCCTCCGCAGAGACTTACTGTGCCAAAGTGAGCAGGCGAGGGAGAGGGAGAGGAGGAGGCAGCTTAGGCAGATTCATGGAGGAGAGGGCAGTCAAAGGCTACTAGCCAGAAAGGCTGTGCTCTGCCTGCAAAGTTGGAGGCAGCAATGCTTCTGGTTTCTGGAAACCACGCGAGGGGAGAGTGCGCCTGCAGTGGCGTAGGAAGGGGCGTGCGGTGGGTGCTGGGACTATTCAGTGATGACACCTGGGGTGGCCTGCACCCCCTTCCTAGCCACTGGGTCCAAGTGGTTTTCCGCTTGTCCTGCCACTTTCCCAGGGAAAACCCACTCTTCATCCCCAAAGAGCAGGTTTCCGTGGGTGAAAGCGGTGGGACAAGCAGAGGTTTGGATCGGCCAATAGAGAGGCTGGGGGGGGGGAGTGCATTTGGTCCCCAGGATTGAGGTTCCCTAGGTTCTGCCTTATATTTGCAGAAGTTCGTTATGCAATTATGCAGAAGCATAATTTTTGCCTGAAGATTGCTATTTCCCCTCCCAGTAGTAGGAAAAGCTGTGAAAGCAAAGAGATAACAGTTCACCTCTAACAAGAACATCAGTGGCAAAATCCTCCTATAAGGCCCCATTTCACAGCTTCTGCTAGTTCTTTTTCACAAGCTGTATTCTTCCTGAAGGCTAAAGAACTTTTTTCAGAGAAACAAACCCTGATTTCTTTATTATATTACTCATTTGGATAATATACTGACATGATTTTTAAAAATGGAATGCTTCTTCAAAGCAACTATCCAAAAGGCTCCCTGGAGATGGCGAGGTGGATTTTATTTCTGGACCACTAGATGTCACCCTCACTCTTGCTAGAAAGCTAAGCTTTCCTTTCCTTTCCCATGGGAATAATATTCTGATTTCTGCACATCTGGAAATCCCAGGTGCTCCTCTCCCCTGCCAAGGGCTATTGGACCATTTCCCTCCTGCTGCCCTTGCAATATTCCTGAGGTGTGCTCCTCCTCCCTCTGGGGCTTCAGGGCAACAGTGGCCAGGAGGGGAAGGACTAAGCACCCGCCTTGCTCACCGCGTCTCCCCTGCAAATCCTTCTTGTCATTTTGAAGTGAAATGCACCTGGCTTAGATGTCAACTGGATGCCAAACATTTGAATCTGGCATTGGGGAAGCTTTGTAAAAGTGTTTAATCACCTCCCCGCAGACCGATCCTGTGCATTTTTACCAGTCAGTGCACTGCCTCAGGTCTGCAAGCAATCCTGCGTTCCTCTGCTTGAGAGTGAGCAGTTCCTTCTGTCTAACCATGCAGTTGCCTTTACTGACATTGCAACCCTTCTGTCTGCTCAGAAGTATTATGGTAATTCAGTGGCACTTAATTCCAGTTAAGTGGGGTTAGGTAAGAGGGGCTCTTCAAGCTTACCTGGGAGTAAGTCCCCTTGGCTTACTTCTCAATAAATATGCATAGGATTGTGCTGTGAATGTGTTAAGAGTACAGTGGTACCTTGGGTTACAGATGCTTCAGGTGACAAAGGCTTCAGGTTACAGACTCCGCTAACCCAGAAATAGTACCTCAGGTTAAAAACTTTGCTTCAGGATGAGAACAGAAATTGTACTCTGGCGGCGCGGCAGCAGCAGGAGGCCCCATTAGCTAAAGTGGTGCTTCAGGTTAAGAACAGTTTCAGGTTAAGAACAGACCTCCAGAACGAGATACCACTGTAATAATATTCCACATTTATATAACTCTGAATACTCAGTGTTTCACATACATTATCTTATAGTAGTGTATCTACTGCAAAATGGATTTGTGTGTGCATTTATATATGCAATTGTGTTATGGATATTTTTATTGTATTGTGAAATCATTTCAAGATGCTTCATTGGAAATGATTCATAAATAAAATAAAGAAAACACTACCACGGCTGCTGCTACTACTAATTCTTTCAGCAGAGTATTACAGCCTCCTCATTGCGGGTGGGGTGGGGCTGGGGCTGAGAGTCTTCAGCTTGCATAAGATCAAGAGGTGAGTTAATGGAAGAGGCAGGATTTGAATGGATAACGTCTTGGCCTGCAGCTCTGTTTCTTAGCCACTGCTGCCCCAGCTGGAGCAGGCCAGGCCTCTTTCAGCAAGGTGGAATGCCCCTTAGGTGGCTTTGACAATAAGTACATTTTAAAAATGTAAAGGCTGTATCCAATGTAAAGCTCCCGTAAGTCACTTAGTGGCATTCTTCTTGCAAAATGCAAGTACAGTGGTACCTCAGGTTAAGTACTTTATTCGTTCCAGAGGTCTGTACTTAACCTGAAATTGATCTTGACCTGAAGCACCACTTTAGCTAATAGGGCCTCCTGCTGCTGCTGCGCCGCCGGAGCATGATTTCTGTTCCTATCCTGAAGCAAAGTTCTTAACCTGAAGCACTATTTCTGGGTTAGCGGAGTCTGTAACCTGAAGCGTACCTGAGGTACCACTGTACATTACAACAATGAGAATCAGCTGCTACGTGACAAGCTTTCATTAAGGCAGCTGTTGTGCTGGCTTCCCTTTTAGTTATTAAATATAACTTCTTATACATGCTTTTTTCTTGGCTTCCCTTTTAGAGCAACCTTTAAACTCTGCCAGGTGTTGGTGCAATGGGGCTCTTGGACTATCATAGAATCACAGAATCGTAGAGTTGGAAGGGACCCCGAGGGTCATCTAGTCCAACTCCCTGAAATGCAGGAATCTCAACTAAAGCATCCATGAGAGATGGCCACCCAAACTCTGCCTAAAAATCGCCCGTGCAGAAGAGTAGCGGTCAGGGAATGCGCCATGCAGTCTTAAGCAAAGTGAGGAAAGTTAAAAGGCCAGTGTGCTGCATGTGTCAAACAAGGAGCTGGTGGACCACAGTTCAATCCCCACTTGGCTATGAAGCCCATGGAGTTATGCTGTGCCAGTCGCTGACATGAGGACACAGAACGCTGCTTTGTATGGCTCAGGCCACTGGTCCACATGGCTCAGTATTGACAACACTGGCTGGCAGCCGTTCTCCAAGACTTCAGACAGGGAAGCCTCCTAGCCCTGCCTGGAGATGTCCTTGGGGATGGAACCCAGGACTTGGTGTGGGCAAAGCAAGTGCTCTCCTGCGGAGCTAGGAGGGCAGGGGGAGAACCACATGCACTTCTCTGAGCTCCTCAAGAGAAAGGCAAGATATGAAATGCAATGGAAATAAATATATAAAGCAAACCTTTGACTGGTTGACATAGCTAAGAAATCTGTCAACTTCAGTTTCTTTCTGTTTCACATTTTTCCATTTGCCTTATTTGCACATCATTGTATTTTTCTTTTTAAAAATCCTCATGACAATTTGCCAGCAGTTTCGTACACAATTAAAATATGCACATTTTTGTATCTAGTTGTGCCTAAGATACACATTTTTAAGGCAAGAAATTCTCCTAATATAAGACACTCTTGTCTGTTTCGATTCAAATATACATATTTCTCCCTTATATATGCATCTTTGAACATATTGTTGGGTTGGAGAATTGCACTGCAAAATTAATAGAAGTACAGGCTCATGGAACCAAAGAATTATAGAGTTGAAAAGGGCCCCAAGGGTCATCTAGCCCAACCCCCTGCAATGCAGGAATCTTTTGCCCAATGTGGGGATTAAACCTATGACCCTGAGATTTAGAGTTTCATGCTCTACCAACTGAGCTACCCCTCATAATATGCAAGTGTTTGTATGCAATTCCGCCTTTAAATGTGAACTGAATCAAATCTCTCCCTCATGCCCAGAGAAGGAAGGCTCAGAGCCAGGGGACTGGTGGTGGGACACCAGGGAGAGGGCAGAGGGAGAAGAGTGGAAGGAGTTGTTGGAGGCTGAAGGGGCAACAGGATTTGGTGAGCAAGGAGAGCCTGTGACAGAGAGCAGTTCTGACTCAGAGGCTGAAGCAGAGGTGGGGGTGGGGCAAAGGCTGCAGAAGAATACAGATTGTCCTACTGTGACAAGCTCCCCTCCCCACTTGTCTCCAAGGACACACAGAGTGATGCACAGAGTGGAACAGAGATTGGAGATGCCCCGTTGCAGTTTGAGACTGCTTGGGAAACTTCTGGCAAAGTAGGAGGCTTGGAGGTGGGTGAAGGTGGGGAACCTCAGTCCTGGCAACTGCTCTACTGGGGCAAAACTTGCTGGGATTTATTGCTGAGTTGTATGCCGTTTCTTTGAATAAAGAGTTAGCTTCTCTGAGAAACTCTTGTTTCTTGCTTGCTGACCTGCGTCTGATATATTTGCAGTTGTAAAAGCAGGACAATGCAGAAGGTCCATGGCTCAACCCCTGACATCTCCGATTAAATAGAAGGAGGTAGGAGATGCCACTCGCAGTCAGAGCAGAGAAGCCGAGGCTGCAGAGGCCTTCTGGATGTTGCTGAACTACAACTCCCACCAGCCAAATGTTCCCCATGCCTGACATAGATAAATCGTTTGACCAAGTACAAAGCAGCTTGGAAATAATATCTTCTTGCACCTTGCAGCCAATTTGTTCAAAGTCTCTTTGGCCTTACAATGCCGCCATTTCTGAGGAACCAAGAACTCTCAGAGCTTGCATACAGTTCACTGACTCAGACACATCAACATCCATGGCAAGGGGCGCTTCTGCTTCACAGGCAGCTGCTATCCACCCCTCCCCAAAGCAAGACGGAACTGTTAATTAAAAGAAAAAGAAACGAAATCAAACCTCCTTGATATTTCAAGTTGGTCTGATGCATGCTGTAAGTGTTTCCTGTCCTCTTACAAGAGAGAGGAAACCTGCTGGCTGCTCCCTTTCTTCCTGACACCCTGAAGCCACAGCTGACACAGACGGCATCAAACGCAGGCACTCAGGGGTGCCAAGTATGAGATTGCTCTGTAACCATCGCATCTTAAAGAAAAATGTATCCATGGTTTTTAGATCCTAAAGCTCTGATCCAGCGTGCATCATTAATTCAAGGAATCTATTCAAAACCATCCATAGGAGCCAAAAAAATAACCTCACTAGATGCTTTTAACACAACACTTTGTCTCCAGCAGTGGTCATTCAGATGCTTTCTGATGAATATGTATTTTCAGACCTGAAAATTGTGATTCAATGTGCATCAATGTTTCCATGAGTTAAAGAAAGTACCAGGGGCATCATCTCACTCTCAGGATTGTGGGTGCCCACCACCTGCATGTAGTGTGTATGATGTCACACACACAGCGTGCAATGTTGCATTGCATTTTGGGAGGGGCTCCTCTTCCTCCTCCTTCTGCAGTGAGGCACCCTTTTCTGGCTGTGGAGGGCGGAGCTGAACTGCTTCTCTCTCGGAGGCAGCACCACAGAGGCTGGCTGGCTGGCTGCATCTCTCTGGCTTTCCTCATTGACTTTGTGGGTGCCCAGCTCCCACAATTATATTATTGTGTGTGTCCATATACCCAGGGCCCCCTGGAGTTGGCTCCTATGGAATGTACCTTTCACACCACCAGTATCTCCAAGGGGAGGGTTTTATACAACCAGGGCACCACCCCAGTGACCAACCAGTGGTCAACCAGCTGCGTGCCAGCAAACAAGACCCAAGCATAAGAGAAGGTTCCCTTCCTGTGGTTTCCAGCAACTTAGTGTTCAGAAGCATTGCTGCCTCCACCATTTGAACATAGCCAGTGTGGCTAGTTAGCATCCATAGTCTTATCCTCCATGAATTTGTCTAGTCCTCTTTTAAAGTTGTCTAGCTTGGTACCCACCACAGCCTCCTGCAGGAGGGAGTTCCATAGTTTAACTATGCACTGCATGAAGATGCACTTCCCGAAGCTGGAAAGTTAAGAGTTTTGGAATGACACAGTTAAAAATGCCGTCGCCATTTTGGGAGGCACTGTTGGAGCTCTTGAGTCTGGGAGGAGAAAGAGAGAAACAGAGCTGTTTACATATCGTGGATTAACTCCTCAGTGGGACTTAAGAGTGACAACTGCCTAATTTATGATGGAAAGAGCGATGTTATCTACGAAGGAGATGATATATGGAAACCATCTGGACTTAGATTGGAAGAACGGGAAATTCACACAGGATTATTATATTTGCTTATCGGCTTAAGGAGACTAACAGAAGAGATCGTAAAGGAAATAGAGAAATTATATGAACAAGATATGATGTGGAAACACCAAGATAAGACTGGATAGAACTATGAATTCTGTTTGGACTGATTGGGACTGATTTGGACATTAACACAATAATAAGATGATTTGAATCCCCCTTTGGATCTTGAAGTATGGGTCCCCCCAACAAAATTTAAAAATTTGGCTTTGTAATTTGGATTTATGTGATGTGATTTAATTTGATGTGATTGGCCAGTTAATAAAAATTATTTTAAAAAAGAAGAAGATGCACTTCCTTTTAATCTGATACCGTGCCCTAGGTGGGGTGTCAGCTGGAAGTGAAGAGAGCTACATCTAAGCAAGGTGAGCTGACACCACCCACTGATGGGCAGGATATGCCCTGCAAGTGCTCAAAGTGACTTCTTGCCATTCCTCCCGTTTCCCCCAAAAGGCTTCCACTGCTGAGATATTACCAGATATCAGAACAACAATGTTTCTATTTAAATCAATGGGACTGGAAAGTGCATCATTTTGGCTACAGCATGTGCAGTGAGATTAATTGACTGAATAGAATGGGCTCCTCAAAACCAAATGCATTGGAATCTGGAGCAAAAGAGCCACAGACAATCCACTTCCAAATTAAAGAATTGCAAATGCAGAATAATCAATAAAACATCATTGATTCATGAATTATAGGCTGGCCATGAACACTTTTTTGTTGTTGTTTAAAAATTAAAGTACTTATATGGATCACTATCCCTGCTGGCTGCAGTAGATTAATTCTCTTTAATGCATTTTGTTATCTTTCAGTTTTAATGGCTATTGGCAAGGCTTTTAAGCAGCATGAGCCTTACATTTTGTATCCTGCAGAGCTCCAGAGTCTGGTTCAAGGGACAGGAGGACATGAAACCTGAGGCTGCTGGCTTGGAGAGCCGAACAACAAAATTCAAGGAAGTGTGAATTTCAAAGGATGGCAGTATGTTGATTCTTACATTGTTTCAGAAAGTGTGAATTAGCTGGGCTCAACTTTAAATGCAAAGGGAATTGAATTTCTCCCTCACTTCTACTCCCAGGATTGTTGTCCAGTGTCTGAGTGCATGAGAACCTAAGAAGAGCCTTTAGCTCTTCTTGGCCCATCTAATCCAGCATCCTGTTCCCTCAGTGGCCAACCAGATGCGCCCAAGGGAAACTGGCAAGGCAGGCCTGAGCACAAGAGCAGAGGCAGCCACTGAGGTCAGCAGCCATCCATAGCCCTCTCCTGCTTTGGCCCCGAGAACAGGAAACAAAAATGATGGAACCAAAGGTTATTCAACCAAGTAATGTCTAAAAAGGGAGGGACACATACTGGCGTAAAATGTGCATAGAATGCATGTACTATGGAAAATCACAGACAAAAATGTGTTACATTAAGGAAATATATTAGACAAGATCGCATAGAAAAATGTGTATATTAGGAGAGCATCACACTAAGATGCTGATGAATTTTCATGATGATTTTTTTAAAGAAAAAGAAATTGTAAACTGATGTGACAATGTGGAAAATGGAACTTCAGTTTGGCAAAAGGGGAAACTGAGAAAGAAACAAAATGGACAGGTTTACCATCCCTGCTCGTAAGGGAAGTTATGCTGAGAAATGGGCGTGCTTCTAAAGAAGGATAACAACAGGAGGACTCAAAGAAGGAACTTTTGGAAACTCAAGGCAGTAGAAACATAAGATGATTGGACCCCACTGAACTTGAAGCATGGGAAGCCCCAACAAAAATGTATAATTTGGCAAAATATTTGGACTTTATGATATATATTTGTATAATTTGGAATATTTAATGTGATTTGATTGGATTGTTAAAATGGAAAACTTAATAAAAATTATTATATAAAAAAGAGAGAAATGGACGTGCTTCTGGTCAACTCAGAGGAAGACCAGGCTGTTCTGAGGCCCCCAGGGCTTCGCTAGCAGAATGCTAATCTAATCAGCGGAAGAAAATATAACTACAGGTACCTGACAATGATACATTGGAAAAGCATGGAAGTTGATGCACCTCCAAATGCTTGAATTATCTCTTGCTTCTAGACTAATTAAAAGTATCACACTGAGCCCTTGACCCCTGCTTGACAGAGGAGGCTGGCAGCGCTTTGTGACACAGCAAGGGGGAGAGTCTAGGAGGCAGATCTTGAGCTACCTTCATTCTCTGTTGCCTGTGCCTGCTGAGTCTGTGCCTACACTGTCTCTAGTATTTCTTGCCTTCTGAAGATCCCCAGTTAAAATGTTGATGGTCTAAGTTGCTACAGTTGGCACCGTCAGCAGGCGGCTTCTTGCCCCCGTCTTGGAAAGCAGGAGTGGGAAATGGCTATATGTAAAAAGGAAAGAGTCACAGTCATTTGTCTGTGGCTCCACTGGAATGTCACCCCCAAAATGTTGTGCCAGGGATATGTGACCCTTGGGCTGAAAAACGACCTTCAGCTCTGCTTGCAGGTCTGCCAGCTGGAAGTGGAAGCATCATTCAAAAAGAGCAGCACAGCTGTCTTGATTTTCTGTAAGCTGAACTCCACTGTTGTTGGGTTTTTTAAAAACTGACTTTCAGTCTAAATATGGTGTTCAGCCTGTGGATGTTCGGCTTGGATGAACAACTGGTAAATAACAATACAGTAGATGCAAAGCCAGAAAGAACCAGGTGAACACCAAATGTCACACTAGGGGGCAGCACTGAACCCTGGATTCTTCCTTCACCTCCTGCTGCTTGTTGAGGGTCTTGTAGTTTTGGTTTGCAGGATCACAAATGGAAATATTAGAAGTATATCTCACAGCTACGGCATAATAATCTCCAACATTGTGGGATGCAGATGATGAAAGCACCTGTGTGTCTCTAGGGGCTGGCTCAATCTTCCTCCTGATTCAGGTATTTTTCTTTCCCCAAACTGTGTTTATGTGCCCCTCCCTCCTTCCCTCCCTCCCTCCCTCTCCAGACACATATACAATAGGAAATATGATATAATTCAACTCCAATCACACAGTTTCAGATGAAAGTATCTGAAAGGCTGTAGTCATGCCAAATTTTCCTTTTCGGCCTTTTAAAGACTACATTGCAAAACACCCTTAGAAACTTTGGGAGCTGCCTTATAGTGAGTGAGACCAACGGTCATAGGAGCCAGCCCTGCCAGTGGCCTGCCTAGCTCATTACTGCACACAATGGCAGGCAGTGGCTCTGCAGGGTTGCAGACCAGGGGACTCTCTAAGCCTTACCTGCAGAGGCCAGTAACCAGGTCTGTCACCTTCTGCATGCCAAGAAGTTGCCCAAGCAGAGTGATGGGGGTAACTTCTACCTTGTCCAAGTAGGCATCTTTCTTCCTTCCTTCCTTCCTTCCTTCCTTCCTTCCTTCCTTCCTTCCTTCCTTCCTTCCTTCCTTCCTTCCTTCCTTCCTTCCTTCCTTCCTTCCGCAACTGAACAAAATGGGATCTGCTGTCTAGTTTGGGGCTGAATATGCAGCTTTCCCCCCTTCAAACACCCACATGGGAGTTAAGTGCATAAAAAGCAGTCAATACAATCCTTCTTGGGAATTTTTTCGTTTATCCAGAAGGATTATATCCACAATGGTATGCTGAAAGTGAGCAAAAAACACGAGAGGTATTGTATTGTCATACTACAAGGCAGTTATCGGACTATAGCTCCCACCCCCGACTCTTGGCAATAGGAACTTGGGCTGATGGAACTTTAGGGCTGCAAAGGTGGAAGGATGACATCCTATACAAACTTGCCTGGGGCCAAACACATTCAGACGTTCTTCTGGCTTACAGTGGAGCCTCCTTTCTTCTCTCTCTGCATGCCTTTGAAGGGAAGAGTGGGTCAACAATGACCTGTGTTTGCTGATGGGGTCAGATTCAGGGAGCTGGACAGCGCCTTGTAAGCCATCTACCCCAAAGACGTGTTCAACAAAGGAAATCCAGAATCAGGGCATTGTGGAAGTACAGATAGGCTGGATGGGATGCTTGCACTCTGAATGCTATACGCAGGGCTGCCTCTGAAGATGGTTTGGGAAATTCAGCTTGTGCAGAATTTGGCGGCCAGATTGCTCATTGGGGCAAGCCAGTTTGGGCATATTACACTGATCCTGGTCTGACTGCACTGGCTACCAATTAGTTTCTGGGCCCAATTCCAAGTGGTGGTTTTAACGTATAAAGCTTTAAATGTCTCAGGACTGCAATACCTCAAGGACAGCCTCCCTGCATATGAACCCTGCAAGCATCTTCTGAGGCCATGCTTTGTGTGCCTCCTCATTGAAAGGTCCAGAGGGTGGCAACATGAGAACGGGGCCTTTTCTGCAGTGACTCCCCGTCTGTGGAATGCTCTCTCACTGGCAGCTTCTTTACATATCTTTACATGGCAGGCAAAAACATTTCTCTATAACCAGGCCTTTGGTTGATTGACATTCCGTGGCCTTTAAAAAATATGTGTGTGTGTGTAGGGAGGTTATTTGTTTTTCATTTTATTATGCATTTTGTGTTCTCATTTTGTATTTTTATGTTGTGAACACTGGGCATGCTGTCTGCGGCTAATGGGAATTGGGAGTCCAGCCACATCATAGAGCATCCTATGACTACTTCTTCCATAAAAGAACTCACTGTAATGCAATCTCAATTACACCATGAAAATTAACTCTCAGCTCTTGATCTACTGATTCTAAATTTTGGCAAACTCTGTACTAAGAAAGAAAAACCCAGGGAAGTTGCAGCCTCATTAAGGAGATGGGAATAGCAAAATGACCTAGCAGTCTCAATTATTTTGGTTAGTCTTTCAGACACCCAATTGGTTCACACTAACATATGTGACAAGGGACGCGGGTGGCGCTGTGGGTAAAACCTCAGTGCCTAGGGCTTGCCGATCGCATGGTCGGCGGTTCAAATCCCCGCAGCGGGGTGAGCTCCTGTCTTTCAGTCCCAGCTCCTGCCCACCTAGCAGTTCGAAAGCACCCTTAAGTGCAAGTAGATAAATAGATACCACTTTATAGCGGGAAGGTAAACGGCGTTCCGTGTGCTGCTCTGGTGCCGGTTCGCCGGAGCAGCTTCGTCACGCTGGCCACGTGACCCAGAAGTGTCTGCGGACAGCGCTGGCTCCCGGCCTCTAGAGTGAGATGAGCGCACAACCCTAGAGTCTGTCAAGACTGGCCCGTACGGGCAGGGGTACCTTTACCTTTACCTTAACATATGTGACACCACTACTGAGATTATTACAAATTTACTAAAGGCTTTTGGATTGACAAGCAAGCTTTCATATTGTGCTTGGATGAGAGATTTGTTTAAATTAAAGTTTGAACGCAAGAAAGACTGTTAACAACCACATGACAGAGTTCCTAGCCATCACTGGGAAGCTGGAACTTGCAGATTTTAAACTGGATGGTGGACTGAAAGTTTGCTACTTTTTGGGGTCACTAGGATAAAAATATGAGATATTTGCCACTCTCTTGGATGGTGAACCACAGTTAACCCTAACGGATGTAATTGGCCATCTGGGAGAGGAGTGTGCAGAGAGAAGAGAAATCTCTCCAGCCAGGAATGGAAAACCCAGTGATTCCAGCTATGTGTTGTGATCTTAGAGGAGAACCAAGGCTCCGTCCAAAAGAGTTGCTGTTTCTGAAGTAACAAAGAGGGACACATATTCAAGTTTTGTGAAGCCCCCAAACCGGCAAAATCCCTTTCATTTAAGCACCAAATCAAAATAATGGGAACAACAACAAGAAGAGGAGTTTGGATTTGATATCCCGCTTTATCACTACCCGAAGGAGTCTCAAAGCAGCTAACATTCTCCTTTCCCTTCCTCCCCCACAACAAACACTCTGTGAGGTGAGTGAGGCTGAGAGACTTCAAGGAAGTGTGACTAGCCCAAGGTCACCCAGCAGCTGCATGTGAAGGTGCGGAGACGCAAACCCAGTTCCCCAGATTATGAGGCTACCTCTCTTAACCACTACTCTACATTGGCTCTCAACAACGAACAAGAAAGCAATTTTCTTTTGCATGAGAAGAATCTAAATATAAACAATTGTGATGCAAAATCAAACAAATGCTTCAGTAATTCTGGATGTTCTTTGCATATGAGTTATGATGAAGATTTCTTTGGAGGTGTTGTCAGTATTACCCCATCAGTGGATGACAGTATTCAAATTGCAAATGGTGAAACCATAAAGAAATGTGGTATAGGTTCAGGAACCTAAACTGCAAACTTAGCCATCAGTTGAAAGAGAACCAGGTGAAACAGGTCCTATATGTTCCACAATTGAATTGCAACATGACCAGTGTGTCCACCTTGGACAGAAAAAGTATTCATATACACTTTGGAAATGGTAAAGGCCAAGTAACCAAAGGTGGCAAATTGTATGCTGAAGCATATTTGATTAATGGTATCTATAATCTTTCAGAACTCGAGACTGCAAACGTGGCACACATGTGCCAAAAGCAAGGAGCAGACTTCCCTCAAACTCTGGCACAGAAAGTTTGGTCACATAGACATCAAAGCCATGGCGGAACTGCAATGCAATAAGCTTGCAACAGGAACGTAAACCAAAATGCATGAGTCACAACCAAGTGTGTAAGTTGCTTCACTGAGAAGAGTGTTTAGCCTTTCCCCCGTCTGTGTACTGAACAGTGAAGCACCAGAGTGACACACGTAGCCTACCCTGCTGTACACTTAATGTTCCCTCCCTAGGGAAGAATAAGTCCATACTAATTTTTCTGGATGCTTTCTCAAGGGACAGTGTTGTATACGTTCTAAAGGAGAAAAGTGAAACAGTACAGATGTTCAGAAATTACATAACCATGGTGAGCATCATCACCATCATCACCATCATCTTCAAATATTACGGTCATAGACCAGCATAAGTAGGGTTGGGTACAATCATTTAGAATCTGTAAAATGTTTTGGAAAGCTAAAAAGTATTTAAAACAGAAGGTACTGTATATATAAGAGACTATAAGAATCTAAAAAGAAACTAAGTCTAAAAGAAGGGTTAGGAGCATTAAACGGATGTAGAAGAACATAAAAGATTAGTATATAAAAGACTATAACCATCAATTTAGAGAGCACTCTGATGTGAGTGTTCATTAATAGTTTGTGGCACAGGTCATCATCCGACAAATTTTGAGCACTGGCAACATGGTATGTTGTAGCAGGGTTGGTATCTGAAAGCAGCAGGGAGTGCCCTGGGTCCTTATGGAGCAGTGGGGAGAGGAGGCTGATACAAATGTCTCTATAATACAGGCACTGGAGAAGCACATGCTCTATTGTCCAGAGTCACAGAGGCATTGTCTCTCTGAGAAAGCAATCTTCCTATATCAACCTTCAATGACAGCCGAGGGGAGGGCGTGACCTCGTGCCAGGGTAAAAGTCCTCCGGTGCTAAGGGACTTTGAGTTTAGTTTGATATGCCATGGGGGAGGCAGAGTACCTGGTGGATTCATTGGCAATAAAAGTTGGGGTCCTAGCTAGATCCAATTGGCGCTCCAAGTGTCTGCTACATGCTGTTTCATGAATGCTTTGGCCTGATTGTATCCCATGCTGAGTAGAAGACCTAGGGATGAGATTTTAGTTGCCACTGCCTGTTTCCATGTGGATTGAAAATCACCACTCATAGTTAGTGGGGCAAGGCCAAGGGGAAATAAAGATAGTTTGAGCCAGTAGTTGAGTATGGTCACCCACACTCTAGCCTCCACTTTTGTGAAGCCTGTCTCTAGTCTCAGAGTGGCATTAGAGATACATTTTGGGACTTGAAGGGCTGATCTTAGAAATTTGGATTGTACAAGTTCTAGTGGTGCAAAATTGGAGAAGGGGCCCAACTGGGCACCATAGAGAAGTTGTGCTATTGGCTTGGCTTCAGATAGTTTGAGTGCTGCAGGTATATAGTGACAACCTCTTGTTTTTTTAAAAAATTAAGGATTGCAGATGAGCTTCTCTGAGCAATTTCAGTAACATAGTCCCCATGGGCTTTCCTACTGCTGGCAGAATGAAGCACTACCCCCAGGTGTTTGAAACAGGAAACCTGCTCAATCTTGTGGCCATCTATGCTCCATGAGCGGCTCATAAGCCTTTTGGTAAATGCCATGATTTTAGTTTTCTGATAGTTGAGTTCTAGCTGGTCCTCCTTGCAACACTGTGTTAGTGCTCTCAGTGCTCTTTTGAGGCCAATAGGTGTTCTTGAAAGTATTGCTGCATCGTCTGCATAGAGCAGAACAGAGATGTGTCTTCCAGCACGTTTTGGGGAGTGAAAGTTTGTGCTATGGGGGTGACCCACTATGGAGTTGATGTAGAAATTGAATCAGGGTGGGGCCAGTATGCAGCCTTCTTGACACCTTTCTCAATTTCAACGGCATTGGTGAGATGGCCCCGGGGGTTACTGCTTACTTTGTGAGGTCCCTTCATGTAACATACAAATTAAATGGAACAGATGTTGATCTATTGAGGTGGCCTCCAGTTTTTTCCACAGTTTAGTTCTGGGTATGGAATCAAATGCTGCTTTGAAATCTATAAAAGCAGCATAAAGGGAGGTTGTGTTATGAGAGGAGTACTTCTCAATGAGATGATGGAGTACTAGGACTGGTCAATAGTGGACTGACCTTCCCTAAAGCCAGCTTGCTTCTCTGCAAGTATATTTCATTATTCCATCCAGTCGTGGAATTTCCACTGAAGGTGTCTTGTGCAAAGTTTTCCAATTACGTTGAGGAGACGAATCGGTCTGTAGTTTGCAGGATCATCCTTCCCCCCCTTTTTTATATATTGGGGTAATGATTGCAAGCCCCCAGTCCTTGGGGACTCGGCCATGGGTGTCAATGTAGGTGAAGAGTGAGGCCAGAATAGAGGCCTATAAGTCCATATTGTTTTTAATGGCCTCTGGCAGGATTAGGTCTTCCCCTGGGACCTTCCCCAGTCTTAGCTAAGCTACCAGGTTCTTAATCTCTGTCACCGTCACTGGTGCCCACATAGGCAGATTCTCTATAGTTTGACTAGAGCCTCCATTTTTAGCAAAGGTGTCCGAGTAGAGTTCCTGAAAGGCATGGTGAGCATGTTTCAGAGGAAATGGATAACTTTCGTGTCAGGGACTGGATTGCGGAAGAATGATGGGAACCCACCCCCCTTTTCCTGAACCTTCCCAAGGGCAGGAGGACTGTATTGATTTCAAACAGTGGTTTGCAGAAAGGCATAGTCCGGAGGGGAAAAGCTGGGAAATACTGGGTGAGGAACAGCTAGAAGAGGAAACACCAGGAGAGAGACAGCTGGCAGATTCATTGTCCTTGGACAGCATTCCTGACTCCCCCTTCGTCTAAGACTAGATGGGCTTTGAGAGTGATAGAACAGAGAGCTCAGCGGCAACAAGTTCAGATTAACTGATGTAGGAGTGGTATAGATTAATATGGATGGAGGGGGTGAACCTTTACTGGGAGCAACACCATTTCTAGGGAGCTATGCATGTTGGGATTTCATTCCTCCATTGCTGGATGTGTGATTGTTTTCATCACATGTTTGTTTTGACATTCCATACTGTTGGAGTCATGAGAATGGAAGTTCAGTTCCATTGTTCCATTATGTTGTACTATTGCTTTTAGTCTGCTCTCTCTCAGAGAAAAGGAAGAGAGAAGATCCATGTTCCTTTGTTCTGTAACACTTGTATATAATAAAGTAGCTTAGATTCCACACCTCAAATGCCTAGTTTCTGCTTGGACTCTGCTATCAGATTGTGTGCCTATATCCTCGGATATATGTCGCAGAATCGCATCGGGAAAGAAGAGTGATGAATCATCCCGAAGGTTGCTTGTGGGGGAGAATGCAGCTGCCTGGCGTTTTCCAAGTTGGTTCAGAAGCCCAGTGTGACTTATACATACCAACAATGCATTCCTTTTTGTCTCACTGCAATTATTAAAGAAACTAACTGGTAAGAACGTTCCTTTCATTTGATCTGCAGGGCAGGGCAGCAGCTGAAGAAGGAGCACAAAGGGTTTTATTGTGTGTGTGTTTCTTGTGGCTGATTAGCTGTTCTCCCTGTGCAAAGGTCAGAGGGTAGGTGTTGAGGTAGGTGATTAGCTGTGGGAGGAGCTTATCAGAGTTTGCAGGGCAGCTTTTAGATTTAGGGGAGCTAGTCTCAAACGTTTGTTTGGGGAGACCTAGGTTTTTTTTTGGGGGAGGGAGTTATTTGTCCTGTCTTCACGCTTTTTATGATGGAGGACCGCTGTAGCCACCCCCAACAACACGTTCTCAAGATGGAGGGTGAGGGAACAGCTGCAGTCGCCTGCAGTTCCTGCGCAATGTTTGCCATCTTGCCAAAGGTTGCAGGCCGCTTTACCTGCAGCAATTGCATGTTGATTGCCCTCTTAAAAGACAAAGTCCAGCAACTGGAGGAATGTGTAGCTACGCTCCAAAGAATTAGAGAGCTGGGGCTCTTCTTGGAAGCAACAGAGCACACCATGTCCACCAAGGAGGAGACAGGGGACTCCCCTGAGAAGGAGGCTAGTTCACCAACACAGGAGCCAGATATATGGAGAAACGTGACTCAAAGAAGTAGGAGGCCCAGGGTTCGCTCTGATTGTTTAGAAATACACAATCGCTTTGAGGTCCTCTCCCCTAGCATGGAAGACGAAGAGCAGACTCCATTTGAGGATCTCTCCCACATTACAGTTGATCAGGTATATGAAGATGAGCAGCAAAGTCAGTCCTCAGGGAATGTGCAGGCGACCTTGGAACGGACAGCTCGCGGAAGAACCCCGACCAAACGTAAGAGGAGGCGTGTAGTGGTGATAGGGGATTCCCTACTGAGGGGAACAGAAGCTGTGATCTGTGGGCCTGACAAGATGTCTCGGGAAGTGTGCTGTCTCCCCGGGGCTAAGATCCAAGATGTAACTGAACGACTGCAAGGAATCATAAAACCCACTGACAAATACCCCTTCCTCTTGGTTCATGTGGGAACCAATGACACTGCAAGCAATAGCCTCCAGAAGATCAAAAGATATTACGAGGCTCTAGGAAGGAAATTGAAGCAATTAAATGCACAAATTGTCATCTCATCTGTCCTCCCAGTTGAACGACGTGGCCCAGGGAGAGAGGGAAAAATAGTGGAAGTGAACAACTGGCTTCACAAATGGTGTAAACAGGAACGGTTTGGATTCTTAGATCACGGACTGCAGTTTCTTGAAGATGGACTTCTGGCAAGTGATGGGCTGCACCTCACAATGGTTGGGAAGAATGTTTTTGCAAAAAATCTGAGAAACCTCATCAGGAGGGCTTTAAACTGACTAATGTGGGGGAGGGAGGCAGTGCTCCTGAAGGTAGGAGTCTATCAATTGATGAAGATGATCATCCAAATGTCATAGACCAAATGGAGCAAACAGCATGCAGACCTAGTGGTGGGAGGGAAAAATCCTTAAATAAGAGACACGGGGGAATGATTAATGGACTTCAATGTCTGTACACTAATGCGCAAAGCATGGGAAATAAACAAGATGAGCTTGAGCTCTTGGTACAGCAAACTAAATATGACATAATAGGCATCACTGAAACCTGGTGGGATAAGTCTCACGATTGGAATGTAATAATGGAGGGATACAATCTATTTCAGAAAAACAGACCAGACAAGAAAGGAGGAGGAGTGGCGTTATATGTCAGGGATGTGTATACCTGTGAAGAGATCCAATATTTAGAACCTCAAAGCCAAAGGGAGAGCATTTGGGTCAAAATTAAGGGAGAGAAGAGTAACAGTGACCTCATTGTGGGAGTTTACTATAGATCCCCAAGCCAAACGGAGGACATAGATGATGCCTTCCTGGAACAGATGGCCAAGCATGCAAAAGGAAGGGAGATAGTAGTAATGGGGGACTTAAATTACCCGGATATTTGTTGGATGTCAAACTCAGCCAAGAGCATAAGGTCAAACAGATTCCTCACTGGCCTTGCAGACAACTTCAGTGTCCAGAAAGTGAGAGAAGCAACAAGAGGAACAGCCATTTTAGATCTGGTCCTAACCAATGTTGATGACCTGGTTAGTGGGGTAGAAGTGGAAGGATCATTAGGCACGAGTGATCATGCTCTTCTGAAGTTTACTATACAGTGGAAAGGAGCAGCCAAGCATACTAGGACTCAATTTCTTGACTTTAAGAAAGCCGACTTCATAAAACTTAGGGAAGTGCTGGGTGAGATCCCATGGACAGTAATACTAAAAGGAAAGGGAGTTCATGATGGCTGGGAGTTTGTTAAGAGGGAGGATAGTAAAAGCATGACTTCAGGCAATACCAATGAGACGGAAACATGGAAGGTGCCTAAAGAAGCCAGGGTGGCTATCTAAAGAACTTTTAACTGAGTTAAGATTAAAAAAGGATGTGTACAAAAAATGGAAAAGGGGGGAAACCACCAAAGAGGAATTCAAACAAATAGCCAGCACGTGTAGACACAAAGTCAGAAAAGCTAAAGCACAGAATGAACTCAGGCTTGCTAGAGAGGTTAAAAGCAACAAAAAAGGCTTTTATGGGTATGTTTGTAGCAAAAGGAAGAACAAAGAAACAGTGGGGTCACTCAGAGGAGAAGATGGTGAAATGCAAACGGGGACACAGAAAGGGCTGAACTCCTCAATGCCTTCTTTGCCTCAGTCTTCTCCGATAAAGAAAACAATGCCTGACCTGAAGAATTTGGAGCAAATGATTCAGCAGAGGAAACACAGCCCAGAATAACTAAGGAGATCATACAAGAATACTTGGCTAGTTTAGATGTATTCAAGTCTCCAGGGCCAGATGAACTGCATCCAAGAGTATTAAAAGAACTGGCAGATGTGATCTCAGAACCACTGGCAGTCATCTTTGAGAATTCCTGGAGAAGTCCCGGCAGACTGGAGGAGGGCAAATGTTGTCCCTATTTTCAAAAAGGGGAAAAGAGAGGACCCAAATAATTACCGCCCAGTCAGTCTGACATCAATACCAGGGAAGATTCTGGAGCAGATCATTAAGCAAACAGTCTGTGAGCACCTAGAAAGGAATGCTGTGATCACCAATAGTCAGCATGGATTTCTGAAAAATAAGTCATGTCAGACTAACCTGATCTCGTTTTTTGACAGAATTACAAGCCTGGTAGATGAAGGGAACGCAGTGGATGTAGCCTACCTTGATTTCAGCAAGGCATTTGACAAGGTGCCCCATGATATTCTTGCAAAGAAGCTGGTAAAATGCGGTCTTGACTATGCTACCACTCAGTGGATTTGTAACTGGCTGACTGACCGAACCCAAAGGGTGCTCATCAATGGTTCCTCTTCATCCTGGAGAAGAGTGACAAGTGGGGTGTCACAGGGTTCTGTCTTGGGCCCGGTCTTATTCAACATCTTTATCAACGACTTGGATGATGGACTCAAGGGCATCCTGATCAAATTTGCAGATGACACCAAACTGGGAAGGGTGGCTAACACCCCAGAGGACAGGATCACACTTCTTGATAGATTAGAGAACTGGGCCAAAACAAACAAGATGAATTTTAACAGGGAGAAATGTAAAGTATTGCACTTGGGGGAAAAAAATGAGAGGCACAAATACAAGATGGGTGGCACCTGGCTTGAGAGCAGTACATGTGAAAAGGATCTAGGAGTAAGAGCTGTTTGACAGTGGAATTTGCTGCCAAGGAGTGTGGTGGAGTCTCCTTCTTTGGATGTCTTTAAGCAGAGGCTTGACAACCATATGTCAGGAGTGCTCTGATGGTGTTTCCTGCTTGGCAGGGGGTTGGACTCGATGGCCCTTGTGGTCTCTTCCAACTCTATGATTCTATACTGCCACCAGGGGAGGGGATCCTACTCCCTGAAAGCTGACGTTTAGTCAGTGACAATGGAGGTGCGTTTACATCAAGCCACATGAAAACCCTCCTGGAAGAGGAAGGGATGACTTACACACATGAGTGTTAGCCACACCCCACACGAAAACTCAATTGCTGAGAGAAAGTTTAGAACCCTTCTGGAGATGACCAGATGCATGCTGAATGTCTCTGATCTCCCCCCCCCACACGTGTACATGTGTGTGTGTTTGTGTGTGTGTGTGTGTAATGGAGTAGACCCTATTTCCAGAACAGGCTGCTCACCAAGAGAACTACATGCACACCTTTTGAACTCTGGTATGGAAGAGGGGCACATATATGTATTTGGCACATGGGTGTTGCCAGGATTTTTTTTTTGGGGGGGGGAGCCAAAGGTCTTGACTTTTTTTTCAAGAAAGAAATCAAAGTTGTTGAGCTTTGCCATGGAAGAGTGGCACATATGCATATTTGACTTTGGCAGTGTTGCCAATCAACTTGAATTGCCAGCCAAGAGCAATCTAAAACTAATAAGTTACATGGATGCTGTCTGAGTCAGAGACTCTAAGGATTACAAATCAACATCTGGGTTTCTCTTTATGTTTGGAAATGGTCCTATTTCCTAGGCTAGTTATAAACAAGGATGACTAGTTTTTCTTCCATAAAGTGCTTGCTAATGATATTGTTAGCATGAGCACTTCCTCGGTGTACGAGGAAATTGGAACAATACTAAAGTGGAAGAGAAAAGACCAGCCCAGTTTACTGTTAGTCTAACATCCATCTGGATCCTGAGTTGGCAAATCTGTTGATGCAGCTTTCCATCTTAATAAGATGGTTTTCTGATTTTCAATTCCAAGAGATTCCTTGGCAGAACAATGCTGGTTGGCTGAATTAGCATCTTCACAGCAGGGGGAGGACGGCTTCTCTCTTGGGAAAGCTCCCAGGGGCCACAAGCCAGTAGCAGGAAGGGCCAGAGGCAAAAGTGAGGGGAGGAGTGGGCTGCTGGGCTGCATTTCAGCCATGCAAAAGCCAGATGTTTCTGTTGGACCTTCCAGGGATACATTGCTGCCAGAGAAAAGTCCTTGAAGGACTGGTGAGGAGCTACCATGATAGAGGGCCTGAAAGAGAGTCCCACTCCATGAGAACAAAGCTAGAGAGAAGAGGAAACAAGATGTACTGCTCAATGATAATAGTAAGACTTGAATTCTCCAACGACAAAGCCTCAGAAAGCTCCTCTATTACTATTTTTCTTAGAGTCTGGGGACTCAGGTCTAAATATATGCATTTTTAAAAGGTACACAGTGACTCTTATTCAGAATTAGGTATGACAGTTGATAAATTGCAATGCTTAATTTATTGTATTATTCAGTACAGAACTATTTACTTCCTGCCACATACAGAAACATTATGTTTGTGTGCATATATACAGAGAGAGAGAGAGAGAGAAAGAAAGAAAGAGAAAGAAAGAAATCTGGATAGAGATACCCACTCTCACAAGGGAATCTAAAACCAAGGCTATGAAAGTGCATTCATAATCTAATTGTCTGCAATTACTTAAGAAGCTACACTGGGGGAGAAGAAAATAGTCAGCATCCCCAAACAGAAATCTCAAGTAATACCACCAGTATTACAATGAATGTGTGTGTTTACATTTCAGTTTGTTTTCCGGCTAAAAGCATTTTAAGAACCATTTGAATCCTTTTACACTTTTCCCCAACCCGTCTTCAGATTGTTTGCTCAGCAAGTTCCAAACTGCCTTCAAGTAGAACTGGACTCAAGTTGCCCAAATTCTGTAGCTTTCCCCCCCAGCTTTTTAAAAGGGCAGTGGCAATTACATCAAAACATCTTATTATAACATTGCAAGGCACTTTACAGAACAAAATCAATATCACACAGGCAGGAAGATCCTAAGAGAGTCAACATTAGAGATAGCCAAACTTTCCAGTAAGGCTAATGTTAAAAACCAGTGCTTGGGAAGCCCTCAGAATTAAGCATGCCTTAACCATATGGTGGAACCACTAGAAGATTCAGGACACATAAAAGGATGTCCTTCTTCATGCAATGTAGTTGAACTATGGAACTCACTCCCACAGGAGGTAGTGATGGCCACTAAAATGAATGGCTTTCAAAGAGGATTAGGCAAATTCATGGAGGAGGAGAGGGCTTTGGATGCTACAAGTCAGGATGGCTGTTCTCTGCCTTCACAATTGGAGGCTGCAATGCTTCTGCATGCCAGTTGCTGGGAATCACGGGGCAGGGAAGAGCTCTTGCGCTCCAATCCTGCTTGCAGGTTTCCCACCAGCATTTGATTGGCCACTCTGAGAACAAGATGCTGGACTCGATGGGCCATGGGTCTGATCCAGCAGCCAGGCTCTTCTCAGGCTCTTATGCTCCTGTAGATGCCTGATGCATCTCAGTGGGAACTGCTGTAGCAGCTTCCGAAGCATCAATTCTCTTTAATCTAAGGATTGTCTCACACAAGAGAAAGGTTGTGTTTATTCAAATATGACAACTTGGAGGGTTTGCAAACTGTAGATCAACCTGATTAACTAATCAAAATATAGTCTGTGCAGGGAAGTTCCCTAAGACAGAAAGGACCAACTCCTCACTGGGCAGATTTCCAGGCTCATCCTGTGGCCCCACAGCAAAGGTTTGGGAGGGCTTCTCCCTTCTCACAAAGAGCACCTTGACCAGTGCACCAGCTCCACCAGTTTGGCATTCACTCTCATGTGCTCGCTGAGCCCAAAGGGCACCCCAAGGCCGTGCAAACTGAAGCTGGCATTGGATGACCCAGGAGTGCCCTCAACCCAATATTACCTCAGGTATTTACAGCAGACCTTAAAATTCTCTTTCTGGTCTGGCCAAAAGCCAATTAAATCAATCAGAATGCCACTCCAGGGGTCATGGACTGGCTGGGCACAGAAGAGTGGTAGGAGGCACCAATTGGGGAGCCCCCTAGGGAACCTGCAGGGGAAGAAGGCTCGGAGTTGGTGATGGAACAATGAGTGGTCAGAGGGAGCAGACTGGGAGGAGGAAGTGTCAGAAGCAGAAGAGGTGACAGGGTTTAGTGAACAGGAAGAGGCTCTGGCAGAGCACAGTTCAGGCTCCAAGGCAGAAGTAGGTGCTTTAGAGGGGTGGAGCCTGAAGACAGAGAGGCAGGTGGCTGAAGAAGCCAGGAAGTCTCTCCCTCCTGCTGAGAGCAGCTCCCCTCCCCCCTGGTCTGATACAACTCACCGAGAATTGAAACAGGCAGAGCAGAGGGCGTGTGTATGCAGACGCAGCCTGAGTGTGTGGGGAAGACCCTGGAGAGGGGGAGTCCTAGTGGGCACTGGGAAGGCAGGGATCTTCTGTTCTCACAACTGCTTCATCAGGGCAAGACCTCCTCAAAAGAGTTGCTGAGACCGCTAGGCTGGAGCTGTGGTTTATTTCCTTGGATAACGAGTTAATTTCACAGGCCTCAGTTTTGTTGCTGACTTATGCCTGACTCCAGCCCTGACACCAGGATAGAAACTTCCCAAAGTATGAAGCAAGTGCAAAAGGGAAGTCCCAGGGTCAATCAGCTCCCCCCCCCCAATTCCTAGAATCATAGAATCATAGAGTTGGAAGAGACCACAAGGGCCATCGAGTCCAACCCCCTGCCAAGCAGGAAACACCATCAGAGCACTCCTGACATATGGTTGTCAAGCCTCTGCTTAAAGACCTCCAAAGAAGGAGACTCCACCACACTGCTACTCACCCCCGAAACAGTCAGTTGGAACCCCCTCCCAAACCCAGCCACAATGCTGGTAGATCTTCTTCTTCTCTGGTGATCACTAGTAGCCGAGTGAGATTGAAAATGATGGCAGTTCTGCATTCAGGATGCTCACTGTGTTATCTGACAAAGTCCTTATATTCCATGTTGCAAAGTTCAATAGTCTTTTATGACTGCTAGGTGGTGACCCCACTGGGCGCGGTAATCCAGTCAGGGAAAAAGGGAGGCAGACTATGTTCAGGGCACCTATTTTAGCTCCTCCCCCTTTTTGGGGTGAGCAGAGTTGATCCTAAAAAAGGTTGCTCAGTCGTGGATACAGCTGCCGAGCTGCTCAACTGCCTCGTTCTTTGAGTCGGAACGACTAAATCTGTATCCACCACCCATGTGCTGGTTCATGACTAGGGCTTCCAGATTTCACAATCCTGCCCCCATTACCATTTGCTGAATGCCATGGGACTTTTTGGGTTTGGGATGGGTTTTTGGAAGATGCCTGTTTTATTTATGTGTGTAGATCAGTGCACGCTTGTAGGGATGATTGCAGAGTGGGGAGTGGGGTCCGGAGGGAGCACACTCGCCACCTGCAGGCAGCCTCAGCCTGCCTGCATGCGTGACCTTGGGGTGTGGAGCACACCCCCCCTCACAGACAAAGCCAGGCTGTCTGAACATCGTTGCCTCTGTCTAACCTTTTGTGGTCTCAGTAGTCTGCGGTGTCCTGTCTGTAACCTTTGTCTCTGAGACCTTTCGTGTCCTTTGTCATACACTGTGCAAGGGGAAAATGATGCAGTGGAAACAGGTGCCAAAATAACTTTGTACCACCCCACGATCTCGGGACCAGAAGATATGTAAAGGTCACAGCCCAAAATGTATCTGCCTGGTTTGCATATTTGTCTCAATAAAAGGAGTCTCCACAGGGCTGGCTGGCAGCTCGCATGCAGCCCACCTGTGCGCAGCTCACCTGCATTATCAACTCCTGCCTCATGTCCGTCATTTCACATGCTGATCAACGCACAGTCTTCGCAGTAGGGCTCTGTTCCAATGGCATGAGTAGTCACAACAAACAGGTAGATTCCTATCTGCTGCAGCCTTCATCCACCTTCACAGCCGTTGTAACATACTGCTTGTTATTATCCGCCTGTTCTGCGGTGGAGGACTTCTTGGATCATTCTTTGTCTAGTTCTTTCCCCTTGACCTTACTGCCTTGGGTGACCCTGCTGGGGGTACGAGATTCCTGACAGCTTTGCTCACAAGGGTCATAGGAACATGCAAGCCCACTCACCATGACATGGTGATGATCCAGTGACTGAGTATTAGATCTAAGGCCTTTCTTGCATTGGCAAGTGGAACTCCATTCCTTGGCCACCTCACTACTGAGTTGACCAATGTGCTTTTATGTAGAAATATGAGCTGGGGCTTCTGGAAGGAGATTGGGTTTTGGCTGCACTGCGTGTATTTACACTGCGTGTTACTTTCATATTAAGTATTAAGTAGACAATAGTTGTATACAGGGAGCAGCTGTGTCCTTTTTATGGAGGTTTATGAGTGCAGCCTGCAAAGAACTTTCTGATAGTAAGAGCCAGTGTGGTGTAGTGGTTAAGAGCGGTAGTCTCCTAATCTGGGGAACCGGGTTCGCGGCTCCGCTCCTCCACATGCAGCTGCTGGGTGACCTTGGGCCAGTCACACTTCTGTGAAGTCTCTCAGCCCCACTCACCCCACAGAGTGTTTGTTGTGGGGGAGGAAGGGAAAGGAGAATGTTAGCCGCTTTGAGACTCCTGAAGGGGAGTGAAAGGCGGGATATCAAATCCAAACTCTTCTTCTTCTTCTTCTTCTTCTTCTTCTTCTTCTTCTTCTTCTTCTTCTTCTTCTTCTTCTTCTTCTTCTTCTTCTTCTTCTTTTCAACGTGGAACAGACTACCTCCGAAGGTAGTCTGTTCTTTACTGAAAGTTTGCAGACAAACCAACAGAGGTTGGATTGTCATCTTCCAGGGATTCTCTAGCTGTGATTCCTGTATTGCAGAGGTTGGATGAGATGAGCTTTGAGGTCCCCTCCAAATCTACAATTCTACGGTTCTGTCTGTCAGGTTGTGAGCATCCCCCAGCAGACTTTAGTTCTCACTTGCTTTCCAGTTCCCTTTAATGGACCCAGTTGTCAGAGAGCAGTTTTACTGGTTGGATCAATAAAATTATGCTTGATTTGTTTGTATGGATGGATGTAGAGGTAATGTCTACTATGACTTTGGACCAAGACTTCAAAACCACCCATAACAGCCAGAGAAGCCATAGCAACTTTGCTCTGACATCACAGCAGAGCAGGGAACCCTCGGAATGCACATGTTTATATTGCCGCATTATGAAATTGCATCCATCTCCCTCTCCGTAGGGCTTTTCATGGGAGGAATTCCAGTGCAGAAGGCTGAGTATATTAAATAAAACAACTCCGTATGTTCAAGATTTCACATCTGCCTTTGGCGTGTGTGTGCGCATGCGCATTTAGCCAGCTCAATCCAAAGTAGCATATTCAGTCAATGTTCTTATCTTTCTTTTTTTCCTGCACACTAATTACTTGGAATTTGTGATTTAAAGATGGCAGCCTAATTGTTTGTTTCCCTTGGAAATGTGGCTTTACTGTATGTTGTGGTTTAGTGAACTGTGAAATATCCTGCTGATGCTAATCTGTATAAATAAAAGATTCATAAGGCTCTTTGGCAAATGGAACTCCCTGCTTGCAAGTCTGCTCTTGACAGACACTTTAAGTAAGATCTACGTTTTTGTATCTCTCTCTCTCTCTCGTGCGTGTGCGTGTGCACATATGTGTGTATGAGATCCCATGCTTGAGGTCATTACCTATCAAACAATCATGAGAACTGACAACATTTCACAGACAAATGACACTATCCCATTGGGTTATTTGATATTAATATTAAATGAAAATATTTCAGTGTCTCTTCAAAATGCTTGGAACAATAACAGTCATCCTCTGGTTACAACAGAACCATATGTGCTCCACAATTTTGCATGAAGACAGGTAAAAGACAGAAAATTGCTTTGGGAAATAGAAGGCAGTGTCCTGAGAATCTCAGCTCTCCTTTTTTTTAAAAAATAGGATTTTGGTCCCTGGTGCCTGAAAAAGCAGAGGCAGTAACAGGGGGCAACACAACAGAAGTTTATTAAAACTGCATGTGGGGTAAAGAAATGTGTGTGTGTGTGTGTGTGTGTGTGTGTGTGTGTATCTATCCCTTGCCTCCCATTAATGCTAGAAGCCCAGGTCATCCAATGGAATAAAATGGCAGTTGATTCAGGAAAGTCAAAAGTTCTTTCCTGAATTGAAGTCCTTCTTCACACAACTCAGTGAATTTATGGAATTATCTGACATGAGATATGAGGCATAGATGGCTTAAAAGAGGGATTTGACAGATTCGTGGATAATTAGGCTGCCCCTGGTTCCTAGCCATGTCAGAGGCAGCCTGTCTCTCTGAATACTGAATTACAGAGAGCAGGGGTAATCAGGAACACCCTTCTCACAGGTGCTCCTGAGCTGCCCCATCAATCTGCTATGAGCAGTGCTTGGGCAATGATCTTGGCTCAATCAGGAATCCTGGAAGGCTCTCAGTGGGCAAAAATAATAATAATCACTGTTAATTGGATACTGTCCAAATATTACCCAGTGAGCTTCATGGTGGACTGATGAATTACTAGAACCAGGTCCTAGTAAAACACTTAAACTGCTATACCACACAGTCTCTCTCTCTCTCTCTCTCTCTCTCTCTCTCTCTCTCTCTCTTAGGAGATTTTTAAAAGAAGTCTGATGCTGAAAGGATAGCAAGGTTGACACCAGGTAGGCTTCTCTGAGAAACTAATTCCACAAATGGGACACCATACCACAGCAAGAAGGTTACCTGATCATTACCTGCTTGCTCCACCTTGGGGGAGAGCCTCTAAAGATGATCTCAGTGCATGAGTGGGGTGGTTCAGATAACCTGTTTAAATATCTTGCTTTTAAGAAACTCATAACTGAAGAAATGATGACAAAATAAACTGGGCTTCATATGGTTCATTATTTAAGAGTAATTTAATGAACTGAGAAAGAAATGTTTGTGGAGTTCAAAAAGTTAGTATTACAACTAGGGAAGCAGCATGGAAATGAAGCCAATATTCGTATTGTCATAGCCCACAACTCAAATAATGCATTGTTAAAGTGACCTTTCTTAAGTGAGACATTACTAGCAAAGCTCACATATTAGAGAATATAGAGGTAGCACTAGGACTCATGGACATCCCATGATGCTGGATGTTGAAAGATTTAGGGCACAGTAAAGAAAGTCCTTCACACAGCACATGGTTCCACTATGGAAATCACTCCCACAAGAGACAGTGAGGGCCACAAACCTGGGTGGTTTTGAAAGAGGATTAGACAGATTCATGGAGGAAAAGGCTAGCAGTGACCTGCTAACTCTGATGGCTAGGTTTGAACTGTACTGCTGGAGGCAGGATGCTTCTGCAGGCCAGTTGGTGGATATAGCAGGGAGAAGAGATGGTTGTTTCACTCTGGTCCTGCTTGGGATTTTGCCATTGCGGCATCTGGTTGGCCCCTGTGAGAACAGGATGCTGGATTAGATGGGCCATTGGCCTCATCCAGTAGCCTCTTTGGATGTTCTTATGACCTTAAAGGTAAAGGTAGCCCTGCCCGTATGGACCAGTCGTGTCCGACTCTAAGGTTGTGCGCTCATCTCACTTAAGAGGCCGGGAGCCAGCGCTGTCCGCAGACACTTCCAGATCGCGTGGCCAGCGTGACGAAGCTGCTCTGGCGAGCCGGCACCAGCGCAGCACACGGAAACGCTGTTTACCTTCCCACTATAAAGCGGTACCTATTTATCTACTTGCACTTAAGAGTGCTTTCGAACTGCTAGGTGGGCAGGAGCTGGGACTGAAAGACAGGAGCTCACCCCGCCGCGGGGATTCGAACCGCCGACCATACGATCAGCAAGTCCTAGGCACTGAGGTTTTACCCACAGTGCCACCCGCGTCCCTTCTTATTTTTTAAAAAATATTTTATTAAGGATTTTCTTGTTTTACAGAAGTGTAGTGCCTCGTATTTTTTTTTTTCATGTAACATTTTTACAAATCCATTTCATTTGTTGAGGCATTAGGGGGAGAAGAAAAAAAAAGAAAAGAAAAAAGAAAGGGTGTGGAGGGAGGGGAGATGGATGGGGGTGGGGTCGGGTGGTGATGTTTCTATTATGCTTAATGTATGTAGAGTTTGGTGTCAGCGTTGCTTGTGTTGTTCACTTGTGTTCCTTTGGTGGTGAGAGAGGTTGGGGTTGGCCTAGGGTGTGATTGTTTGCTTGTGATTGGCTGTGGTGATCTTTGTTTTCGTGTGTGAGTGAGGTGGGTGGGTGTTTTGGATCAGGTTAGCCATATTGATTTGTATGCTGTTGGTGGATTATTGTCATTGTCCTGTTGGGCTGTGTATGTGATAAAGGGGAGCCATACCGGGGTGAAGGTGTCTTCTTCTGTTTGTCCCCGTGTCAGTTTCAGTTTATTAGTTAATTTTTCTAGTAGGGCTGTTTCCCATACTATTTGGTACCATTGGTCCATGCTTACTCCTGACAGGTCTCTCCAGTGTCTGGTTATGGTGTTTCTGGCTGCTGAGAGCAGGTGGGTTGTGAGTTCTTTGTGGTGTAAATGGGCATTGTTGTCTTGGAAGATGTTTAGTAGGGCCAATTCTGGGGTGATGTCTATTACTTGCTTAGTTATTTTACATGTCCCTTCTTATGACCTTAGAGTTAGTTAAATGTAGTCATCAGGAGGCCTCTTAGCCAATCCACATCTTCTTGACTTCTTTCAGTCTCCTGTGGGAAATGTTTAGAAAGATAATCAATTGGGGAAGATCTTTGGGTTTTTTTGTCAGAAAGCTCCTTAATAATTCATAGAAAACTTTTGACTTTTTTTTTGCTTCCAATAGTTACCACTATTGTTTTTTTTAAACCTTGCATGCTTGTATGCTATACCATGTTACCTTGTAAATATTGTTTGATATTTCTAAGCAAGCAATATTTTTCTTAATACCTTTCAAAGTAATTTGAATAATGCTTAATGTCTGTGCAATACCTGTCACGACCCATAGGAAAATCCAGGTGTATATCACATTCTGATGAATTTTCTTAATGAAATTTATACACTGCTTGATTGTAAAAAAGCAGTTTACACAAACACAAAACAATAAAATTATCAGTTAAAACAGCTCTTTAAAACACTCAAAAGAGAAAATCAGCAATAAACTTAAAACAAATTAGAACATACATCAGGTTTTTTTTTTAGCAGGCACTGCAAAGGGAAGAGTGAAGATGCCTGTCTGGTGTTAAGAGACAGGGATGGTGGGATGTTTTAGAACATATGTGAGTAGTCTTTAGAAACATTTTTTCCCCTGAAGAACTCAAGTAGCCTACAGACTGAATGCCCAGAAGCAGATTTTAATGAGGTGAATGGATCTTATTATTTGTATGTTTCAAACAGATGTTATACATGCATATAGTTTTATTGTCCCCCCCCAAGTTTTTAGCGAGTCTTGTTCTTAATCAGTAAGCCACCTAGAGTCCCATCAGAGGAAAAGGTTGGGCATAAATAAATAATCATAACCTTACCACCAAGTAAGTGAGCATCTTGAGTAGCTACTCTAAGAAAAACGTCACCTGTCTATTTGTGGAGCCTGCGTGGCAAAGGGCACAATAAATTCTTTCCTTTGAAGAAAAGAAAAGTTGCAGATTTATATTGTCAACATGGTTATAATGAAGTAGCCAGCGGGTGTTGAGTCCCAGATACGTACGTTCAGGATTGCAGCCTTAAAGTGTCCGTGTGAGTGACAATTTAATTTTGAATTTATTTTATAGCAGATCTTTACATCGTGCAGCACACCGCACCGAGAGCGCCTCCGAGGCTGTGATTAGCTCCTCTCCATCGCTACGAAGCTGCCTCCGCGCAGCTCTGACAACCGGATCCTCGATGCCCATTTACGTTTACTCGGAAGCCGCTGTCACATTAACGGGACTCCAGATGGGCGTGCAATCGGATCTCAGGATGAAAAGGAATGCGCCGAAGTCCTGCCAGTCTCCCTTGCACGCTGGCTCGGGAGGAAGCCCTAAACACATCCAACGGCTTCCTCCCCGCAGCGCACCCCCGGGAAGCGTGCACCTGGCATGTGCGCCTGGCTCCGCTCTAGGTTGGGACCTACCGAGGTGGGCAGGCAGGCAGGCAGGCAAACGCCGCTGCGGAAGCGCCGCCAACTCCCCCAGGCAGACTCTGGAGCGGGAAGGGACTGAGCCGGAGCCAAGCCAGAAGGGACCAGAGGTGGGTTGATGGCTGAGAAGGAGGGAGGGACGAGAGAGGAGGAGGCGGGGGCCAGCCTGGGCGCTCCCCCTATAAAGGCGGCTCTGCCCGGGCTGGGGTGCTGCATTCTTGCCTGTCGCTGCTGCAGGATCAGCCTCCTTCTGGCAACGGATGGTCCTCGCCGGTGGATCTACTCGCAAGGAGGGAAACCCGTCACGTGGGGAGAGGAGGGGGTGGTCGCGGAGGAAAGAAAGCAGCGCCAGGCGATTGGCATTCCGGCGCCGCGGCTGAGCCGGCAGCTGGCGGAGGAGAGAAGCGGAGATCAGCCCCGAGAGGAGGAGCCTCCATCTAGCCCGGCGCCGCCAGCGCGGGGCTCCACGGCCCGCCGCCTGCCAGGCATCCCCGAGCTTCCCGCCGGCCGCCTGCCCTTCCTCGCGCGGAAGCGCCGCCACTTCCAGACCGCGGGAGACCCAGCTTGGGCTGCCGGGGCTGCGAGAGACCCGCCGCCGCCGCCGGGATGGGGACCCGGGAGCTGTCCGTGGTGCTGATCCTCGCCGGGGGACTCGTGCACGGTGAGCCGCTGCCTCCGAGCGAGGAGCCGTCCTTGGTGCTGAAGGAGAGTTTGCTGGGGTGGCTTAGGAGTGTCCGACCAGGACTTTTGGTCTGGACCGCACACGTCTCACAGGCATTCCTCGTCCTCGCCCCCGCCCCCCCCCACATCGCCAAACACATGCATTCTGTCTTAGTTTGGATGATCTAGTCTGGATAGAGAGGAAGTTTCCTCTGAGCTTGTGGGAGCATTTCCACCTCCTGATATTTCCCCTGCATGGCTTCCAGAGAAGAGGGCGTACTTTGATGATATTTATGTTATTTATGTATGGTGTATATTTTAAGACCCTTAGATCCTGCCTTTTAATAGGGTTTTTGGTGTGGAGAACCCCTCCCTCCCTGAAAAACCTCCATAGTAATGATGTAAGTAATATGCTAAAGTAAAGAAAGAATCACAAAAAGAATATACTAGCCAAACAAGGACAAAGTATGGATTGCTTTCAGCATGCATGATTTTGGACCTGCTCTGCATGTCTCTCTGGATAAAGCCTGGAATTGGCTCACCTGATCATTGCAGGGTATCAGGAAGGTGCTCAAGATAGTGGGCACCAGCAGGTAAGGTGAAAGATTTGTATTATCAACTCCTAATTCAGCTTGAAGATCATTAGGCGCTTGAGAACATGAGAGCTTAAAAGGACAAGAGTCTTTTGGCACTTTAAAGAACAACACATTTATGATGCCATAAACTTCCATGGACGAGTCCACCTTGTCAGGCTATCTTTATTGCAATTATAGCATTTATATCCCAGCCTTTCCTCCCAGGAGCTCAATATGGTGTACATGGTTCTTCCTCCTCCTTGCTGAATCCCCACAACAACCCTGCAAGGTAGGTTAGGCTGAGAGGAGCAGTGACTGACCAAGGCCCCTCAATGAACTTATGACTGAATGGTTGGAACCCTGGTCTCCCAGGTCCTAGGCCAATACTTTAACTGCTTCACCACACATGGCATTACGTGTATATAAGCACTGAGTGTACATACACATGGCATTGGAGGTGGGTGGGTGATTGTAAACAGGGAGTTCAGAGAGAAATTGACTGCAGAAAAGTATAGGCAGTGATAATCATGTAACTAACAGAAGTAAGTCACTAAAGCATTTCAGCATTTCAAAGTTATGTTGCTCTAATATGGTTTTTTTGTAACATTCTCAGTGACAGATACTGTTGGATTTAGCCCCCCCCCCCAATAGATTAAGGGCTACAGCAAAGCATTTTAAGTCCCATTGATTTTCCTTGGAGAGATTTGAGGATGCACTAACCTCTCCTGAAGTACTGTACTTGAGTTTGCATCAAGCCCAAGGTGTACAAATCTTGGCTTCATCAAATAGATACAAAGCCTGAAATCCAGTACTTGAGAGTAAAGTTCTGTTGAATTCAGTGGGACTTAGTTATTTCCACACAGGTTGTAGTTGTGCTGTGAAGCTGAAAAACTAACTTAAGAGGAAGCCTGATTGAACTTGATAGGGGTTACTTCTGAGTAGACATACAAAAGATTGCACTGTTAGTGCAACTGTGTGAAAATGAATTAGGAAGACTAATTCCCTTTTTAAAAAGTATCCTTCAAAAGCTGAATTTCCACAAAGATACAGTTGGTCCATTCTTAGCATTTCTGTGAAGTTTAACATAAATGAAATGTATTATTAGAATAATAGATTTATAGAATTATAGAGCTGAAAGGAACCATGAGGTCATCTAGTCCAGCCCCCTGCAATGCAGGAATCTTTTTGTCCAATGTGGGGCTTGAACCCAGAACCCTGAGATTAGGAATCTCATGCTCTATCAACTGAGCTATGTTCATTTATATGGTTGTGTGTATGTGTGTGTGTGTGTGTGTGTTTGGTGAATCTATATAAAGACACCAATACTTCAAGAGGAAACTTTGAAAATGTGGACATTAAAAAGAGAAAAGAAAAAAGAATGCTGAAAAGTTTGCCAGTTTTCAAATTTGTGTGAATCTTCATTTCAGTTCCTATCCTCACAGCAGCTTTTTATGCTCCTGCTTAAAGTGTACAATTTTTTAAAAAGGTGAGCACATGAAGTGTTTTGGGAAAGGATTCTCCCGTCAGATAGCCAGTGACCAAGCAGCGCACCCAACTCTCTAAATAACTGCAGGACGCTTGTGGGGAATCCTCACTCTCCCTGTCTAAATTATTCATACACCCATTTGGGACCAAATCAACCTTCCTCATTGAAATGTTTCAATTTTGACTCAAAGCCCTTGAATGAGGGTCTAATTCTGACATGATATTTCCACATATGCAGATCCTTATCAAAATGCATGTATTTGTGTGTACATGGTTATGCTAGTGTGCATTTGTGACATGTGCAGGTGAGTTGATGTGGGATTGATGTTGTTATTTTCTACAATAGCCCCATCAATGAATATGACATTTGGTAGAAGTCATAAAATCAAATACAATCTGAATCTCAGAAGCAGGGGGAAATAATTAAGGGAAGGAGGAAGGATGGGGAAGAGAAGGAGATGGAGATACAAGAACAGCAGCACTTTCTAACATATGCATTGGGATGACAAATAAAATGCGTGGTCCCTCATATTTTTCCTCCCCATCCCTTTTTCCTTTGCCCTTAGAGTGTCAGCTTGTGGGCAAGAACAGTCTTACTTTAAAACAAAAAAAATTCCTTCCAGTAGCACCTTAAAGACCAACTAAGTTAGTTCTTGGTATGAACTTTCGTGTGCATGCACACTTCTTCAGATACCTGAAGTATCTGAAGTACCTGAAGTATCTGAAGAAGTGTGCATGCACACGAAAGCTCATACCAAGAACTAACTTAGTTGGTCTTTAAGGTGCTACTGGAAGGAATTTTTGTTGTTGTGACTATGGCAGACCAACACGGCTACCTATCTGTAACCAGTCTTACTTTAATTGATCATATCTAATCTGCTCTGAGAGCTTTTTCAGCAGAGGAGTACAAGGCTCTAAATAAATAAACAAACATTACAAAATGCGTAAGTCAATGCATATACAGGAACACAATGTGAGGAATGACACCAGTTTGCCAAAGCTATCTTCTTAAGCAGAGAAATGTCAAATTGGTGAAAAGGCTAGTATCCAATGGTAGCCAAAGCCTGAGCAGAGAGAGATCCGTTGCATCACTTGCCTTCATTCAAACTACCAATGACAAGGAATGTTTGTACTTACAGCAAGCTGTGCTTTAGAACTTCTTATAAATGCCAATCCCCCAAGTGGGCTTGCTCTAAGCGCATTTTTTTTCTAACCAATCAGCTTTGAGCAGATATTGGTCATGCTATGGAGTTCCCAGTGAGAAACTCAATAGCAATCCCAGTGGGCTTGTTATCATAGTTGATCAGCTGATTGGCACTTTCAGCAAGCCTGCTTTGGGCAAGCATTAGCTGAGCTACAAAGTTTTCATTGGGAACTCTATAGCACAGCAGATCAAGTTTTTGGCTCTTCTAGCAAGGCTGCTTTGGGCAGGCATCAGCTGTGCTATGAAGTTCCCAGTTCCAGCCTGTTTGCAGTTGCCTCCAGCCAGCTGACTGGCACTGACTGCAAGCATTCCTTGCCAAGGAACAGTTGGGAACATTATAAGAAAATAGAAAGGGCCTGCTAGATCAGGCCAATGTCCCATTGAGTCCAGCATCCTGTTCTCACAGTGGCCAGCCAGATGCCCCAGTGGGAAACCCACAAGCAGAACCTGAGCACAAGTGCAGCTCTCCTCTCCTGTGGTTGCCAGCAACAGCTATTCAGAAGCCTTGCTGCCTCCAGCTGTGGGGGTAGAGCAGGGCCATCATGGCGAGTAGCCAATTCTCCTCTAAAGCCATCCAAGTTGGTGGCCATCACTGCCTCCTGTGGGAGAGAGTTCCATAGTTTAACTATGTACTGTGTGAATAAGTACTTGCTTTTATTTGTCCTGAACATTCTTCCTCAGAAGCCACATCACCACCTGATGCACACTTGATGACACATATGAAGTCAGGTGTGAGGGGCAAGTAGGTGTGCTTTTGGGGGAAATTGACTTATTGGCCAAATTTGGAGCCCCACCAGGCCCAATTTAGCCCGTGGGGTGGATGTTCCCCACTTCTTCTGCAAGGGAAGTAATCAGGAGGAGTGTCTCCCACTGTTCAGAGGATGTACATGGAGAAAGCACTTGAGAAGAGATGGCTATGTTGTTTGGACACCGAAACTTCTTCTCACAACTGTAATCCTGTACAGACACAATGCTTGCTAATAACCTTCACTTGGTCCAAAATGCAGTGTCCAGGTTACTGGCAGCGGTTGCATTCAGAACTCTTTTAACCCCCATTTTAAAACTGCTGCATTGGCTGCCAGTTGGTTTCCAGGCCCAATTTAAGGTGCTCATGCTAGTGCTTACAGCGCAAAGTCACTTGGGCCCCAAATACCTGAAAGGTTGCCTCCTTCCCTAGTGGCCTTCTTGGGTGCAGAGATCATCAGAGAGGCCTCTTGGCAGAAGTGCTGGTGGTGGTCCAGGAGATAGGGCATTCTCTGCTGCAGCCCTTAATTGCGGGATTCCTTTCCCATAATGATTGTGATTCCCCCCTGGGAGCTTATAGGGAAGGGCTGGTAATAACTCAGATTAATAACAACAGCTGCAGCAGCAACCCAGAGAAGTGAGCTTTGCAGGGTCTACAGCAGCAGCAACTGACCACCTAAATATTTAGTATCATGTGCACTTGTGAGATCTGGCTCTGTTTCTTTTCCCCTGAATGATGTACACTTTGTCCAGACCCTACGGGATGGATTTATAGAAGCCAGGATGATTTTTTAAATGGATCTTTTGACTCTAGCCAACCTCACACTCCCACTCTTGTCTAGGGCTCTTTTTGCTGGTAATTCCCAAATTATCTCTGGCTGAAGGCATACTTTGTGTTCCCTGGTCATCCCCACTGGACCTCAGTGGTGTAGTTGAGCTTGTAATATATTCTTGGCTGCCGGAATAAGAAATCTCTCTCTCTCTCTCTCTCTCTCTCTCTCTCTCTCTCTCTCTCTCTCTCTCTCTCTCTCTCTCTCTGTGTGTGTGTCTACATCTATGGTTGGAGTCTTCTTCATCTTTTTAAAGCCACGGCATCTCATCCAACCCTCATCCTTGATACAACTCACAATTAAATGAAGCTTTGCGCCTTTCCAAAGATGCCTGATTTAGAAGGGCCAAGGAAGTGATCTGGTCCTAGATGAATCTCTCTCTCTCTCTCTCTCTGCTTTGAACTAAAGCAAAATTAAAAGTCCACATCCAGATTCTGCACCAAGAAAAGAAGAATTCTGCACTCAAGATGAATGATTAAAACTGAGCAAAGTTGCATATTTCTTTCATTTTTTTGATAATCAGATTTTTTACTACTTTGGGAAAACTTCCAAGATCAGGCGAAGAGACAGAGACGGGGCACTGCTCCAAAGATGACTAGTGAGCTTTGGAACTGAGCAGGGATTTGAATTCAAGTCTCCCTATTCATTTTAATCACTATACCACACTGTGTCTTATTACTCTCACAGGGAAGATGCCAGGCTAGACTGAGAAGCAGTGGATTGCCTAAGGCAGTCTTTGCCAACCCTGGCAGCCTCCATTTGTTTTGCCTGCACTGGGGCTGATGGGAATTGTGGTTCAAAACACCATGGTGGAAGCGCACCTGACATTACCTACAGAGTGCTTTGTGGAGTTGAGATTTAAATGGAGCCTTTGTGGCTCAAGGGTTGCACTCTGAGCACTTGCCTGTCACCAGATCTCAGTAAGATTTTTCAGTAGCATGACAGTTAGCTGTTTGGCTCTACCCACTGCTGATTTGAGCAGAGTTTTGAACCTGTCAATGACATTGAGTTGACAGTGACATTTTTGTAAACTCCTCTCTATTTGCCTCTGTTTCTGCAGTGTCCCTGCAGGGAGAGTACCAGAGGAAACTCTACAAGGAACTCCTGAAGAATTACAACCCTTTGGAAAGGCCTGTGGCCAATGACTCTCAGCCGCTCACTGTCTCCTTCAGCCTCAGCCTCAGGCAAATCATGGATGTGGTAAGTCTTTTCATTTGTATAATCCAGATCTCAGTGACAGATAAGGTCTTACGTAGTAGCAGGTTCACTGGCAAACACTGGAACCAATTCCAGGGGGTCGCGGGTGCTTTGGCATCCACAATAATACATTTGTGGGACTGGGGCCACACAAAGTCAAAGTCAAATTGAATTCCTTCATTGCGGGGCTGAGATATTACCTGCAATGCAACTGGTCAGTTAAGTATTTTTATGTATTTACTTGATTTAGTTGCCCCCCTGCCCCCTGGCTACACCCATGCCACCTTATGAAATGCATTGGGCCATAATAAATTGTCCATTGTACACCTTCAGAGTAAGATTACCAGATTTTTTTCAAAGAATCCAGGGACACTTTTTTTTAAAAAAAAGAGAGAAAAAAAGTTATTTAAATTTTTTTTTTAAAAGAAGTAATATCTTCTCTTCTGTGCTCTCCTCTGCCGCGTGGCCTTCCTCTGGGCCCCGGCCTGCTCTCTTGGAGTACTAGCCACTGTGGAGTAGGCTTGGGTCGGGCTTGGGCTCAGCCACATGTCCTTGCCCTCCCGGTGCTCTCCTATCTCTCCTCCTCAGTGGTGGCAGTGGCGCGGCGAGGTCGGGGCTCTCCTCTTTTTTCTCCTTCCTCTTTCTCTCTCTTCCTTCTCCTTCTCCTCTCCTCTCTGCGTCGGCTCTGGGGTTTTCCTGGCCCCAGAGCACCACTGGGCAGTTGGCTGGGAACTCTCACTCCTAGCTCAATTTGGGTCATGGTGTGTGTGTGTGTGTGTGTGAGCAGTTTCCCCCAGTTGACGCACCAGGTGTCCCCAGGTCCCTGTCAGCAGTGGCAGTAGCAGCAGCAGTCTCAGCAGCCCAGAGCCAGCCTGGTAGTGCAGTTGGCTCAGGCTGGCTTCAGGGGCTGCTCACTGCCATGGCGCCCACCATTTTGCCTCGCCGGAAGTCTCCATATGATGTGTCTTGTGCCGTTGAACCAATCACAACATTCATTCCCTACTAATAAATCTACAACACTTAAAATATAAATCCGGGTACATTAAATGAAATCTGGGGACGGATTTTGTCCGGGGACAGATTTGTAAATCCGGGGACTGTCCCCGGGAAACAGGGACATCTGGTAACCATATTTTAGAGGCCTCCTCTCTCCTCCATTTCTGGTTTATGACTTTAAAGAAGACTGTTAAAACGTTGCATTTCCATCCTCTGGCTTCTGCTCTATATATTCCATAGCAAATACTCTTGTGCTTTAATAGCAAGGCAATAAACTTTGTTATTTATAGGATGGATTAAGCTATTTTGCTCCTTTAAGTAGAATATTTTGTGGGTGGGGGGAACAATCTAAGAAAAATGATTAGAGTTATGTAACTGTTTTTGTTGTCTAAAGCTGTGAAATTGTTTTTTCAGACACTTTGGGGAAAAACACTCCTGAAGTTTTTCCTCTCGGTGTGACACTAATAGAAATTCTGCAGTTAATCTGCTTGATATGTGAATGACCAACAGGCAAGGGCAACGTCTGGTGATTCCTTATTCCTGGGTATATCAGACATAGGGTTGCAAAATTTAACAATAGCCACAGTAGATGGAAATCAAGGGCAGGTTGTCAGCTGATCAGGATAACACTCTGCACCCACTTATTTATCTGGAGAATTTTTATTCAACCGCCATTGCATTGTCAAAATAATGCTCAATTTGGCTCACATCATATTTAAACCCCTGAAAGGCACCTAACTTTCACGATGTACTTCATAAAATCCATTAACAATGGCATCTTTTGCATACTAAATTGAGCAGGTGGCCAAGCATCAGGGATGCAGGAAGCTGTGGCCCTCCAGATGTCAGACTCCAACTCCCATCAGCCCCACAAGCATGACCATCTTCCCCATCCCAGCCATGCACAGGGGTAGTAACAGATACATTTTTAAAAGTGCCACAGGGTTCTGTATTGGGCCCATTGTTGTTTAACGTCTTTATAACCTCTTTATAAACAACTTAGGTGAAGGGATTGAGGGGATGCTCATCAAATTTGCAGATGACACCAAACTGGAAGGGGTAGCTAATGCCACAGAAGACAGAATAAGGATACAAAATGACCGTAACAGATTGGAGAACCAGGCACAAGCTAACAAAATGAATTTCAATAGGGACAAATGTAAGGTCCTGCACTTAGGCAGGAAGAACCAGATACACAAATATAAGATGGGAGACAGTTGGCTTGCTAGCAGTACATGTGAAAAGGATCTAGGGGTCTTGGTGGACCACAAGCTGGAACATGAGTCAACAGTGTGGTGAAGCAGCAGCAGCAGCAAAACAAACAAACAAACAAACAAACAAACAAAAACAAACAAGCACTAATGCTATTCTAGGCTGCATCAGATCAAGGGAAGTAATAGTCTCACTCTATTCTGCCTTGGTCAGACCACATCTGGAATACTGTGGCCAATTCTGTGCACCACAGTTTAAGAAGGATGTTAACAAGCTGTAACGTGTGCAGAGTAACATAATCAAGAGGATCAATTGTCTGGAAACTAAGCCTTATGAGGAAAGGTTGAGGGAGCTGTGTATGTTTAGCCTGGAAGATATGATTGCTACCTTAAAATATCTCAAGGGCTGTCATGTGGTAGATGGAGTAAGATTTTTTTAAAAAATGCTCTGGTGGGTGGGACTTGAACCAATGGCTTCAAGTTACCAGAAAGGAGATTCTGACTAAACATCAGGAAGAACTTTCTGGTGATAAGAGCTGTTTGACAGTGGAATTCTCTCCCTTGGGAGGTTGTGGACTCTCTTTTCCTGGAGGTTTTTAAGCAGAGGTTGGCTGGCCATCTATCATGGATGCTTCAGCTGATATTCCTGCATTGCAAGGGGCAGGACTAGACGACCTTTAGGATCCTTTCGAAGTCTTCAATTCTATGATTCTAAAGACAAGTTTTAGGAATAAATGTAGCAGCCCCCTATAATTCACCATTTAAGATCCCTCAAAGTAGAATCCACTGCTAGCCATCAACTTCCCAATTATGGTACTTTATCTCTCTGCTTTGCATACTTAGAAGGAACCATTGACTAGATTACTTGAGGTATTGCATGCCTCCTCTGACATGGATCCTGCTCCATTGCTCATCTGGTTCTCTCATAGCAAATGTCCTTTGGCCTTCTCATTCCTTCATCCCCTTGCTTGTTAATTCACAGCTGGATGTGCCAGGCATTCACATGGATGAGAATGGCTTCTGTGGGAAAAATGCCCCTCTTCAAAAGGAGAAGAAAATATGGGAAAGCAAACCGTTGCTAAAGTAGCAGGCACAGTTGGCAGCTGAACCCAGAAGATATATAAGCTGCTTATCAAAACTCTGCAGCCTCTCCTACTTACAGTAGCCTTAGGGGAAGCTCATCAAATCAATATTGTTCTTTTAATTGTTTGAGTTTTGTAAGCAGATTGGAGTGGGGGGGGGGGCTATCCTTCCTATCCACCATTCTGTTTTGAGATTTTTCCCTTGTGAAACCTCAATCCTACTCAGTTTGCCACCACACCAGGATGAAGACTCAATGAAATGTAGGTATTTTATTAAAATTTAACGAGGACCTGCAAAACAAAATTGATTAGCCAAATTCAATCAATGTAACCAAATCAAATTTGTGCAGGTAGTTTTTAATAGATAGGGGTAATTCAACTCACATCACCTGTGCAAGTTAAGAGCTACAGTTGGGGTATATGAGCCCACCAGGCACATCATGTCTCCCTTGGCCAACATTCACCCCATGTGTCCGCCTGGTCAGAGGGCACCCCTCCCCAGCACCTGGGGAGCAACAGCAACTAAGAGATACCCACACCCCAACACTACCTCAGGTGGGAGATTAATCTTTCCTAGTCTACATGCCAATTAGTGTGGAGGAGGCAAACAAGAGAAGAGCCGGTCAGGATCTCCCCTCCCTTAAATCCACTACTCAGCCCCTTGGAAACAGACAACTTGCCTTAAGGTCCACACTGCAAAATGGGTGTCAAATTAAGAAGAAGATAGAGTACAGGTGGAGCAGGCTTAAATCCCCTGCCCTGCCTCTCCCCATTCGGCAAAATTGCCATCAGGCAATAACTGTCTCCATCTTGTCTTGTCATCTTCCAGGAGAGGATGGGTGCGGAAAATTTGCCCCCCCCCATGGTGGAATGGCATTCTTAGGAGGCAAGTTGAGATTTATCAGTTTTGTTGTTGTTTTTAAAATTCAAACATATTTCTAACTAATGGACCATCCCAAGCAGTTAAATATTCTACAGGCACAGCTTTTTATAAAAAAATTATCAGGAGTTATGAAAGAATACTAAACACATATTCAAATTTATTCCCAGTTTTCCCTACTAAATATGTGGATGTGTACTTTGAAGATATTTTGCCAAAAGGAACTTTTGACATGGATGCTGCCAGGAATTCTGTAGCACAGCAGTGTAAGCCATTTTAAAAACTTGACTATATCCTTATGCTATAGAAATACCTGGAATTTGGTTATTGCAGAAAAAAGTAACACATAAGTTACTGGCCTCTAAGGGACA